>NC_056676.1:0-1200000 GCF_018350195.1 Panthera tigris | reverse complement strand
GGGAGCAGTATTGACCCGCTGATGGATTACACAGTCTCATCCTCGGATTCCTCATCTTCCTCCTTGCTGTTTGCCCACAAGAAGAGTGAAAAGGCACAGAGATCACCCTTGAAGTTAGTGGGCCCTGATTTTGGGAAAAAAAGACTGGGACTTCCAGGGGACGAGGTGGATAACAAAGCAAAAGGTAAAGTAAGCTTGCTGAAATGTATTTAAGTTAATGCGGAGGCTTAGATAAAGTGCGTTTCTGACTGCATTCACATTTCCTTGTAACCTGTAAATAAAACCATTAAAATTTAATTCAGGGGCGTCTGGCTGGGTCAGCGAGTACAGCATGTGACTCTTAATCTTGGGTGTTGTGAGTTTGAGCCCCATGTTGGGGGTAGAGTTTACTTAAAAAAAAAAGTAATAATAGTAATAGTAAAATTTAATTTAATAAATGGGCATTTGCCATGTTGAAAGCCTAATTTTAGGTGGACCAGAAAAAGCTATAGAATAAACTGGACTCAGTCCATTCATGTGGTGACTCTCTGAACATCAGGGCTTGGTAAGGCAACAGGTAGGTGATGCTGAGATGAGGCAGAATTAGCAAGTCTGAGAGAGAGAGTGAGAGAGCACCAGAAAGGACCTGAGGAAGAGGCCACCTTTGGGACTAGCCTTGTGGACTTGGGTGTGGGAAGAGGGCGGGTGAACAAGGACCAAGGCAGGAAGTATGGAGCATGTTTGGGAAGTGGAAGGGACCCAGGTCAGCTCGAGAACACGTACTGACCGGCAGGCCCTGTGGCAGTCTGACCAAAGCGGTGGTGTGGGACATGCCCACTGGGAGCATAGAGCAGACAGCTGGGGATATGGAGGCAACCACAGCTGTCTGTAGTGACCCAGACAGACAGCAGGGGTCTCTGGATGACTCCTTAAGGGGCCCGCATGGAGCAGCATGTGGGTTGCCCGAGGGGGCCTGGGAGGCTGAGGTCACAGGCAACCTCCCGCATACACCCAGGGTCCCAGTGGGGGAGATGAGGGGAGACGCGCCACGGGGGCTGCAGGGAAGTGCTGGCAGAACACGCAGACCCCATGCTGAGGGCCAGGGTTCAAGTCAGCTCTTTGGGAGAAGGGCAGCTCTGGGAGTGAGTGGAAGCCCAGAGGAAGAAGGTGGAGAGACAAAAGGTCCCAACATAGAACCTTGGGCAAATGCCAACCATATGAATTCAGGTATAAAGAAGTAAAATCAGGAGCAAGGGTAAATTCCTTTTATTTTTAAAAATGTTTTTATTAAGTTTTTGATTTTATTCCAGTGTAGCTGACATACAGTGCTGTATTAATTTCAGGTGTCCACTATAGTGATTCAGCAATTCTGTACATCATTACCCAGTGCTCGTGATGTTTTAAGTACTCTTAATCCCCTTCTCCTGTTTCACCCATTCTCCCCACCTCCCCTCTGATATGCTTTCTTTTATTTAAGATTTATTTTTAAGTAATCTCTACACCCAACTCACCCAAACTCACAACCCCAAGATTAAGAGTTGCATGCCCTAGTGACTGAGCCAGCCAAGTGCCACTGGTATGCTTTATTTTAAATAAGGGTAAATTCCTTTTAATGGAATCATAGGAACTGAACACATGCATGAAATGCTTTCCTTGCTTCCAACCACTCTGTTTTGCATTTAGTCCCAAATCTGTAGCCATACACAACTCTGGATTGTAGGAGAGCTAAATCCAGCCTTCTTCTGCTTAGCACTCTGGGTTTGAAGGGAGCTCATGAGCGCATTCCTGGTGTGCCCTGACCCTGCTCTTCTGCCTCCCACCCGTCTTCTTTCTTTTATGTCTTCTTCCTCTGCTGTTTCTTTGCCAAACTGTCTTCCACCAGAGTGCACGGCTCTCTGTCCTTCTGTAACTTTGACAATGAAAGCCCCGAAGTTAAAATGAAGTCCCGGAGTGACTGTCACCTTCCCACGGTTCATGAATTGTCTTTCACACCCTTTGTACTTGCTCACCCCAAACCCATGGCCGTGCACCTTCCCGTGGGATTGTCGAAGAGGTAGGTGTGCATCTGGGGCAGCCTCCAGTCCTGCTAATGCATGGTGACTGCCTGTGGCCAACTCTGCTGAACGGGCAGGAGGCTCAGGAACAGGGAAATGCTGAGGATGCATAGTCCACAACTCAAGCTGTTGAGCAGTGTTTCCCTGTCTTCACTGACTTTGTATAGAAATTAAGGCAGTAAGAGGTGAAACCTAACTTTTAAACCATTTTCCTTAAAAGTTTTATATATGAATTTGAAAAAGCTGGAACTGAGTAGGTAAAATGAGTACTATTAGCTATCCAGTTTAATTTGATTAATATATTTGAATCTCCCCTTGTACCTTTGTTGATGTAAAATATTTTGCACACTGTCTTCTTTGGGGTTTATGTATTTTCTTGCCTAGAGAGGAATATTTGAAAATCATTAATATATGGTGGGGGCACCTGGATGGTTCAGTCGGTAAAGCACTGGACTCTTGATATTAGCTCAGGTCATGATCTCACTGTTGTGAGATCAAACCCTGCATTGGGCTTTGCACTGACAGCGAGGAGACTGCTTGGGATTCTATGTCTCCCTCTCTTTCTCTGTCCCTCCCCTGCTCACACACTCTCTCAAAATAAATAAAGAAACTTTAAAAAAAAAGTGGTAAATTAATCCTTATTGTGATACTATTTATTATCCTTAAAACTTAAAAATTTGAAATTGTAACCTAATTAAAATACCATCATTTTCAACCATTATTTTAATTCTTTATTTCAGTTTCCTTTAGTTATTTGTATTAGAGTAATACATGCATGTAGTTTAAAGAGCCAAATACTTTGCCAAAGCTTGTTAGAAGAAACAGTAACCCATTCACTCCTGAAATCATCGTTGTGCTATATGCTAACTAACTTGGATGTAAATTTAAAAATTAATTAATTAATTAAAAAAAGGAAGAAGGAGGAGGAGAAACAGTAACCATACCCGTTTCCCCAATTCCACACACAACCACTTACACCCTCCCATAGCTCCGAACACTGTTTGTATATTACCACCCTGCCTTTTTTCTCCCGTCCGGTATGAGTCGTTCTCTTTTGGCTTTTGCATTATGGACGTCGAGGTCTTGGCTCCAGCTTGTCTGTTACCCCCGTCCACCACACACACCACAGTGAATTCGTCCTGCGCTTTCCTCCTGCGATATTATGTCTTGGTCTTGGTTTCATCATATTTTCCTCTTATTTTGGCTACATAAATATTATTTGTGTTCAAGCCGTAGTGATACTATGATTACTTTTCTTGTACAATAATTTTTTCTGGGCATTAATTATTTTGGTTTAGATTCCTATATATTTATCACTTGTTTTCCTCTGAATTATCTTTTAATGTGTCCCAACGTATAAATGTTTTATCTTAAAAAAAAAAAAATCTTCCTGGAGCTTTTGGGTTGCCCTGTTCCAGGCTGCTTGCTCTCGGAGTCTGTTCAGCCATGGTCTGGACACCCTGCTCATCCTGAGGGTCTCTTCACCTCTCCTGGATCTGATTCTCCTTCCTCGGTGTGTTCCTTCTTTCTGGTGGATCACCTCCCTGAGTAGCTTCCTGAGAAAAAGGGTCAGAAACAGTAAGCTGTTGGGTTTTTTGGGTTTTTTTTTTTTTTTTAAGTTTATTTATTTATTTTGAGAGAGAGTGTGAGCAGGGCAGGGGCAAGAGAGAGGGAAAATCTCTGTATTGTCAGTGCAGAGCCTGGGGGGGCTCAAACTCACTAAACTGTGAGATCTGGCCTGAGCTGAAGTCAAGAGTGGGATGCTCAACTGATTGAGCCACCCAGGCACCGCACCCCCCCCCCACATCCCCCGCCCCCGCCCCAAGCTGTTTTTGATGCCTTGATGCCTTATGTTGCTTTTGATCACACTCACCCCTGCTGGGTAATTTAGCCATAGAATTCTGAGTGTGAACATGTAATCAGGGGTTCCTAGTCCCCAGGGTTGGGTAGGGAAACCTGGTGGCATTCTTTGTGTTGATCCTTTGTAAGAATTGTATCCTTTCTCTGCAGTAGATCTTAAGAGTTTTAGGAAATTTCACAAAAGTGTCCTTTGGTGCATGCAGGTCTGTTTCAGTCCAGTTTTCTGGGCACAAGGAGGGTCTTGTCACATTGCTAACTCATTTTCCAGTTTTGGAATATTTTTTCTTGGATAATTTTGTTGATGATTTCCTCATCCCAGTTTTATATTTGTAATCCTTTTGCTTGGATAGCAGACCTTCTGGATTACCTTGGTAATTTTCTCGTTTTTTTCATTTTGCTTTGTATTCTGGGAAATCACTTCAACCTTACCTTGTAATTCTTTTAAGTTATGATATCATATTTTTAGTTTCCATGAGTTTTTTTTATGTTCCCTGAATGCCCTTCCAGTCCTTGATCCACTGTTGCAATTTCTATTCTTTTTGATAAATGATAAGTTTTGGAAAAATTTTTTTTCCCGGATGGGCTGCTTTCAATGGTTGCTCTTTCCCTATTATTTAATTTCATTTTTGTCTTTCATGTTTGAAGGTTTCCTCACAATGTCTGGTGACTTGGCTTTTTGCTTATACTCCCAGAAGGGGCACTCAAAAGGCATTTGGAATAGCTGCACGTTGGGCGTGTGGAGGTCAGCCTAGACCAGGACGTGGAACCCCATGATGTGTCAATACTTTGGTCTCTGCTTTTGTGCTGGTGGATTACCCAGAGGCAAAATCTCCAGTCTCTTGCCTGCAGGCTTTAGGCCAGGGTGCCAGCACCCTTGGAGGCCAAGAAGGAGGAGGCACTACAGGTTCCGGAAGCCCTTGTGGTCGCTGGTGGAGTAGTTGCTCTGCCTGCAGCCATGCCACCCTGTGCACCCATGGGCCCTGTGTCCTCTCCCAGGCTATCTACCTGCAGCATGGTGGGCAGGGGTTGGGGGCATTGCTTTCTAACCACACCTCCTGCTGTAGCTTCACTTTCCTCCCTTCCCCTGGAGGTGCCGGGTGCTGTCAGACCCTGAGCCTTCCAGGTCTTCTCCACTGTCATTGCTTTGTCCCTCGTTCTCTGCATGGTGGCAGTGGGTTCGGCTGCGTAGTTATAACTTTCTATTCTCTAGCTTCCAAAACTGATTAGTGGTCTCCTGTGCTGTTCTCTGTCATTAAAACAAACAAAACAGAACAACTAGATGAAAGTAAAAAATGGAGATAAGCAAACAATTCCACTTTTAGAAGATTCTAGAAAGGAGGTAAAGCCAACTGCGAATTGGCCATCTGTAACAAACCTGCTTTATATTCTTCAGGTACAGACAGTCGGGCAGAAATATTAAGATTACGCAGGCGATTTATAAAGGACCAAGAAAAGCTCAGTTTGATTTATGCCAGAAAAGGTGTTGCTGAACAAAAACGAGAGAAGGTTTGTATCTGTTTTGAGAATTTGGTCAGAAATACTTATTTTATATCAAAGGATATATACTAAGGAAATAAGCTTCCCATCAGATATTTGTTCCAAAACAAAATTACAGAAGCAGCCACTATATGAATTAAAGTTCCTCTGAACCAAAGATTAGTCCTCTAACGTAGATGCAAAGGACAGTCATGACTCACTGATGAAGTCGCGGGAATCTTGGAATGGGACCCGTGTGGGTAGTCCCATGAGTCTGCGTTATGGTGTGGCTCACAGGCACTGCCGGGACCTCACCTCTGCCCTTTATCTCAGACTCTCACTGCAGTCTGGCTTTGTTCTTCTCTGTGTACAGACTGGCTTTCTCCATGTGGTGGAGACGGATGCAGCCCCCACTCATTCCTGAATCATCTTACAGCTTTAGCCTCTGGGAGGGATTGGCCAGAGCCTTGACCCACCTTTGGTCTGGGGCTACTGTGGAATCAATAAGCTGTAGTGAGAGGGGTGAGGCCACATTACAACCAGCCCCTGTCATGGGGGGTGCCTGGATGAAGAGGGAACGGTGAGCCCAGAGAAAGGGGTGGGCAGGTTGGTGGATGGTTCAGGGCTATCTGCTGAAAGCAGGAACTTGAGGACCTTGTGTGGCATGAATTAAACATTTCTCAAAATGTGGAAATAATGAAAGAGGTTGTTTAGCCATAGCTTCAGTATTACTTACGAATCAGTAATTATGACAGAATTTTCGAGAAAGATGAGATTGTGAGTTAACAAAAAAAACTGGCTTTGTATTAACTCAGTTTAAATCCTCAATCCCTTAATTAACTTCCACATCTGAGTATGAAGTGGCCGAATGGTTCCACTATATTGTCTGTGGTAAGAAAATGCACTTTGCATCTTTCTCTGGTCTCTATAAGTCCAGCTATTCTCTTGAAGAAGAGGGTTCAAAATTTCAGTGCCCCGGGATCCTCCTACGCTACCTGTCAGCTGCTCCTCCCCACCTGCGGGGCATTCTGCTTCGCCCACCAGAGAGGTAGCCACAGCCCCTAATTAAACCTGAAACCCAGCTGGGCTTGCCTGAAGGAAGTAAGAGGCAGACTCTGAGCAGAGGGAAGAGATAAAACCAGGATCATTGGGCAGAAATCACAGGGAGATATTTTGGTCTGACACAAAGAAAGTCCTTTTAATAATCAATAAATGTGGAACGGCCTGCTGTGTGGGGCTGCTCATGCCCTGTGAGGCGCGTGTTCTCATCTGAAGGGGCTGACCTCTCAGTAAGGATGCGTGGTGGTGATCAGGCATCGGAAGGCCATGCACTTCATTTGTTGGGAGCATTGTGCTCAGTGTCCGGCACGACTCTGAATGCTAGGGGTACAGGGGTAAATATGATGTAAGCGCTCGCGGGGCTACAGCCCAGCGTGTAAAACAGAACAAGCCCAGAATGAGTTAAGATTATAACAGGTGCGGCGTTGGAAATTAACCAATGTAATGAGCACGTAGGGGAGACTATTAAGAGGAAGTGGGAAAGGAAGCCTCTTTGCAGATGATGTCTGCAGTGGGAACCAAGAGTGAAAAGCTGTGGAAAGACATTTTAGGCAGAGATGAGCAGGTCCCACAGCCCTGTGTGGTGGGGAGTGGGGGTGACTCAAGAGCAGGTGCAAGGTCAGCCTGGCCTGAGCAGGTGAACAGGCGTTGGAGGCTGTGGTGATCTCACTGGGCCTTGGAGCCCAAGATTTTTCTAAGAATTAAAAGGAAAAACGAGCTCCTGGGTGGCTCCGTCAGTTAAGTGTCCATCTTTGGCTCAGGTCATGATCTCACCGCTCGTGAGTTTGAGCCCTACATCGGGCTCTCTGCTCTCAGCACAGGGCCTGCTTCGGACCCTCTCCCTGCCTCTCTCTCTCTGTTTCTCAGAAATAAACATTTTTTTAAAAAAATAGGAAATACAGCCCCCTGAGATAGCTTTAAAAAGTTTTAATTCAAGTTCTCTGATTTTAGATATTCCCATTACTCTGTGATGCATATTTAATTAATCTTTTTGCTGTTCATTTACCAGTGATTTTTATTTTGGATTTATTGTCTACCATAGATTGGTAAAGCATAGTGACCAAACTGTTTTGGATAAAAATTGTCATCAGGTTCACCTTTATGTTAAGGATCATATTTCATGCACTACTGATTTTTTAAAATAAGAATTCTAATCTTCGTTTTTTATTTCTAATGATTATAGGAGATCAAGAGTGAGTTAAAAATGAAGCACGATGCCCAAGTCATTTTGTATAGAAGTTACCGTCAAGGAGACCTTCCTGACATTCAGATTAAATACAGTAGCCTGATCACCCCCTTGCAAGCTGTGGCCCAGGTTGGTCCTTGAACGCTGCATTCTTCTTTTGACAGATAAAAACTATTTAACAGTTCCACGGATCTACTAGGTGTAAGAAAAAATGGCTGATGCTATTCTGTAACATAACTGAGGTGTTGATTTGTCTTAAACAGTGGATTTGGTTAAAAGACATTGGTCCAAGTCTTGGCTCTAAACCTTCTTCTCGCTGGTGCAACTTACTTCAACTCATCCAGAAGATAGCCCTGCACTTGGGGTCCTTGTCAAGACACTTAATGCTCTGAGCCACAGTGTCTTCATCTGTAAAACCAGGGAGCAAAATCTGTTCTTCTTACCAATAATGTTGGTCAATGAAATAATGTGTAAAAAAATTACTATAAACTTTAAAGTGCTAAGCCACTTGAATCATTGCTTATATGGGATCCTTTTGGTATGGGGGAGGGGCGGGAATCCAGGGAGTATCAGTTTATGGGTGGGACTAGTATTCTTCCTTCTCTGTTAATTTTCTTAATAGTAGAGGATTGGAAATATTTTTCTAAGTCATTAGGGTATAAAAGTATTGAGAGTGAATGAAGTTTCTAGCTGAGTTCTCTGACAAAAACAGGTATATATTCCCCAAAAGGCCAATTAAGATTCTTTTGACTTTTATCAAAATAATTTTTAAAGTTGAAGAGTACTATAATATATATAGGTGGCATTATGTTAGGTGCTGAAATATAATGCCATAAATTTTATTGTAATTAAATTTTCAGAACTAAGGTTGCATATAGTAGGTATGTCTGCATCGCCTTTTATTCTTTTTTAAGCTTTTTATTTAACCTAAATAATTGTAGATTGACAGGAATTTGCAAAAATAGTACATATTCCCATGTACCCTTCACCCTCATGGGTGGTATCTTATATAACTGTAATACGTTATTTCGATCTAGAAATTGACGTAGGAACAAGAGTATTGACTGGACTGCATTTTTCCCTGCATTTGTGTGTGCGCGTGCGCGCGGTGTGTGTAGAGAGACAGAGAGAGTCTATGCGATTGTATTATACACGCTGATTCATATAACTACTGTCACAGAAGAAAGAACCCTTGTTTGTCACAGAGTGCTTTCACATTTCTCTCATTAGATCCTCTCAGTAATTTTGTGACATAAAGGCAGTTGTTAGACACATTTACAGATGAAGAATTGAAGTTAGCAAAGAATGGATGTTATGATTTAAAGCAGCATGTCTTGCTGGGTGTGCAACTAAGACAAACCCCAGCCCTGTGTTCTGATTCCTGGCCCCGTGTTTTTCTCCCCCCCACCATTTCCCAGTTTTTCTCGTGCCTTGCACACATGCATTCACATCACTGCCTCAGAAGCGGTGCTGCCACCTGCTCTCCTGGGCATGGTTTGCACCTGCCCATGTTGGAGAGGTACATGGTGTGTACGGATGGTAGCAGGTTAAAAGCCTGATGCTGCGTAGAGACCCACGTCCAAGTCAGTTCACCTCACTGGTGCTTGGAAAAAATTAAGATGCTGAATAGCGTTTCAAAAAAAGGACTACATTTTTTCTGTTCTTTGAGGAGGAACGTGTTTCCTATATTTCTCAAATTCCAATACTTTATTTATTCAACACATGTTCTGTATGGAGCATCCTTCTGGATGCCAGGGACTCCTCTGAGCACTGAGGTGCAGCTGTGGACAAAACAGATGAGGCTTCCTCTGCTGTCCGGGGGCTCCCCTTCTTCATCATGAGCCTTGCATGTGAGAGAACTAAAGGGGAACCAGCCGGGATGGCACACGTCCAGCAGCAGCATTCTGTTCTCCGAAGATGTTATTTATTTTAATCATCACTGCATTACTGTAACGGCAGGAGCATCTGGGACTCCCTGGGAAATGAGAGAATTTGTGCATAAGACTCGAGAATTGGGGTTGTAGACCTGGGAGCCTGTCTGCCACGGGTTCGGTGAAAAAAGCAAGTTAGCGAACAGCAGATGTGTGCATGTCCATAAGAGACCAACCTGTGCAGTGGCTGTCTTCATGTAGTAGAATTATGAGTGATACTTACTTTCTTTTTTCCTAATCTATATTTTCTGAAATTTTACATTGCAACCATACAACTTTCTGTAAGACAAATACATTACTTAAAATAAATAACAAAGAACAGATCAAATTGTACTTTTTATTCAGACAGTTTTATCAAGCAAAATAATTTTTAAATTTTATTCATGCATTTGTGCCTTCATTTAAAAAATATAGACCCTGCACGCCAGGACTATTCTTAATACTGGTGTCATAGGCACAGATACAGGATAATGTTCCTGTGGTCATGGAGTGTGAGGGTTAATGCCAAAAAAGATGCCTTTAAAGGTAGCATGCTTTTAGGGCTGAAGCCACCAAATATGAAAAGCACAAAAATGGCTACTGATGGTTTTTAACAGTTTAAATTGTCATAATGATGGGACTTTGAAATTTTAAGTTGGCATTTTATTTAAGCTTATCGCTTAGTTCTCTTAAGCTTTGCAGTAATGCTGATGTGAGGATAGTACCTAAAAACTTCACTTAACCTCTCTGAGAGACCTTCCCAGTTACGGCACTGATCACTTCATGTGTATCTTGGCTAATCCTCACTACAACCCTGAGATGTGTTGTGTTATGCCCACGTTAAAGATAAGGAATCCAAAGGTCCAGACCCACTCGTGAGTTAAGCTATGTCTACGTATGTGATTAAGTTAGCTTATATACTTGTGGGCCCCAAATCCATGGTACCACAGATATATTTGGTTAAATTTCAAATACTCCCCACGTCAGTGCCTGATAAAACTTTCTAAACAAAACTGAGATGTAAATTAGATATGTTTTCAGGAGTTTGTATTTTCAGATAAGCTCTGATGGTAGTAGTAAATTCTATAGCATTTTTACTTCAGATCCTAATTTGTCTGTTTTGAATATTTTACAGAGAGACCCAATAATTGCAAAACAGCTCTTTGGCAGCTTGTTTTCTGGAATTATAAAAGAGATGGATAAACACAAGACCGTGTCTGAGAAAAACATCATTACTCAAAAGTTGCTCCAGGACTTCAATCATTTTCTTAACACCACGTTCTCTTTCTTTCCACCTTTTGTTTCTTGTATCCAGGTGAGCATCTACACATGTGCTTCATAAACATGCATTATCTACTTTGCCATGACCTGACTGTGTCACAATAACTTCATTTGTTCCACAGGCCAAAGCACAAGGTGTTTTAACAATTTAGGTGTATTCTGTATGGTTACCTCTTCCCTGATGAGGTGTAATTTATTCGTTTTTTTTGTTTTTTAAACAAACTTATATGGGCACCTGGGTGGCTCAGTCGGTTAAGTGTCCGACTTCTGCTTGGGTCATGGTCTCGCAGTCTGTGGGTTCGAGCCCCGCGTCGGGCTCTGTGCTGACAGCTCAGAGCCTGGAGCCTGCTTCAGATTCTGTGTCTCCCTTTCTCTCCGCTCCTCCCCTGCTCACGCTCTGTCTCTGTCTCTCTGTCTCTCTCTTTCTCTCTCTCCCCCCCTCAAAAAAATAAACATTAAAAAAATTAAAAAAAAAAAACTTATATATGGCAGGATAATTAGAAATCAGCCTTGGTGTAAAAGTGTTCTGATTTTTAATACGCCAGTCCCTTTAGTGTTTTGGTTAAACCCTGTATGTTGTTAGTAGTTTTTCCTTAGGTACTATTTCTCCAAATTATTTCCTGCCTCCTGAGTGCCTTTAAGAAATGTTGACTGAGCACATTCCTGACTTTGTTGTAAGTTGTGGGGACAGTGAGTGATGGAAGAAGCACAAATTTCTGCCCTCCTAGAATTACAGTGGGTGACAAACAATAAACAAATACAGAAGATAACATAACATAGTAGTGTCATCGAACTTGAGTACTACAGGAGTACTAAAGTAATGTAGGGTAGTAATGAAGCAGGGAGGGAGACAGCCTCTTGATCGGGGTGGTGGCTGTGTACTTAGACCGAGTGGTCAGAGAAGGTCATGCTAAGGTAATACAGTTTGAGCAGATATTAATAGAGGCATACTTTGAGTTACTACTTAAACATGCTTATTGGAAGGTTACTTTTTCATATAAGAAATGTTTCCTCTGCCATTCCAAACACGATCATTACAAATTCCCTAATGGAAAGCCTTTTTTTATTTTTTATTTTTTTAAGTTTATTTATTTATTTTGAGAGAGAGAGGGAGAGAGCAGGGAGGGGCAGAGAGAGAGGGAGACAGACTCTCAAGCAGGCTCTGCACTGAGAGCACAGAGCCCAATGTGGGGCTCAGACTCATAACCCTTGAGATCATGACCTGAGCAAAATCAAGAGTTGGACGCTCAACCGACTGAGCCACGTAGGTACCCCTAATGGAAAACCTTTTCAATTCATTTTAGTATTTTTATAACTAGTAACCTCCCTGGGGTAATATATATTCTTGGGGCGCCTGGGTGGTTCAGTCGGTTAAGCATCCGACTCTTGATTTCAGCTCAGGATATAGTCTGATGGTTCACGAGATTGAGCCCTGTGTCAGGCTCTGCACTGAAGGCACGGAACCTGCTGGGGATTCTCCCTCCTTCTCTCTCTGCCCCTTCCCAGCCTGTATGCTCTCTCTCTCAAAGTAAACAAATAAACTTTAAAATAAAATAATGTTATTTAATATTATTTATCAGTAGCTTTGGTTTGCAAACTAATTGGGTAATAATTCCCTGAGATGAAACACTTGGTTTTCCTGTTTTGTTCTTTCTGATATAGCATGAAACTATTAGTATAGTTTCTTTTTATATATTAGTTCTATTTTTATTGGTTTATAATTTACAAGTAGAATTCCTTCATTATTTTCCTCCTGGCTACACTAAAGATAAGACTTGAGAAATTGCATTGAATCAGTCAGTATTTCAAAAGAAGTTTCTCTTTACACTGTATTCTGAAGTGATTTTTTAAAATCTGAATTCCTAGTTTTGTCCCTATATTTATTTTTAAAAGCTGTTTTTTTCCATTGTTTTTTAAGAGAGTCATTAACCATCATTAAGTAAATAAATTACTTCTACTCGCTCTAGAGCTTGCAATTTGGCATCGCCTTTGGAAAGAGCAACATGAATGCAAGTTAGTGCCTGCAATTTGCAGCATTTGCTGTTACAACTTTGTTTGTGGTTCATTTCTGAAACTATGATTATTTTCCCTCTCTCCATGACGTCTTAGCACATTTGGTATGGCATTTATGTGACTTCTTGTTCTAGCAAGGGGTAGGGTCTCTTTGAGATGCCACTGCCCCACCATGACATCTCAGAATGAGTTTCTTGTCTGCTGCATATCCTGTATTTGTCAGACTATCCTGATTGTATCCCAGTCAGTGACTGGCAAACAGATGTTAATTTGGTTTAATTTAACAGATGTTAAATACATTTATGCTATTCATCACTTGTTTGAACTTCATATAAAATTTTAACTTTCTTGGGGCGCCTGTGTGGCTCAGTTGGTTGGGCATCTAACTTTGGCTCAGGTCATGATCTCCTGGTTTGTGAGTTTGAGCCCCACATTGGGCTCTGCACGGACAGTGTGGACCCTGCTTGGGATTTTCTTTCTTTCCCTTTTTCTGCCTCTCTCCTGCTTGTTTTCTCTGTCTCTCAAAACAAACTTTAAAAAACTTTTTTTGGCTTTCTTAAATTTTTTTTTTAATGTTTATTTATTTTTGAGACAGAGACAGAGCATGAATGGGGGAGGGTCAGAGAGAGAGGGAGACACAGAAGCAGAAGCAGAAGCGGGCTCCAGGCTCTGAGCCGTCAGCACAGAGCCTGACACGGGGCTCGAACTCATGGAGTGTGAGATCATGATCTGAGCCGAAGTCGGAAGCTCAACCGACTGAGCCACCCAGGCGCCCCTTGGCTTTCTTTACAAAACATCTAATGAGGATATTTTATGTGTAAATCTTTATTTAACAACTATGGAATATTTGAAATGAAGAAATGGCCCTTGCCTTCACCTACTACAGTGAGATAAGAGTCCAAACAAAAAATATTGTTATTAATTCTATTAGGCAGTCATCATTTTACAAATTAGACTTCATTACTTTATTCTCTTTTGGAATTTATAAGAAGTGTAATCAGTCAGCTGAAGTTTTTTTGGCTTAGCAAATCACTCTTTATAAAGTAAAATGATACTGTCAACAAGATTATACAGAAGAGTCAGTCTTCTTGAAAATATACTTGCAGAACTCAACTTAAATTGTGAGAATGCATTTACATATAGAGGAGTAATATCCCAGTAATAGTTGTTTACTTATTTACAACTATTTCACAAAAGACTTCTATTGGCAATGGGAATAAATCTTAATGTCAGGGACAACATTGTTTACTACAGTGTCTAGAATATAGAAGGCATTCAATAAATATTTATAGAATGAAATGATTCCTTGAAAATTAAAAGTATATTTATTTTAAAATAGTCTTGTGTAACTCAGGGTTTCTCTCTCTAAATTAGCAGATGTTATCTCAATATCTGACACCTCAACTAAGACTGAGGCTTCACTGTGTTATTAATTAATTTTATATGGATTTTTTTTCCTGTACCACTAGTTCCTTCTAATAGACATTTTTGTTTGCTAGCTTACTTTGGAGAATCTGTATTCTTTCAAGACCTCTAATGTAGCATTTAAGTTGGCTTAGTTAGACTTAGTAAGTAGTCCATGCATGGCACAGCTGGGAGGAAGGTGGTGTGGATGTGGCTTAGTGGGGACTGTCTTTACTGTCTTTTCCAGATACCTGCATATATGTGCATACACAGACATACACACCCACACAAGAACTATATGCATACATTCAGCTGTGTTTTAATGAAGATGCTGCCATACTGTTTTTTTTAATCAAATGTATTTTTTTTAAGTTTATTTAATTTTGAGAGAGTGTGTGTGCATGTGCATGTGAGTGGGGGAGGGGTAGAGAGAGAGGGAAAGAGCATCCCAAGCAGGCTCCATGGTGTCAGCACAGAGTAGAATGGGAAGCTCAATCCCACGAACTGGGAGATCATGACCTGAGCTGAAATTGAAAGTTGGCTGCTCAAATGACTGAGCCACCCAGGTGACCCTGCCATACTATTTATATTGTTCTGCATATTGATTTGTAGTTTATTTTTTATTGGTGTATATAGGACCCTCAAATTGAGAGTTACAAAGTAAAGGCCAATATAATTCCTGAAATCCTCTTATTCAATATTATTGTGAATAGGTTAGCCCCTGGGTGGAAGGAGATGGGAAAAAAGATGTTAATTAGAGTAATGGAAATAAGTACCTACTTTCTGGTGTTTGGATATGAAATCTGTGTTTCAGCTGCTTTTCTCACCCGTTCAGGCTAAATATTCCTGGAAACTGCAATTGATGCCTAGATATATAGAGCATATAATTTTTCATAATTTGCTAGTACTTTTCTTTAAAGTAATCTCTAAATTGATAGTGTAAAAATCAAAGATCATTTCCTCCTTTGAGCAAGCTGAATGTTGAGGAAATTTTGTTAATAGAATTACACAGAGAAATTTTCTGGTTCTATCACTACTTACATCAAAATGTTCTTTCGTGTTTAGTAAAATGAGTTATTCACTTGTGAAGATACGGTCAAAGTATCACAGCCTAAATAGCTGCGTGTGTTTGTGGTTTCGTAGGAAATCAGTTGCCAACACACAGACTTGCTGAGCCTCAACCCAGCTTCTGTCAGCGCCGGCTGCCTGGCCAGCCTGCAGCAGCCCGTGGGCATCCGCCTCCTTGAAGAGGCCCTGCTCCAGCTGCTACCACCAGAGCCACCTGCCAAGCGGTTTCAGGGGAGGACTCGCCTCTCACCTGATGTCGTCAGATGGATGGAACTTGCTAAGTAAGCTTTGTGATCCGCTGTTGGGGGAACAGTAAATTTGACTAAAGTAATACACAAAAATCTTTTCATTTTGGCAGAAAATGAGCAAATAAAGTTGATCATAACACTTTTGTGAAATTTTTTGAAAAATCTCCCTGGCTAAGTACCATTCCATGAGTTAAGAATAGTTGTCACAACAAGGAATGTCTTGCTCCAGGAAAGATTAATTAATTAAACATACACAGTCCTTTTAAAAGGACTCAGGGTGTTAACTACCAAGTTTAGTTTCCTGTAAAGTGTGGCCGTTACTTAGTTTTGTATGTTTTTACTGCTTTACTTAAATGGAATTGAGGATAATTTATTTTCAGCAGGACTCAAACTCTTTATAGACAATTTAATCCAATTACTTTATTTAGGAAAAACAAGTTCCATTTTGTCATTCTATGCCATTTTGCATTATGTGTGTTTTTTTTCCTTACTTGTGGTTTCATTATAAAAAAGCCAGTGTCTAATTCTGAGAAGGATGTTAGATTAGGTTAAAATTAAATTTGAACTTATATTTTTTAGTGCTGATTTTTAGATCTTCAGTTTCTAGGAAAAAAGAGAATAAAAGTAAAGGTGAGGAATCCTTGTACTATTCATATCTTAACTGAGCATTATGTGTGAACAAGACATTATGTCAGGTGCTAAGAAGAATTAAACATATCTCCCAGACACAAAAGTAGCCAACCAGTAGGAAATATATGTACTTTCCTGTATAACTAACCATAACATGAAATGGGAGGTGGTGAGATCTCTGAGAGGCAAGACAGAGGGCAGTTCAGAGGGTGCGTCTTGGCTAATACTGCTTCTGTCTAAGGAGCTGTTGTTATCCTGTTGTTCCAGATGTGTAGATGAACAGTCAGTAACAGTTTGTATATTTAATATTTTCAGAGAATGAGAAACTCGTGTGTATTTTCTGGGTAAATGAAGCACACAACTTTTAGAGCCTAAACTTTAAACACTGTTTTCTAACTTTATTTAATACTTCTTCATAGTTTACATATAATATTTTACATTCCTTTCAAACAGAGTAGTGAGAACATAATTTTGCCTGTTGATGATTTGGGTCATCATTTTGACCATGTTATAGTGCGTATCATCCTGGGACCATGGGGCCAGTGCAAGGTGGATGTGAGACTGATCTCTTTTCCAGCTACTGAAAAATGTTTGTAATTCTCATCTCCTCTTGAGCTCTTGGACTGTGAGCTGTTGTCCTACCTCCCATCTCCCCACCTCTGCCTCTGACTTGTTACCCATAAGCCTCTATGAGCAGGGCAAAGAGAGGGCTGTGTCTACTAGATTTTTATCTAAATTTGGAATCCTTAGGCTCTGAGAGAGCTCATGGGGCTTTTTTGATGTAATAAGTACATGAGATTTCATACCTGCGAAAGGACCCAACTGCAGGAAAGCCAAGGAGGAAGCAGTCCTCACTGGCTGGCCAGGTGACTGCAGCATCAGGAAGAGATAACATTTGTGTTGAAACTTAAAAGAGGGGGAAAAAAATTGTAGGGGAAGGGAACAAACTTATTAAAAATTTACTTGAGAATATCTTAACAGAGGAAGTTTGGTTGAAGGGATAAAGTAGATTTTTGTTAATGTGAAGAGAAGAATGGGTGCTCAAGCATATAGTAAGGCTGTAAGAAAATTACTTGTCAGTAGAATCAAGATGGCCCATAGAATGTGGATTAAAACATGGCTTTATTAGAACCAGGATTAATTTTTACTCACTCTGGACTCTTGGCTATGTTCCAAATTTTAGGTCTAGACAGGATTTCAAATAGGTCACCCACTGGTATGTGCATTATTACTGTAATGGATTAACACAGAATGGTCTTATTTAATGACACAATTTACCCAGTGTAAACTTACAATATTTTCAGATTTCACTTTAAATGCTCTTTAGAATAATCTCTGCTTCCTGTATGACTAAAGTAGTAAAACCTAATGGTAACTTCATAGTGTGTAAGATTTTATATTTATAGAACAAAAAAAAACATATATCCTTTTTGGCTAAGATAATGTGACATCTGGATTTAATATCATTTCATTAGAATAAAAACTTAAAAAATATTGACGTAGTCATTGATTTGGACTTTCTTTTTGGCTTGTTTTTAGACTGTATAGATCAATTGGAGAATATGACGTCCTCCGTGGTATTTTTAGTAGTGAGATAGGAACAAAGCAAATCACTCAGAATGCGGTATTAGCAGAGGCAAGAAGCGATTACTCTGAAGCTGCTAAACAGTATAATGAGGTAAAATTGATCACTAGCAAATATACCAGTTGCTTAAGCACTTTTGTTTTCTGATTGGAAAAACTGTTACCTTTAGAATTTAGAGTTTTGTAATGTTTCAACTTTATTCCTTGGTTTTTACACAAAAATTAGTAGCAGAGAATAGTTTCATAACAACAAAATGTGAAATAACTATTGCTTTATCTTTTACTCTTTTTAAGAAAACATCATTGAATAAAAGAGAAAGCATTTCATACCAAATGCTGTAAAACTGTTAAGATGTTATTTCAGTATCTGCTGTTATTCTATAATTTCTCTAAGGGTAGATTGTTTTCCTTCAGTAAGTAAAAACTTTATAAAGAGATAGGTAAAAATTGGTTTGGAGATGACTAAGTTCAGCTTTGTACAGTTTGTATTTTGAGTTGCCAGTGGCTATCTAGGTATAGATGTCTAGCAAGTAGTTTAAATTCAGAGTCCATGACCTATCAGATTCTTGAATGAGCAGTCCGGATTGTAAAAGTCCTTTGCAATTTTCTGTAAATGTCCTATTTTCTAATTTTCAATCTAAGAGCTCTTTAAGTAGTAAATAATCCACAGTACTGATTCAGATCAAATTTTGGGTCATTCAGAACCTTCAGTTTATTAATTGGCTTCATTGGTAAGTTTCTCAGAGAAATCGTTTCCTCTTGGTTGTTATGTTGATTTGTTCCTGTGAGATTTCTTTTGGTTTTTTTTCTTCCATTTAGTGTTACTCTGTTTTCTCTTTTCTCTCCCCTTGTCATAAATCTGAAAATTATTGTCCTTAGCATGAATAGTTTACTACCTATAATACAAATGTTTTCGTTTATATTCCTTCCAACTTTTAAAATAACTGTATGAACTTTTCTTCATGAGGCTCTCAATAAACAAGAATGGGTAGATGGTGAGCCTACTGAAGCTGAGAAGGATTTTTGGGAACTTGCATCCCTCGACTGTTACAACCAGCTTGCTGAGTGGAAATCATTGGCATACTGTTCTATAGTCAGCGTTGACAATGAAAACCCTCCAGATCTAAATAAAATGTGGAGTGAACCATTTTATCAGGTGGGTAGAATTACATTTGAAGTCACTGAGATAAATATTATAGATAGCTGTTTTCTAATTAATGAAATTGTTTAAAACTTTTCAAAAACAAGGTAGTAGTTATAAAGCATAGAACATTTGTGTAACCTGACTCCCCCCAACAACTCCATAGTATTGTTAAATCTCTGTAGCCATTTTTTTAATCTCTTTTTTAGCCACTTTTGGCCACTCCTTTCCAAGTAAATGGGATGCATTTAAAAATAAACATTAATATCCGTAGTATAACTACATGGAAGAATATTTCTTGGTGTCTCTGCCCTGAGACACAGGATACACATGGGGTAGCCCTTACCCCTGGGGTGACATGGTTCCCCTCCCATGGGATCACCCCAACTCTTGGAGGGAAATGACTCACCTGGTCCCCACAATGCAACTGTCTTGGCTGTGCTTGTAGATTCCTCACTTGTGTGTAACATCCAAAGATCTTTCAGCTAAAAGTAGCTCCCATTTTCCATACAACATGTTTCTGTGTATTTTGTGGTTACAAAAATCAATAATTTTAAGTGAATGTGTCCTAAGAATTGTAGTTTTAGGTTTGAAACATCAAACATTGTCACTTTGGATCTAAATCTGGACCTACAAAATTATACCAATGGATATTGTAGTAATAAAATAACTCATATTGTTTTTCTGAAGTTACAAGTAGTCTTCTCTTCCTTAGGAGACCTATCTACCTTACATGATCCGCAGCAAGCTGAAGTTACTGCTTCAAGGGGAGGCTGACCAGTCCCTGCTGACATTTATTGATGAGGCTGTGAACAAGGAGGTTCAGAAGGCTCTTATTGAGCTGCATTATAGTCAGGAATTGAGTCTTCTTTACATCTTACAAGATGATGTTGATAGAGCCAAATATTATATTGAAAATTGCATTCAGATTTTTATGCAGGTAATACAGATACACCCATCTGAAATGTACCATTTCTATCATACTTTTAAGTCCATAAACTCATGAACAAAAAAAATCAACACACAAAAAGTTTCTTCTAAAATCTTTTCACTTTGTCCTTTGTCTTAATGCATTTTTTTAAATTTTATTTTTTATTTTTTTAAAATTTACATCAGTTAGCATCTAGTGCAACAATGATTTCAGGAGTAGATTCCTTAAGCCCCTTACCCATTTGGCCCATCCCCCTCCCACAACCCCTCCAGTAACCCTCAGTTTGTTCTCCATTATTTATGAGTCTCTTCTGTTTTGTCCCCCTCCCTGTTATTATATTATTTTTGTTTCCCTTCCTTTATGTGCATCTGTTTTGTCTCTTAAAGTCTTCATATGAGTGAAGTCACATGATTTTTGTCTTTCTCTGGCTAATTTCACTTAGCATAATACCCTCTAGTTCCATCCACGTAGTTGCAAATGGCTTAATGCATTTTTAGTCCCTTTTGGTTTTCTGTTTAAGAAGTTCTTTTTTTGTTTGTTTTTTTGTTTTTTGCTTTTCCTTGGGTTTTATTTTTTTCTTCCAAGATTTTGTTTAAATTCAAGTTACTTAACACATAGGGTTGTGCTGTTAAAGAACACTTGAGAGTAGACTTTTCATCTAGAGTGGCTGAATGGAAGTTTGGTTGCTTTGTGGAGGGTATGAACTAATCTTCCCTGATCATTTTCCACCATTATACCTTCTTTCCTTTTTGCTTTTATGAGAATCTTCTGATATTTGGTTTTAAAGTCAGTGTCTTTATAGAGCCTATTAATTAACATTTATCATTGGCTGATATTGATCATAGAAGCATATTCATTCAGTATCGTTATTTTTAAAAATTTTTTGAATTTGCTTAATAGAGGAAGTTTATTGGAGAAGAAGGAGTTGGCTTCTGTAGTTGGCAGTTTTACTTTATAGGATGTTGTGATTTTTAAAAACTGGTGGTCAATAGAGGCAACAGTAGCCCAGTTGTATTGATTTTATTGACTTCATTGAGCCAAAATGTGATTAAAAACCTGAATTATTTAAAAAATTTTAAACCGTCTGTTAATTGCTTCTATGAGCTAATTATTAACTATTCTGAGACACGTTTTTGTAATTGATGTAAGGTAGTTGCTGTATTTCATGTTTTAGGGAACTGTATTAAAATTTAAAGTAGGAAATTGATTTATAAACAATGTTAAATATCTTTTTTCTAGAATTACTCAAGTATTGACGTACTCTTACACAGAAGTAGACTCACCAAAGTGCAGTCTGTACAAACTATTATAGAAATTCAGGAGTTCATCAGTTTTATAAGCAAACAAGGTAATTTTTTTAGACTACCTTTTTTTCTTTTATACTTACGGAAAGGTTTTGGTATGATTATTTTGCTTAGTGAAAGTGAAACATGTACTGAACGTGTGGGTTAGAAAATACTTTGAGTTCACGCTGCAAATACATATTTTGAGGTCATTGAAATAAATGTTTAAGATGGACAAGCACTATTCTAGGCACTGGGGATGCAAAGCCAAATAAAACATATTGCCTAGCTTGAAGAAGCTTTCAGAAGAGTGGGGTAATCCCCACACGATATGACCCATACCGAGGCAGAGGGATTTCCCATGTCAAATACGTAAAACAGAATCTGCCCTGGACTGAACGGTGCAGGAGGCTCCTGGAGAAACGGCCTGAGTTGAGGGTGGAGAAACAGAGGGGCTCCCAGAAGACCTTTCTTCTCGAAAGCCTGCAGTGGCTCAGAGGGGCTAGAAGTTCAGTGACTGGGTTCCACACACCCTGGCCTGAGGGGAGGTGAAGCTCCTGGTGGCAGTGTGCAGACCCTGAAGGTCTTCTGCTACAAACAAGTGGAGTTTATCCTGGCACCTGTGAGAGGCCACCCAGAGTCAAAGGGAAAGAGTACGTCTTTACGATGGTAATATGTCTTAGTCATAAACTGGAAGTTCAACTTGTGTCCTCAATAATTTAAAATAATTGTGAAAGACCCTCTCAGAGTCCTGATAAAAATTGATATTCGTACATATCTACAATTAATCATTCTCTGCTTTAAATTTGGAGAATTCTTTTTCAAGCGCATGTTATTGACAGATCATTCATTAAGTGTTTTCTACTTTCTAGGACGTATGTTAATCTTTTTTTTTTCTATAATGCATAGTTTTTATGACAGCCTTATGAGAGGTAGATTCCTTGCTTTTTCATTTTATAAATAACTTACCTAAGCTAATATGTGAAAGACTCAGATTTTGAACCCAGGACTGTCTGATTTAAGCTTATGCTCTTAACCACTACTTTCCCACCAACAGAAAGAAACTAAAGCTTTAAGCATTATCAGTGTGAAATTTAAATTTCCTGAGGGTTGTCATGAATCTCTTGAGTCCCGATTGCTTTGGTTACTATTATTACCATGTAACCTTGTACAGGTACCAAGGTCGGAGGCAGTATTTCGTCATTCAACACAATGATGCGTCTCCGGCTTAAGTGATGAAAATTCACAAAAATTGCGTAAACTAAGACTATAATATAAGTATCCCTATGCTGATTCAGATCAGATTTTGCCAACAAGAAAATTGGCTGCAGCCCTATGAAAGGTTTTCAGGTTTCGATCCTTTATAGATTTTGGAATTGTAGATGAAAGACTGTGGATCTGTGCTAAATGTAAAAGTTGTGTATGTTTATTTCCCCATTTTTACTCTGTGTCTTAAGAAATTGAGTTGTAATGGCAACCTATATTAGGTTTACTATGGTAACTTTGTATTCCTGTTGTGAAAGACAAAACAAAAATGTTTAATTTGGTCAAGAAATTTGAATTAAGTTTTTATTTACTAATGGCAGCCCTACTTTGTAAGTTGCTCTTATCATTGAGCTGTGGATATAGCCATCTTCTAATATTTTTAGGTAATTTATCATCTCAAGCTCCCCTTAGGAGACTTCTAAAAACCTGGACAAACAGATACCCTGATGCTACAATGGATCCAATGAACATCTGGGATGACATCATCACAAATCGGTAAGATGTGATCTCTTTTTTTTTTTTAATGTTTATTTCTTTTTGAGAGAGAGACAGAGTGTGAGTGGGGGAGGGCAGAGAGAAAGGGAGACAGAGTGTCTGACGCAGGCTCCAGGCTCTGAGCTGTCAGCACAGAGCCTGATGCGGGGCTCGAACCCACAAACCATGAGATCATGACCTGAGCCGAAGTCGAACGCTTAACCCACTGAGCCACCCAGGCGCCCCAAGATGTGATCTTTTTGAACTGAATGTGGATTTTTACGAAATTGCCAGAATGGTTTGTCTCCAAAATGGGTGTTTAGGAAAATGTGGGGTGTGAGCCTAGTGTGTATAGATCAGGCTCATCTTGCTGATTTCTCGTGTAAATTGTTCTCATACAGCTCTCCATGTCAGCAGTGTGTCCTTTGTCCCAGCTTATCCCCTGCCAGGGAATTGCTGCCCACTGACATTGAATTCATCGTGTGCTGGGAGGTTGATTGTGAACACACTGTTGGCAGTGAGAGAAAGCAGGGGAGCAGCGGGGGCAGTGGTCCACCTGCTTCTGTCTCAGGGCCAAATGTTAGCAACTGAAATGGCAGCAAAGAAAACACTGCTTCGTGATTTGTTACTATTCTATTATAATTTGGATTTTTGACACTCGTGCCTCCTACCTCCTGACTCTTATTTCATAACTGTATGTATCACTTTACCAGATTTGAGATCATTTTCATACGCTCAGCTTTTCCTTGCCCTGTGGAAACCCAGGTAATCCCTGAAGCAGATACTAGCCATGTATTTCAGAGATAAGGCACCAGAATCAGAGAGGTCGTGAATTATTTTGTGCAAGTATGCACAGGAAGTAGGACTCAAGGACTGTGGCCCCGTGTGGTGTTCTTGCCATTATATCCTATTTCCTCTGCTACTACAGGTGTTTGGTTTGGTTTGGTTTGGTTTTTGCTTTTTATTTTTTGTACTTTTTTTTTTTTACTCTTTATTTTGAGGTAAGTTCTTATCTGTAGAAAAGTTGAAAGAAAAGTAGAACTCCCATGAACGGCGTACTTTTTACGCAGTCCAATGTTTTCAAACATTTTTAACATGTAGCCACATTAGCTTTTTTGTTTTCTCTCCCGACACATACATAATTATGTTCTGAACCATTTGAAGTTAAGGTACATATATGTGTCTCTTTATCAGTGTGCATTTCCTAAGAGAGTATTGTTTTATATAACACCAGTACAATAATAACTTCACTGTTTTCCTTTTTAATACAGCCCCAATTTCAGTTTTGTCAGTTGTCCCATTAGTGTCCTTTAAAGCATTTTCTCCCCTTCTAAGACGATATCCAGCCCATAATCTCATATTGCATTTAATCGATATGTCTTTCTGGCCTCTTAATCTGGGACACTTTCCTAGCCATCTTTTATGACATTGACGTTTTAGAGAAATGTTCCTCAGGTTGCGTTTGTATATTCTCACGGTTAGGTTCAGGTGGTACATCCATAGTTAACATACTACTTAAGTGAAATATTTTCAGGGTATTACATCTAGAAGCAGGATGTACATGTGCTTTTTACTGGTAATAGTAATTTTGATTGCCTGGTTAAAATATTGTCTGGTCTTTCACACGAAAAGATGCTCAATGTTAGTGATCATCAGGAAAATACAAATCAAAACTACAGTGAGATCCTACCTCACACTTGTCAGAATGCTAAAGTCAACAACACAAGAAACAACAGGGGCTAGTGAGGATGTGGAGAAAGGGGAACTCTATTACACTGTAGGTAATACACTGCAAACTGGTGCAGCCACTCTGGAAGGCAGTATGAAGGTTCCTAAAAAAGTTAAAAATAGGGGCACCTGGGTGGCTCAGTTGGTTGAGTGTCCAACTTCGGCTCAGGTCATGATCTCATGGTTCATGGGTTCAAGTCCCCCAGCGAGCTCTGTACTGACAACTCAAGAGCCTGGAGCCTGTTTCATATTCTGTGTCTCCCTCACTCTCTGTCCCATCCCGCTCATGCTGTGTCTCTCTGTCTCTCTCTCTCAAAAATAAAACATTAAAAAAATTATTTAATAAATTAATTAAATAATAAAAATAGAACTGTCCTACAACCCAGCAGTTGCACTACTAGTATTTACCAAAAGGATACAAAAATAGTGATTCGATGGGGCACATGCACCTCAGTGTTTATAGCAGCACTATCAATAATAGCCAAATTATGGAAACAGCTCAAGTATCCATCAACTGATGAATGGATAAAGAAGATGTGGTATATATATATATACACAATAGACTCAGCCATAATAAGAATGAAATTTGCAACAATATGGATGGAGCTAGAGGGTATTATTATGCTAAGCTAAAGAAGTCAGTCAGAGAAATACAAATACAAATGATTTCACTCATACATGAAATTTCAGAAACAAAACAAATGATCAAAGGGGAAAAAAAAGAGGCAAACCTCTCAAACAGACTCTTAACTATTGAGAACAAACTGAATTACCAGAGGGGGTGGTGGGGGGAGCAGGGCATGGGTGAAATAGGTGATGGGGATTGAGGAGGGCACCTGGCTTGATGAGCATGGGGTGTTGTATGGAGGTGTTGAATCACTATATTGTGCACCTGACACTAACATAACACCGTATGTTAACTAACTGGAATTAAAGTACAGACTTAAAATACATACATACGTACATACATACATAATAAAAAATGAGAACTCAGAAAAAATATTATCTGGTGTTCAGTGTATAATGCCTGTTTTTGTTTTAAGCCTGTTTTTTTTTTCTTTGCCACTAATAACAAGGGTGGGAGAAGCTTTGAAACATGCATATATCCTGCTTCTCCTAAGACTTAGCCCTCTGTATTTTGTATCTGTGGATGACTTTTAGCCCAAACCAGTCTTAACAATGATAGTTGCAAGGTGATGATTTTCTAACTCCAGCCCTTGTTCCATATTCTATCAGAATACATCTTAGTGTAAGGAAGAACCTTCCCTTCTCCATCTATTTGTTTATTCATTTACTTGAATTTTAGTTATCAATACAGAATCATGTATTCCAGTTTTATTTAATGGAATGTAATCTGTTGCTGTTCTTATTTGTCTCATGTTCAAATTGTCTCAGATTTGCCCAGCCGGAGCCCCTTCAAACTGACAGTACAGGCACATCTTGCAAAATTATTCTGCATTTTTTCTAGCAATGTTATAGTCTTAGTTCTTACATTAGGTCTATGATCTAAAGGAAGATAATATTTGTAGATGGTATGATGTGGGGGTACATATTCTGATGGCTTTTTTTGTATGGCTGTCTGGTTGTTTAGTCCCATTTGTTCAAAAGTCTTTTCATAATTGAATTGCCTTGGCACCTTTTTTGAAAATCAGTGACCATATATGTGTGGGTCTGGTTTTGAATGCTCTGTGCTATTCCTTATTTATATATACATACATTTTTTTTTTCATATATCAAACTGTCCTCATTACTGTTGCTTTAAAATAGTCTTGAATCAGATAGGATGTGTACTCCAATTTTTTCTTTATGAAAATTGCTTTGTCTATTTTAGGTTATTTGTATTTATATGTACATTTTTAGAATCTGCTTGTCAATTTTATTTATTTATTTTGAGAGAGAACAAAAGCACACATGCACAGTAGAGGAACAGAGACGGGGAGAGACAGGATCCAAAGCAAGCTCCATGCTGTCAGCGCAGAGCTCAGTGCAGGGCTCAAACTCATGAACCATGAGATCATGACCTGAGCCGAAATGAAGAGTCAGACACTTAACCTACTGAGCCACTCAGGTGCCCCTCTGCTTGTCCATTGCTGCCAAAAACAAAAACTCAGAGTCTG
The DNA here is from genome assembly GCF_018350195.1 of Panthera tigris. NCBI lineage: Eukaryota > Metazoa > Chordata > Mammalia > Carnivora > Felidae > Panthera > Panthera tigris. The sequence continues at coordinate 1,173,308 of NC_056676.1, read as the reverse complement.
GGATTTTATTTTCACTATAGAGCAAGTTTGGGAGTTGCCATCTGGACAATATAGAGTTCTCTAATATGTATATAGTTCTTCCATTTATCTAGGTTTATTTATTTAGGTTTCTTTTCTTTCTCTTTTTCTTTCTTTCTTTTTTTTTTTTTTTTTTTTTTGTGCCCATCATGATAAGTGTACTTTTAAATTCCCTTTATCTGTTTCACTCATGCCCCCACCTGCCTCCCCTTTGGCAACCACCAGTTTGTTCTCTGTATTTAAGAGTCTGTTTTTGGGGCGCCTGGGTGGCTCAGTCGGTTAAGCGTCCGACTTCGGCTCAGGTCATGATCTCACAGTTCGTGAGTTCGAGCCCCGCGTCGGGCTCTGTGCTGACGGCTCGGAGCCTGGGGCCTGTTTCAGATTCTGTATCTCCCTTTCTCTCTGCCCCTCCCCTGCTCATGCTCTGTCTCTCTCTGTCTCAAAAATAAATAAACATTAAAAAAAAAAAATTAAAAAAAAAAAAAAGTCTGTTTTTGGTCTGGTTTTTCCTTTGTTCATTTGTTTTGTTCTTTAAATTCCACATATGAGTAAAATCATATGGTATTTGTCTTTCTCTGTTTATTTCACTTAGCATTATACTCTCTAGGTCCATCCCTTTTGTTGCAAATGGCAAGATCTCATTCTTTTTTATGGCTGAATAATATTCATTCCATTGTGTGTATATGTGTGTGCATGTGCGTGCACACACACACACACACGCACACCACATCTTTATCCATTCATCTATCAGTGGACACTTGGGTTGCTTCCATAGCTTGGCTATTATAAATAATGCTACAATAAACATAGAGGTGCATATATCTTTTCAAATTAGTGTTTTCATTTTCTTCAGATAGATACCCAGTAGTGAAGTTGCTGGATCACATGGAAGCTGTATTTTTAATTTTTTGAGGAACCTCCATACTGTTTTCCACAGTGACTACACCAATTTACATTCCCACCAACAATACATGAGGGTTTCTTTTTCTCCACATTATCACCAATGCTTGTTATTTCTTGTCTTTTTTATTTTAGCCATTCTAACAGGTATAAGGTAATATCTCATTGTGGTTTTTTTTTTTTTAATGTTTACTTTTGAGAGAGAGAGAGAGAGAGAAAGCGTGAGCAGGGGAGGCACAGAGAGAGGGAGACACGGAATCCAAAGCAGGCTCCAGGCTCCAAGCTGTCAGCCCAGAGCCTGACGCAGAGCTCAAACTCATGAGCTGTGAGATCATGACCTGAGCCGAAGTCAGATGCTTAACTGAGTGAGCCACTCAGGTACCCCTCTCGTGGTTTTGATTTGCATTTCCCTGATGATGAGTGATGTTGAGTATCTTTTCCTATGTTGGCCATCTGTGTGTCTTCTTTGGAAAAATGTCTATTCAGGTCCTACTCCCATTTTAAAAATCAGATCATTTGCTGTTTTGGTGTTGAATTGTATAAGCTCTTACATATTTTGAGTATTAACTCCTTATTGGATATATCATTTGCAAACATATTCTCCCATTCAGTAGGTTGCCTCTTAGTTTTATTGATTGTTTCCTTTGCTGTGCGAAACCTTTTTATTTTGGTGTAGTTCCAGCAGTTTATTTTTTCTTTTGTTTCCCTTGCCAGAGGAGACATATCTAGAAAAATGTTTCTGTGGCTGTTGTAGGAGATATTACTGCCTATGTTTTCTTCTGGGAGTTTTATGGTTTCAGGTCTCACACTTAGGTCTTTAATCCATTTTGAGTTGATTTTTGTGTATGGTATTAGAAAGTGGTCCAGTTTCATTCTTTTGCATGTAGCTGACCAGTTTTCTCAGCACCATTTGTTGAAGAGACTGTCTTTAACCCATTGTATATTCTTGCCTCCTTTGTCATAGGCTAATTGACCATATGATAAGTGTGAGTTTATTTCTGGACTTACTGTTCTGTTCCATTGATCTGTGTGTCTGTTTTTGTGTCAGTATGATATTGCTTTGATTACTACAGCTTTGTAGTATGGCTTGAAATCTGGGATTGTGATAACTCCACCTTTGTTCTTTCTCAAGGTTTTGAATATTTGGGGTCTTTTGTGGTTCTACAACATATTTTAGTGTTATTTTCCTAGTTCTGTGAAACATGTTGGTATTTAGATAGGAATTGCATTAAATCTGTAGATTGCTTTGGGTAGTATAGGGATTATAGCAATTTTGTTTCTTCTAATCCATGAACATGGAATATCTTCCATTAGTTTGTGTCATATTCATTTTTTTTAATCAGTGTTTTACAGTTTTCCGAGTAAAGATCTTTCACTGTTTTGGTTAAGTTTATTCCTAGGTATTTTACTCCTTTTGATGCAATTGTAAACAGGATTGTTTCTGTAACTTCTCTTTCTACTACTTCATTATTAGTGTATAGAAACACAACAGGTTTCTGTATATTAATTTTGTTTCCTAGAGCTTTACTGAATTTTTTTAATACTGCTGAGAGGGTTTTTTGATGACATCTTTATGGTTTTCTATATATGTGTCATGTCTTCTGCAAATAGTGAAAGTTTTACTTCTTTAATTGCAATGACTTTTTTTTTTTTATGGATGTGTTGGGTGTCTTGTTATATTCATTCCTAGGTATTTTATGTTTTTCAGTACCCTTCCAATTATTTGCTGTTCATATTTTCTGAAAGTGTTGTTTTGTTTTAGCATGCATGGGTGTTGAATTTTGTCAAATGCTTTTTCCTGCATCTGTTTGATCATGTGCCTTAGGTATGTAGTCTACAGTTTTGTTCACATCCACTGGTTACTTATTGATTCTCTGTCTGGATGATCTGCCCATTTTTGAAAGTGAGACATTAAAGTCTCCAACTATTATTGTCTTGCTGTCTGATTTTTCCATTTAGTATTTGCTTTATATATTTAGATGCTTCAATGTTAGGTGCATAAATATTTATAATTATTACATCTTCTTATAGGATTGACCACTTTATCATTATATAATGACCTTTTTACCATTTTTAGCTTAAGGTGTATTTTTATTATTTATTTATTTATTTATTTATTTATTATTTGTTTGTTTGTTTATTGCTACCATTTGCTTGAAATCTTTTTCCATGCCCTCACTCTCAGTCAGTGTTGTCTTTATTTTTTTTTAATTAATTAATTAACCTTTTTTTAAACTTACATCCAAGTTAGTTACCATACAGTGGAACAATGATTTCAGGAGTAGATTCCTTAATGCCCCTTTCCCATTTAGCCCATCCCTCCCTTCCATAACCCCTCTAGTAACCCTCTGTTTGTTTTCTATATTTAAGAGTCTCTTATGTTTTGTCCCCCTCCCTGTTTTTATATTGTTTTTGCTTTCCTTCCCTTATGTTCATCTGTTTTGTATCTTAAATTCCTCATATGAGTGAAGTCATATGATATTTGTCTTTCTCTCACTGAGTAATTTCGCTTAGCATAATACCCTCTAATTCCATCCACATAGTTGCATATGGCAAGATTTTATTCTTTTTGATTACCAAGTAACACTCCATTGTATATAGAGACCACATCTTCTTTATCCATTCATCTATCGATGGACATTTGGGCTCTTTCCATACTTTGGCTAATGTTGACAGAGCTGCTATAAACATTGGGGTGCATGTGCCCCTTTGAAACAGCATACCTGTATCCCTTGGATCAATACCTAGTAGTGCAATTGCTGGGTTGTAGGGTAGTTCTATTTTTAATTTTTTGAGGAACCTCCATACTGTTTTCCAGAGTGGCTGCACCAGTCTGCATTGCCACCAGCAGCGCAGAAGAGATCCTTTTTCTCCACATCCTCGCCAACATCTGTTGTTGCTTGAGTTGTTAATGTTAGCCGTTCTCAGTGTTGTCTTTAAAGCTAATGTAAGTCTCTTAGTCACATATTGGATTTTTGTTTATTTTATCCATTCAGCTGTTCTGTCTTTTGATTGGAGAATTTTATCCATTTACATTTAAAGCAATTATTGATAGGTAAGGACTTATTTTTGCCATTTTGTTGTCTGGCAGTTTTGTAGATCTATTGTTCCTTGCTTCTTGCTGTCTTTTCTGATTTGATGACTGTTTGTACTGGTATACTTTGACTTCTTTATCATGATCTTTTATGTACTTACTAAGGCCTTTCCTTTGTGGTTACTATGAGGCTTACATAAAATAGCTTATAACACCTTAGTATAAATTGATAACAGCTTTACTGCAATAGCATTTTTAAACTTTATGCTTTTACTTCCCCATGCCCCTCACATATTAGATTGCTGATGTTACAATTTATTGTTTTTTATGTTGTGTATCTAATAGCAGATTCTTGTAGTCAAGGTTATTCTTAATACATTTGTTTTTTAACTTTTAAACTAGCATTAATAGTGAATTATGCACTGTCATTACCATATTAGAGAAACTGACTTGGGCTACATATTTACCATTAACAGTGAGCTTTGTACTAACTTCATATGTTCTCATATTAATTAGCAGTGGTTTATTGCTGCTTGAAAACTCCCTTTATCATTTCTTATAAGCAAGATCTAGTGGTGATGAACTCCCTTAACTTTTGATGGTTCAGGAAGTCTTTATTTCTGAAGGACAGTTTTGCCAGGTATAGTAATCTTTGGTGACAGTTTTTGTTTCTTTGCTTTTTAAATTTTTTAAAAATGTTTATTCATTTTTGAGAGAGAGAAAGAGAGAGACAGAGTGTGAGCAGGGAGGGGCAGAGAGAGGGGGAGACATAGAATTCGAAGCAGACTCCAGGCTCTGAGCTGACAGCACAGAGCCCAACTGGGGCTTGAGCTCATAAACCACAAGATCATGACATGAGCCAAAGTCAGACACTTAACCAACTGAGCCACCCAGGTGCCCTGATATGTTTTTCTTTCACTATTTTGAATATATCATCTCATTCTCTTCTGGCCTGAAAAGTTTATTTTGAGAACTCCACCTCTAGTCTTATGGAGGTTACTTTGTATGTGATGTGTCACTTTTCTCTTGTTGCTTTCATTGACTTTTGACAATTGAATTATAATGTGTCTTGTGTGGCTTGGTTTGGATTCAACCTGTTTAGGGTTCTTTGGGCCTCATTAATCTGGAAATCCATTTCTCTGCCCAGTTTTGAGAAGTTTTCAGCCATTTTTATTTTAAATATACTTTATGTCCCTTTTCTCCTAGGATTCCCATAGTGGGTATTATTGTTTCATTTATGTTGTCCCATAGACTCTCTTCACTCATTCTGTTTTTTATTTTATTTTATTTTTACTTATTTTTATTTATTTATTATTTATTCATTTATTTTTGGTCCTCTCACTGGATCATTTCACTGATTATTTCTTCTGCCCAGTTGAGTCTGCTTTTGAAGATTTCTATTGAATTCTTCAATTCAGTCATAGAATTCTTCAGTTCTAGGATTACTGGTTTTTTGTTTTGTTTTATGGTTTCTATTTTTTTGTCGTTGTTGAACTTCTTATTCATACATTTGTTTTCCTAATTTCGTTTAATTGTCTGTGTCTGTGTTCTTCTGGCTCACTAAATTTCTATAAAAGTATTTTGAATTCTTTTCCTGATGCTTCATAGATCTCCATATCTTTATTGTCATTCATTTAGCTTTATTATTTTCCTTTTATTGTTTTCCTCTATCTGAGGATACCTTTATTTCACTTTTTTTATTTTCTGTGGATATGAAATTCTGGGTGGATCCCTCCTTCCTCCTCAGCAGTATCATTTGGCCTTCATGTTTCTGAAAAGAAAGTCATGATTAATCAAATTGTTGTTCCCCTGTGTTTAATCTATCATACTTTTTGACTGGTTTCAAGATTTTTGTTCATTATCATTGGTAATCAACAGTTTGATTATGATATGTTTAGGTGTAGTTTCCTTTGAAGTTACCTACTTAAGGTTCACTGAGCTATTCAAATCTACATTTTTGTCACTAAATGTGGGGGCTTTTTGGTTATTGTTTCTTCAAATACTTCTGCTATAATTTTTCTGTCTTTGTAGGGTGCCCATTACACATATATTATACTTTTTGACATTGTCCCACATGTCCCTGAAGCTCCATTCATTTTTTATTCAATCTTTTTTCTCTTTATTCTTCAGATTAAATCATTTCTGTTGAACTGTTTTCAAAGTCACTGTCATTTTCCTGTATTTTCTTAATTCCTCTCTAAGTCAGTGTAGTGAATCTTTTATTAATTAGTGGATTTTTGGGTTGTAAAATTTACATTTGTCTTTTTTTCATACTTTCTACTGAGATAGCTGCCTTTTCATTATTCATGGTTTTGTTTTGCTCTCTTGGAGCATCATTAAAATAGCTGCTTGATCATTCCAGCGTATGGGTCATCTCAGAGTTGACATCTGTTGTCTGTCTTTTTCACTGACAATGGATACATTTTCCTGGTTCTTTGTATAGCAACTAATTTTGGATCTAGAAATTGTTAATATTATCTTGTGTATACTCTAATCCCTTTTATAATTCCCAGGAATAAACTGCTTTAGCGAGCTATCAGTGCAGTTAGATTTGGCCAGTGGACTCTGTCTTGCCTTCTTGATTCACATCTCAGTTGAGTACTCAAGTCTTTTCTTCACTGTCTCCAGTCAGTGTTGAACATGCATACTTCAGGAGGCAGGCTGAAACTTGTATGGCTTCATATACAGAATTAGAGGATTCTCACTGCAGCCTTTGGTCTGCCTAGGCTCCCTTCTAGGTTTCTCTGGGCACAATATAGCAGGGCTCCTGTCAGAATCTTAGTCACTCAGGCTACCATAACCCTCAGCAGCTAAGGTTATCCTCAAGGCAAAACCGGAAAAAGAAAGAGAAAACCAGAAACTCATCCAAATGGCAGCACCTTCTCCTAGCTTTGACTTCCCTGCCCGCGCTGTATTTACTTTCCGTGACTTCAGGTGGTTGTATTTGGTATTTTATCTAGAGCTTTAATTATCAGCAGAAAGGTGGTCTGTAAGATGTTTACATTGCCATATAAGAGGGGGACTCTTGTTACTTGTGGAAAGATGGTTCTCTCCCTGGTTCCATCCTCCCCAGTCTGATAGAACAACATGTCATACACCACAGCATTTGTCTGCCTTTTTTAATTTGTTTCCTCTATCGGAACTTCCTTACCTCCTCTAATACCTGAAATCGAAATCGAAAAATACCTGGCTATTTTTCAAAGCCCAGGAAAAAGTCCATCTCACTTTGTGAAGACGTATCCACCTCCCCTTTTTGCCACCTCACTCCTCCATTTCTGAGAGCCCAGAGCACTTGACTCATTCTGATAGTGTAACATTCATGTTTCATTCATAAATTATTTCCTCAAATGTTTATCAACTTTTACTTACACAACTTTTGCTTGTTTATTCTTTCAACTAAAACCAGTGAAAGCTTAAAAAGCAGTAGCAACTAGGGGAGCCTGGGTGGCTCAGTCAGTTAAGCATCCGACTCCAGCTCAGGTCATGATCTTACAGGTCATGAGTTAGAGCCCCACATCAGGCTCTGTGCTGACAGCTCAGAGCCTGGAGCCTGCTTCAGATGCGGTGTCTCCCTCTCTCTCTCTGCCCCTCCCCCGCTTGCATTCTGTCTCTCAAAAATAAATTAAAAAAAAATTTTTTTTAATTAAAAATTTTTTTTTAAACTGTAGCAGCTCTTGGGAGGGCAGGGACCCTTGTAGATTAGGTAGGGAGCCAGGAACGCAGAAGCAGATGACTAGAAAGACCTGTACCTTGGGAATAACAACAACAAAACGAAAGATGTGTGGGACATGCTAGTCTCTCTGGCTACAGTGTTTCTAAGAAAATTGAAATTAGGGGTGCCTAGGTGGCTCAGTCGTTTAGACATCCAGCTCTGGCTCAGGTCATGATCTTGCAGTTCCTAAATTCAAGCCCTGTGTCGGGCTCTGTGCTGAAAGCTCAGAGCCTGGAGCCTGCTTTAGATTATCCTGTGTCTCCCTCTCTCTCTGCCCCTCCCCCACTAGTGCTCTGTCTCTCTCCCAAAAATAAATAACCATTAAGGAAAAAAAAAAGAAAATTGATATTAATTGCTAGATGAACAAAAACTTAATTGATATTGTAGCAGGATTCTCACAGAGTCGTGACACTGAGGCTTTTCTTTCCAGGAAGCAACTTTATTTCTGCCAGCACTGCTCAGTTTGGTTCCTACCCAAAGAACTGAGCCCCGAGTGCCACATAGTGTAGTTTTTTATGTATTTTCTACTTCTTTGTCTCCCGTATATGGTAACACACAAACATGCAATCTGATTAAGTGGTCTCATGTTACAAGGTCATGAGGGATGCTGTCATGCACGCATATAACCAGGTTGCCTTGTGGTTTTTTGTTTTTATTATTTTTTTTAATGTTTATTAATTTTTGAGAGAGAGAGAGACAGAGTGCGAGTGGGGGAGGAGCAGAGAGAATGGGAGACACAGAATCCAAAGCAGGCTCCCGGCTCTGAGCTGTCAGCAAAGAGCCCGACACGGGGCTTGGACTCATGAACCATGAGATCGTGACCTGAGCTGAAGTCAGACGCTTAACTGACTGAGCCACCCAGGCGCCCCTGATTTTTCTTTTTTTTCCCTTAGGGAGGGGACCCTATCACATTCCCACCTCTGATGCTTGGACCCCTCTATTATTTTGGGTCAAAGAGTATCATCTTTGTTTAGAGGTTTATATTTTCATAACATCATTACATGAGTGGCTATCTTTTTTGTTTCAATCATGGCCTCAATGAGACTGGAGACAGACCATGTAACCAGGGGAGCTAGGCAGGGTAGGATTAAGTAACCTCCCAGAATTAGGAAGATAATTTTTATGAGAGTTTTGAATCCCCCAGAAGTTGAAAATCATCCTCCAAATAACTCCCCGGGGTTTTAACCGTTCTAGGTCTGGATGGGGACATGAGCAATCCTTTTTATTTGATTTGTGATCTTCTCTATGACTTTTTACTCATTATCTATCTGTAGGCAGTAGTTGCTCAGGTTAAACTTTCTATACTCTTTTCTCAGAAGCAAGCAGATAATCTAAGGCCAAGAGATTTTGATAGATAGCTTTGCGCATTTTGGTTTGCTGCGTGGCTAGTAAGTTAAGAGCTCTGGCAGTTGTATTGGGTATAATTTTTATAACAGTTACATTAGAATTTCTTAGATGGCAAACTTATGAATCAGTTAAGCATGAGGCATATTTTCCAAGAGATCTAAATATCCTTGGTTTCTCTGCAACAAGTCAGAACCACAAACCTACATCTGGTAATTAGTGCTTTAGTCTCTTATCTCGCATGATATCCAGTGAATGTAATCCTAATTTATCATGCAAGCAAAAACTTTAACATTTTAGGTTACTAAAGACTTTGAAAGCTATCTTAACAATTACCTATGAAAACTATGAGACAGGTAAAGTTAACCATTACTTTAAGTCATTCTTTAGCTGATAAATTGGAACAGAGATAACGAGCTTATTTGACCTTCAGCAGATCTAGGTAGAAAAAAATTTTTTTTAAATTAATGTTGCTAAAATTGTCTGAAACCAATAAACTTAAATTAGCATAAACACTGAATACGTTTTACTTGGGTCCATGTAAGACAGTTTGTTCCCCATGGTTAATTTTTACCTGGAGAACTGGAGGGGAAATCTGAAATGGGTGGTCTTTGCTCCACAACTTCTATCTCTAGAGTGGGAGGAGAGGCCAATAATGTAGGCCTCACCCTAGGTGGCGCAGAAATAGGAGGGGGCGGGGGGGGTTGGTAAGGAAAGGCAGAAGAGACGAGGTGCCAGCAGAAGGAAGAGAAAGAGAATTCCCAGTTTTAAATCTTGTCAGCTCGGACAAAGGAGCAGACTCCAGGTTTTCTTTTGTTCTCTGTTCCACTAGTGGAATTAGGCAGTCCATGTCAGTTTGGAGGAGACAAGGAATTTCTCCAAAACAAAGGGAGTTTCAGCAGCTCTTTGGGAATATTCCTTAAAGTCCCTGTTCTGAGGTAGAATAACCAGAGACAGTTGGCTCTAATTATCATAGTCATTGACCCGGGAAATGAATGCGAGACAAGTCCTCACATACAGTCACACAGCAACTCCAACCCACCACCCTGCATTCAGCACCTTGGAGTTGTGGCTTTGTTCCTCATCCCTATGGAATGATTAGGGCAACTCTGGGAGGTGATCAGGCTGCCCTTCTGCCTCTCAGTGGAGGTCTGCCAGAACGAACCCAGGTTCTTACCAGTCTGATGGGCGGCACTCCCTGAGCTGGTTCTTAGGACTCACAGGTTCCGTGGGTGTACACGGCATCCTCATCCTGACACACCAGGAGGGCTAGTCTCCTGTGGATCTAGCGGTCTGCTAGCCCCTGGTGAGGCTGCCTCCCCCGGCACTCTGAGGCTCGTATCCCCAGTGGCAAAGGAGGTGGAAACGCACCATCTCCAAATCCCGGATGAGCCTCCAAGTAATGTCACGGGATCCTCACACAGGGAGTCGTGACCCTGAGGCTTGTCTTTCCAGGAAGCAACTTTATTCGTGCTGGCACAGCTCAGTTGGGTTCCTACCCGAAGAACTGAGGCCAGAGTGCTACATGGTGTAGTTATTGTCTCCCATATATGGTAACACAAACATGTAGCCTGATTAGATTAAGTGGTCTCATGTTACAAGGTCGTGAGAGATGTTTTCGTGTACGCATATAACCAGGTTGCCTTGTGGTTTGTTTTTTGTTTGTTTTTCCTTAGGGAGGGGACCCTACCACAATATTGATCAGGAATGGATTGTGTATGTTAAGGGCCTTTGTCAGTGTTTACTAACATGAAAATAATGAAAATGAAATCACTGGAACAGAGTCAGATATGTAAATTACAATACAAATAAAAATAATTTTGTAGCAATATAGCATTATCTTTTCATATTCCCAGTGATTATAACCTGTTTGCTGCTTTACAATTTTCATCTTTGGGGTAGGACCTTAGATTGGAAGATATGAAAAGGGAAATGGCTTCTGAGCCAACATAGTCATGTCACCCATTCATGGAGAGAACATTGTGCGTTTAAATGCTTTATTTTGTGGAGGTATATGCAGTAAATGATATCTAGAAAAATATCTTTTAAAGAGTTGGTTAGTTAAAAATAGATATTAAATCTGGTGCCTAGAGTGTACATTTACAGTCTAAAAAATGAGCAAAAATTTAATAGCTGTAGAATTTCTATCAATACCATCCAGTAGCTTACTGTATGTCCAAGATTTCTTTCATGAATCTCTGGCATTAACTCTCACTTTTCTTTGTTTTTTGTAGCTGTTTCTTTCTCAGCAAAATCGAGGAGAAACTTATTCTTCCTCCAGATGATCATAGTATGTCCATGGATGGTGATGGAGATCCCAGTGATGGGATGGAAGTCCAGGAACAGGGAGAAGAGGTCTGTTCTCTGATTAAGAACTGTATGTTTTCTATGAAAATGAAGATGGTAGAAAGTGCAAGAAAGCAGGTGAGTACTCATATTTGTAGTCCTCTATTTCTTTAAATTAGCTGGTTTTTAAACTTTTCCCTAAAATCTGAAGCTCAAAGATAATTGAGTACTTAGTATTTTTGTTCTCTTTAAAAGAAAGTAAACTTGAAGAAACACTTAAAATTATCCAGAAAGTTCTAAAGTTTATTGCATACTTGTTAATCATTAGAAAATAATTATTTTCTGTTATTAAAAAAAGAAAATAAACCCAATATCAGATTGGATCCTGTTTAACAAAATGAATGTTTGCCAGTTAGTTACAAATTATATTTAGGTTTATTTCATGGAAATAAGATATTTATTTATTTATAAAATAAAATATAAAATATATTTAGGTTTATTTTTTGTATATAAAATATTAAATCATATTTTTCATGTACTTAAATCATATTTGAATATACTAGGGGAGCTTACTCTTTTAATGACCCTATATTGATAGATTGCTATTATAAAGCAAAGAATGTTATTCTAATAGAAATAATTAATATTTCTGTAAGTTTAAGTGCTAGTTTCTCAGTTTTTCTTTGAGATGGGTATTTTATCAGATAGGGATTTGTATATTTCAAATAACAGAAAACCCAACCCAGAGCAGTCTAGGTGAATAAAAGAAATCTGTTAGTTCCTATGAGTAAAGTCTAGAAGATCTGGCTTTCAGATACTCTGAAATATATTGTCAGCAAGGGCCTGCTTTCTCTCCTTCAGTTCTCTCTTCTACCATACTGATTTTGTCGTCAGATTCTTTTTTTTTTAAGTTTGTTTATTTTGAGAGAGAGAGAGGGAGGGAAGGAGGATGAGAGTGTGCATGAGTGGGGAAGGGTCAGAGAGAGAGGAGAGAGAGCTAATCCCAAGCAGGCTCCTCACTGTCAGCACAGAGTCCGATGCAGGGCTCAATCCCACAAACTGTGAGATCATGATCAGAGCTGAAATCAAGAGTTGGGTGCTTAACTGACTGAGCCACCCAGGCACCCCTGTTCTCAGATTCTTATGTAGTAGGTCTGTCTAGCAGCCCCAGGCTTACCCTTTGTAGTTGGAAATGGCTGTGGATGTTTCATATCTTCCTTCCTCCTTACTACATCTTCTTGGAATTAGAAACAGTTTCTATTCCTTGCAGAAAAAAGGAAGATTCTTTTCATTAGCTCTACTTGCAACTGGGGCCATCTTCTAAGGCACATGGCTAAAGAGGAGTGCATGTGGCTTCTCAGCAGGAAGTTAGGGTGCTTGGGCCAGATGGAGAGACATGTGTGCTCCCTACTACTGCTCAGACTTTCCAAACTGGGAGAGGGTTCTGGTGAGAGAGGGGAAGGAAGTGAGCTGTAAGTGCATTACTTAGAAATGTGTAAGAATTACTAAGTTGGCTAAAACCCTTCCATGTGGCACGCTGGCTTTTCTTAGGAAGTTGTCAACAATATGTTCCCATATAAATAAGGGCTAGAGAGAGGTAGTACCAGTTCCAGCAATATTGGACATGAAGAGAGAAAAATAGTTCTAGTCTGAAGATCACATAAAACCTTCAGTGCATTTCAGTTTACCTGCCCATGCTCTTTGAAAGTCTCCGAAAGTAGCAGAACTGAAATTTGAGTTTTGCCTTTTTTTTTCATTACCAAGCACAGCATTAGGTGCTGGAGATACTAAAGTGAATAAAATATAGACATACAGACGAGCAGTTATAGTACAATAATACCAAAGGACAGTCACATGGGAAGGACACCTGACCCAGCCTTACGGAAACAGAGAAAGCTTCCTGGAGTAGGAGGTCATAGCTAAGTTGGGAATTGAGAGGTGAGATGGGTGGAGGGAATAACATATAAGACCCAGAAGTGGCTCGGGGCAGTTGGTGTTTTGAGTGGAGCAACGGTTGAACTTTAGCCCCTACTTAAAGGCCGTGCTTCTTTGTGCAGGAAGCCCTGGGATCGAGGTGACCAGATATGCAGTTTTTTAGTATATGTGCTGCCGAAGCGAGCACTAGATATGCAGTTTTAAAACAGTATTCCGATTGTAGTGAGGAGAAAGACTGGAGGAAGGGCAAAGGCTTGCCCAGTATCAATCCACGTGATGGATACGGGTAGCCAGTCTAGGTTCTCCTCCAAGAAAAAGGAGGAGGCGTGGATGAGGCAGTGTGACTGGTTCTGCTTCCCCCTGTGTCGTTTGGTGGATGGGGTGCAGGAGGAGGAGTGTTTTGTGTGGCCGATGGTGCATTCATCTCAAGACATCCTGAATTTGTGAGGCGTTTAAGACAAGCGGGTCGTGATTTCTATGCGATAATTTATATGTAGGAAATCTAGAGTTCTGGAGAAAAAGAATTATGCTTGCGATAGAGGTATGACGTGTGACTGGCACGTGGACTGTCTGGAGTGGATAAGGCGACCGAGACCAGTTGCCAAAACAGACAGACGGCTCTGGGAGGAGCAAAGGGAGAGGTGCCCACAAAGGAGCCGAAACCAAACGGTGACATTAGATGATGACCCCGAGGGGCTGAGCCCACAGGAAGGGGCAGAAGTCATTACCTGGGAGAGCCAGGGTGTGCAAAGACCAAAGTGCCCTTGCATTGAGGGGAGGCTTGTGCTGACTTTGGTGAGAATCATTTCACGAGAGCAGAAGTCAGATCATAATGGGTGGAAGAAGAGATGAAGGTAGAGATTCAGGGACAGTGAGCGCAGGCTGTCCCTAAGGAGGCCACGATGCAGAGGAGCCAGTGGGTTCAGGGAGGAGTTTGGTCTTTAGGGTGGAGGTGCCTGAGGGTGTTTAAAGCCTAATTCTAGGGAGAGAGAGGACGTCACTGGGGAAATCGGATTTCTTGTGGAGTTTGCGGGGACAGGATTCAGGCAAAGGTGAGTGGGAGAGCTCATCTGTTCTCTCTGAGAACTGGCAGTGAGGCCCTCTGCAGAGGTTGAGCTGAGGAGAGCTGAGGACAGTGAGAGAGTGGTGGGCTATTGTGGACTGTGGTGGAGGGCCTGGAAAGCCACGGAAGGACCGTTGGGGCACACAGAGAGCCTGGCTACTGTGTCTCTGGTGCATCTGTAAGTGTGTAGGAGCGGACGAGGCATGCCCTCGATACACCCGGAGTGTGGTTTTGCCAGGTGGGTGTAACACAGGGACAACGGCTGATGATCTTGCTAAGAAAGTGGTGGCTGGCTTAATTGCACATGGAAGGAAGTGGAAGCAGAAAGAAGGCAGGTAAAGTTACCAGAGGTCTTAAGATTATAAAGCAGACATAACAGGAGTTTGGTGAATAGACTGGGTTTGTGGTCATAATGGGGTGATTTGAGGTTAGGAATTTGGTGGGGAGGAAGTTGTGAGTAGTGATGAGTAGCACGGTGCGGCTCAGAAACTGTACCCAGCAATGTCTGGGTAAAGGCTACTGTTCCTCCTCTCCGTGATCACTGTCTGGCGAGAGAACAAGAGCTGCACTTCGACCCAACAAAAGTTCAAGGTGGGCAAAGAAAAGAGAGGTCACCATGCTAGGAGAGCCCAGGGAACAAGAGAGATTCTGCCTGGTAAGAGGGCTTCCTGGAGAAGGAGGCATTTGGGCAAGGCTTTATGGAAACAGCGGGGTTTGCACGTGAAGAAAAGAGAAAGATGTTATAGATACAAGATGAATTCAAACAAAATCATGGAGGTGAGAAACTGGGAATTGAAGTCTGCTCTGAACATGTTGACTACGTCAGAAGTTGTTTGGAAGATTGGCTGCTCGGGGAAAAGGCAGAGAGACTGTGAAGTCTCAATGTAGGGAGGTGGTGGTGGGAACGCAGACAGCGTGCGAGATGCTCTGTTAGCGATAGAAAGAAGCCCAGAGACGCTGGGAATGATGGAGAAGGTGCAGCTGAGGATGCCTCGGAATTTTAGCCTTTGCAGTTGGAAGGGGGGTAATTACGAAGGCACCAGTTTGAGGAAAATGTCTTTGAACCTTGATAGGGAAGATTCAAAAGACGTCCACACGACAACCAACATTTATACACCAAAATTTAAAAACTCCTGTGCCGTAAATAACACACTACAAAGAGTGATGAGACAACTGCTATAATGTGAGAAAATACTGGGAAATCATATATTTGCTGTGGATCCACTATGCAGAACACCTAACGAACTCTTTATAACTGAACAACAAAAACTCAAACAACCCAACAAAAAGAAGGGCAAAGGATCTAAATCGACATTTCTCCAAAGTAGATCCACAGATGGTCAACAAGCACATGAGAAGATGTTCAACATTATTAGTTATCAGGAAAATGCAAATCAAAACCACACAAGACACCACTTCACACCCACTGTAACCAAAGAGACAGTAACAAGCGTTGGTGAAGATGTGGAGAAATTGGAACCCTCATACGCTGATGACAGCGTGAAATGGTGCGGCTGCTGTGGAGAACAGTCTGACAGTTCCTTGAAAAGTTAAACGTAGAGTTAGCATGTGACCCAGCAGTTCCACTCCCAGGAGAAAAGAGAGTGTGTGTCCACACAGAAATCTGTATGTATCTGTATTCAAGATAGCCAAAAGGTGTAAACAGCCCAAGAATCTGTTGGTAGATGAATGGGTAAATAAACTGTGTTGTATTCATGCAGTAGAATGTTATTCAGCCATGTGAAGGAGTAGAGTACTGATGCAAACGGTAACATGGATGAACCCAGGAAATACTATGCTAAGTGAAAGGAGACAGGTAAAAATCACCACATGTTTTCTGATTTCACGGACATGAAATGTCCAGAATAGGTAAATCCACAGAGACAGAAAGTAGATTAGTGGTTTGGCCACGGCCAGGGGGAATGGGGAGCAAATGCTCACGGACAAAGGGTTTCTTTTTGAGTTGATCAGACGTTCTGGAACTGGATAGTGGTGATGGTCGCCCAACTTTGTGAATATACTAAGAGACACAGAATTGTACACTTTAAATGTGAATCTATCCCCACGATAAATAAGAACACATCTACATAATTTAAGTGGAGGAGGGGTTCGCTGCTCTAAGGTGAGTTGTGTCATGCAAAAAGGAAAGCAGGCCAGTTAAAAACTCATGTTAAATAGTTTTATTTCTAAGTTACCACCTGTATGTCATCGTAGCTCTTTCTCTCTTCTGTAGCACAATTTCTCACTTGCCATGAAGCTACTGAAGGAGCTGCATAGAGACTCCAAAACAAGAGATGGCTGGCAGGTGAAGTGGGTGCACAGCTACTCCCGGCTCAGCCACAGCCGGAGCCGGGCCCAGAGCTGCCCCGAGCAGGTCCTCACGGCGCTGAAAACAGTCTCCTTGCTGGGTACCAGGATGCTCTTCCTACCTAAATACGTGCAGCAGCACTGTTTTATCTTACGTCTCTGTGTCTATGAGAACTCTTCTTTTGCCGCTTTATCTTATATTTGCGAATTAAATCTTGTGATAGTTTTACTCTTTGGAGCCAAGGTAGTTTTTATCTTAGTAATGCTACTGAATGTGGTATTTGGAGATTTTATTTCTTTATCGATCAAATAAAATTGAAATTAAATTTTTTTTCTTTAATACTTATGCAAATTATGAATCTAATAGCTTAATTATTTTGAAAACCTCATTTACTTATAAGAATTGCCTTGTAAAAAGTTGAACATGAACTGCCTTTTTTTCTCTCAGCTCTTCTCTTTTTATAATAACATAGCCTTTAAGGCTGAGGGGAGAAAACCTTTTTCTCTGAGAGTTTTGGATCCGCTCCACCTGCTCTGCTGCCCTGTGTCCAAGGGTACATGGCACTGTTATTGACAGTGTTTACGATCCTATTCCCAGATCTGACTCTTCAATAGGACAGGGTATTATATCAGATATCGGTCTCAGTCAAAATGCAAATAGGGGAAACAGGACTTCCATTTGATCAGGGTTAGAACATCACCCTTATGATTGCTTAAATATTTTTAGGGTTTTTTGGTGGGGGGAATAGGGGAGAGGAGGAGGAGTTTGCTGATCCTGAGAAAACATTAGTGCTCATAATAATGACCCAGTTCTAGTGTCCTAGTATGGCGGTGGTTTGTAACAGTCTTGTGAAATAACAGGGCCAGTAATTTTGATTATGTATCTGAGGGAAATCTGGCAGAGAATTTTCATGGACAGATGAACATGGCAGTGTAGTTGACGGGACTTGCTAGGTGACGGCCCTTTCTCTTTTGCTTGCGTCCCTTCTCACACCTGTGCAAGCTGCAGGCTTGACCAGGGCTAATAAGTTCCTTTCCTAGAACCACACAGTAAGACATAGAACTAGACCTTTGAATGTAGTAGCATCTGTGGTGTTATCAGCTATAGGCCACATTATCAACTTAAAAATGTACTCTGGGCTATTAAGATACATGCACAAATCACATTAAAAAGAGCCATTTTCTTTATAAGAGAATTTGGTGCCAGTTCTGCATGATTAGAGAATTTGGTGCTTTGACAAAATGCAGAACGATGGTACTTGAATAAAAGTTTATTCAGCGTTTTAATTGCTTAGCTTCTGTAGGCGTTGATACAGCCACTGCTAACAAAGAACATTTTTCATTAATGTGAATTCAAGAAATTCCCTAACCAATGTTTGAAGTCAGTTTCTTATCCTTTCAAGATTTATTTTACTTTTTTAATAGAAAACAACTTTTGTACGCTATGAATATCTTTTTTTTTTAATTTATGGCATTCATTTATTTCTGAGAAAATCATGTGTGTTGTATGTTTTTAATCCAACAGGTGAGAGCATATCAAGTTACTTAAGCAAAAATGTTCTGGCTTTCCATGACCAGAACATTCTCTTGGGTACAACTTACAGAATCATAGCTGATGCTCTCAGCAGGGAACCAACCTGCCTTGCTGAAATCGAGGAAAGCAAGGCTAGAAGAATCTTGGACCTTTCTGGATCCGGTTCAGAGAATACAGACAAGGTAATGAACACAAGAAGAGTGAGCTTGTTATGTTTGTGTGTTGTGTGTCTATAATGTGCAGCCTTCTAGCTACATGAAAGAAATAATGAAGAATGATGATTGCTTTGTGTTTGGAAATATATTTGACAGTTATGCACAGCCAAGTTTCTTATGTGGAAAACTGACATACTCCATGTGTTTCCTGTTTATTTGAACAATACAGACTGTTTTAGTATTAAAAATCAGAAATTTGTGTCAGATTGAATGGAACAGTTCTTCCATGGATTTTTTTAATGAAATTTCACCACCAGCCGCCATTCAGACATCCCACTAGCTTGTGGGGCAAACCAGGCTTTTCTGCCCTTTTTTATGTAGTGTCTGCTTTGCTTAGCTTTTTTAAAATGAATTTTTATTTTCCATAGTTAGCAGCTTCTCATCTCACTGTGCCCATCTCACTTCAGTTGTTAGCCTTGCCTTCTTCCTCCACAGTGTTAGCAATATCTGTGCAGGGTGGCGAGGTTAAAGCACCATCTTCTGTCTCTTCTTCGGACAGGCCATATGACCCCCAGTGACCTTTGGTGCCAGTTCTGCATGATTAGTGGACCATCTGATTTTTAGAAGTACTGAGGATCGTACTGGAATCACTTACTGTTTCACAATCAGGGCAGACAAACTCCCTTTTCCATTTAACCAGCTTTCTGTGATCACAAGTAATCTTTCTGTATCATCACAAGTAGAAAGTAGGATTCTTCAAGAAAACTTCAGCCGTACTCACAGGTTTTCTGAGACCTCTGTGAATTCTAGGTGATTGCAGGTCTATACCAGAGAGCATTCCATCACCTTTCTGAGGCCGTACGGACAGCTGAAGAGGAGGCCCAGCCTTCCATCAAGGGCCAGGGGCTTATAGCCAGCATGACAGAGGCTTACATGACACTGGTGGATTTCTGTGACCAGCAGCTTCGCAAGGAGGAGGAGAGTGCCTCAGGTGAATCACAGAAGGAAAAGCCATTTAGTTTGTCACACTGTGTTAACCAGTCTTAAGACTTTTGTGGATATTTTAGGTTTCCAGTTTGCTTGTTTGTTTTTAAGTGACAGTTATTCTGAGAAAAGTCTTGCCCTTTATTTCATGTTGATTTATTTTTGAGAGAGTGCGCGCGCGCGCGCGCGCGCACACACACACACACACACACACACACACACACACACACGAGTGGGGGAGGGGCAGAGAAAGAGGGGGACAGAGGATCTGAAGTGGGTTCTGCGCTGACAGCAGAGAGCCTGACGTGGGGCTCAAACCCACAGGCCTTGAGATCATGACCTGAACCAAGGTCGAACGTTAAACTGAGCCACCCAGGTGCCCCAAGGTCTTGTCTTTTTAAGAGGCAGTGACATCTTCAGACAACACAGAGTCTAGCTATCATTTTTCTTTCCGTTTGTTTAGTTTATACTTTCTACATTTTGCTTGTTGCTTTGGTCATATTGGCTACGTGGCCTGCCTCTTGCTCCTGAAATAAATTCAGTGACCAGAAGCTGCCCTGTTTTCCCACCCAGCCCAGGAAGCAAACTGCACTTCATGCAGAATGCATGATCTAACAGAAGAGTCAGGTTCAAGATGGATGCTTTCACATATGGCCCAAAACTACGTCTGGTGTTGGTTGATCTAAATACGTGTGAAAAAGAGAACAGTGACATAATACAAAATATAAACTAAAAAGGGAAATATAGTCATTTGTTAAATTTTACAGTTTATATAAGTGGATATATTGACCATTTTTTCTTCTCTCCTGTCCTTGGTAGTTATTGAGTCTGTAGAACTGCAGATGTATCCAGCCCTTGTGGTGGACAAAATGTTGAAAGCTTTAAAATTGCATTCCAGTGAAGCCAGGCTGAAGTTTCCCAGACTGCTGCAGATTATAGAGCTATATCCTGAGGAGACCCTGAGCCTAATGACAAAAGAGGTTAGTATTTGAATTCTGGTGAAGACAACTTTAGAGTACGTGAAGACATGTTTCTGTTTATATTTAAACACGTTAGTATGTGTGGTGCACAAGTTACACTTTTTCCTAGCCAGACTGAATTTTACTACATTCCAAAAACATAGAACTTAAAGTTGTATACAGCTATATAAAAGAGTGTTCACATTTACCAGTTTTCCTTTGTGGGTGTTGATAAGAACACTGTGTCTGAACAAGGACCCCAGGAAGAGGAGGAGTTATGTTTGGGACAGAGGCAGGAACTTTCTGGAACACAATTTGCTGCCCATAACGAGTAAGCTGTAGTCTGGAACATCTGTTGGTGCCTTATGCTCAGTTTATTATTTATCTCAGGGAGAGGGAGTACATTTCAGCTGGCTTCCCACCCCCGTGACCGTAGTGCCTTCTGGCAGCACCGTGTTCACAGGATTCTGAGTCCTCTGAGCATGCGGCGAACAACCAGGTGCGCGGGCACTCCCCCACACGGTCTGCTCACCATTCGTGTGTCCCATGAAGGCCTCCCCCACAGGTCTGCATCAGCCTGCTGCCTTCCTGTCATAGGGGCCATCTGAAAGACTCCTCAATGACTTTTCTAGATGTTTAACTAGAAAATAGGGCCAGGCTTTGAGTTAATAATATGATAGTTTAAAAAGGGTAGCATAGTACTCTATTAGCTTTACATCGTGTATTTTTAAACAATGCTGGTATCTGAGCTGTGGAGACTCCGTGCCTGGCAGGGCTTTATACTACACCCTCTGACCCTCTTCTGGTTGTGGAAGAGTAGGGATTTTTCCAAAAGATCCTAAAAAGGAGATGAAAGTAACTTCAGAAATGTAGTGTATATATATGTGTATGTGTTTTCCTTAAAGACAAATGAAGAAATCATTAAATAAGTTATGATTTTAGTTTTTCCAAAATAATATTTTATTTACATATGATAAAAATAGCATTTCAAATTTGTGAGGAAATAAATGGAATGTTCAGTCAATGTTGTTATGGCACCAGGGATGAGGAGCTAACCGTTATTGAGCACTCCCTGTGGCTATATGGACTGATGCCTTTTATCCCCACACACTTTGCTCTTTCCTCATTTAATAGTTGAAAGGAGGAAGCTTGACAAGTTCACTCTTACACCAACATTCCAAGTGCATCAGATTTTATCTTAAAACTAGCACAGTAAAAAGCATGGGGCGGGGGCAGGGGCGGTGGGGAACATGAGCAAATTTAAAAATGGCCTTGGAGTGAAGCTATACAAAAACCAGAAGCTATAAAGGAAAATAATCAACACTTCTATCCAGGGGAACAAACAAAAAAAGAGCTGATGTCTGCCTCTATAAAATAAATAGACAGTAGAAAATTGTCAGAGGAAACACATGTATGATTAAATATGTAAGGAAAATAAACAGACTGTGTACCCTCACTAATAATGAAATGTGAAAATTAAAATTAGGTATTTTTCACCTCTCAAATTGACAATAAATTTAAAAAACTGATTGTCTCCAGAATTGGAAAAGATTTTGGAAACTAGTCAATCTAATCCATTTTTTTTAATTGAAGTTTAAGTTGACATAACAATGTGATATTAGTTTTAGGCATACAGTATAATGATTCAATAATTCTGTGCATTATTCAGTGCTTATCACGATAAGTGTAATTCCCGTATGTCACTATACAGTGTTATTACAGTATTATTGACTGTATTCCCTATGCTATACTTTACTATCCCATGACATACTCATTTATTTCACATATGAAGAAATTACTTTTATTATGTTAGAATATTCCTTAATGAGCTAGCAATTGTTCATGTAAAAGAGAGTTCAGAAAATAAATTCATGACTATATTAGCTTTGTCCTTGATTAGAGATTTATGAATTATATACAACATAGTGGTCCCCAGAGTAGGTTACTCTAGAAGTAGGAGTAGAGAAGGTCTAAGAGACTAAACTTGGAAGAGCTTCTCCCTGCTTGTCTTGCTGTTCCAGCTGGACCAGCAGACTTAAGTGCAAGGATGGATGTATTTTTCTCTGTTGAATTTAAAGCTTTACAACAGTTTGGGGTGCCTGGGTGGCTCAGTCAGTTAAGCATCCGACTTCGGCTCAGGTCGTGATCTCACGGTTCGAGAGTTCGAGCCCTGGGTCAGTCTCTGTGCTGACAGCTCAGAGCCTGGAGCCTGCCCCAGGTTCTGTGTCTCCCTCTCTCTCTGCCCCTCCCCCGCTATGCTCTGTCTCTCTCTCAAAAGTAAGTAAACATTAAAAAAAATAAATATTAAAGCTTTACAATAGTTTGAATGCTCTTTTCTGCATCTATCGGTTCAAAGGCTTTGTTAATTTGGTCAAACGACAAATTGTGAGTCACAAATTCATCAACTTTTACCTTTTTGGACATATATTCACACCAACTTTGGGGCACTTTCCACACCCTTCCATCTTCCAAAGGCAGTGCCTTTCCACGTGCAGCCTCTTACCAGCTGAAATGGGTGAGTGGCGATTTCTTCACCCGAAGCAGCTACTCCAACTGCTACGCCGATGCCCCAACCTGTGTGGCACGCCTCCAGTGCTGCTCTTGTGACTTCCGGGTTACCAGTACACCCGAAGGCATAGTTCACTCCTCTGCCAGTCATTTCAGTGAACACTTCTTGGATGGGTTTCCCGAAGTCCTGGGGGTCTTGACTCCTTGGCCCTTGTGAATCCCACGATAACCGCCGATCCAACTCCTCCTAGGCCAAGATGGCACTGTTCATAGCAGCACTATAACCAGTTGAAATGCCACAACTCAGAAGGCAGACGTCATCCAAAGTTGTCGAAGGGTCCATTTTAGTAACAGAGATACCAGCCACAACTGTATTTTCAGAAAACTTGCTGGTTCCCATGTAATGTAAAGTTGTCTTTCCTTTGCAAGTAAATCGGCTAGTAGCACCTGGCATTAATCCTTTTCCTTGAGTAACTCTTGTCTTCTGACAAAGGTTTGTTTTAGGGTTTAGACAAAATTTGCATTCTCCACACTGTGCGATGTCAGTGGGATGACAGTATCATCGGCCTTCAGCTTCATCACTCCTTTGCCAACACTTTCCACGATTGCAGCACGTTCGTGTCCCAAGATCCCTGGAAAGCTCCCCTAAGGATCAGCCCCACTCGTAGGCATTGGTGTGGCCAACTGCAGTGGTGATAATCTTAATTTGAACTTCATGAGCCTTTGGGGGGTGACACCTCTACGTCTGCTATAGACAGAGGCTTTTCTGCCTCCCAGGCAGCTGCAGTCTTGCACTTGATAACCTGGTTCACCACGTCCTCGGACTCGGGTCAGTGAGGGGCAGGCATCCAGAGTGGGCCGCACGGGGCTGGGGATCTCATTTTATAACTGGAAATTTGTACCTCTTAATCTCCTTCGACTGTTTTGCTCATCCTGCCACACCTCTGCCCTTTGGCAACCACTAGTTCTCTGTATTTATGAGTCTGTTTCTGTTTTTTGTTTGTTCATTTATGTTGTTTTTTAGATTCCACGTATAAGTAAAAATCATGTAAGTAAAATCTTTGTCTGGCTTACTTCACTTAGCTTTATACCCACTGGGTTCATCTTTGTTGTTGCAAATGGTGAGAATTCATTCTTCATGGCTGAGTGATAACCCATTAAATGCATATATCACATCTCCATTATCCATTCATCTATCAGGGGACACTTGGGTTGCTTCTGTATTTTAGCTATTGTAAATAATGCTGCAGTAAACATGAGGGTGCAGATATCGTTTTGAATTAGTGTTTTGTTTTCTTTGAGTTAATATCCTACAAGTAGAACTACTGGATTGTGTGGTATTTCTAATTTTAACTTTTTGAGGACCTCCCTACTGTTTTCCATAGTGGAAATTTACATTCCCACCAAATTTACATAGCGGAATTTACATTCCCACCAACATGCAGGAGGGTTCCCTTTTTTCTACATCCTCGCCAACACTTGTTTCTTGTTTTTTTGATACTAGCTATTCTGACTAGCTAGTGAGGTGAGATTTCATTGTGGTTTTGATTTCCGTTTCCCTGATGATTAGTGATGTTGAACATCTTTTCATGTGTCTGTTGATCATCTGTATGTTTTCTTTGGAAAAATATCTATTCAGCTCTCCTGCCCATTTTTAAAGATGTATTTATTTAAATTCAAGTTAGTTCACATACAGTTGTAGTGGTTTCAGGGGAATAACCCAGTGATTCATGACTTAAATATAATACCCAGTGTTCATCCCAACAAATGCCGTCCTTAATGCCCATTGCCCATTTACCCTATCCCCTCACCCACCACCCCTCCAGCAACCCTCAGTTTGTTGTCTGTATTTAGTTTCTTATGGTTTGCCTCCCACTTTGTTTTTATCTGTTTTTTACTTCCCTTCCCATACTCTCATGTTTTGTTTTTTTTTAATTCCACATGAGTGAAATCCTGTGATATTTGTTTCTCCAACATATTTCGCTCAGCATAATACACTCTAGTTCCATCCACATTGTTGCAAATGGCAAGATCTCATCGCCATTTTGATCCCAAGTAATATTCCATTTTATACATATACCACATCTTTATCCATTCATCAGTCAGTGAACATTTGGGCTTTTTCCATAATTTGTCCATTGTTGATAGTGCTGCTATAAACATTGGGGTGCATGTGCCCCTTTGAATCAGCATTTTTGTATCCTTTGGAAAAATACCTAGTAGTGCAATTGCTGAGTCATAGTGTAGTTCTATTTTTAATTTTTTGAGGAATCTCGATATTGTTTTCCCGCGTGGCTGCACCAGTTTGCATTCCCACCAGTAGTGCAAAACAGTTCCCCTTTCTCTACATCCTGCCAAAAGCTGTTGTTTCCTGAGTTGTTAATTTTAGCCATTCTGACAGGAGTGGGGTGGAATCTCATTGTGGTTTTGATTTGTATTTCTCTGGTGATGAGTATTGTTGAGCATCTTTTTATGTGTCTGTTAGCCATTTGGGTGTCTTCTTTGGCTAAGTGTCTATTCATGCTTTTTGCCCATTTCTGCACTGGATTGTTTTTTTTGGCGGGGGGGGGGGTGAGTTTGATAAGTTGTTTGTAGATTTTGGGATACTAATCCCTTTATCTAATATGTCATTTGCAAATATCTTCTCCCATTTCTTGCCTTTTATTTTTGTTGATTGTTTCCTTTGTTTTGCAAAAGCTTTTTATCTTGATGAGGTCCCAATAGTTCATTTTTGCTTTTGTTTCCCTTGCTGCTGGAGATGTGTCTAGTAAGAAGTTGCTGTAGCTGAAGTCAAAAAGGTTGCTGCCTGTGTTCTCCTCTAGGATTTTGATGGTTTCCTGTCTCACATTTAGGTCTTTCATCCATTTTGAATTTATTTTTGTGAATGGTGTAAGAAAGTGGTCCAAGTTCATTCTTCTGCATGTCACTGCCCAGTTTTCAGCACTGTTTGCTGAAGAGACTGCCTTTTTTCCATTGGAGATTCTTTCCTGCTTTGTCTAAGATTAGTTGGTCATTCGTTTGTGGGCCATTTCTGCATTCTCTGTTCTGTTCCATTGATCTATGTGTCTGTTTTTGTGCTGCTACCATATTGTCTTGATGATTAAAACTTTGCAGTACAGCTTAAAGTCTGGAATTGTAATGCTTCCCACTCTGCTTTTCTTCTTCAACATTACTTGGGCTATTAAGGGTCTTTTCTGGCTCCATACAAATTTTAGGGTTGTTTGTTCTAGCTCTGTGAAAAATGCTGGTGTTACTTTGATAGGGATTGCACTGAATATATAGATTGCTTTGGGTAGTATAGACATTTTAACAATATTTCTTCTTCCAATCTATGAGCATGGAATGCTGTTCCATTTCTTTTTGTCTTCTTCAGTTTTTTTCATAAGCTTTCTATAGTTTTCAGCATACAGCTCTTTTACCTCTTTGGTTAGGTTTATTCCTAGGTATCTTACAGTTTTTTGGTGCAATTGTAAATGGGATCAATTCTTTCCGCTGCTTCATTATTGGTGTGTAGAAATGCAACCGATTTCTATGCATTGATTTTATATCCTGTGACTTGCTGAATCATGGATGAGTTCTAGTAGTTTTTTGGTGGAGTCTTTCGGGTTTTCCACATAGAGTATCATGTCATCTGCAAAGAATGAAAGTTTGACTTCTCTGTCAAGAATGAAAGTTTGTCTTTGTGTGCTTTGTCTGCTTTGTATGTCTGCTTTGTATGCTTTGTATGTCTTTGTCTTTGACATTCTTTGTCAAAGAATGAAAGTTTGCCAATTTGTATGCTTTTTTATTTCTTTTTGTTGTCCGATTGCTGAGGCTAGGACATCCAGGACTATGTTGAACAACAGTGGTGAGAGTGGACATCCCTGTCGTGTTTCTGACCTTAGGGGGAGAGTCTCGGTTTTCTGAGCTGTGCTGCCCATTTTTTAATCAGATTATTTGGGTTTTTGGTATTGAGTTATAGGAGTTTTCATTACACTTTTAAAAATGAAAATTTGAAAAATCTTTTTGGAGGGAAATCTAGCAACGTTTTTTACAATTATTAATGTTCACACAGTAGTTTTACCTGTAGGAATTTATCCAGTGGGCACACATAGCACAAGTGATAAACGTGTAGGGATTTCCATTATAGCATTATCTATAATAGAAAAACTTGGAAAATAACGTAAAAATTGATTATATAGCAGTAGTTAAGCAAAATGGAATACTATATAGCTGTTAAAAGGAATGGGGTGAATCTCTGTCAGACAGTATATGGAGTCTGATTCCATTCAAGTAAAGAAAGAATATGGGTGCACTTGCAGGCAAAACATCCTAAACAGTGGAATGGTTGCCTCACTGGAATAAGAACTGAGAGGACTGAGGGAGAGAAGATGTTTTGTTTTAGACTTATGCCTGTTTTTATACTTCTGTATATAGATATATATTTTTTTATATGAACACATAATACTTTTATAATAAAACTGTTAAATATTTTATTCATCATTAAGTTACACTTCTCTGTGTTTTAGATGTCTTCCATTCCTTGCTGGCAGTTCATTGGCTGGATCAGCCATATGGTGGCCTTACTGGACAAAGAGGAAGCTGTTGCTGTCCAGCACACTGTGGAAGAAATTGCTGATAACTATCCACAGGCGATTATCTACCCATTTATAATAAGTAGTGAAAGCTATTCCTTCAAAGATACTTCTGCTGGTCATAAGAATAAGGAGTTTGTGGCAAGGTGGGTTGGTTAAATATGATAGGTTATTTTAAAAAGTGTATGGTAAAAGCAAACACGTGGGGGCCTCCTAGCTGGCTCAGTCAGTGGAGCATGTGACTCTTGATCTTGGGTGTACAGCTTATGTAAAAAAAAAAAAAAAAAAAAAAAAAAAAAAAAAACACGTGGAAGCTTATGTTTGTCTTCAAATTAATTAGAGCCATCCTTGGAGAATAGAAAATCTTAGACATCTATTTGTTGAATGTACCTACTCCTGGTATGTTGTTATAGAATTTCTTTCCTTTTTCTGTTTTTTTTAATTTTTTTTTCAATATTTATTTATTTTTGAGAGACAGAGACAGAGCATGAATGGGGAGGGGCAGAGAGAGAGGGAGACACAGAATCTGAAGCAGGCTCCAGGCTCTGAGCTGTGAACACAGAGCCCGATGAGGGGCTCGAACCCACAAACTGTGGGATCATGACCTGAGCCGAAGTCAGACACTTAACCGACTGAGCCACCCAGGCGCCCCAAATTTTATTTATTTCTTTTGAGAGACAGCGTGCTTGAGTCAGGGGTAGAGGTGGTGGGGTGGCAGAGAGAGGGAGAGAGAGAATCTCAAGCAGGCTCCACGTTGTCAAAGTAGAACCCAGTGTGGGGTTAAACTCATGAACCCATGGGATCATGACCTGACCCAAAATCAAGAGTCAGAAGCTTAACCAACTGAGCCACTCAGGTGTCCCTCTTTCCTTTTTTAATTTTTAAGTGCACTCTATGCCCAGCGTGGGGCTCAAATTTACAATGCACAGTCGTATGCTCTACTGACTGAGTCAGCCAGGTGCCCCCAAATTCCTTTCTTTTAATGTTTATTTATTTTTGAGAGAGAGGGAGACAGAGCGTCAGTGGGGTAGGACAGAGAGAGTGGGAGACACAGAATCTGAAGCAGGCTTCAGGCTCTGAGCTGTCTGCACTGAGCCTGACACAGGGCTTGAACCCATGAACTGTGAGATCATGACCTGAGCCAAAGTCGGACACCTAACCAACTCAGCCACCCAGGTGCCCCTTTCCTTTTTTAAAATAAATTTCATCTTTGGGGTACCTTAGCTGGCTCAGTCAGTTAAGCATCCGACTCTTGATTTCAGCTCGGGTCTAATCTCACGTTTCATGAGTTCAAGCCCTGCATTGGGCTCTGCAACAATAATTCAGAGCCTGTTTGGGACTCTGTCTCTCTCTCTCTCTACCCCTCCTGTGCATGTACATACACTGTCTCTCAAAATAAATAAACTTAAAAAAATAAAATATGCTTCATCTTAGAATTTTATTCATGAGACATTCTGTCCTTATAATAGTAATAGTTGACAGTAATTTGTTGGTTGAGACTGGATGAGATACTTTTTGAAATCAGTTACTGAAATTATTCTTTAATTCGAAGATTCAGTAGACTGCCTGAAGTGTCGTCCTTTTCATTTTTCCATTTGAGTTGTAAGTGGAGACTGTTGATGTAACTAGCAATAGTGTATTACTTTTACAGGAAAACTTGGAAAAGGAATGGTGTTCTAGTTGATATTCTCTGTTACGAGCTTTTTTTTTTGTCATGACCTCATTTGTTTCATTATTTAGAGTGTTTGTTTCTGAGAAGACGAGTAAGATACAGCTTTTGTCATGATTTGTGGATGGGTTGGCTGTGCATATCCCATTTGCCACTGCTGGTGCCCTGCCTACCAACCCCCTGCCTGTCTCTCAGCGCAGTCTACTGCAACATGATTCATTTTTTTTTTGAAAGAAAGAAAAGAGAAAGGTTTGAAAGTGTGTTGAGAATGTGGCCTTTTCGGGGCGCCTGGGTGGCTCAGTCAGTTAAGCAGCCGACTTCAGCTCAGGTCATGATCTCGCGGTCCGTGAGTTCGAGCCCTGCGTCGGGCTCTGGGCTGATGGCTCGGAGCCTGGAGCCTGCTTCCGATTCTGCGTCTCCCTTTCTCTCTGCCCCTCCCCCGTTCATGCTCTGTCTCTCCCTGTCTCAAAAATAAATAAAACGTTAAAAAAAAAAAATTTTTTTTTAAAAAGAATGTGGCCTTTTCTTTTATAATATAACTTCAGAAACTATATGTATCAAATTATGTGCATCAAAATGTCAGCATCATTGGCAAGGATATTTGCTTTTACCTTATCTAAGAACCTCACTTCTTGGCACAAAAACAGACACTCAGATCAATGGGACAGAATAGAGAACCCAGAAATGGACCCACAAACGTATGTCCAACTAATCTTTGACAAAGCAGGAAAGAATATCCAATGGAATAAAGACAGTCTCTTCAGCAAGTGGTGCTGGGAGAACTGGACAGCGACATGCAGAAGAATGAACCTGGACCACTTTCTCACACCAGACACAAAAGTAAACTCAAAATGGATGAAACACATCAATGTAAGACAGGAAGCCATCAAAATCCTCGAGGAGAAAGCAGGCTAAAACCTCTTTGATCTTGGCCGCAGCAACATCTTACTCAACACATCTCCAGAGGCAAGGGAAACAAAAGCAAAAATGAAATACTGGGACCTCGTCAACAAAAAAAGCTTCTGCTCAGTGAAGGAAACAATCAGCAAAACTAAAAGGCAGCCGACAGAATGGGAGAAGATATTTGCGAATGACGTACCAGATAAAGGGTTAGTATCCAAAATCTATAAAGAACTTTTCAGACTCAACACTCAAAAAACAAATAATCCAGTGCAGAAATGGGCGAAAGACGTGAATAGACACTTCTCCAAAGAAAACATCCAGATGGCCAACTGACACATGAAAAAATGCTCAACATCACTCATCATCAGGGAAATACACATCAAAACCACAATGAGATACCACCTCACACCTGTCAGAATGGCTAACATGAACAACTCAGGCAACAACAGATGCTGGCAAGGAAGATGCGGAGAAAGAGGATCTCTTTTCCTTTGTTGGTGGGAATGCAAATTGGTGCAGCCAACTCTGGAAAACAGTATGTTGGTTCCTCAAAAAATTAAAAATAGAACTATCCTATGACCCAGCAATTGCACTACTATATATTTATCCAAGGGATACAGGTGTGCTGTTTCGAAGGGGCAGGTGCACCCCCATGTTTATAGAAGCTCTGTCAACAATAGCCAAAGCATGGAAAGAGCCCAGATGTCCATCGATGGATGAATGGATAAAGAAGATGTGGTGTATATATACACTGGAGTATTACTCGGCAATCAAAATGAATGAAATCTTGCCATTTGCAACTACATGGATGGAATTAGTGGGTATTATGCTAAGCGAAATTACTCAGCAAAAGACATATCACATGACTTCACTCACATGAGGACTTTAAGATGCAAAACAGATGAACATAAGGCAAGGGAAGCAAAACTAATATAAAAACAGGGAGGGGGACAAAACATAAGAGACTCTTAAATATGGAGAACAAACAGAGGGTTACTGGAGGGGTTGTGGGAGGGTGGATGGGCTAAATGGGTAAGGGGCATTAAGAAATCTACTCCTGAAATCATTGTTGGCACTATATGCTAACTAATTTGGATGTAAATTTAAAAAAAGAAAAAGAACCTCACTTCTTGGTAGAATACATACTTTGTTCTTCATCTAATATTGAACAGAATTTTAAAATTGCTCCTTCCCTAGACTATTAGTTGTGTGTGTGTGTGTGTGTGTGTGTGTGTGTGTGTATGTATGTATGTATGTGTATAGTTTTATATATAAATATAAGTAATTGTCATATACAAAAACCATAGGCTTTGATCTTTGGAAGATGTTTGATTACCTAAACTTGGTAATTGTTTTATAGGATTAAAATTAAGTTGGATCAAGGAGGAGTGATTCAAGACTTTATTAGTGCCCTAGAGCAGCTCTCTAATCCTGAAATGCTCTTTAAGGTAATGTAATAGCTTCCAGTTCATAAAACATAGAATTTGGATAAAATCTACTTGTAGTCAACTTGATTTTTCCCTTTTTTTTTTTTTTTTTCCTGCACAGGACTGGACTGATGATATCAAGGTTGAACTAGCAAAAACCCCTGTTAATAAAAAACACATTGAAAAGATGTATCAAAGAATGTATGCAGCTTTGGGAGACCCAAAGGTTCCAGGCCTTGGAGCTTTCAGAAAGAGGTTCATTCAGGTATGGGTAGTCTGCTTTTATGACAATGGAACCATTGTGAAGATTAGTTTGTACATTTGCTGGCTTGTTAATAATTCTGGTTTTAAAATGTCTGTTGAGTTTGTAACCTTTTCTTTAGATCTGATACTTTCTGTGAGATAGTGATACATGTATTTATGTCAGATGGTGGCAGGTGAGGCAATAGAAAAACCATGGAGTTTTTATTGCATTATTTTCTTCATGCTCAGATTTTTAGATTTGAAGGTTGTGTGTAGTTTAGTAATTATAATTTTCATAATGATGTGTATGTTGGATCAAGAAAATATTTGCATTTTATAGTTGATAACCATTTTGAGCACTTAATATCTGTCCAAGGCATACTCCTGAGTGCTACAGGACATACAAAGAGAAGACAGACTCCGTTCCTGAATTCAAAGGGATTGGCTGACAAATACAGTATATAAAGAACTGTGGCTTGAGGACAAGTGTGGATACATGAGAGCTGTTTCTAAAGTTGCCCTTCAGTTCAGGAAAAGCTCCTGGGAGCCAGTGGAGATCAAAATGAAACTTGAAATGTCCCGATTTCATACTGCCAGGCCTTGTGCTTGTTGTTCCCTCTAAGTGGGTTTACCTTCTCTCCCTTGTCCATGTGGAGAACTCACTCTCGAGGCTTGACGTACGCATCATTTCTTCTGTAGAGCCTTCCCTGAACCTCCTTCCCGGACGAGAATTAGATACTCCTTCTCTGTTGTGTAACACACCTTATGTACACCTTTGTTAGCATTAATCACACTGATTTTTGTTGTAACTTTGGTCAAATTACTTTTGTTTAGTAAACTTTAAGAGCATGTGGAGAAGTCCTGGGACTCATACTGCCAGAGTTCTCAGTTTCAGTCTCTAGTGCAAAGGAGAATCTTTTTATTTTTTATTTATTTATTTATTTATTTATTTATTTATTTATTTACTTATTTTTTAAGGACATTTTTTTTAAAGTTTATTTTGAGAGGGAGAGACAGCATTAGTGGGTAAGGGACAGAGAGAGAGAGAGAGAGAGAGAGAGAATATCATAAGCAGGCTCCGCACTGTCGGCATGTAGCCCAATGAGGGACTCGAACCCATGAAACTGCAAGATCACGACCTGAGCTGAAACCAAGAGCCAGATGTTTAACCAACTGAGGCTCCCCTAGTGTTTTTTTAAGTAACTGCTTTATTAAGATATAATTCACACACCCTATAATCCATCTATTTAAAATGTATAATACTGAAGGGGCGCCTGGGTGGTTCGGTCGGTTAAGCATCTGACTTCAACTCCGGTCATGATCTTATGGTTTGTGAGTTCGAGCCCCCCATCAGGCTCCACACTGACGTTGTGGAGATTGCCTGAGATTCTCTCTTTCTCCCTCTCTCTCTCTGCCCCTCCCCAACTCTCATGCACGCTCTGTCTCTCAAAATAAATAAACTTTAAAAAGCAAAAGGGTACAATACTGTAGTTTTGTTATACTCAGAATTGTGTAAATATCACCACATTTTTGAACATTTTCATCACCCCAAAAAGAAAGCCCATACCTGTTAGCAGGTGCTCCCAATCCCCCACCCCCACCCACTGCTTCCACTCCCAGGCAACCACCGAAGTGCCTTCTGTTTCTGTGGATTGCCTCTTTTGGACATTTTGTATAAGTGGAATCTTACAGTATGTGACTGGCTTCCTTCACTCAGCATAATGTTTTCAGAGTTCATCCGTGCTACAGCATGTGTCAGGACTTCGTTCCTTTTTATTGCTGTATGCTATTGCACTGTTAGGGCCTGCCACATTTTCTTTATCCTTTTGTCAGCTGATGCACATTTGGAGTATTTCCACGTCTTAGCTGTTATAAATACTGCTGCTGTGAGTATCTGTGTATGGGTTCTTCTGGGGAGATCCTCAGGAGTGGGAAACCATATTTAATTCTTTCTTTAATTTATGCCTCCTCATTTAGACTTGGGGACAGGGATTTTTCTTTCCGCCTACTAAATACTGCCTGACGTGAAACTGGCATCTTGAATTAGGTGAATAATTGATATAGTTTTGGTAAGTAGAGATAGATTTTGGTGGGTACTTCCTACTTAGGGTAGTTTTAGTTAATGGTGTGAATGTGGGAACGTACAGGACTATCTGTTGCCTGAATGTGCCCAGGGATGTATCCTGAAAGTGAAGGTAAAACCCTAACTTCTCTATATTCCATATTGTGACATATATTAGGCTCCACATTGTATGACGTCTGTCTCACAGTATTGAATATGCAAGGGCCTCATAACAGAAAGTATACATACTTTACTTACAATCGGTGTACTATGCAATTTATAGGATTGTAGAATCCTAGGTTTGGAAAAGTGTTTGTGTTGGTTTTGTCTTAAGCCGGTAGTCTGTGTGCATTTTCTGTCAAGGTCCGGATGTTGCGCTTTCAGGCCATTCCAGACTCATGTTGCAAGTACTCAAATCTGCCGTCCTAGTACAAAAGCAGTCCTGGACGGTACGTGAGTGAAAGGATATCGTTGCCAGGATTCCAATGAAACTTTGTTTATAAAAACAGGCAGTGGGCTTTGACTTGCAGACTGTACTTCTTCATGCCTTGTTCTACACAGAGAAGCTAGATCTGAAAAACAGAGACTCGTCCAGTGTCAAATAAGGAGAATGGCAGAATGGCAACTGACACCAGGTCCCCCAGCATAGCAGAACCGATCCATCACCTGGGAGAAGACTTCATTTCAGCAGTACCGTCCTTCTGCAGCCTTCCCCCATCTGCCCTGCTCTCAGGGTGCTGTGACCCCTGCCCTCACCCCAGTTTGCTGCTTGTCTGTCTCCTCAGTGTGAGAATGTCTGACCCTGTTTATCACCTGTGTCCCCAGTGAAGACTGTGTGTTATCCCTTGAATTCATGGCCACTTTTCCCTGTGTGCTGTGAAGGCTTTACGCTGGAAATCTGTTAGGGTGGACCACTTCTTCCCAGCTGCTGCTGAGCACAGCTTCTGCCAACCCAGGGAGCGTATCATAGCAGCAGAAATGAACCTCGATTATTCCTACCAGGCATGATACTTGTTTTGAGGTTGATTTCTAGTACCTTGGAAAACCAATCTAGAACTTTATGCTTCATACCAAATCAGCATACGATTTGCACTAATTGATTAAAATAATGATCTGTCAAAACAGAATTTCACTTCAGAGGGCATTATGCCATTCACATATGTTGCTGGTACTGATTATGTTTGGAAATAGATAATCTTTCTATGTATTCTAAGAATTGCAGATTGTTTCTATACTTTTAATCTATTTACAGATTAAAGAATAAGTTTGTTTTATAGATGTCAATTTTACTATAACGGATTGTCTTGAAATAGAGCAAATATTTCATTTATACCAGATTTGTGTTTTGGGGTGAGTTTGAAATTTTGTAAAAAATTTCTAATTAAAGACGAGTAGGTAAATCTTGATGACTATTATTAAGTCACTATTAATGATACTCTTGAGTTTTGTTTTTGTTTTTTTTATTTTGTATCAAAAATATAGAGACTATACAATTAGAGACTAATACAAAGAAATATTTGTTAGGTTCCAAGATAAAGGACTTACAATTATTGCTTTTAGAAATATAAATTATCTAAATGTTTGTACTGGTTTATGATCCAGAATAATGGCTTGAAAAACCCTTATTAAGGAAAGGAGTATTTTTATCTTTTGTTCTTCAGCTGTGATGAAGAATCATGGGCTTTTCATTTTGATTGAATTACTCTATTTAGTACCTCATTCCTTCATTTTTAAAAATATTTATTTATTTTTGAGAGAGAGAGACAGAGTGTGGGTGGGGGAGGGACAGTGGGAGAGGGAGACAGAATTGGAAGCAGGCTCCAGGCTCTGAGCTGTCAGCACATAGCCTGATGCGGGGCTCAAACTCATGAGCTGTGAGATCATGATCTGAGCTGAAGTCTGGCGCTTAACCAACTGAGCCACCCAGGCGCCTCAGTACCTCATTCCTAAGTATTCTTCTTGTCATAACGATGTAGACCAGTAACTAGATAATGAACACAAAGAGGTTGAAAGGTTTTTAAGCCCTTATTAGAATTTATGATTAGAATTTATGACTGTAAGTCCCCACTGACGCCTTTCTGTCTTTTCAAAGGAACACAAAGAAACAAACAAAAGACAGGCTTCTCATGTTTAGAGTATTGAAACATTCAAGGAAAGCAAAACTATAAACCTTAAAAATAGAAAAAAGCCTAAATAATTGGATACTTGTTATAAACATAAGCCTAGAACCTTCCTCAAAGTTTAAACATTAATATTTAAGGTAAATTATTAATTTCAGGCTTTTGGAAAAGAATTTGATAAATACTTTGGAAAAGGAGGTTCTAAGCTACCTGGAATGAAACTTCGTGACTTCACCGACATTACCAACTCACTACTATCTAAAATGTACAGAGACTCAAAGCCACCTGGGAATCTGAAAGAATGTTCACCCTGGATGAGTGATTTCAAAGTAGAATTCTTGAGAAATGAGCTGGAGATTCCTGGTGAGTTAACCCTTAGGGTGACAAAACTGGACTCTAAGGAGAATAGTAGGGTAGCAAGGACTTTTGATTTCTAAAATAGTAATATTGGGATCTTGATAGTTACCTTTTTTTTTAAGAATTTAATAAATTTATTAAGAATTTAAAATTTTGCCATACTTTTTTGTCATTAGGAGAATCTATAATTACTTTGAATTAGGAGTCTACTTCATTAATTAGGAAGCTAACTTCCATTAGTCAAATCGAAAAATAATAGCATTATTTTTAAAAAGTCAGATTTTTTTAAATGACAACTTTCAGTAAAAAATTTTATTGTATAACTTTTTAAAATTAGATCAACAGGTATGTGTTAAAATACAGGGTTCTGTAACAAACTGTACCTAAAGAAAGCTTCTATGGTTTGTCTTAGGTCAGTATGATGGCAAAGGAAAGCCAGTGCCAGAATACCATGCACGAATCACCGGGTTTGATGAGCGGGTAGGTACCAGTGTGTGGATTGCAACTGTGGTATTTAGTTCTTCAGGTATGAGAATGATGTATTTGTCTTTACCAAACAAAAGACAGTTTCCCACCTTGGTTTCAAATGCAGTTTTCTGATCCTATTATTGATCCTATTATTTGCTGAATTTCTTTTTTTTTTTTTTTCAATATATGAAATTTATTGTCAAATTGGTTTCCATACAACACCCAGTGCTCATCCCAAAAGGTGCCCTCCTCAATACCCATCACCCACCCTCCCCTCCCTCCCACCCCCCATCAACCCTCAGTTTGTTCTGTTTTTAACAGTCTCTTATGCTTTGGCTCTCTCCCACTCTAACCTCTTTTTTTCTTTCCTTCCCCTCCCCCATGGGTTTCTGTTCCGTTTCTCAGGATCCACATAAGAGTGAAAACATATGGTATCTGTCTTTCTCTGTATGGCTTATTTCACTTAGCATAACACTCTCCAGTTCCATCCATGTTGCTACAAAGGGCCATATTTCATTCTTTCTTATTGCCACGTAGTACTCCATTGTGTATATAAACCACAATTTCTTTATCCATTCATCAGTTGATGGACATTTAGGCTCTTTCCACAATTTGGCTATTGTTGAGAGTGCTGCTATAAACATTGGGGTACAAGTGCCCTTATGCATCAGCACTCCTGTATCCGTTGGGTAAATTCCTAGCAGTGCTACTGCTGGGTCATAGGGTACATCTATTTTTAATTTTTTGAGGAACCTCCACACTGTTGTCCAGAGTGGCCGCACCAATTTGCATTCCCACCAACAGTGCAAGAGGGTTCCCGTTTCTCCACATCCTCTCCAGCATCTATAGTCTCCTGATTTGTTCATTTTGGCCACTCTGACTGGCGCCAGCACCATTTGTTGAAGAGACTGTCTTTTTGCCATTGGATGTTCTTTCCTGCTTTGTCAAAGATTAGTTGTCCCTACGTTTGTGGGTCTAGTTCTGGGGTTTCTATTCTATTCCATTGGTCTGTGTGTCTGTTTTTGTGCCAATACCATGCTGTCTTGATGATTACAGCTTTGTAGTAGAGGCTAAAATCTGGGATTGTGATGCCTCCCACTTTGGTCTTCTTCAAAATTACTTTGGCTATTCGGGGCCTTTTGTGGTTCCATATGAATTTTAGGATTGCTTGTTCTAGTCTCGAGAAGAATGCTGGTGCAATTTTGATTGGGATTGCATTGGATATAGCTTTGGGTAGATAGCTTTGGGTAGTATTGTAGATACTACAATGTAGATAGCTTTGGGTAGTATTGACATTTTGACAATATTTATTCTTCCCATCCATGAGCACAGAATGTTTTCCCATTTCTTTGTATCTTCTTCAATTTCCTTCATAAGCTTTCTATAGTTTTCAGCATACAGATCTTTTACATCTTTGGTTAGATTTATCCCTAGGTATTTTATGCTTCTTGGTGCAATGCAATTGTGAATGGGATCAGTTTCTTTATTTGTCTTTCTGTTGCTTCATTATTAGTGTATAAGAATGCAACTGATTTCTGTACATTGATTTTGTATCCTGCGACTTTGCTGAATTCATGTATCAGTTCTAGCAGACTTTTGGTGGAGTCTATCGGATTTTCCATGTAGAATATCATATCATCTGCAAAAAGTGAAAGCTTAACTTTATCTTTGCCAATTTTGATGCCTTTGATTTCCTTTTGTTGTCTGATTGCTGATGCTAGAACTTGCAACACTATGTTAAACAACAGTGGTGAGAGTGGACATCCCTGTGGTGTTCCTGGTCTCAGGGAAAAAGCTCTCAGTTTCAGTTTTTCCCCATTGAGGATGATATTAACTGTGGGCTTTTTATAAATGGCTTTTATGATGTTTAAGTATGTTCCTTCTATCCCGACTTTCTCGACGGTTTTTATTAAGAAAGGATGCTGAATTTTGTCAAATGCTTTTTCTGCATCAATTGACATGATCATATAGTTCTTCTCTTTTCTTTTATTAATGTGATGTATCACATTGATTGATTTGCGAATGTTGAACCAGCCCTGCAGCCCAGGAATGAATCCCACTTGATCATAGTGAATAATTCTTTTTGTATGCTGTTGAATTCGATTTGCTAGTATCTTATTGAGAATTTTTGCATCCATATTCATCAGGGATATTGGCCTGTAGTTCTCTTTTTTTACTGGGTCTCTGTCTGGTTTAGGAATCAAAGTAATACTGGCTTCATAGAATGAGTCTGGAAGTTTTCCTTCCCTTTCTATTTTTTGGAACAGCTTGAGAAGGATAGGTATTATCTCTGCTTTAAATGTCTGGTAGAACTCCCCTGGGAAGCCATCTGGTCCTGGACTCTTATTTGTAGGGAGATTTTTGATGACTGATTCAATTTATTCTCTGGTTATGGGTCTGTTCAAGCTTTCTATTTCCTCCTGATTGAGTTTTGGAAGCGTGTGGGTGTTTAGGAATTTGTCCATTTCTTCCAGGTTGTCCAATTTGTTGGCATATAATTTTTCATAGTATTCCCTGATAATTGCTTGTATGTCTGAGGGACTGGTTGTAATAATTCCATTTTCATTCATGATTTTATCTATTTGGGTCATCTCCCTTTTCTTTTTGAGAAGCCTGGCTAGAGGTTTGTCAATTTTGTTTATTTTTTCAAAAAACCAACTCTTGGTTTCATTGATCTGCTCTACAGTTTTTTTAGATTCTATAATTGTTTATTTCTGCTTGAATCTTTATTATTTCTCTTCTGTTGGGTTTAGGCTGTTTTTGCTGTGCTGCTTCTATTTCCTTTAGGTGTGCTGTTAGATTTTGTATTTGGGATTTTTCTTGTTTCTTGAGATAGGCCTGGATTGCGATGTATTTTCCTCTCAGGACTGCCTTCGCTGCATCCCAAAGCGTTTGGATTGTTGTATTTTCATTTTCATTTGTTTCCATATATTTTTTAATTCCTTCTCTAATTGCCTGGTTGACCCACTCATTCTTTAGTAGGGTGTTCTTTAACCTCCATGCTTTTGGAGGTTTTCCAGACTTTTTCCTGTGGTTGATTTCAATCTTCATAGCATTGTGGTCAGAAAGTGTGCATGGTATTATCTCAGTTCTTGTATACTTATGAAGGGCTGCTTTGTGACCCAGTATGTGATCTATCTTGGAGAATGTTCCATGTGCACTGGAGAAGAAAGTATATTCTGTTGCTTTGGGATGTAGAGTTCTAAATATATCTGTCAAGTCCATCTGATCCAATGTATCATTCAGGGCCCTTGTTTCTTTATTGACCGTGTGTCCAGATGATTTATCCATTTCTGTAAGTGGAGTGTTAAAGTCCCCTGCAATTACCACATTCTGATCAATAAGGTTGCTTATGTTTGTGAGTAATTGTTTTATATATTTGGGGGCTCCCGTATTCGGCGCATAGACATTTATAATTGTTAGCTCTTCCTGATGGATAGACCCTGTAATTATTATATAATGCCCTTCTTCATCTCTTGTTACAGCCTTTAATTTAAAGTCTAGTTTGTCTGATATAAGTATGGCTACTCCAGCTTTCTTTTGACTTCCAGTAGCATGATAAATAGTACTCCATCCCCTCACTCTCAATCTGAAGGTGTCCTCAGGTCTAAAATGAGTCTCTTGTAGACAGCAAATAGATGGGTCTTGTTTTTTTATCCATTCTGATACCCTGTGTCTTTTGGCTGGCGCATTTAGTCCATTGACGTTCAGTGTTATTATAGAAAGATATGGGTTTAGAGTCATTGTGATGTCTGTAGGTTTCATGCTTGTAGGATGTCTCTGGTAGTTTATCTCACAGGATCCCCCTTAGGATCTCTTGTAGGGCTGGTTTAGTGGTGACAAATTCCTTCAGTTTTTGTTTGTTTGGGAAGACCTTTATCTCTCCTTCTATTCTAAATGACAGACTTGCTGGATAGAGGATTCTCGACTACATATTTTTTTCTGTTCATCACATTGAAGATCTCCTGCCATTCCTTTCTGGCCTGCCAAGTTTCAGTAGAGAGATCTGTCATGAGTCTTATCGGTCTCCCTTTATATGTTAGAGCACGTTTATCCCTAGCTGTTTTCAGAATTTTCTCTTTATCCTTGTATGTTGCCAGTTTCACTATTGATATGTCGTGCAGAAGATCGATTCAAGTGACATCTGAAGGGAGTTCTCTGTGCCTCTTGGATTTCAATGCCTTTTTCCTTCCCCAGATCAGGGAAGTTCTCAGCTATTATTTCTTCAAGTACCCCTTCAGCACCTTTCCCTCTCTCTTCCTCCTCTGGGATACCAATTATGCGTAGATTATTTCTCTTTAGTGCATCACTTAGTTCTCTAATTTTCCCTTCATACTCCTGGATTTTTTTTATCTCTTTTTCTCAGCT
Organism: Panthera tigris; assembly: GCF_018350195.1. NCBI lineage: Eukaryota > Metazoa > Chordata > Mammalia > Carnivora > Felidae > Panthera > Panthera tigris. Next base: position 1,132,378 of record NC_056676.1, on the reverse strand, counting down.
TCCTCTTTTTCCATAATTTTATCTTCTAGTTCCCCTCTTCTCTCCTCTGCCTCTTCAATCTGAACCGTGGTGGTCTCCATTTTATTTTGCAGCTCATTTATAGCATTTTTTAGCTCCTCCTGGCTGTTCCTTAGTCCCTTGATCTCTGTAGCAATAGATTCTCTGCTGTCCTTTATACTGTTTTCAAGCCCAGCGATTAATTTTATGACTATTATTCTAAATTCACTTTCTGTTACATTGTTTAAATCGTTTTTGATCAGTTCGTTAGCTGTCGTTATTAACTGGAGATTCTTTTGAGGGGAATTCTTCCGTTTCCTCATTTTGGATAGTCCCTGGAGTGGTGCAGGACTGCGGGGCACTTCCCCTGTGCTGTCTTGAATACCTTGTGTTGGTGGGCGGTGCCATAGTCAGACCCGATGTCTGCCCCCAGCCCACCACTGGGGCCACAGTCAGACTGGTGTGTACCTTCTCTTCCCCTCTCCTAGGGGCGGGATTCACTGTGGGGTGGCGTGGCCCGTCTGGGCTACTTGCACACTGCCAGGCTTGTGGTGCTGGGGATCTGGCGTATTAGCTGAGGTGGACTGGCAAGGTGCACAGGGGCGGGAGGGGGAGGCTCAGCTCGCTTTTCCTTCAGAGATCTGTTTCAGGAGGGGCCCTGCGGCACTGGGAGGGAGTCAGACCCTCCGGAGGGTTGGCTCCGCAGAAGCACAGCTTGGGTGTTTGCGCGGAGCGAGCAAGTTCCCTGGCGGGAACTGGTTCCCTTTGGGGTTTTGGCTGGGGGATGGGTGAGGGAGATAGCGCTGGCGAGCGCCTTTGTTCCCCGCCAAGCTGAGCTCTGTCGTCCGGGGCTTATCAACTCTCCCTCCCATTGTCCTCCAGCCCTCCCGTTCTCCGAGCAGAGCTGTTAGCTTATAACCTCCCAGATGTTAAGTCCTGCTTGCTGTCGGAACACACTCTGTCCGGCCCCTCCGCTTTTGCCAGCCAGACTCGGGGTCTCTGCTTGGCCAGCGGACCGCCCCTCTGCCCCGGCTCCCTCCCGCCAGTCCGTGGAGTGCGCACCGCCTCGCCGCCCTTCCTACCCTCTTCCGTGGGCCTCTTGTTTGCGCCTGGCTCTGGAGACTCCGTTCTGCTAGTCTTCTGGCGGTTTTCTGGGTTTGTGGGTGGAATCTAAGTGATCAGGACGTGGTGAGCGTCCTCCTACGCCGCCATATTCTCTCCTCGCCTTTCCAACAGTCTACTGAATTTCTTAATATAATGTTTTGATGTGTCAACATCTGTCATAGTTAAGAATGTAACAAACTCAAAACGTAAACTGTGTGTATGCATGTGTATGTATGTATCTTCTATAAAATATATGTGGGGTTAGGTTAAGTAATTTTAGGAAGTTAACATGTGTACATTTTGCTCATTATTAAGGATATCCACATTTATAAGCAATTAAATGTAGCAAGGAATATGAAGTTTCCGGAGGCACAGCAGTAGGGCTTGAACAGGTAACACATCTTTTGCTGGTCCTAGATTCTGTTATTTTTCTGTCGCTTGACTCTGTCTTCAAAGAGAGGTCTCTTTTTGAGGAATGAGTATCAACCAGCCTTACTTTTCCTCTTTTGATAATATGATCGGTTGTTTTGTCAGTTTTTTAGACTGCACCTAAAATATTTTAATAAATCTTAAAGGTAAAAGTAATGGCTTCTATCAGAAAACCGAAGCGCATCATCATCCGAGGCCATGATGAGAAAGAGTACCCCTTCCTTGTCAAGGGGGGTGAAGACCTGCGCCAGGACCAGCGGATTGAGCAGCTCTTCGAGGTCATGAATGTCCTCCTTTCTCAGGATGCCGCCTGTAGCCAAAGAAACATGCAGCTGAAGACCTACCGTGTCATACCCATGACCTCCAGGTGGGACCAATGCACATGGTCATTCTAGAACAGACTTACATGAATGGAAATTCTGGCGCTCAGCCCAATCCCCATTTAAGGTTACAGAGCTGGGCTTGAAAGTCAACTGACAATTCAGTGTTTTATTTAGTGTTCACAAAGAGCTAAACAGAATAATAAGCACTTGTAAACCTCTGCTTTTCAGACTTAATGTGGAGAAGGTAAGTGAAGAACTGACGTGAAGAAATCTGTTCTGCTTTTGCTTCTGCAGGACTAGAAAGAACAGTTTGGGTTTGTGTTCATAAACTGTTCATTCTCCTTTTCAGATTAGGACTAATTGAGTGGATTGAAAATACTTTTACCTTGAAGGACCTTCTTTTGAGTCACATGTCACAAGAGGAGAAAGCAGCTTATACAAGGTGACTTAGAGCCCCAATACTCCTTCTTCAGCCCTTCCCCGGGTACTTATGTCCTGCAAGCCTGTTACTCCCCAGTCATAATGCCTCGGAGTAACGTTGTTTTAGATCACGTTTCCTCTACCTTGTGTTTCCAGTGTCATTTCTGGGCCCCTTATTTATTTATTTGATTTTTTTTTTTGTTTAATTTATTTTTTGAGAGAGAGATAGAGTGAGAGCAGGGGAGGGGCAGAGAGAGAGAGGGAGAGAGAGAATCCCAAGCAGGCTCTGCTCTGTCAGCACAGAGCCCAGTGCGGGGCTTGAGCTCACAAACTGTGAGATCATGACCTGAACCAAAATCAAGAGTCGGACACTTAACCCACTGAGCCACCCAGGTGCCCCTGGGCACCTTTTCAACTGGGCCTCTGAACTATACCTTGGCCAGTTGTTTACTCTGCCTCTGGCTGGGTGAATAAACTAAAGGGAGCAGAGGGTTCCAAACAGTAGTTGTGTGCGTTTTACCACAGTGAACCGAAGTATTAGCTTTGCAAACAACAACAAAAAACTCGAAGGAAATAAAGTAAATAATAAGATTAGCAGCTAACATTTAATTAAGAATTTTCTGCATTCTAGGCAGTATTCTAAGTTCTTAATGTGTATGAAGTCATTTCTTTCTTACAAAAACCTACAAGTTTTTGTTAACACCTCTGTTCAGATAAGGACGTTGAGGCCCAGAGAGGTTATGTAACTAGTCCTAGGCTGCCCAGCATGCAAGTGGGCTAGCTAGAATTATTAGTGAGTAATTCTAGGTTATGATACTGGTGCTTTTTATTTTTCTTTATCCTTTCATATTTTCCAAATTGCCTACAATGAACACATGTTTTTTAATCACAAAGGATTGGGTGTTTTTATTTCTGTGAAGAATAAAAAGGACCACATTGAAAGACATTTTGAAGGAGTTGACAAGTTTTGGTGACTAGCTGTACGATGAAGGAAGAGGAAACAGCCATAAATCTGGGCCATTTCTCTTCATTATACCCTATTCTGCCCTGAAAGTATTTACATAGGAGCAATATTCTCATCAGTCAGAAATGATTTGTGTGCAATTAAGCATATTCTTATTCATACTCTTGCTGTTGTTACATAGGCTTTGTTCACGAACTTTTAATTCCAGTCATTTGAGTCCTTTGCCCATAGTTGTTTCTGCCTTCCCTGGGAGACAGGGAAACTGATGGACAGTACTTTCCGGGGTCAGGCAGCCCACATCTCACTCCAGTGCCAACTGACAGTGGTCCTAACACGTAGTAGGACTCTTGAAAAAGTGACTTGCCTTTCCCTTGGTCCCATGCCTCCATTTCTAAGATGGGATAGTAATGTAAAATACATAAGGTAAACATAGGTATCAATGGAGTTTAAAGTACTCTTCAAATATATATATATCTGAGCTGTCAGCAAAAGCCCAACACAGGGCTCAAACCCACAGACCATGAGATCATGACCTGAGCCGAAGTTGGATGCTTAACTGACTGAGCCACCCAGGCGCGCCTCCCACTGCCTTTGTAAAACAAGGTGCTTCTGCCCTCTACTAGTAAAATCGTTGCTATTTTTTTTCTTAATTTATATGTTGCCATTTCCCGGCCTAAACATCCCATTTGAAACTAGGAGAGAATTGAGTTTGAAATGGAGAGCTCTGTTGTGAAATTAACTTAGTAGTAACTCAGAAAAGATTCACCTTAAGTGACTGAACTTCTAAGTAACATATGATATAGTTCTATCTTCAGATTTCTTTTTAGGAAAACTTAAAGCTTTTGACACAACCCCAAAGTGACTGAACGTGCAAAAAACGTTTCCAACAGCCCAATACTGCATTTTGCCTGTGAAACATTACTGAAAACAGCTTTGTAAATTCAATTCAAAACCATTGTCATTTAACAAAATACCATATTGGGGCACCTGGGTGGCTCAGTCGGTAAAGTACCCGACTTTGACTCAGGTCATGATCTCACAGTTCGTGGGTTTAAGGTCCATGTCCGGCTCTGTGCTGACAGGGCAGAGCCTGGAACCTGCTTCAAATTCTGTGTCTCTGTCTCTCTTTGCCCCTCCCCAGCTCACACTCTTTCTCTCTTTCTGTCTCAAAAATAAACATTAAAAAAGAGGGGGGGCATCTGGGTGGCTCAGTCAGTTAAGCGTCCGACTTTGGCTCAGGTCATGATCTCACAGCTGGTGGGTTCGAGCCCCACATCGGGCTCTGTGCTGACAGATCAGAGCTTGGAGCCTGCTTCAGATTCTGTATCTCCCTCTCTCTCTCTCTGCCTCTTCCCCGCTCGCACTCTGTCTCTCTGTCTCTTAAAAATAAATAAACATTTTTAAAAAATAATAATAAAAAAAAAGAAAATACCTTATTGTATTTAATATTGATTTTGTTTGTATCTGCATACTGGAAATGGCGACAAAAGAGTGTGGCAAGCCAAAAAGAGCCTTATTGTTAAGGCTCTCTTCCACTACCAGATTTTTAGAACTGTATGCCTGGATTACTAGCACTTACATTTAATTCATCTTGTTCCTCTCTATGTGAGGTGGGAAGTTTATTGTATCTGATCACTTTGTGCCTGAATTTTTGCATAGGAAATAGCTTTTGTCTCTTTCAGAGTAACTAAGAATAAATGATGATATATTGAGATTCTAGATCCAGAGTAACATTCGTTCAGTGTTAATATTAAATGTGATTGAAAGTCATATTTATTTCCCTGCCTTTTCACTATTTTTCAATTAATTCTTGATGATCTTTGCCTCTGAATCATTACAATGCTAAATATCTTCCTGCTGCTGGTTCCCTTTTTCCTACTTGTTAGTGATCCCAGAGCACCACCACATGAATATAGAGAATGGCTGGCAAAGATGTCTGGGAAACATGATGTGGGCGCTTACGTGTCGATGTTTAAGTAAGTTTTGTTTTGATTTTCCTTTTTAGTGACTAGTTCATTCTTCTTAAAGTTGTGTATTTACTTTTGTTTCTTAGAACGTTTTGCTTCCGAGAGATCATCAAAATCTAGCTGTTTGATATTTGAGCTTCAGTGTAAATTACTTCAAATTTTAAATTTCAAGTCATAGGAATTTGTTCTAATTAGGTATTTCCTATTATTAAATCATAGGGCAGCTAGTCGTACTGAAACAGTCACATCTTTTAGAAGAAGGGAAAGTAAAGTGCCAGCTGATCTCTTAAAGTAAGTATCCTTCTGACTTTACAAACTAGCTGGTGGTGTAGCAGAGACTACAGAGATCATGTCTCCCTCCCCCAGGCGGGCCTTTCTAAAGATGAGCACAGGCCCTGAGGCCTTCCTGGCACTCCGCTCCCACTTTGCCAGCTCTCATGCTCTTCTGTGCATTAGCCACTGGATTCTGGGCATTGGAGACAGACATCTGAACAATTTCATGGTAAGCATGGAGACAGGCGAAATGATTGGAATCGACTTTGGACATGCATTTGGATCAGCTACTCAGGTATGCTCACTTTGCTCTCATTGTTCTTGCCTGATTTAGAACCATAGTCCTAGGACCTTCTGGAAATGGATAGATTTTAAATCAATTAGATTGATTTGTCATGGTCATTAAATTTGACATTCTTGCAGAATAAAGGATAATCTCAACTTTGTTTTGGCCTTGTTCAGACAGGTTATAGAAGGTATGATGATGCTCATTTGTGGAATTTAAGAAATAAAACAGATGAACATATGTGAGGGGGAAAATAAAGAGGGAAGCAAACCATAAGAGACTCTAAAAGACAGAACAAATTGAGGGTTGATGGAAGGAGGTGGGTGGGAGATGGGCTAGATGGGAGGGCATTTGTTATGAGCACTGGGTGTTGTATATAAGTGATGAATTTAGATTCTTCTCCTGAAACCAATATTGTACTCTATATTAACCAACTAGAATTTAAATAAAAATTTGAAAAGAAAAAAGAATATAAACAACAAAAAAAGGTGTGATGAGTTATATAACTAGAGCCAAGAATAAAATGTGTTCCTATTAAAAGGGAAGACTATAAGGTTTTATGAAGCCCCATAATCAAAATGTCTTGCACAAGATGTGGTACAAATCTTTTCTCTGACATTAAACCCTGAATATTTTCAGCTGCACTTATAAATCCCTGCAGGCTGTGTGGTCCTACACACACACACAGGTTTGTGCAAAGATGATTGTGTTGGGTACTCTTGGGCGCAGTGGGTTCACATCTGTGCAGCTGATATCATTTCTCACTGTGAACAATAACTATGAGAAGATGCTCTGTGCCTTTTCCCTGAGGTTTCTAGTTCATATGTCCTCCTTCTTGTCCATGTTTTTCCCTCCTTAGTTTCTGCCTGTCCCTGAGTTGATGCCTTTTCGTCTGACTCGCCAATTTATCAATCTGATGTTACCAATGAAAGAAGCAGGTATTATGTGCAGTGTCATGGTGCATGCACTGAGAGCCTTCCGCTCACACTCAGACCTGCTTATCAACACCATGGACGTGTTTGTAAAGGAACCTTCCTTCGACTGGAAAGTAGGGTTATTTGTTCTTTTTACTTTCATTACAACATACCAGTGACTGATCTGGCATCTCCTGTCATATGTTGGAAATGTATCAAATTTTGTTTATTAAAATATTTACATTGTTTTGTGCAGTATTTCTTAAAGTTAACATTTGGGGTCAGTTGACCTGTAAACCAGATAAGAGACATAATCTTCATTTGGAGAAAACTGTTGTTTCAAATGAGTGTATTTCTAATGAGGAGTTAATGTAGACCTATTGGTGATTTAGGTCTGATTTCTGAGACAACTTTTAGCTTAAAATCTGTTTCATGTGAAGTCTTCCTTGATTATAAAGATACATGATGCTTTCATAAATAGTAAGCCCCAAAAGAATGAAGCTTAGTGATGGCCTCCTTGATAGGGATGTCGTTGTCCCTGTTATTTGTGTTACTACTATTAGAATGTGTATAAAAAGTTATAAAGCTCCCCCTAGTTATAGATATTTATTTTAAAATCATTACTGGTTCAGTGTTTTAATGTGATCATATATACTGTTATAATAAGCAGAGAACATCATGTTCTTTTCCTTTAGAATTTTGAACAGAAAATGCTAAAAAAAGGAGGATCATGGATTCAAGAAGTAAACGTAACTGAAAAGAATTGGTATCCCCGCCAGAAAATACATTATGCTAAGAGAAAGTTAGCAGGTGCTAATCCGGCAGTTATTACTTGGTAAGATGGTTATTTGTGAACAAAACACCAACATGCTACTATTTACTAAAGAATGACTAACATATAAAGCATGGCTTTATGAAAAAAGCATGGCTTAAGGAGGTGAACTTCTGCAAGGCCGGGCAGGGTCTGTATCTCTGAAGCCTGTGTACTTGGCCTCTGCCCTCTTGGCACAGTCTTCAGGCTTCAAGTCGGTGCCTGGAATAACCAGTACCAATGTGAAGAACAGCAGGAGCATTTTTAGGCAATTACAATAATATTAGTATGTAAGGGGAGATTTAGATTTTAAAATTGCTTTTGTCCTTTTTAGGAGAAAATATGATCTGGGTTGGCACAGCACACAGGTGTGGAGAATCCACATTGTTGGCAAGAATCCAAATTGAGTTAGCCTTTAAGTTAGCTTCAAAAATGTTCTTGTTGGGACGCCTGGGTGGCTCACTTAAGCATTCGACTCTTGATTTTGCCTCCAGTCATGATCTCATGGTTCGTGAGTGCATCAGGCTCTGCACTGACAGCTCGAAGCCTGTTTGGGATTCTCTCCTCTCTGCCCCTCCCCAGTCACACGTGCATGCATGCTCTCCCTCACTCACTCTCTCTCTCTCTCTCTCTCTCTCTGTCTCTCTCTCTGTCTCAAATAAACGTAAAAGAAAATTTTTCTTATTGAGGTCTAAAGCAAATAGAAATTTATAGAGATGTTCCACAAGAGGGATAAAAGCTGGACTTTACAATTAAGTAATAGTAGCTGGCAATCTGTGGTCAGTTGTTTTTTTGACAGGGGTACCAGTGGTCTTTCCAACAAATGGCTCTGGCAGAGGAACAAAAGTTGATTCCTATCCCACACGATACACAAAAATTAATGCAGAATAGATCAGAGACCTAAATGTAAGAGCTAAAACTATAAAAGACTCAGAAGCACAGGGGTAGATCTTCATGACCTGATTTGGCAATGACTTTTGTCATTCTTAAGTATAACACCAAAAAGCACAGCAAAAAAAAGAAAAAAAAATAGGTAAATTCATATCAGAATTTAAGTTTTGTGCTTCACAGGATACCATCAAGAAAGTAAAGTAAAAAGACAACCCACAGAATGGGAGGAAGTATTTGAAAGTCACAGCTGATACAGGACTTGTATCTAGAATACATTAAAAAAAACTCTTACAACTCAATAAAAAGACAAACAACCCCTTTAAAAAATGACCAAAGGATTTGAGCAGGCATTTCTATAAAGAAGGTGTACAAATGGCCAATAAGCATATGGAACGATGCCTGACATTATTAGTTATGAGGGAAATGCAGGTGAGGTACCACTTCAGACCAACTAGAATGGCTATAATAAAAAAGTGGAATATAACATGTGTTGGGAAACGTGGAGAATTTGGAGCCCTTGTATGTTGCTGATGGGAATGTTAAATGGTGCAGCTGCTACGAACAGTCTGGCATTTCCTCAGAAAGTTAAATATAGAATCACCATTTGGGCTTGTAATTTCAGTCCAGTCTTATGCACACACCAAAGAGAAATGAAAGTATACATTTACACAGAAACTTGCAGTCAAATGTTTACATATATAGATATATATTTATTTCTTTTAGGATTTTTTAGTAGATGAGCTTTGTTTATTTTTTTTTTTTTAAATAATCTCTGTGCCCCACATGGGACTGAAAGTCATGACCCTGAGATCAAGAGTCACGTGCCCTACAAACTGAGCCAGCCAGGCACCTGTAGACAAATATTAATAGCAACATTATTTGTGTTCTGTGTTCCTACAAATCCAGTCTCTTGATTTCAAGATCATAAACCACAGAAAATGTTCTATAAGTGATGAGAGGAAACGTTTGGATAGGATAGCTAGGAATGAAGGCAACAAAGGAAAAATAATGCATGGTTCATGATTTTGAGTTTGTTTAATCTTTTTTCCAGTGATGAGCTCCTCCTGGGCCATGAGAACGTACTTGCCTTTGCAGATTATGTGGCTGTAGCACGAGGGAACAAAGATCACAACATCCGTGCCCAACAACCAGAGAGTGGACTGTCAGAAGAGGCTCAAGTGAAGTGCTTGATTGACCAAGCAACGGACCCCAATATCCTTGGCAGAACTTGGATAGGATGGGAGCCCTGGATGTGAAGACTATGGGAGTCAGTGGATAAAAAGCATGAAAAGTGTTTAAAGAATCTCAACTCTCACCTACAGCAATCAATGTGCTGATTTTCCTGATGCACTAAAGAAATCTATTTAGTGGTAAAGTCTCGTAGCAGGAGTTTAATCAAGATGATGATGAATAAGTGAATATTGGTATAAATGAATGATTAGATTATAAACAAAGACTAGAATTATAATAGAAAAATATATCTAAGCTTGTATAAGTATTAAATCAAGAATATAGCATATTACAAGTGCTATGACTTAGATAAACCAGCTATCTTAATAAATGGTTTAAGTATGAACATCCCATGCAGTGTTGTCATTAGTAATTTGGCGCATTGGAAGTAACACCCAGAAGACTTCATCACTAAGATTTTATGATACGATGTTATATTAGCAATACAGGAATAATAAGGAATGATATGGCTTATAATATTTAGAAATGATTTCATTTGATATTTTACGATATTTTTCTAGTTTTTTTTCTCATTTTATTCTCTTCTAACTTAGACATTTTATGATAGAATTGTTCTCTAGAAGAGAAAGTATTTAGGAGAGAGAAAAACATTGGTCTTAGCACTCACTTTTGCTACCCTGATCCACAACAGGAAGATAGATGAATGTGCTTTGCATCCAGTAGCTTCAGAAATTGCAAGTGTGATGATGGGGTAGCACAGAGCATTTCAGTTGTAGGGGAAAAAAGAAATCCCTATTGGAAATGAATTCCTTATTTGAAGAGAAAACATGCACTTTATTTATTTTTTTAAAAATTTTTTAATGTTTATTTATTTTTGAGAGAGAGAGACAGAGTATGAGCAGGGGAGGGGCAGGGAGAGAGGGAGACACAGAATCCAAAGCAGCTCTAGGCTCTGAGCTGTCAGCACAGAGCCCGACTCGGGCCTTGAACTCATGGACCGTGAGATCATGACTCGAGCTGAAGTCGGACGCTCAACCGACTGAGCCACCCAGGCACCCCAGGGAACATGCATTTTAAAACAGCAAGATCAAATTATGAAACAAAAATGGCTTTCTTTCCTTCATAGAATCACTGCCCCTCCTCTAATCTGGCAAACCCCTGAACTGTTTTCAGGTTGGCTCTTAGCTTTTTGTTACTATTTCTTTAAACATTTACATTTGGAAACTCTCGTTATATAGCTATATATATAGCTCTCAGGCAGTTTCAAAAACAACATGTTCATGTATAAAATGTACTTGACAAAGTCATTCTAATAAATACAGCTTGAATGCATTACGTCATTAAAAATAAACCATTATGGGGGCACCTGGGTGGCTCAGTCAGTTAAGCGTCCAACTTCGGCTCAGGGTATGATCTCTGGTTTGTGAGTTCGAGCCCCACGTAGGGCTCTGCGCTGACAGCTCAGAGCCTGGAGCCTACTTTGGATTCTGTCTCCCTGTCTCTCTTCCCCTCCCCTGCTCACGCTCTGTCTCTGCCTGTCTCAAAAATAAATAAACATTAAAAAAAAATTTTTTTTAATAAACCATTATGTTTTCAACAAATGGTGTCAGATTCAACTAAAGAAATTTCATCTCTAAAGAAAAATAAGTGATCACGTGTGTGAAAAATCCAGTATACACCTGATCTAGTAAATATTTTTTGCTAAGCACAAAAACAACCAAAACAAACCTACCTTGGTGTTGAGTTGATTATAATATATTGTTTTCTGTAACAACTAATTAACCATAATATTTGCTTGAGTCCTGATGATGTGAGATATACTCATTAACTAGATTCCCATGTTATGAGAAATTCTGTTTTTTAAGGACTACTTTCATATCAGTAAAAGTTCATTGTTGCAAGATGAGTCCAGTTTCATAGCTGTCTGCTTCAAATTATATCTGAACCCATGAGAATGTGGTAAAAAGTTACTGTATATAGTATTCAGAGACACTTGCACAACCACTGAGGATGGTAAAGGACCTCATTACACACAGGAGACTACATGTCTAACCCATACCTCATCTCCAGACTTCAACCCTATGGTTTTTGCTGAATAAAGATATTTGGTTTGGAAACCAGGAAATAAAAGAAGACATCTGTCCTATTATAAGGAAATATGAATAATATCAATATGAATATTTGGGGGATTTTCTCTACATAGGATCGTGTCCTCTGATAATAGATATAGTTTAACTTCTTTTGCAATTTGAGTGTTTTTATTTCTTTTTTCTTGCCTAATTACTCTGGCTAGAACATCCAGTATAATGTTGAATAATGAGCATCCTTCTCTTGTTCCTGATCTTAAGGGGAACATTTTCATCTTTCACCATTGAGTACTGTGTTAGCTGTGGGACATTTACATAAATGTCCCTTTATCATATTGACAAAGTTCCTTTCTGTTCTTAGTTTGCTGAGGTTTTCATCATCAAATAGTGTTGTTTTGTCAGTGTTTTTTTGTTTTTTGCATTAATGGAGTTGGACCTGTTTTTTCTTGTCTATGAATGTGTATTAGAATGATTGATATTTAGATGTTGAAACATCTAGCATTGCTGGGATAAGTCCTTCATGGCCATGGTGAGTAAGCCTTTTGATATGCTGTTGGGTTCTGTTCGCTGGTAATTTGTTGAGGATTTTTGCATCAGAGTTCATAAGAGATACTGGTCTCTGATGAATGAGTTAGGAAGTTTTCCCTTCTGTGATATCTCCTAGAAGAGTTTGAGCAGGGTTGGTATTAATTCTTTTGTACGTGTTTTGTAGAATTCACCAGTGAAGTCATCTAGGTGCTGGCCTTCTCTTTGTTGGGAGATTTTTTTTGTATTTATTTTTGTCTTGGTTTTCTTTCTTTCTTTTTTTTTTTTAATTGAATACAATACGTTATATTAGTTTCAGGTGTACAATTCTGTACTTTCTGAGTGCTCATTAAGATAAGTGTATTCTTGATCCCCTTTGTCTGTTTTACCCTCCCCCCAATCCCATCCCCTCTGGCAACCACCAGTTCTCTGTATTTAAGAGTCTGGTTTTTTATTTGCCTTTTTTCTTTGTTTTCTTAAATTCCACATATGAGTGAAATTATATGGTATTTCTCTTTCTCTGACTGACTTCACTTAGCATTTTACCCTCTAGGTCCATCCATGTTGTTGCAAATGGCAAGATTTTGTCCTTTGTTTTACAACTGAGTAATATTCCATTGTATATACACCACGTCTTCTTTATCCATTCATCAATCTATGGACACTTGGGCTGCTTCCGTATCTTGGCTATTGTAAGTAATGCTGCAATAAACATAGGGGTGTATATATACTTCCAAATTAATGTTTTTGTCTTCTTTAGGTACATACAAGTAGTGGAATTACAGGATCATAGGGTAGTTCTATTTTTAAATTTTTGAGGAAACTCCATACTGTTTTTCCACAGTGGCTAGACCAGTTTGCACTCCCACCAACAGTACACAAAGGATCCTTTTCCTCTACATCCTCGCCAACACTTGTTTCTTGTGTTTTTATTTTCGCTGTCCTGACAGGTGTGAGGTGATATCTCATTGTGGTTTTGATTTGCATTTCCATGATGATTAGTGATGTTGAGCATCTTTTCATGTGTCTGTTGTCCATACTTAAGTCTTTTTTGGAAAAATGTCTATTCAGGTCCTCTGCCCATTTTTTAAAAATGTTTATTATTTTGAGAAAGAGAGTATGTGTGAGTTGGGGAGGGGCAGAGAGAGAGAGAGAGAAGGAGAAGGCGAGAATCCTAAGCAGGCTCCACAGTGTCAGCACAGAGCCCGACATTGGGCAAACTCAGGAACCGTGAGATATGACCTGAACCGAAATCAAGAGTCATACACTTAACCAACTGAGCCACGTAGGCATCCCTGCCCATTTTTAATTGGATTACTTGGGGTTTTTTGGTGTTGAGTTGTAGGAGTTCTTTATATATTTTGGATATTAACCCCTTATTGGGTATATCATTTGCAAATATCTTCTCCCATTCAGTAGGTTGTCTTTTCCTTAAGTTGATTGTTTCCTTTGCTGTGCAAAGCTTTTTATTTTGATGTTTTCCCAACAGTTTATTTTTGCTTTTGTTTTCTTTGCCTCTGGAGACATTTAGAAAAATGTTTCTGTGACATGTCAAAGAGATTACTGCCTATTTTTTTCTGGGAGTTTTATGGTTTCATGTCTCTGTTGGGAGGTTTTTTATGCTAGTTCAATCCTGTCAGATAATAGGTCTGTTCAGATTTTCTATTTCTTCTTGAGTCAATTTTGATAATTTATATGTTTCTAGGAATTTGCCCTTTTGAATTACATTATCTGACATGTTAGTATTTTTATATTTGTAAGATTCATAGTATCCTCAACTTTCTCCATTTCTGATTTTAGTTATTTATGTATTTTTTCCCTTAGTCTAAAGGGTGTATGAATTTCTTTGACATCTTCAAAGCCCCAACTTTTGGTTTTGTTGGTTCTCTGTTATTTTTCTATACTCTGTCTGTGCTTTAATCTTTATTATTTCCTTCATTTAGTAGCTTTGGGTTTTGTTTGCTTTTTTTTTTTTTTTTTAGGTTCCTTAAGGTGTGGACTTTGGTTATTCATTTGCAATCTTTCTTTTTTAACCTAGGTGTGAAATGTGACTATTGTGTTTTGGCGTATTGTGTTTTTGTTTTCATTTGTCTTGAGCTATTTTCTAATTTCCCTTGTGATTTCCTTTTTAATTCACTGTTTTAAGAGTGTGTTAATTTCCAAATATTCGGAATTTTCTATTCTTCCTTATTTATTGATTTCTAGCTTCATTGCATTTTTGTCAGAGAAGATACTTTGTAAGATTTCCATCTTTTTCAGTTTACTTAGATTTCTTTGGTGCCTAACGTGTGGTCTGTCCTAGAGAATACTCCATGCCTGCTTAGAGGAACGTGCATTCTTTTTATGGGTGGAGTGTTCTATATGTCTGTTAGGTCTAGTTGGTTTATAGTGCTGTTCAAGTCTTCAATTTCCTTATTATTCTGCCTAGATGTTCTGTCTCTCCATTGTTGAAATTGGGGTCTTGAGGTCACCAACTGTTACTGTAGGTCTGTTACTCCCTTCAATTCTGTCAGTGTTTGCTTCATATTGGGGGAGGGGGATTGCTTTTTGGTGTGTGTATCTTAATGATTTTGATGGATTGACCTTTTTACTGACATATAGTATGCTTTTTTGGGTCTCTTCTCACAGGTTTTGACTTCAAGTCTATTTTCCGATATTAGTAGCCATGTCAGCTTTCTGTTGGTTACTAGTGCATGGAACATATTTTTCCATTCTTTCACTTTCAGTCTGTTTGTGACTTTGGCTCTCAAATGATTCAGTTGGATTGGGGGTTCTGGGAAGATGGCAGCGGAGGAAGACACTGGGCTCACCTCCCTGCTGATTGCTTAGATTCCACCCACATCTATCTAAATAACCCAGAAAACCGCCAGAAGACTAGCAGAACAGACTCTCCAGAGCCAAGCGTAGACAAGAGGCCCACGGAAGAGGGTAGGAAGGGCGGAGAGGCGGCGTGTGCTACTCAGACTGGCGGGAGGGAGCCGGGGTGGTGGAGGGGCAGCCCACCTGGCAAGGCAGAGCCCCCAAGTCTGACTTGCAAAGGTGGAGGGGCCAGGCTGCGTGAGCTCTGACAGCCAGTGGGACTTAACATCTGGAATGTTAAAAGTCAACAGCACTGCCCTCCGTGAGCGGGGAGGGAGAGGGGACGCCAGGAGGGAGAGTTGTTGAGCCCTGGGAGACAGAGATCAGCTTGGCGGGGGAACAAAGGCGCTGGCAAGCACAATCTCCTTCCCCCATCCCCCAGCCGAAATTCCAAAGGGAACCAGTTCCCCTCACTGAACTTGCTTGCACCGTGCAAACACCCAATGCTGTGCTTCTATGGATCCATCCCTCCGACAGGCCTGCCTCCCTCCCCATGCTGCAGGGCCCCTCCCGTAGAGGACCACCTATAGCAAAGCTAGTTAGGTCTGCCCCTCCCGCCGCAGTGCACCTTGCGGATCCACCCTGGCTAATACGCCAGATCCCACTGAAGCAGCACCTCAAGCCTGGCAGTGTGCAAATAGGCCAGACAGGGGCCACACCACTCCACAGTGAGTCCTGCCCCATGCAGAGGGGAAGGTAAGGTACACATCAGTCTGACTATAGCCCCAGCGGTGAGCTGAGGACAGACATCGGGTCTGTGGCCCCATCCACCAACACAAGTTACTCCAAACAGCACAGGGGAAGTGCCTGCAGTTTGGAGTCACCTCAGGGACTACCCAAAATGACGAAACGGAAGAATTCCCCTCAAAAGAAACTCCAGGAAGTAGCGACAGCTAACGAATTGATCAAAACCAATTTAAGCAATATAATGGACCAAGAATTTAGAATAATGGTCATAAAATTAATCACTGGGCTTGAAAAAAGTATAGAGGACAGCAGAGAATCTATTGCTACAGAGATCAAGGGACTAAGAAACAGTCAGGAGGAGCTAAAAATGCTATAAATGAGCTGCAAAATAAAATGGAGACCACCACGGCTTGGATTGAAGAGGCAGAGGAGAGAATAGGTGAATTAGAAGATAAAATCATGGAAAAAGAGGAACCTGTGAAAAAAATAAGAAAAATCCAGGAGTATGAGGGGAGAATTAGAGAACTAAGTGATACAAACAGAACAATATCCGTATCATAGGAATTCCAGAAGAAAAAGAGAGAAAGGGGCTGAAGGTGTACTTGAACAAATCATAGCTGAGAACTTCCCTGATCTGGGGAAGGAAAAAGGCATTGAAATCCAAGAGGCAGAGATAACTCCCTTCAGACGTTAACTTGAATCTATCTTCTGCGTGACATATCATAGTGAAACTGGCAAAATACAAAATAAAGAGAGAATTCTGAAAGCAGCTAGGGATAAACTAGTCTAACATATAAAGGGAGACCCATAAGACACCTATCTACTGAAACTTGGGAGGCCAGAAAGGAATGGCAGGAAATCTTCAATGTGATGAACAGAAAAAAAAATATCAGCTGAGAATCTTTTATCCAGCAAGTCTGTCATTCAGAATAGAAGGAGAGATAAAGGTCTTCCCAAAAAAACAAAAACTGAAGGAGTTCATCACCACTAAACCAGCCCTACAAGAGATCCTAAGGGGGATTCTGTGAGTGAAATGTTGCAAGGACCACAAAGTACCAGAGACATCACTATAAGCATGAAACCTACAGACATCACAATGACTCTAAACCCTTATCTTTCATAATAACACTGAATGTAAATGGACTGAATGCTCCAACTAAAAGACACAGGGTATTCGAATGGATGAAAAAACAAGACCTAATTATTTGCTGTCTACAAGAGACCCATTTTAGACCTGAGGACACCTTCAGATCTGAAAGTGAGGGGATGGAGAACTATCTATCATGCTACTGGAAGTCAAAAGAAAGCTGGAGTAGCCATACTTCTACAGACAAACTAGACTTTATATTAAAGGCTATAATAAGAGATGAAGAAGGGTATTGTATAATAATTACCAGGTCTATTCATCAGGAAGAGCTAACAATTATAAATGTCTATGTGCCAAATACGGGAGCCCCCAAATATATAAAACAATCACAAACATAAGCAACCTTATTGATAAGAATGTGATAACTGCAGGGGACTTTAATACCCCACTTATAACAATGGATAGATCATCTAGACACAGAATCAATAAACAAGGGCCCTGAATGATATATTGCAACAGATGGATTTGACAGATATATTTAAAAGTCTACACCCCAAAGCAACAGAATATACTTTCTTCTCGAGTGCACATGGAACATTCTCCAAGATAGATCCAATACTGGGTCACAAAGCAGCCCTTCATAAGTATAAAAGGATTGAGATCATACCATGCACACTTTCTGACCACAATGCTATGAAGCTTGAAATCAACCACAGGAAAAAGTCTGGAAAACCTCCAAAAGCATGGAGGTTAAAGAACACCCTACTAAAGAATGAATGGGTCAACCAGGCAATTAGAGAAGAAACTAAAAAATGTATGGAAACAAACAAAAATGAAAATACAGCAATCCAAATGCTTTGGGATGCAGCAAAGGCAGTCCTGAGAGGAAAATACATTGCAGTCCAGGCCTATCTCAAGAAACAAGAAAAATCCCAAGTACAAAATCTAACAGCACACGTAAAGGAAATAGAAGCAGCACAGCAAAGACACCCCAAACCCAGCAGCAGAAGAAAAATAATAAAGATCAGAGCAGAAATAAACAATATAGAATCTAGAAAAACCCGTAGAGCAGATCAATGAAACCAAGAGTTGGTTTTTTGAAAAAATAAACAAAATTGATAAACCTCTAGCCAGACTTCTCAAAAAGAAAAGGGAGATGACCCAAATAGATAAAATCATGAATGAAAATGGAATTGTTACAACCAATCCCTCAGAAATACAAGCAATTATCAGGGAATACTATGAAAAATTATATGCCAACAATCTGGACAACCTGGAAGAAATGGACAAATTCCTAAACACCCACACACTTCCAAAACTCAAACAGGAAGAAATACAAAGCTTGAACAGACCCATAACCAGCAAAGAAATTGAATCAGTCATCAAAAATCTCCCAACAAATAAGAGTCCAGGACCAGATGGCTTCCCTGGGGAATTCTACCAGACATTTAGGCTGAGCTAATACCTATCCTTCTCAAGCTGTTCCAAAAAATAGAAAGAGAAGGAAAACTTCCAGATTCATTCTATGAAGCCAGCATTACTTTGATTCCTAAACCAGACAGAGACCCAGCAAAAAAAAAAAAAGAGAACTACAGGCCAATATCCCTGATGAATATGGATGCAAAAATTCTCAACAAGATACTAGCAAGTTGAATTCAACAGCATATAAAAAGAATTCTTCACCATGGTCAAGTGGGATTCATTCCTGGGCTGCAGGGCTGGTTCAACATTCACAAATCAATCAATGTGATACATCACATTAATAAAAAAAAGATAAGAAGCATATGATCCTGTCAATCGATGCAGAAAAAGCATTTGACAAAATTCAGCATCCTTTCTTAATAAAAACCCTCGAGAAAGTTGGGATAGAAGGAACATACTTAAACATCATAAAAGCCATTTATGAAAAGCCCACAGCTAATATCATCCTCAATGGGGAAAAACTGAGAGCTTTTTCCCTGAGACCAGGAACACGACAGGGATGTCCACTCTCACCATTATTGTTTAACATAGTGTTGCAAGTTCTAGCATCAGCAATCAGACAACAAAAGGAAATCAAAGGCATCAAAATTGGCAAAGATAAAGTTAAGCTTTCACTTTTTGCAGATGATATATTATACATGGAAAATCCGATAGACTCCACCAAAATTCTGCTAGAACTGATACATGAATTCAGCAAAGTCGCAGGATACAAAATTAATGTACAGAAATCAGTTGCATTCTTATACACTAATAATGAAGCAACAGAATGACAAAGAAACTGATCCCATTCACAATTGCACCAAGAAGCATAAAATACCTAGGGATAAATCTAACCAAAGATGTAAAAGATCTTTATGCTGAAAACTATAGAAAGCTTATGAAGGAAATTGAAGAAGATACAAAGAAATGGGAAAACATTCCATGCTCATGGATGGGAAGAATAAATATTGTCAAAATGTCAATACTACCCAAAGCTATCTACACATTGAATGTATTCCAATCAAAATTGCACCAGCATTCTTCTTGAAGCTAGAACAAGCAATCCTAAAATTTGTATGGAACCACAAAAGACCCCGAATAGCCAAAGTAATTTTGAAGAAGAAGACCAAAGCGGGAGGCATCACAATCCCAGAATTTAGCTTCTACTACAAAGCTGTAATCATCAAGACAGCATGGTATTGGCACAAAAGCAGACACATAGACCAATGGAATAGAACAGAGAGTCCAGAATTGGACCCACAAATGTATGGCCAACTAATCTTTGACAAAGCAGGAAAGGATATCCAATGGGGAAAAAAACAGTCTCTTCAACAAATGGTGCTGGGAGAACTGGACAGCAACATGCAGAAGGTTGAAACTAGACCACTTTCTCACACCATTCACAAACTCAAAATTGATGAAGGTCCTGAATGTGAGACAGGAAACCATCAAAACCCTAGAGGAGTAAGCAGGAAAACACTTCTCTGACCTCAGCCACAGCAGTCTTACTTGACACATCTCCAAAGGCAAGGGAATTAAGAGAAAAAGTGATTATTGGGACCTCATCAAGATAAAAAGCTTCTGTACTGCAAAGGAAACAATCAACAAAACTAAAAGGCAACCAACGGAATGGGAAAAGATAATTTGCAAATGACATATCGGACAAAGGGCTAGTATCCAAAATCTATAAAGAACTCACCAAACTCCACACCTGAAAAACGAATAATCCAGTGAGGAAATGGGCAGAAGACATGAATAGACACTTCTCTAAAGAAGATATCCAGATGGTCAACAGGCACATGAAAAGATGCTCAATGTCACTCCTCATCAGAGAAATACACATCAAAACCACACTGAGATATCACCTCATGCCAGTCAGAGTGGCTAAAATGAACAAATCAGGAGACTATAGATGGAGAGGAGATGGAGAAACGGGAACCCTCTTGCACTGTTGGTGGGATGCAAACTGGTGTGGCCACTCTGGAAAACAGTGTGGAGGTTCCTCAAAAAAGGAAAAAATAGATGTACCCTATGACCCAGGAGTAGCACTGCTAGGAATTTACCCAAGGGATACAGGAGTACTGATTCATAGGGGCACTTGTACCCCAATGTTTATAGCAGCACTTTCAACAATAGTCAAATTATGGAAAGAGCCTGTGTCCATCAACTGATGAATGGATAAAGAAGTTGTGGTTTATAAATTTTTTTAATGTTTATTTTTGAGACAGACACAGACAGAGCATGAACAGGAGAGGGGAAGTGAGAGGGAGACACAGAACCTGAAGCAGGCTCCAGGCTCCTAGCTGTCAGCACAGAGCCCGACGCAGGGCTCAAACTCACGGACCATGAGATCATGACCTGAACCAAAGTTGGATGCTGAACTGGCTGAGCCACCCAGGCGCCCCAAGAAGTTGTGGTTTATATATACGATGGAATACTATTTGTCAATGAGAAAGAATGAAATATGGCCTTTGGTAGCAACGTGGATGGAACTGGAGAGTGTTATGCTAAGTAAAAGAAGTCATACAGAGAAAGATAACATATGTTTTCACTCATATGTGGATCCTGAGAAACTTAAGGGGAAAAAAAATTAGAGCGGGAGGGAGACAAACCATAAGAGACTCTTAAAAACTGAGAATAAACTGAGGGTTGATTGGGGGGGTGGGAGGGAGGGGACAGTGGGTGATGGGCATTGAGGAGGGCACTGTTGGGATGAGCACTGGGTGTTGTATGGAAACCAATTTGACAATAAATTTCATATTTAAAAGATAAAAATAAAATGATTCAGTTGTATATAGTATATAATTGGATCATGTTTTTATAACCCATTGTGCCAGTTTCTTTCTTTTAATTAATGAGTGTAATTCATTCACATTTCAAGTGATTAAGAAGCGCTTCTGTCGTTTTTCTATTTGATTTCTACAAGTATCATCTTTTCCCCCTGAATTCTTCCAGCACTGTTTTCTTTTGTGTTTGACGAATTCTGGTAATGTACTATCTGAATTCCCTCCTTGTTTCCTTTTCTGTATGTTTTCAAGTTTTTTCTTTGAGGTTATTCTGGTGATTATAATTAGCACCCTAATTTTATAACAACACGGTTTGACTTAATACTTAGTTTTAATAGCGTTCAAAAACTTTGCTCCAGGAAATCTCCATCCTCTCTCCCACTTTGTGTTGTTGTTACAATTTACATCTTTGTATATTATATCTCCATTAATTTAGTCTTATTAGTATTATTTTAGGAATTTGTCTTTTAAATTATATAAACACAAACTGGATTTACAAACCAATATTTATGTATATAGTTATCTTTACCAGTGTTTCTTGGTAAGCTTTGTGATCTATTTTTTTTTTTTTTCAAAACTGGATATTTCGAATATCATAATGCTGGAAAACTCTTTTTTCTCTCTCCCCAAGGCTTACTGTTTTTGTTTCCTGAGAGCTGAAGTTGTCTAATTTTTTTTTAATTTTATTTTTTTTGAGAGAGAAAGAGAGCATGAGTGAGGGAGGGGTAGAGAAAGGAGGGAGAGAGAATCCCAAGCAGTCTCCAGCTCCACGCTGTCAGCACAGAGCCTGATGCAGGGCTCAAATTCATGAACTGTGAAATCAAGAGTTGGACGCTTAACTGACTGAGCCACCCACACACCCCTACCAGGAGTCTATTTTTAAAGTGAATTTTCCAAACACCTTTTTTTGTTGTTGTTTTGCAGAGATTATATTCCTTGTCATGTGTGATCATCAAACTGTTATACTATTTCAGCAGTGAGCCAATGACAGAGATTTCCTTAAATATCTGTCACCAAATAAATAAATAAATAAATAAATAAATAAATAAATAAAATAAAGGAAAAAACCCTCTCCCATACTTTGCAGGTTGGTTTTGACCTGGGGTACTCTTGAATGTTCAACCAGCCTACCCGCAACTCTCCCTTAGCCTTCACCTCCTGATTGTGTGGAACCCAAGGACTGGCTAGAGGTATAAGTTTTTTGGTTTTTTTTTTTAATGTTTATGTATTTTCAAGAGAGAGGCGGAGCACGAGTTGGGGAGGGGCAGAGAGAGGGAGACACAGAATCCAAAGCAGACTCCAGGCTTGAACCCATGAACCACGAGATCATGACCTGAGCAGAAGTTGGACGCTTAATTGACTGAGCCACCCAAGTGCCCAGAGAGAGAGAAGAGAGAGAATCCCAAGCAGTCTCTGAGCTGTCAGTGCAGAACCCAACATGGGGCTCAATCCTATGAATTCCGAGATCATGACCTGAGCTGAAATCACAAGTGGGACACTCAACTGAGCCACCCAGGTAACCCTCTGGCTAGAGGTATATGTCTTAGGTTCTCTCAGGTCTTTTCTGAGCATATGTCAGGGCTTGGCAAGCACAGTGCACTCAGGAGCTCTTCAAAGCCCTTATTCCTCCAAGGATGATCCTTCTCAGCCTCCTCCTATCCAGGCTGTTGTTTCTTTCTGCTAACTGCCCCATTACCCTCCCTGGCCGCAGGTACCCATGGGTAGTATGTCTTTAAATTTGTCTGACACCTCTTGCAACGCTGCTGAGGGTGCAAAACAAAGGGAAGTGTCTGTGATGGTCCCTCAGGTCATCACCAGACAGGTCAAATGCACAACTACAATTGTTTTAGAACAAGGTCCGTGTTGCCACCCCCTACCCCTGACCCCAGCACCAGCAAGCCACATCAAGAACATGGCCTCCTGTCCCTATGGTCACTGCTGAAACCTGGGAAGTGGAGGGTGGTGGGCAGGTAAACAAAGCAGTACGACATTTCCATCCAACTTTCAGTCTCTTCAATGAGTCCTACCCTGATTTCTGTAAGTACTTGATTAGAATCCAGAGTTCCAAAAACCGTTGATTCTGCCTTTTTTTTTTTTTTTTTTTCAGTTTACTGGTTGCTTCAGTGGAGGGACTGATTCTTGGAGAGTTCTTATTTATTTTCCATGTCGTAACTTGGATTATCTTTTTTTTGCTCCTGGCTATTGGGAATTTCTGCAGTTGAGTTCTTATATGCATCTGTTTTTGAAGATCACTAGGTGAGGAATGAAGATGTATTATAGGAGAGGCCAAACCACAGGTGTTCAGAACTCAGGAAATGAAGGTAATATTTGTATACAAAGATCCATAACGTACAGTGAGAAAACACGACATCAAGGGTAGTCCAGAAGTTACTGCCACTAGGAGAAGTGGCCTGTGACCAGACCTAGAGGATCAGGATTTGTTCTCTGAATACTTGCTAGCCCTCTAGTAATTCTCTAGAATAACTATAAAACAGCACTGTTCAATACTTATTTTGTGCACTGATGGAAATCTTCTATATCTAGTATGTTAGCCACTAGCCACATGTGGCTCTTGAGCCCTTTATATGTGACTATTGTAACTAATGCCTGAATTTTAAATCATTTAATTTAAAGTATAGTCAAGTCTTGTTATTCACAGTGATTAATGTTCTCTAAAGTCACCACAAACACTGATTAGTGAATATGGAACAATTGATCCCAGGGGAAATAAATAGGATTAGGTTTCTGTAAGCCACTGGTCAGAACATTTTCATCAAATGATTAGTATACAACTTGCTTCATGTGTGTTTGTATTTAAAGCACTTTACTATTTATTCATCATCATGCTGTACATTATGTCCCCAGGACTGACTTAACTAGAAATTTGTACCTTTTGACCACCTTCATCTCTTTTGTGCACCCTTTACCCCTGCTTCTGGCTACCACCAATCTTCTGTTCTATGTATCTGTGAATTTGTTTTATTTTGTTTTACTTTTTAGATTCCACATATAAGTGAGATCATAGGATATTTGTCTCTGACAGATTCCACTTAGTACAATGCCCTCAAGGTCCATCCATGTTGTTACATATGGCAAGCTTCCATTCTGTTTTATGACTGAATAATATTCCTGTGTGTGTGTGTGTGTGTGTGTGTGTGTGTGTGTGTGTGTACGTACACACCACTTTTTCTTTATCCATTTGTCCATCAGTGGACACTTAGATTGCTTCCATGTCTTGGCCATTGTAAATAATTCTGCAGTGAACATGGGGGTGTTCATATCTTTTCAAGTTGGTGTTTTATTTCCTTTGGGTAAATACCTGGAAGTGGAATTGCCAGATTATATGGTAGTTCTATTTAGTTGTTTTTCATAGTTGCTATAGCAATTTACATTCCCACCAAAAGTACACAATGGTTCTTTTTTCTTCATGTCTTCACCAACACTTGTTTTCTCCCATCTTTTTGATGCTAGCCCTTCAGAGAGGTGTGAAGTGATAACTCATTTTGGTTTTGACTTGCATTTCCCTGATGATGAATGATGTTGAGCACCTTTTTTTCATGTGTCTGTTGGCCATCTGTACCTCTTTGGAAAAATGTCTATTCAGTTCCTCTGCTCATTTATAAGTCATGTTTTCTAATTTTTTTCCTGTTCTTTATATACTAACGCCTTATTAGATATATCATTTGCAAATTTTTTCTCCTCTTCTGTGCCTTACCTTTTCATTTCCATAGTTTCATTTCATTTCATTTGCATGGTTTCCTATGCTGTGCAGAAGCTTTTTAGTTTAATGTAATCTCACTTGTTTAATTTTGTTTTTATTACCTTTGTTTCATTGTCAAATCCAAGAAATCATTGCCAAGAGTGATGGTTGATTTGTCTTCTTCGAGGAGTTTTATGGCCTTATGTCTTATGTTCAAGTCTTCAATACATTTTGAGTTGGTTCTTACATATGGTGTAATGTCAGGTCTGGTTTCATTCTTTTGCATGTAGCTGTTCAGTATTCCCACTATTTATTAAAAAGACTATCCTTTCCCCACTGCATATTCTTTGTTCCTTTGTCATAAATTAATTGACCATATTTGCATGGGTTTATTTTTTGAGCTATTATTTTATTGATTTATGTATCTGTTTTTATGCCAATACCACACTTTTTTGATTACTATAGCTTTGTAATATAGTTTGAAATCAGAAAGTGTGACGCCTCCAGCTTTGTTCTTTCTTAAGATGGCTTTGGGCAATCAGGATCTTTTGTGGTTCCGTGCAGATTTGAGGATTGTTTGTTCTATTTCTGTGGAAAATACCATTAGAATTTTGGTAGGACTTACATTGAATCTGCAGATTGCCTTGGGAAGTATGGACATTTTAACAATATCAATTCTTATAATCCATGAGCACAGAATATCTTTCCATTTGGTTGTGTCTTCTTCACTATCTCTCATCAATGTTTTACAGTTGTCAGTGCACAGGTCTTTCACCTCCTTGGTTAAATTTATTCCTAGCCACTTTACCCTTTTTCATGCATTGGTTAATAGGATTATTTACTAAATTTCTCTTTTTGATATTCACTATTTGCCCATAGAAACACAACTGATTTTTGTATATTGATTTTGTATTTTGCAACTTTACTGAGCTTATTGATTAGTTCTAACAGTTTTTCCCTGGAGTCTTTCGGGTTTTCTGTGTATGATAAGGCGTCTGCAAATAATACCAGTTTTACTTTTCTCTTTCCGATTTGGATGCCTTTTTTTTTTCTTGCCTATTTTCTCTGGCTAGGATTTCCAATACTATGTTGAATAAAAGTGGCAAGAGTGTGCATCATTGTTTTTTCCTGATCTTCCGGGAAAAGCTTTCAACTTTTCACCATTGAGGAGGATGGTAACTGTGGGCTTGTCGTAAATGCCTTTATTATGTTGAGATGTGTTCCTTTTATAGCCAGTTTATGATAGTGTGCTTTTTTTTTTTTTGATAAGTGGATATTTAATTTGGTCAAATACCTTTTCTGTATTTCCTGAGATGACTGTATGACTTTTATCCCTTGTTTTGTTAAGGGGGTATATCACATTGATTGATTTGTGGATGTTGAACTATCCTTGCAACCCTGGAATATGTCCCACTTGATCATGGTATATGATCCTTTTCCTCTGTTGTTTAATTTGGTTTGCTAATATTTTGTGGATATTATGGGATATTGGCCCGTAATTTTCTTTTCTTTTGGTGTCATTGTCTAGCTTTGGTATCAGGGTAATGCTGGTTTCATAAAATGAGTTCCCTCCTCTTGTCTATTTTTTGGAAGAATTCAAGAAGTAATGGTATTAGTTCTTTTAAAATTTTGATAGGATTCACTAGTGAAGTCATCTGGTCCTGGACTTCTATTTGTTCGGAGATTTTTGATTAGTGATTCCTTCTCCTTACTAGTAAGTGATCTGTTCAGATTTTCTGTTTCTAATGATTCAGTTTTGGCAGGTTGTACCTTTTTAGGAATTCATTTCTTCTTGTCTAGTTTACCAGAATATAATTTTTCATAGTGGTCTCATGATCCTTTGTATTTCTGTGGTATCAATTGTAACATTTCTTTCATTTCTGAGTTTATTTGAGTTCTCTCAGGTTTTACTAGTGAATCTTGCTAATGGTTTGTCTATTTATCTTTTTAAAACTCAGTTCTCAGTTTCTTTTATCTTTTCTATTATCTTTTCAGCCTCTGTTTCATCTGTTTCAACTCTCATAAAGACACCCTGTTGAATATATATTTTTTATTCATTAACCTTGAACTCCTAGCCAACAGTACTTTCACTGTGCTTGAACAAAACTGATTTACCACACTTATTTTCTCAAAGCACATCACAACTTTACTGCACTTCAGTACTATGCTTCCAGGTCATTTTAAACAGAAAAAGCACCAACAAAAATTCTAAAAACATCACACTAAATAGACGTCAAAAGGAACTTGTTTACAGTATGAGACAATAACAAGAGGGCAGAACTGTGCCTTACGCAACCTCCACCGGGAACATTCCATCTCACATTTTTTTGCTGCTCCATACATGTCCATGAATGACTACAAAGCATTGTGAATATCAATTTGAGGATTAAACATGAATTTTAGCGCGTAGGTGAATTTTTGCAAACACAGAACCTGCAAATAATGAGGATCAAGTATTGTTAATTTAAATAGCCGTATGTGGCTAGTGGCTACTATTCTGGCATGTTCTCTACAATATTTCCCATGACAGGTGCCTCATCTCCTTGTATTTGTATTCACTGAAGCTTAAGAACAGTTCTGGAAAAAAATTCTGTTTGGCCACCGGTAGATGATATATGATATCGTATATCGTATATGATATATGATAGACACTCTTTATGACTGGCTGGTTCTTAAAGGTTGAAAATGAGTAGTAGGTCAATAAGGCTCTGAACTTACTGATTTTACTGAATCCAGGTATTAGTTTAACTTTGCCTTTGAGGTGTTTGTCAAGCATTTGAGAATCACGGGAAGAGGGAACATTAGGTATAAACTAGGGTGTTCTCTTGGTTTTCTTGTTTCACCCATTTAGGTTCCTTTTCTTTACCCTTTTGGGTTATTTCTTGATTAAATTTTATTTAGTTTCTTATATTGTGTGACTCTGTTAGCAAAAATAGAATTTGATTATGATTGTTTCAATTACGATTGTTAGGAATGGATGTATTTTACTTAAGAAATGAGATAGAGGGTCACCTGGGTGGCTCAGTCAGTTAAGCATCCAACTCTTGGTTTTGGTTCAGGACATGATCTCATGGTTTCAAGAGTTCGAGCCCCATGTTGGGTTCTGTGCTGACAGTACAGAGCCTGCTTGGAATTCTGTCTTCCTCCCTGCCCCTCCCCCACTCATGCAGTCTCTGTCTCTCTCAGTATAAATAAATAAACTTCAAAAATTTTTTAAAAGATGAGATAGAATAACCCTTTGAAATTCTAACTGTAAAACTAAGATTTATGCCAGTTTCATGACCCTTACTTCCTTATTGTGATATGATAAGCAAAAGTCACTAGGTATAAAATTAATCTCTGGCTATGACTTTGAAAGAACTCATTGGAGTTCTACTCTACACCCTCAACTTTTAGTCTGCGTTGTCACATTCCCCAGCTAGTCAGTTAAAAGAAGTGAGAGTGTCACTTCAAATGCTGCCACAGATTTTTCTTGAGTGGGCAAAGAGGGCGCACAGAATACTATGGAAGCTGCTGGAGATAGGAACTTTTACAAGCACAATGCTGACACTTTGTGGAAGACATGATTTTAATTCCTCTGTATCATTCAAATAATTCCCTTTGACTTCATGACCACAGTTGTGTAAATGAATCACTTTTATGTGTGTCAAAGTTGCATTGTCAACAATCCATACCTACCTACCATTCTCAGGCTATGATGAACCTACCATTTCTCAGGCTAAAGCCAGCTACCTCCCTATTTGCAAAATAAGAAGGAAGTCTTTCTCATTCTCTTTTTCTCTCTTTCTTTCTAGACACCAGTTATTTTTCTTAACATCAGCTGGAAAGTTTCAAGAGGCATCTTTCTTGGAAAGAGCTACTGGTGATGAGTGCAGAAAGTGGAAAGCTAGTCTCTGGGAGCTGGGAGAGAGAAGTAAGCCGCAGTTGATCCAGTGGCAGGGAAGAACAGAGGAGGATAAGCTTGGATTGTGCATTTTTAGGATAAGGCAGATGACACCCAGTCAAGCTTAAGTTACTTTTTGCTGGGATTTTTAGGCCACTTAGAAGCCTCTATTTTGCTTTATTAAAAATTGGTGTTTGTACTTTTAAGAATCATCTTCTACGTTATTAAATTCTTGCTCTTAATTTTTCTTAAACCTCTAACATGTGATGGTATCCTTCAGTAATCAGGTGCAAAATAAATTTTTTTAAGGTAAAAAGGCAGTTTGATACTGAATCTTCCCTGAGATAACCTGGCAGTTTTCCTCTGCTCAGTTACAGCTCAGTCTCTTGTTGGAGAATTTTATTTAAAAAAAAATTTTTTTTAATGTTTATTTATTTTTGAGAGAGGGAGAGACAGTGCAAGCTGGGGAGGGGCAGAGAGAGAGAGGGAGACACATCATCCGAAGCAGCTCCAGGCTCTGTCTGAGCTGTCTGCACAGAGCCTGACGCGGGGCTCGAACTCATGAACTGTGAGATCATGACCTGAGCCGAAGTCGGACACTCAACCAACTGAGCCACACAGGTGCTCCTTGATGGAGAATTTTAAATGTGAATAGTCAGACCCTCAGTTCCATCCTGCACCTGCCAGGCCGTAGTCAGTCAGTCAGAGAAGCCAAGGTTTTGCCTTCAGCTGATTTTATTCCTTCATGTGGAAGATGTATTAATTGCTTATATTATGGATAAAATATTGTTTCTAATTAACTGTGGGATTAATTCATACATTAACTTCATAACAATAAACTGAATTTGCTTAAACTCTATTGACACACAAAGTAGTGAATGAAAAATATTATTGTGTTTTTTCTTCTTTAAGGTGAAGAAGAAAACAATGGGTTGAACTGATC
The DNA here is from genome assembly GCF_018350195.1 of Panthera tigris. NCBI lineage: Eukaryota > Metazoa > Chordata > Mammalia > Carnivora > Felidae > Panthera > Panthera tigris. The sequence goes on along the minus strand of NC_056676.1, from coordinate 1,102,790 downwards.
AAAAATGAAAATCTTGTGTAGAAAGATGTTGTAGACAACAGAAAGCCAAAGGATTAAACCATTTGGGTGTTTCCTATTTCGTTATGAGGGAAATCAGATGCAATGGTGGGAAATAAAGTAACTAAAATGAAGCCTGAAGGAAATGTTATAAATTATGGCAGATTTAGTAAATTGGAAAGGTTATATAAATGAGAGGAGGGACATAACTTGCAGCCAGCACCAACACACTTGCCTCAGAAATCCAGAACCACCCGTGGGCGTGCTGGCCCGGCCCCCTGAGAGTCAGAGTCTCTGAAGGTCCTCCCTCCACCTGAGGACAGAAATTGTTCTTGGCCCCCCCTGCCTTGGCGGGGTCTTCTGGGCAAAAAGACCAGACGCATTTGGAGTAAACCGGGGCAGGATGGTCGTAGCAGTGGTGGTGGGAAGGTCCCGGGGTCGTCCCTTCTCACAGGGTGTTCTCACCGCGCTGCAGGTGCCATCACCCCGACCCCACCATAACCTCCTCCATCTCCGAGCATACCTCAGACTGCCTGAAGCTTTTGCAGAAAGGACACCACAGGGAACCAAGTTCAGAGGAAGAGGAATGTCTGCTCCTTCCACAGTCAGCTGGCTCTCAGGAGTGTGGACCCCACCCTATCCCTGCCTCCAGTGGCTAGAGATGGCTCCGTTGTGTCTCCTTGTGGGAGGCTTACAGACGCCACAGTGCTCCTTGTGCTTGAAGACTGAGCTCCTTGCCTCACCCTGTGCCCCCAGGGCTCTACAGACTCCTGGCTATGCAGCTGGCCCTTATCTCAGGGGCAGAACCTGGTAGCTCTGGATAGACACAGTTTCAATCCTCCTAGCTTAAGAAAACACAAACTCCAATTAAAAAAAAAAAAAAAAAACCTAAAGACTTTATTTGGGTTTCATTTGAGAATGAAATATACATTACATATAGTTGTCATGCCTAGTCTACTATGATCTGTGACAGTTTCTCAGACTTGTCTTCATGACCTTGACCGTTTTGACTAGTACTTGTCAGGCAGTTTTTTTAAAAGTCCTTCAATTTGTGCTGATGTTTTTCTCATAGTTGCATTGGGATATGGGTTTTGGAGAAGACAACAATGGAGGTGATGTGCCCTTCTCATCCTAGTATATCAGGGCTATGTGACATCACCTGACATCACTGGTGATATTGGTCCTGATCACCTGGTAAGTGGTGCTACCAGCTTCCTCTACTATAGAGTTAATATGTTTCCCTTTCCATACTCCATTCTTTGGAAGGGAAGCATTAAGTCCAGCTCATACTCAAGGGGAAGCTCCTGGTGAGGGGACAATCTATAGATAATATTTCAAATTCTTCAGCGCATCATTCAAGGTTCAAGCCAAAAAACACAACCGGTAAGATACACATGTAGGCACACATACACACGTACGTATACACATATATGGAGAGAGAGAGATTTACTGCAAGGAATTGCCTTATGTGATGCTGTGGTTCAGCTGGGCAAGTCTGAAATCTGTAGGGCAGCAGTCTGGAAGGACAGCTGGAACTCTCAGGCTTGCAGTGAAGCAGTCCCCATGGACAATCTCTTCTTCAGGGATACCTCTTAATCCTTTCATCTGATTACATCAAGCCCACCCAGATTACCAAGGATACTCTCCTTTATTTAAAATCAATTGATTGTAGTGGTGCCTGGGTGGCTCAGTCGGTTAAATTGTTTGACTTCAGCTCAGGTCATGATCTCACCATTTGTGAGTTCAAGCCCTGCATCAGGCTCTGCGCTAACAACTCAGAGCCTGGAGCCTGCTTCAGATTCTGTGTCTCCCTCTCTGCCCCTCCCCCACTCGTGCTCAGCCTCTCTCTCTTCTCTCTCTCTCTCTCTCTCTCTCAAAAATAAATAAACATTAAAAAAAATAGGGGCACCTAGGTGGCTTGGTCAGTTAAGCATCCAACTTTGGCTTAGGTCATGATCTCATAGTTTGTGGGTTCAAGCCCTGCCTGGGACTCTGTGCTGACAGCTTGGAGCCTGGACCCTGCTTTGGATGCTGTGTCTCCGTCTCTCTTGTGCTCAGTCTCCCTCTCTCTCAAAAATAAACATTTAAACAACTTTAACTTAAAACTAGTAAGTAAATTGAAGCTAATTTGGATGACTTGGAATTAAAAAAAATTGATTGTAGTTATTAATCTCATCTATAAAATACCTTCACAGCAATACCCAGATAGTGTTTGAATAATCATGAAATATAGCCTAGCCAAGTTTAAACAAAACTGACAATCACAATGAGGAAAATTTATCCCTCTTCCTTTATTTTTATATGGGATAATCTATATCGGTGTAGATTTACTGTATGTATTATATACTTTGGTGTATAATCTGATACCGTGTCATTTGGTTGTTCAAATTCACTTTCTTTCTGTCACTACAAGATGTTCCAGCCTCTTGTGTTTCCTGTTTCTCCAAGGAGCCCTAGTTTCTGTTATTAGAAACCAAGATCTGCGTTGGGGGTACGCTCATTGTTCCTATTGTTCCTAAGAAACACCGATTGGAAGCTGCACATGGAATAAAGTCTATTTCCCAGCATCATTTGCAAGTTTGAGGAAGCATGCTGGCGGGGAGAGGCTTTATCCTCGTGCCTCCTTCCTGCAGGCTGTCATACAGAGTCACAGCATGCATCAGGGTGAGAGGGTGCCAAAGGTGGAAGAGAAACAACAGTGATGGCTCCCTTACCGTGTAGCACAAAACAGCCCCGAATGACCTATCTCTGGACTTACTTTACATGAGAGAGAAAAAGACATGCAGACTTAACTCAGAGGGACATGGCTCTTTGGGAGGGCAATACCTCAATACAATATAATCTCAGAGCATTCACCTAGTAAAAGCCATGTATGTCAATAAATAATAATACAAAAATATGTTCTATAATTGAGGTATCACACTTGATCTAAGGTGAAACTGATTATGAGATGCATCAAAATTTTATATTCTCTAAGAAAAAAAGGTTTCCAATTAAACAGTAACCTGAAGCTTTCGATTTTCTTTTTAAAAAATTGATTACGTTGGGACGCTTTACTGGTTCAGTCGGTGATGGATCGTGCAACTCTTGATCTCGGAGTTGTGAACTCAAGTTCCACATTGGGTGTAGAGATTACTTAGTAATAAAATCCTAAAAAAAAAAAAATTGACTATGTTTATTTCCTAAAGACTCGTGCTCTCCGTTGTTACATTAATGGCTGAATTATAAGCCTTGTGTGTACTTATGTGTATTTACATTTTTATTGAGAAAGAATCCATGTAACATTAAACTCACCGTTTTAACCATTTTAAAGTGTATAATTCAGAGGTATATAGTACATTCACAACGTTATGAAATCATTATACCTAGTTCTAAGTTCTCAACACACCAAAAGGAAACCTCTTTCCAGTAAGCAGCCACTCCCCATCTTGCCCTCCGCCGAGCCCTAACAACCACTAGTGGGCCACCTGTGACTACGGATTTGCCTCCTCTGGACATTTCAAATACACGGATCATCCCATATGTGACTTCTGGGGTCTGGCTGTTTTTCCACTGAGCATAATGTCTTCAAGGTTCATCAGTACTTTGTTCCTTTTTGCGGCTGAATAAGATCCCACTGTACTGATACATCAGATTCTGTGCATTCATCTATTGACAGCTGCTTGGGTTGTTGTCATCTTTGGGATATTGTGAATAGTGAACATTTGTGTATCAGTTTTTGTGTGAATGCCTGTGTTTAATTCCTTGGGTGTATACAACCAGTAGTGGGGTTGGTGGATCATGTTTTACTTTCTGAGGAGTTGCCAAAACTGTTCTCTGCAGTTCCTGCACTATTTTACGTTCCCACCAGCGATGTGTGATGTTCTCATTTCCCCACATCCTTATAAACACTTATTTTCCTTTTTTACTCAGTAGACATCCTGGTAGGTGTGAAATGGTATCTCATTGTGGTTTTGATTTGCATTTCACTTAATCACACTGAGGTTTTTTGTTTTGTTGGCATAAACCTGTTGGCCATTTATATTCTTCTTTGGAGAAATGTCTACTCAAATTTTTTGCCCATTTTCAAAACCAGGTTTTCAGCTGTTTTTTTGTTTTTTTGTTTTTTTTGTTTTTGGGAGAGAGAGAGAGCACGAGTGAGGGGCAGAGAGAAGGAGAGAGAGAGAATCCCACAAAGGGCAGAGAGAGAGGGAGAGAGAGAGAAGGGGGGCTCACTCAAAGTGGGGCTAGAGCTCACCCAAAGTGGGGCTCATGCTTTTATTTTATTTTATTTTATTTTATTTTATTTTATTTTATATTTGAGAGAGAGAGAGAGAGAGAGGGCACAAGTGAGCAAGGGACAGAGAGAGAGAGAGAGAGAGAGAGAGAGAGAGAGAGAGAGAGAGTAACAGCTCTTTGTATATTCTGGATGCTAGACCTTTATCAGTTATATGATTTACAAATGTTTTCTCCCATTTTCTGGCTTCTCTTTTCACTGTTTTTCAGTGGTGTCCTTTGAAGCACAAAAGTTTTGAATTTTGAGAAAGTTCACTTTAGTTTTTGTTTTTTTTATATATAGGAAAATATCTTTTTATTTTTTAAGTTTATTTTGAGAGAGAAGGCATGAGTGGGGGGAGGGGTAGAGAGAAGGAGAGACAGAACCCCAAGCAGGCTCTGCACTGTCAGCTCAGAGCCCCATGTAGGGCTTGAACTCAAAACACAAGATCATGACCTGAGCCGAGATCAAGAGTCAAGACACTTAACTGACTGTGGTACTCAGGCGCTCCAGAAAACATCTTTTTTTTTTTTTTAAGTTTATCATTTATTTTGAGAGAAAGAGAGCATGCGTGGGGGAGGGGTGGAGAGAGAGGGAGAGAGAGAATCCTAAGCAGGCTCCACGCTCACTGTGTAGAGCCCAACTCAGGACTTGATGCCACAAACCGTGAGATCATGACGGATGTCCAACCAACGGAGCTACCCAGGTGCCCCTATTTTTTTCTTTTATTACTTATACTTCTGATATAAAATCCATTGCCAAATCCAAGGTCATGAAGGTTTTGCCCACGTATTTTCTTCTGAACTTAGTTTTGGCCTCGATATTAAGTCTTCTAATCCATGATCACAGGATCTTTCCATTTGTGTCCTCTTTAATTTCTTTTGTCAATGTGTTGTAGTTGTCAGTATATAAGTCTTTCATCTTCTTAGTTACATTTATGTCTGAGTATTTTTTTTTTTTTTTGGTGCTTTCATATATGGGATTGTTTTCTAATTTCCTTTTAAGAGTGTTCATTGTGAGTGTATAGACATGCAATGATTTTGTAAGATGATTTTGTATCCTGCAACTTTACTGAGTTCATTGAATCGTTCAAATAGGTTTTTTGTTGGAGTCTTTAGGATTTTCTATATATAACATCAAGTTGTCTGCAAACAGGAACAATTCTTCCTTTACAATTTGGATACTTTTTATTTCTTTTTCTTGAATAATTGTTCAGTTGCTCTAACTAGGAATTCTACTACTATATTGAATAAAAGAGGCAGGAACAGGTGGGCATCCTTGTCTTATTCCTGATCTTACAGGAAAGGTTTACAGGATTTCACTGTTCAGTGTGATGTTAGCTGTAGGCACGTCATATATGTCTTTATTATGTTGAAGTACATTCCCTGTATACCTAGTTTGTTGAGAGTTTTTATAATGAAAAGATGTTAAATTTTGTCTTTATCTTCATCTATTGAGATGATTGTACGATTTTTATCTTTAATGTAGCATATCACATTAATTGATTTGTGGATGTTAAACCATCCTTGCATCGCTGGAATAGGTCCCATGTGGTCATGGTATACGATCCTTAAAATGTATTGTTGAATTTTGATTGCTAATATCTTGGTGAGCGTTTTGTGTCTGTGTTCATCAGGGATATTGACTTGTAATTTTCTTAAGGTATCTTTGGTTTTCATATAGGGCAATAAACCTGGCCTTGTAAAATGTGTACAGAAGTATCCCCTCTTACATTTTTTGGAAGCTAAAGAAGGATTGGTAGTAATCCTTCTTTAGATGTTTTGGGAAAGCTCACCAGTGAAACAGTCTAGTCCTGGACTTTTGTTTGTTGGGAGGATTTTGATTAGTGATCCAATCTCCTTGCTAGTAACCTCTCTTCAGATTTTCTGGTTATTGATTCAGTCTTGGTAGGTTTTACATTTCTAGGAATTAATCCATTTCTTGTAGGTTGTCCAGTTTGTTAGCATATAGTTGTTCATAGTCATAATGTCCGTTTCTTCCATTTATGGTTATTTTACCTGAGTCCTCTCTCTTTTCTTCTTGGCAATTAAGTCTAGCTAACAATATGTCTATGTCATTTGTATTTTCAAAAAACAAGCTTTAGTTTCATTGCTCTTTTCTATTGTGTTTTTAGTCTCTATTCCATTTATTTCTGCTCTGATCTTTATTTCCTTCCTTCTGCCAAATTTGGGCTCAGTTCGTTATGCTTTTTTTAGTGCTTTGAGGTGTAAAGTTAAATTGTTTGAGATGTACTATAGGCTTTTGCTTTCTGGTTACTATGAGGCTTACATAAAACATTTATAATAGTTTATTTTAAGCTGGCAATAGCTTTGAAAACACACAAAACTTCCCCACCCCCAAATTTTATGATTTGGTGTCACAATTTGCATCTTTTTACATTGTATATCCATTAAATTTATTGTATTTGCAGTTATTGTTTAATACTTTTGTCCCTTAACCTTTATAGTAGAGTCATAAACGATTTACCTATTCCTATTACAGCATTAGAGTATTTTGAATTTAACTATATATTTACCTTTACAGATGAGCTTTATATGTTTTCCTGTTAATAATTTAGTGTCCTTTTGTTTCAGTCTGAAGAACTCTCTTTCACATTTCTTTTTTTTTTTTTTTTTTGAGAGAGTCCTCAAGTGAGTGAGGGGGAGAGAGAGAAAGAGAGAGAGAGAGAGGGAGGGAGGGAGAGAGAGAGAGAAAGAGAGAAAAGCAGGGCACAAGCTCACTGGAAGCGGGGCTTCAGTTCACTTGATGTGGGACTCTAACGAATCATGAGATCATGACCTGAGCCAAAGTCAGATGCTTAACCAACTGAGCTGCCCAAGTGCCCTCCCTTTCACATTTCTGGTAAGGCTGGATCAGTGATGAACTCCTCAGCTTTTGTTTGACCGAAAAACTCTTTATCTCTCCTTCAGTTCTGAAAGACAACTTTGCTGGGTTGAGTATTTTTGGTTGGCAGTCTCTTTCTTTTAGCACTTTAAATATATCATGCCTCTCCCTTCTGGCCTGCAAGGTTTATCCTGAAAAATCTGCTGATGGTCTTATAGGGGTTCCTTTGTCCTTAATTTTTGACAATTATAGTTTGGTGCAGGTTTCTTTGGATTTACCTTATTTGAAACTCTCTGAGCTTTCTGCACCTGAATGTCTGTTTCTTTCCCCAGGTTAGGGAAGTTTTCAGCCATTCTTTCTTTGAATAAGTTTTCTTCTCCTCCTCCTCCTCCTCCTCCTTCTTCTTCTTCTTCTTCTTCTTTTTCTTCTTCTTCTTCTTCTTCTTTCTTCTTCTTCTTCTTCTTCTTCTTCTTCTTCTTCCTCTATCTCTATTATTCATATAGAGAATAATATGGTTTGTTTGATGGACCCTAAAGCCGTCTTTACTCTTTCATTCTTTTTTTCCTTTTACTCCTCTGGTTGGATAAATTCTACTACCCTGTCTTCAAGTTCACTGATCCTTTTGCTGCTTGATGTAGTCTTCTGTTGAACCCTTCTATTCAATTTTCAGTTCAGTTATTCTTCACCTCTGTGATTTCTGTTTGGTACTTTAAGTTTTTTTTTTCTTCTTGTTGAAATTCTTGCTTTGTTCATGTATTGATCTCCTGACCTCAGTGAGCATCTTTATGGTCATTATTTTGAATTCTCTATTAGGAAAGTCACTTATTTCCATTTAATTAAGCTACATTTCTGGATATTTATCTTGTTCTTTTGTTTGGAATATATTCCTCTGTTCCTTCATTTTCCTCGACTCTCTGTTGGTTGGTTTCTGTTCATTAGAAAAAAATGACCACTTCTCATCATCTTTTTTTTTCTCTTACAGTGTTTTTTTTTAATTTTATTTTTTATTTTTAAAAATTTAAATCCAAATTAGTTACCATATAGTGAAACAGATTTCAGGAGTAGATTCCTTAATACCCCTTACCCATTTAGCTTATCCCCCCTCCCACAACCCCTCCAGTAACCCTCAGTTTGTTTTCCATATTTATGAGTCTCTTCTCTTTTGTCCCCCTCCCTGTTTTTATATTATTTTTGTTTCCCTTCCCTTATGTTCATCTGTTTTGTCTCTTAAAGTCCTCATATGAGTGAAGTCATAGGATTTTTGTCTTTCTCTGACTAATTTCACTTAGCATAATACCCTCTAATTCCATCCACATAGTTGCAAATGGCAAGATTTCATTCTTTTTGATTGACGTGTAATAATCCGTTGTAGATATATACCACACCTTTTTTATCCATTCATCCGTCGATGGACATTTGGGCTCCTTCCATACTTTGCTATTGTTGATAGTGCTGCTATAAACATGGGGGTGCATGTGTCCCGTTGAACCAACACACCTGTATCCCGTGGATAAAAGCCTAGTAGTGCAATTGCTGGGTCGTAGGGTAGTTCTATTTTTAGGTTTTTTTTTTCTCAATATATGAAATTTATTGTCAAATTGGTTTCCATACAACACCCAGTGCTCATCCCAAAAGGTGCCCTCCTCAATACCCATCACCCACCCTCCCCTCCCTCCCACCCCCATCAACCCTCAGTTTGTTCTCAGTTTTTAACAGTCTCTTATGCTTTGGCTCTCTCCCACTCTAACCTCTTTTTTTTTTTTCCTTCCCCTCCCCCATGGGTTTCTGTTGTTTCTCAGGATCCACATAAGAGTGAAACCATATGGTATCTGTCTTTCTCTGTATGGCTTATTTCACTTAGCATCACACTCTCCAGTTCCATCCACGTTGCTACAAAAGGCCATATTTCATTCTTTCTCACTGCCACATAGTACTCCATTGTGTATATAAACCACAATTTCTTTATCCATTCATCAGTTGATGGACATTTAGGCTCTTTCCATAATTTGGCTATTGTTGAGAGTGCTGCTATAAACATTGGGGTACAGGTGCCCCTATGCATCAGTACTCCTGTATCCCTTGGGTAAATTCCTAGCAGTGCTATTGCTGGGTCATAGGGTAGGTCTATTTTTAATTTTCTGAGGAACCTCCACACTGCTTTCCAGAGCGGCTGCACCAATTTGCATTCCCACCAACAGTGCAAGAGGGTTAACGTTTCTCCACATCCTCTCCAGCATCTATAGTCTCCTGATTTGTTCATTTTGGCCACTCTGACTGGCATGAGGTGATAGCTGAGTGTGGTTTTGATTTGTCATTTCCCTGATGAGGAGCAACGTTGAGCATCCTTTCATGTGCCTGTTGGCCATCCGGATGTCTTCTTTAGAGAAGTGTCTATTCATGTTTTCTGCCCATTTCCTCACTGGGTTATTTGTTTTTTGGGTGTGGAGTTTGGTGAGCTCTTTATAGATTTTGGATACTAGCCCTTTGTCCGATATGTTATTTGCAAATATCTTTTCCCATTCTGTTGGTTGCCTTTTAGTTTTGTTGGTTGTTTCCTTTGCTGTGCAGAAGCTTTTTATCTTCATAAGGTCCCAGTAGTTCATTTTTGCTTTTAATTCCCTTGCCTTTGGGGATGTGTCGAGTAAGAGATTGCTACAGCTGAGGTCAGAGTGGTCTTTTCCTGCTTTCTCTTCTAGGGTTTTGATGGTTTCCTGTCTCACATTCAGGTCCTTTATCCATTTTGAGTTTATTTTTGTGAATGGTGTGAGAAAGTGGTCTAGTTTCAACCTTCTGCATGTTGCTGTCCATTTCTCCCAGCACCATTTGTTAAAGAGACTGTCTTTTTTCCATTGGATGTTCTTTCCTGCTTTGTCAAAGATTAGTTGGCCATACGTTTGTGGGTCTAGTTCTGGGGTTTCTATTCTATTCCATTGGTCTATGTGTCTGTTTTTGTGCCAATACTATGCTGTCTTGATGACTACAGCTTTGTAGTAGAGGCTAAAGTCTGGGATTGTGATGCCTCCTGCTTTGGTCTTCTTCAAAATTACTTTGGCTATTCGGGGCCTTTTGTGGTTCCATATGAATTTTAGGATTGCTTGTTCTAGTTTCGAGAAGAATGCTGGTGCAATTTTGATTGGGATTGCATTGAATGTGTAGATAGCTTTGGGTAGTACTGACATTTTGACAATATTTATTCTTCCCATCCATGAGCACGGAATGTCTTTCCATTTCTTTATATCTTCTTCAATTACCTTCATAAGCTTTCTATAGTTTTCAGCATACAGATCTTTTACATCTTTGGTTAGATTTATCCCTAGGTATTTTATGCTTCTTGGTGCAATTGTGAATGGGATCAGTTTCTTTATTTGTCTTTCTGTTGCTTCATTGTTAGTGTATAAGAATGCAACTGATTTCTGTACATTGATTTTGTATCCTGCGACTTTGCTGAATTCATGTATCAGTTCTAGCAGAATTTTGGTGGAGTCTATCGGATTTTCCATGTATAATATCATGTCATCTGCAAAAAGTGAAAGCTTGACTTCATCTTTGCCTTCTCTTCCCCTCTCCTAGGGGCGGGATTCACTGTGGGGTGGCGTGTCCCGTCTGGGCTACTTGCACACTGCCAGGCTTGTGGTGCTGGGGATCTGGCGTATTAGCTGGGGTGGGTAGGCAAGGTGCACGGGGGCAGGAGGGGCAGGCTTAGCTCGCTTCTCCTTAGGTGATCCACTTCAGGAGGGGCCCTGTGGCAGCGGGAGGGAGTCAGATCCGCTGCCGGAGGTTTGGCTCCGCAGAAGCACAGAGTTGGGTGTTTGCGCGGAGCCAGCAAGTTCCCCGGCAGGAACTGGTTCCCTTTGGGATTTTAGCTGGGGGATGGGCGGGGGAGATGGCGCTGGCGCCTTTGTTCCCTGCCAAGCTGAGCTCTGCCGTCCGGGGGCTCAGCAGCTCTCCTTCCCTCTGTCCTCCAGCCTTCCCGCTTTCCGAGCAGAGCTGTTAACTTCTGACCTCCCAGACGCTAAGTCGCGCTTGCTGTCGGAACACAGTCCGTCCGGCCCCTCCGCTTTTGCCAGCCCGACTCGGGGGCTCCGCTTGGCCGGCGAGCCGCCCCTCCGCCCCGGCTCCCTCCCGCCGGTCCGTGGAGCGCGCACTGCCTCGCCGCCCTTCCTCCCCTCTTCCGTGGGCCTCTGGTCTGCGCTTGGCTCCGGAGACTCCGTTCTGCTAATCCTCTGGCGGTTTTCTGGGTTCTTCAGGCAGGTGTAGGTGGAATCTAAGTGATCGGCCGGACGCGCGGTGAGCCCAGCGTCCTCCTATGCCGCCATCTTCCCTCTCAACCTATTTTTATTTTTTTGAGGAACCTCCATCCTGTTTTCCAGAGTGGCTGCACCAGCTTGCATTCCCACTCATCATTTAAATAGAATGATTTCATGAAGGAGATGAACCTTAGTGGTCAGGCCAGCATGAGCTACTAATTGTCTTTCAAACTTTTGTGGTTGTCCAAGCCTCCTCCTTTTTCTTAGTGGTCCCAGTATTTGAGGATGTGCCAAGATCTGCCAGTGAGCAAATGGGGAGTATTGCAGTCAGCACCTATATTATGCAGCCTGATTAGAAGCTGAATCCTCAGGCAACAGCTAGGAAAATATGTAGTTCAGCATCTTCCAGGAAGAACTGAGAGGTGGGAAATTTGCCTGCTTTCTCTGAGGCAGCTGTATTTGTTGACTGCTCTCTCTTTGCTGAGCCAGGAGTAGGGAACTAGGGTGTTTACCAGCCCAACCTGCCATTGCCATTCTCTACTATTTGGGTAGACTGTGCCAGACCCTTCAGAACTCCAGGACTGGCGAGTAAGATGTCAGTTCTTTGGGCAGCCAAAGAAAAGTTGGGTGCCGGATTCAAGGATTTCTTTTTCTCTCTAGAAGGAAACTCAGAGCTAGGGTTTTTTTTTTTTTTTTTTTTTTTTTATCTGTACACTCTGTGCTGAGCAGGGAGGAGGATCAATGGCACCTACCAGCCCACACCATCTGTTCTCCTCAGGCTAGACTGTGCTGGACCTGTCGGAAATCCAAGATTGGCAAGACAGAAGCCAGTCGAATGGAGAGCCTATCAGTAGAGTTTGGGCACTGGATACATGAACTAACTACTCCCTTGGGTGAACCAACTCTCTGGATGAAGCTGGGAGTGAGAAGATCTCTTCTTGATTATACGGTGTGTTAGGGGCAGGATTTCCAGCAAGGTTGTTTAAAATCTCCCTACAGGCTATTGTAAGCTTGGTTTTGTGTTGTTTCACGATGCAGGAGCACCTGGAACATTATTTTCTGATTTTTCACATGAGTTTTCACATTTTCACATAATTTCTCCATGAATTGTCTATGAATTTTGCTGAATCAGTGTATTTCTGGAAGGAAGAAGGGTCCAAGGTTTCCTACTCTGCCATCTTGCTTATGTCCAAAATCCTTCACTTTCTTTCTGATTTTAGTAATTTGAGTCATATTTTTTTCTTCCTTTTCTGGTAATATTAGCTAAATGTTTATCATTTTTGGTTAATCTTTTTAAAGAACCAAGTTTTGGATTTTTTAATTTTCTCAAGTCCTTTTCTGTTCTATATTTTGTTTATATTTGGCTTTAATTTTATTATTTCCTGGCTTCTTCCAGCTTTGGGTTTAGCTTACTCTTCTTTTTTAAGTTTCCTAAGGTGTGAAGTCATTGATTTCAGATCTTTCTTCATTCATTTTTAATGTACACATTTATGGCTATAAATTTACCTCTGAACACTGCTTTCACCATATCCTGTAAGTCTGAGCATCCTGTGTTGTGTTGATTTATGTCTATTTTCCAATTGTTACTATAATTTCTTCTTTTACCCGTTGATGCTTTAACAGAATGTTGTTTAATTTCCACGTATTTGTGAATATCCCAGGGTGTTGTTGTTATGATTTCTAGCTTCGATTCACTATGCTCAGAGAAGACATTATTTCAGTCTTTGAAATATTGAAGTATTTTTATGACCTGACATGTTGTCTGTCCTCAAGAGTGTTTCATTAGTACTTGATAAGAATGCTGTTGTTGGGTGGAGTGTTCTGTAGATGCCCTTTAGGTCTAGTTGGTATATATGTCCCTCAAGTAACTATTTGGTTATTGATCTTCATTCTATATTTCTACTCATTATTAAAGATAAGGCATTTGGTATCCAATTATTATTGCAAAGTTGTTGATTTCTCCCTTCACTTCTGTCAATATTTGCTTGCTATATTTTGGGGCTGTATTGCTTTGTTCATGCATTTTTAAAACTGGTGTATTTTTGGGGTGCATGGGTGGCTCACTTGGTTAAGAGTCCAACTCTTGATCTTGGCTCAAGCCATGATCTCACTGTGAGTTCAAACCTTGCGTTGGGCTCTGGGCTGGCAGTGCAGAGTCTGCTTGGGATTATCTCTCTCTCCCTCTCTGTCTCTGTCCCTCCTTTGATCTCTCTCTCTTTCAAAATAAATAAATAAATAAACTTAAAAAAATAAAATTGGTATATTTTTTTTCTGATGGATTGATCTTTTTAATCCACATTTAAATTTAATGTATTTCTTTGTCTCCTATAACAAGTTTTGACAGTCTGTCTTGTTTGATATTAGAATAAATACCCCAGCTTTTGTTATTATTTGCATAATTATTGATTAGGAAGCATTTCTGTTATTTTGCTATTTTTTTCTATAAGTTTCATATCTTTGTTGTTACTGAATTCTTTCAACACTGCCTTCTTTTCCTCAAATGATCTTTTTCTAATGTACCATTCCCCCCACCCCATGTGTCATCTTTATTTGTTACATTAAAAAGTTATAAGGTACAAAAAGTGAAATGATTTGCCTAAGGTCACACAAAATTCTCTTTATTTCAGAAAATCTTATTGAGTACAAGATATGTAACCAGAAGAGTTAGAGATACTAAAGGAAAAAGTCTCATAGTCCTTAACTCCTAATGTTTGCATGTATTAAAGGAGACCAAGTTTTCTTCTGTATTTAAATCTCAACGTTTACCTGCTGCCTTCCTCTTTTTATTTTATATTTTAAAATTAATACACTTCAATTTTTAATAATGGTTTTAGGTTCACAGATATAGTAAGTGGAAAATACAGAATTCTCATATATTCCCTCTCTTCTCTCCACCCCCTCACAATCTCCCCCCACTATAACCTGTACCAGTATGGTACATTTTGTACAATCTTATTTTATTTTATTTTATTTTATTTTATTTTATTTTATTTTATTATTTTATGTTGTTTTTATGTTTATTTATTTTGAGAGAGAGAGAGAGAGTGAGCAGGGGAGGGGCAGAGAGGGAGAGAGAGAGTCCCAATCTGCTGTCAGCACAGAGCTGGATGAGTGGCTCAAACTCACACACCATGAGAACGTGGCCTGAGCCAAAACCAAGAGTCAGATGCTTAACTGACTGGGCCCTCAGCTGCCTGTTTTATTTTATTTTTTTTAAGAGAGAGAAAAAGTGCATGTGAGTGTGGGAGGGGCAGAGAGAGAAAGAGAGAGAGAGAGAGAGAGAGAGAGAGAGAGAGAGAACCTTAAATAGGCTCCACGTGGAGCCTGATGCAGGGTTTGAGCAACGCTGGCACCTGAGCCGAAACCAAGAGTTGGGACGCTCAACCGTCTAAGCCACCCAGGTGCCCCCATTTTTTACAATCTATGGACCAACACTGACACATTATTGACCAAACGTTATGGTTTACGTTAGGGTTTGTTCTTGTGTTCTGCCTTCTCTGGGTTTAGACAAATGTATCCACCATTGCAGTATCATACAGAGTCCTATCAAATCCTCTGTGGTCTGCCTATTAATCCCTCTCTCTTTCCCACTGTTCCCTGGCAACCACTGACCTTTTTATTGTCTCCATAGTTTTATATTTTCCAGAATGTCATATAGTTGGAATCATACAGCAAGCTGTACCCTTTTCAGATTGTCTTCTTTCGCTTAGTAATATGTGTTTAAGTTTCCTCCACATCTTTTCATGGCTTGACAGCTCATTTCTTTTTAGTGTTGAATAGTATTCCATTGCATGGGTGTACCAGTTTATTTATCTATGTAAAAGACATCTTCTAAATAGGATTTTGATTTTCTTGTTTCTATTTCCATATATTTTTAAGGTTTTTTTCTTAGTGGTTACCCTGGGGGATTACTATTAACATTTAACTTTATAATGACCAAGTTTTAATTAATACCAATGAAGTTTCAGTAGTATATAAGAACTCTGTTACTTTAAAACTCTGTTGTCCCTCCCTTTATTTCATAATATGTCATAATATCACAAATTGAATCTTTACATAATTGGTGCCTGTTAACACAGATTTTAATTATTCTTTTACTTATTTGCAATATACAATTTTAAAAAAATTGAGATCTAACTGATCTATAACATTGTGTAGGTTTTAACACGTACCACATACCAATTTGATACATTCATCCTGCAACATGATTTCCATTGTAGCATTGGCTAGCACCTCTGTCAAATTACAAACTATCATTTCTTCTTATGGTAGGAAAAATTGAGATGTAGTCTCTTGCCAAGTTTAATGTTTATAATACAGTTTTGTGTGTAATTCCTGTTCTATGTATTCGATCTCCAGACTTATTTATACCCTAAAACAACATCTCTTCTATTCCCTCATCCCCTTCTCCCTGATAACCATAATTCCATTTTCTGGTGTGTGTGTGTGTGTGTGTGTGTTCAGTGCTTTTCAGACTGCACCTGTAGGAGATGTCATACGGTATTTGTCTTTCTGTGTCTGACTTATCTCACTTGGCATAATGTCCTTGAGGTCTATCCATGTTGTTGCGAGGGCCAGCTTTCCTTTTATCTCATGGCTGAATAGTGAGTGCTCCATTGTCTATATCAACTACGTCTTCTTCATCCACTCATCTGTTAAAGGACACTTAGGTTGTGTCCCATCTTGGCTATTGTGAATAATGCTGCAATAAACATGGTGGTGTGTATATCTCTTTGATAACCTGCTTTCATTTCCTTTGGATATATACACAGAAGTAGTACTTCTATTTGTAATTTTTCAGGAAGATACATACTGTTCTCCATGATAGCTGAGCCAGTATATGATCCCACCAACAATGCACAGTGTTCCCTTTTTTTTCCACATCCTTGCCAACACTTGTATCTCTTGTCTTCTTGATGACAGCCATTTTGACAGGTGTGAGGTGATATCTCATTTTAGTCGTGATTTGCATTTATCTGATGAGTAGTGATGTTGAACACCTTTTAATATACCTGTTGACCACTTGGATGTCTTCTTTGAAAAAATTTGACTATGGTTTCTGTTCTCTGTTTTAATCAGATTTTAACATTATTAAGTTGTATGAGATCTTTTGAATTTTGGATATTAACCCCCTTATCTGATATATGGTTTGCAAAAAAGTGTCTCCAATTCCAGAGTTGCCTTTCCATTTTGTCCACTGTTCCTTTTTCAGTACAGAAGCTTTTAAGTTTGATGTAATTCACTTATGGAAATTTTCCTTTAATTTTTGTGTGCTTGTGGTGTCATGTCCACAAAAGCATTGTCAAGACTAATGTTGAGGGGCTTCTTTATGTTTTCTTGTAGGAGTTTTATGGTTTCAGGTCTTATGTTTCAGTCTTTGATACATTTCAAGCTAATTATTATGAGTGGTGTAAGATGGGGGTCCCGTTTCTTTCTTTCTTTCTTTCTTTCTTTCTGCATATGTTCATTCAGTTTCCCAACACTGTTTGTTGAAGAAACAATCCTTTCTCCATTGGACATTCTTGGCTTTCTTATAAATATTAGTTGGCCATTTATGCAGGGGGTTAATTCTGGGGTCTCTATCCTGTTCCATTGGTCCATGTGTCTATTTTTATTACAGTACCATACTGTTTTAATTAGTATAGCTTACTAGTATAGTTTAAATCAGGAAGTGTGATCCTTCTGGGTTTTTATTTCCCCTCATGATTGCTTTAGCTCTTTGGGGTCTTTGCCATACAGAATGCCATTGGAATTTTAATACTGATCATATGGTATGTATAAAGTTGGATATATTAACTTTATCATTGTCATTATTTTAAGATCTATCCAGAATTAAAACATTTTAAATCGTATTTTTAAATTTTTATGTATTCTGAGAGAGAGAGAAAGAGAGAGAGAGGGAGAGAAAACAATTGTGTGCACAAGCACAGTGGGAGAAAAGAGAGAGGGAGAGAATCCCAAGTGCAGAGCCTGACGGGGGCTTGAACTCATGACCATGAGATAATGGCCTAAGCTGAAATTAAGAGTCACTCAACCACTTGAGCCACCCAGGTGCCCCTACATTGTATTTTTTTAACTGAAGTATAGTTAACATACAATATTACATGAGTTTCAGGTGTATAGCATAGCGATTTAACAACTCTGTAAACCACAAGCGTAGCTACAATGTCATCATTAACTATATTCCCTATGCTGCCTTTTATCCCCATGGCTTATTCATTCCATAACTGGAAGACTGTATCACTCACTGCCCTTCACCCATTCTGCCCATCTCTCCACCCTTCCCCCCACCCCCGACAATTATTAGTTTGTTCTCTGTATGTGTCTGTTTCTGCTTTTCATTTGTTTGTTCGATTGTTTAGAATCCACATATAAGTGAAATTATATGGTATTTGTCTTTCTCAAACTTGCTTCACTAATGGGTAAATCATGTTGTTACAAGTGTGGCAACGTCTCATTTGTTTTTATCACTAATATTGCACTGTGTGTGGTGTGTGCACACGAGCGTGTGGGTACACATCATATCTTCTTTATTCATTTATCGATCAGTGGACACTTGGATTACTTCCATATCTTGGCTACTGAAAATAATGCTGCAATAAACATAAAGATGCATATATCTTTTCAAATTAGTGTTTTTGTTTTCTTTCAGTAAATACCCAGTGGTGGAATGACTGGATCAAATGGTATCTGTATTTTTAATTTTTGAGGAACCTACATACTGTTTTACACAATAGCTACACCAATTTACATTCCCATGAACAGTGCACAGGGGTTCTTTTTTCTCCAGATCCTCACCAACACTTGTTATTTCTTGTCTTTTTGATTCTAGCCACCCTGACAGGTGTAAGGTGATATCTTATTTGCATTTCTCTGATTAGTGATGTTGAGCATCTTTTCATGTGTCTGTTGACCAGCCATCCATCTTCTGTGGAAAAGTGTCTATTCACATCTTCTGCCAATGTTTAATCAGATTTTTGGGGTTTTTTTTTGGGGGGGGGCTGTTGAGTTGTATAATTTCTTTATATATTTTGGATATTAACCCCTTATTGTATATATCATTTCTAATATATTCCATTCAGTAGGTTGACTTTTTGCTTTGTGGATTGTTTCCTTTGCTATGCAAAAGCTTTTATTTTGATGGAGTCCCAATAATTTATTTTTGCTTTTGTTTCCCTTGCCTCAGGAGACATATCTAGAAAAACGTTTCTATGGTGAATGTCAAAGAAATTACTGCCCATATTTTCTTCTAGGAGTTTTATGGCTTCAGGTCTCACGCTTAGATCTTTAATCCATTTTGGGTTTATTTTTGTGTATGGTGTGAGAAAGTGGTCCAGTTTCATTCTTTTGTATGTAGCTGTCCAGTTTTTCCAACACTATTTGTTGAAGAGATTGTCTTTTCCCCCATTGTATACTCTTGCCTCCTTTGTCATAGATTAGTTGATCATATAAGCATAGGTTTATTTCTAGGTTCTCTTTTCTGTTCCATTGATCTATGTGTCTTATTTTTGTGCCAGTACCACAAGCTACTGGGATTTTTATAAGCTTTGCATTGATAGATTGTATAGATGGCTTTGAGCATCATGGAAATTTTAACAATATTAACTCTTCCAGTCCATGAACTCCGTTTGTGTCTTCTTTAATTTCTTTCAGCAAATCTTATCGTTTTCATTGTATACATGTTTCACTTCCTTGGTTAAATTGATTCCTAGGCGTTTTGTTGTTTTTGATGCTATTGCAAGTGGCATAGTTTTATTTTTTATTTTTTTAGATATTTCATAGTGTATAGAAATGCAATTGATTTCTGTGTATTGATTTTATATTTTTCAACTTTATGGAATTCATGGATTATATACAACAGTTTTTAAATTGAGTCTGGGATTTTCAAGATATAAGATCATATCATCTGCAAATGGCCATTTTATTTATTCCTTTGCAATTTGGATGCCTTTTCTTTGCCTTGCTTGATTGCTCTAGCTAGGACTTCCAGTACTATGTTGAATGCATGGTGAGAGTGGATACCCTTGTCTTGTTCCTGATCTTAGAGGAAAAGCTTTACATTTTTTACCATTGGGTACAATGTTAGCTGTTGGTTTGTTGAGTCTGTTGAGTGTTTTAATTATAAAATGATGTATTTTGTCATATGCTTTATCTCCATCAATTGAGATAATAGTATGACTTTTATTGTTCATTCTATTATTGTGGTATATCACATTTATTGATTTGCATATGTTAAACCACTCCTGCATCCCAGAGGTAAATACTGCTTGGTCATGTAGTAAATCATTTTAATGAGTTCTTGAGGGGTTTTCACTTATGTTTATCAGGGATATTGGCCTGCAGTTGTCTTGTAGTGTCCTTATCTGGCTTTGGTATCAAGTTATTACTGTGGGGGCGCCTGGGTGGCTCAGTCAGTTGAGCGTCCGACTTCAGCTCAGGTCATGATCTCACAGCTCGTGGGTTCGAGCCCTGGATTGGGCTCTGTGCTGACAGCTCAGGGCCTGGAGCCTGTTTCAGATTCTGTGTGTGTGTCTCTCTCTGCCCCTAATCCACTTGCATCTGTCTCTGTCTCTCTCAAAAAATAAATAAACATTAAACAAAAGTTATTACTGTGTATTACTGTTATTACAGAACAAGTTTGGAACTATGCCCTCCTTTTCAGTTTTTTGGAAGAGTTTGAAAATGATAGGCATTGAGGAGGGCACTTGTTGGGATGAGCACTGGGTGTTGTATGTAAGTGATGAATCATGGGAATCTACCCCAAAACCAAGAGAACACTGTACACACTGTATGTTAGCTAATTTGACAACAAATTATATTAGAAAAAATAAAATGTAAAAAAAAAAAAAAAGATTTGTGTTAATTACTTAAATGTTTGGTTGAATTCACCAGTGGAGTCATCTGGTTCTGAAGTTTCCTATGTTGGAACAATTTTTATTATTGATTCACTCTTTTTACTCATTATTGGTCTGTTCAGAATTTCTATTTTTTCCTGGTCCAGTTTGGTGGATAGTATGATTCTAGATACTTAATCCATTTCTTCTAGGCTATCAAATTTGTTGGCATATACTTGCTCATAGTGATCACCTATGATCCTATGTATTTCTGTAGTGTCTATTGGAATTCAGTGTCTATTGTAGTGTCTACTGGTTATATTTCTGATTTCATTTATTTGAGTCTTCTCTTTTTTCTTAGTTCCATTAAAGATTTGCGAATTTTGTTTATCTTTTTGAAAAACCAACTCTTATTTTTGTTGATCTTCTTCTATTTTTCTGGTTTCTATTTCACTTATTTTCATTGTGATCTTTATTATTTCCTTTCTTCTGCTAATTTTAGGCTTCATTTGTTCTTTTTCTGATCCTTTGAGGTGTAAAGTTAGAGTGTTTATTTTCAGTCTTTAAAATTTCTTAATATATACACATGTCTCTCAGAACTGCTTTTGCAGCATCTCATAAGTTATGGTTTGTTGTGTTTCCATTTTCATTTGTTTTCAGATATTCTTTGATTTGCATTTTGATTTATTCTTTGATCAATTGGTTGTTCAGGAGCATACTGTTCAGTTTTAATGTGTTTGTGGGTTTTCCAGCTTTCTTCATGTTGTTGACTTCTCATCTCATATCATTGTGGTTAGAAAAGGTACTTGGTATGATTTCAATCTTAAGTTTCCAAAGACTTGTTTTGTGTCCTATCACATGATCTATCTTCAAGAGTATTCTCTGTGTGCTTGAGAATAATATTCTGCTGTTGAATTGAATGTTCTATAGATGTCTGTTAGGTCCATTTAGTCTAAGGTTTGGTTCAAGTCCATGCTTCCTTGTCAATTTTCTTTCTGGGTGATCTATCCATTTGTTGAAAGTGTGGTGTTAAAGTCCCTTATGATTATTGTATTCTTGTCTGTTTTCCCCTTTATTTCTGTATTTGCTTAATATATTCAAGTGCTCCCATGTTGGATGCGTATATATTTATGATCCCACCTTTCATAGTGTGTTACGTACTTTCATGTTTTCATGTCACTGATTAATGTCTTTTCATTTTGGCCTGAAGAACTCCTTTCAATCTTTCTTGCAAAGAAGGTACAGTGGTGATGAACTCCCCTCAGCTTTTGTTTTTCTGGGAAAGCTGTTATTTCTCCATATCTGAATGATAACTTGGCAGAGAAAGCATTCTTGGCTGGCACTTTTTATGTTTCTGCACTTTGCATACCTTATTTCACTCTCCCCTGGCCTGTAAGACTCTGCTGGAAGCCTACTGGAAGTTCTCTTGTAGGTTACATTCTTTTTTTTTTCCTTCTAAATGTTTATTTTTGAGAGAGAGAGAGAGCATGTATCCTAGAGAGGCAGAGAGACAGAGAGGGAGAGAGAGAATCCCAAGCAGGCTCAGCACTGTCAGCAGAGTCCAACACAGGGCTCAAACCCATTAACCATGAGATAATGACCTGAGCCAAAACCAAGAGTTGACACTTAACAGACTGAGCCTCCCAGGCATCCCTGTAGGTTACATTCATTTTTTTTTTCTCTCGCTGCCTTTAAGATTCTTTCTATACCATTGATTTTTGACAGTTTCTTTACAATGTATTTTGGAGAAGGTCCTTGTGCATTGAGATAACAAGATGATCTATTCACTTTGTGGAGTTGTATGTTCAATTCTACTCAGATTTTGGAAGTTCTCAGCTATTATTTCTCTAAGTAAACTCTGCCCCTTCTCCCTCACTTCTCCTTCTGGCATCCTGATTATTCTGATATTATCTTTTTGATGGAATCCTATGGTTCATGTAGACTTTCTTCACTCGCTTAAATCTGTTCTTTCATCTCTTCTGTGTTATTTCAAAATTCCTATCATTGAAGTCACTTACTCTTTCTTCCATCTGGTCTGCTCTGCTTCAGAGGCTTTCTATTGCATTCTTCATCTCCATTGAATTCTTCAGCTCCAGAATTTATGGCTGGTTCTTTTTTTATAATTTCAATCTCCTTGGGAAATAATTCATTTTGATTATATATTTCATTCCTGATTTTATTGAATTGCCTTTCTTAATTTTGTTATAATTTGTTGAGTTTCTTTATAATCACTATTTTGAATTCTTTATACATTAGATTGCAAAATTCCATGCCTTTGAGCTTGGTTGCTAGACAACTGTTGTTTTCTTTTTTAGACGCCATATTTCTTTGATTTTTTTATATTTCTTGTGGCTATGCATTGATGCTTTCACATTTAAAGTAGCAGACACCTCCTTAACTCTGTGGTGATTGCCTTTAGCAGATGAGGTGTTATGTTCTCTGGTATTACTGTTATCTGAGTTTTCTTCTGTGTTTGTGAAAGTAAACCTGTTCCACTCTTCTTGCTATCTTGCCAAATTTTTAAACTTTTATATCTTCTTTGGTTCTTACCAGTCACCAAGCTGGCTATTGGAAACCTCTCCTTTTTTTCTAGAAGGCGGTGCCATAGTTATAGCTCAAGTTTATAGTTTCTATCTTGCCCATTGACTGTGGCTTGCTTTCTGAGTGTGCTCCCCTGTCTACCAGAGCTTGCTCTCAAGTCATACTGTGGAGTGTGCACAAGAAACCAGCAGGAGAGTGGGGGGAGGTGTGGTGTTAGCACTTGGCATGTTGGAGGTGCCCTTGTATCCTATAGGGATATCTCCAGGGGGTGGTACTCCCAGAGGTTACTGAGTGAACTTACCTCTACGTAGAGTCCCTCTAAGGCCTTTGAAATTAATCTGCCTCTTTCCCAATATCCTCCCTCTCCCCAGTGGTAGAGCTCCCACCTTACTACTCCAGGTACTGTTGGAGACAAAAGGGTTCCTGTCTGCCTAAGGTAACGAGACATTTATTCACTACCTTCCATTTCTCCCATGGAAGAGGGTGTCTCCACCAGACAAATCAGCCATGTTCAGTGTTTCCTTAGGGGAGGGATAGTGTTGGGAAAGTTTCTCCTAGTGCTTCCACTGCAACCATATTTGTATTTTTCCCTCCAATAATGTGCTGGAGTCTCCCTTTAGGAAGGCTGGTGTTCTGCAATTTCTGACTCATGAGTGAGTGCCTGCGTAAGTC
Organism: Panthera tigris; assembly: GCF_018350195.1. NCBI lineage: Eukaryota > Metazoa > Chordata > Mammalia > Carnivora > Felidae > Panthera > Panthera tigris. The sequence continues at coordinate 1,079,400 of NC_056676.1, read as the reverse complement.
AGCACTCACCCAATTTTTGTCTGACAGTGATGGGAAGAGTCCAGGCTGCTTTGCTTGCTTAGCTTGTTCTTCAGCCTGTTTGGAGGTTTGTCTGGTTCTAGTAAGGCTGTGATGGTGAGATACTTCTTGGGTTCCTTGGGAGTAAGGTACTAAGTCCCAAAAGACTACCAAAGTGCTTTTTGTTTACTTGGGAACGTCTTAATTTCTCCTTCATCTGTGCTGGACATATTCTTTATTGGCATATACTTCTTTTATCATGATGCTCTGGCTTCCATGGTTGCTGAGGTGAAATTGACTATGAACCTTAGTGAGAATCATTTGCTTGTGATGAGTCACTTTACTCTTGCTGGTTTCAAGATCCTCTTTGTGTTTGGCTTTCCACAATTTGATGACAGTCTTTCTTGATGTGGATCTCTTTGAGTTTATTCCACTTGGCATTTGTTGGGCTTGTTGTGTAGACTCAGATCTTTCACAAAATTTGGGAAATTGCTGGTCCTTGTTTCTTCAGATAATCTTTCTACCCCTGCCTCTCCCTCTTCTTCTGGGACTTCCACTGTGCACCTGCTGGTGTTCTTGATGGTGTGCCAAGGCCCCTCAGGTTCTGTTCACTTCTCTTCATTCTTTTATTTTTATGATTCCCTGATCAGATAGTTTCAATTGTCCCATAATCAAATTTGCTGAGTCTTTTCTTCTGCTTGTTCAGTTCTATTGTAACCCTCTAGTAAAATTTTCACTGAATTTCAGCTTCAGGATTTAGTTCCTTTTTGATCATTTCTGAATCTCTTGATAGTCTCTATTTGGTGATACGTTATTCTCCTGGTTTACTTTAGATCTTTGTCCATGGTTTCTCTTAGCTCTTTAAACATTTTTAATACAGGTGATTTATGATTATGATTGAAGTATAGTTGATGTACAATATTATATTAGTTTCAGGGGTACAACAGTGGTTTGATATTTTATACATTATGAAATGATCACCATTAATCTATTTAACATCTGTCACCAACAAAGTTACTACTGTATTATTGACTGTATTCCCTATGCTTTATATCCCTAGGACTTATTCATTTTATAACTGGAATTTTATACCCATTAATCCCCTTCACTTATTTCACCTATTCCCCCACATCCCCTTTTGGCAAACATCAGTTTGTATTTATGACTCTGCTCCTGTGTTGTTTGTACATTTGTTTTGTTTTTAAGATTCCACATGTGTGAAATCTTATGGTATTTATCTTTCTCTGTCTAACTTACTTCACTTAGCATAATTCTCTCAAGTTCCATCCATGTTGTCACAGATGGCAAGATGCCATTCTCCTTTATGGCTGAGTAATATTCCATTCCATGTGGAATACACACACACACACACACACACACACACACTATATTTTCTTTATCCATTCATCTGTTGATGGGCACTTTAAAATTTTTTTGTTTATTTATTTTGAGAGAGACAGAGACAGCATGAGTGGGGGAGGGGCAGAGAGAAAAGGAAAGAGAATCCCAAGCAGGCTCTGTGTTGCCAGCACAGATCCCGATGTGGGGCTTGAACTCACGAAACCATGAGATCATGACCTGAGCAGAAACCAAGAGTTGTAAGCTTAACCGACTGAGCCACCCAGGTGCCCTAGTGATGGACAATTTTAAATCACTTCCATATCTTGGCTCTGCTCACTAATGCTGCAGTGAACATAGGGGTACATTAATTTTTCCAAATTAGTGTTTTTCTTTGGATAAGTACTCATAGGTGGGATTGCTGGATCATACTGCAGTTCTATTTTTAACTTTTGAACAACCTCCATACTGTTTGTACCAGTTTTACATTCCCACCATCAGTACACAAGGGTTTCCTTTCCTCCATATCCTTGCCAACCCTTTTATTTCTCGTCTTTTTTGATTTTAGCCATTCTGCCAGATATGAGGCGATATCTTGTGGTTTTGATTTGCATTTCTCTGACGATGAATGATGTTGAGCATCTTTTTATGTGTATGTTGGCCATCTGTATGGGGCTTTTTTGGAAAAATGTCTGAGTCTTATGCCCATCTTTTAATCAGATTGTTTTTTTGGTGTTGATTGGTATGAGTTCTTTATATATTTTAGATATTAACCCCCTACTAGATATATTATTTGCATGCTCTCCCATTTAGTCCCTTTTAAAAAACTTTAAGTATGGGAATGCAAGCTGGTGCAGACACCTTGGAAAAAAGTATGGAGGTTCCTCAAAAAACTAAAAATAGAACTACCCTAACCCAGCAATTGCACTACGAGGCATTTATCCACGGGATACAGGTGTGCTGTTTCGAAGGGACACATGCACCCCCATGTTTAGAGCAGCACTATCAACAATAGCCAAAGTATGGAAAGAGCCCAAATGTCCATCAACGGATGAATGGATAAAGATGTTGTGTATACACACACACACACACACACACACACACAATAGAGTATTACTTGGCAATCAAAAAGAATGAAATCTTGCCATTTGCAACTATGTGGATGGAACTGGAGGGTATTATGCTAAGTGAAATTAGTCAAAGAAAGACAAAAATCATATGACTTCACTCAGATGAGGTTTTTAAGAGACAAAACAGATGAACATAAGGGAAGGGAAACAAAAATAATATAAAAACAGGGAGGGGGACAAAACAGAAGAGACTCATAAATATGGAGAACAAAGTGGAGGGATTGTGGGAGGGGTGATGGGCTAAATGGGTTAGGGGCACTAAGGAATCTACTCCTGAAATCATTGTTTCACTATATGCTAACTAACTTGGATGTAAATTTTAAAAAATAAAAAATAAAATTAAAAAAATAAAAAAATAAATAAAAATTAAAAAAAAATTTAAGTAGGCTCTGCACCCAGCATGGGGCATGAACTCATGACCCCTAGATCAAGAATTGCATACTCTACCAACTGAGCCAGCTAGATGCCCCTTGGTAGGCCTTTTTTTTTTAAATTAAGTTTTTATTCTAATTCCAGTATAGTTAACATATAGTGCTTATATTAGTTTCAGGTATACAATATAGTGATTCAACACTTCCATACATCGCCCAGTGCTCATCACAGCAAGTGTCCTCCTGAATCCCCATCACCTGTTTCACCCATCCCCTCTCCCACCTCCGCTCTGGTAGCCATCATTTTGTTCTCTATAGTTAAGTGTCTGTTTCTTGGTTTGTCTCTTTCTCTTTTTCCTTTGCTTGTTTGTTTTGTTTCTTAAATTCCACATGAGTGAAATTATATGGTATTTGCCTTTCTTAGTTCACTTAGCATTACACTCTCTAGCTCCATCAATGTCCTTGCAAATGGAAAGATTTCGTTCTTTTTTTTATGGCTGAATAATATTCCATTGTGTATATATACCACATCTTCTTTATCCATTTATCTGATGGACATGGCTACTTTCATAATTTGGCTATTGTGAATAATGCTGGTATAAACATAAGGGTGTAGGTATCTGTCTGAATTAATGTTTTTGTGTTCTTTTGGGTGGATGGCACAGTAGCACAATTGCTGGATCATAGGGTGCTTCTGGTTTCAACTTTTTGAGGAACCTCCATACTGTTTTCCAGAGTGGCTACACCTGTTTGCATTTCTACCAACAGTGTACAAGGGATCCTTTTACTCCACATATTCGCCAACACTTGTTTCTTAAGCTTTTTATTTTACCCATTCTTACAGGAGTGAGGTGATATCACATCGTAGTTTTGATTTGCATTTCCCTGATGATTTGTGATGTTGAGCATCTTTGCATGTGTCTGCTGGCCATTTGTGTGTCTTCTTTGGAGAAATGTCTGTTCATGTCTTCTGCCCATTTTTTCAAATTGGGCTGTTTTATGGGTGTTGAACTGTATAAATTCTTTACATATTTTAGATACTAACCCTTTATTAGATATTTCATTTGCAAATATCTTTTCCCATTCAAGAGGTTACCTTTTTGTTATTTTCTTTATAAATTTTATTTTAAATATTTATTTTTAAGAGAGCAAGAGCAAGCAAGCATGAGTGGGGGAGTGAGGGGCCGAGAGAGAGGGAGACAGAGAGTCTGAAGCAGGTTCTGTGCTGACAGCAAAGAGCCCCAGGCGGGACTTGAACTCACCAGCTGATTACCTGAACTGAAGTCTGATGCTTTACTGACTGAGCCACCTTTTAGTTTTTTGACTGCTTCCTTTGCTGTGCAAAAGCTTTGTATTTTGGTGTGGTTCCAATAGTTTTTGCCTTTATTTCCCTTGCCTCAGGAGACGTATCTAGAAAAATGTCGCTACAGCTGATGTCAGAGACATTATTGCTTGTGTTCTCTTCTAGATTTTTATGTTTTCAGGTCTCACATAAGGTCTTTCATCCATTGTGAATGTACTTTTGTGTATGGTATAAGAAGGTGGCCCAGTTTCGTTCTTTTGCATGTTACCGTCCGGTTTTCTCAGCACGATTTGTTGAAGAGACTTTCCCATTAGATAGTCTTTCCTTTTTTGAAGATTAATTGACCATATAATTGGTTTATTTCTGGGCTTACCATTTTGTTTCATTGAACTGTGTGCTGGTTTTTGTGCCAGTACCATCCTATTTTGGTCACTACAGCTTTGTCACATAACTTGAAGTCTGGAATTGTGATACCTCCGGTTTTGTTTTTCTCTTTCAAGATTGCTTTGGCTATTCAGGATCTTCTGTGGTTCCATACAGATTATAGAACTGTTTGTTACAGTTCTGTGAAAAATGCTGTTGGTATTTTGATAGGGATTGCATTAAACGTGTAGATTGCTTGGGGTAGTACTGGCATTTTAACTATATTTGTGTTATGCCCAGAATTCGTGATCCCCAAATACCGCCAGGGAGCCGAGTCCGATGCAAAAGCAAAAGAGCCTTTCTTCGAGCTAGCTCGAGCTCAATCCCCTACCTGCACCGACGCAGCGGTGAGATACCAGGGAGAGCGAGTTTCAAAAGCACAAAGGTTTTATAGGGATCTAGGGGCAGTTGGTGAGGTAATGGCTGTGGCCTCGGCCGATTGGCTGGGGAAGGGTCGTGGCCTCGGCCGATTGGCTGGGGAAGGGTCGAGTCCTGGTAGGCAGGTCGCTGGGCTGTTTTGATCAGGAAGTTTGAGCGGGTGAGCCGGAGGTTACTCAAGGGGAGGAGGCGCGGTCTGAGGTTTCTGCGATTTTCCCGGAAAAGGGGTCATGTCGGGGACACAGTCACTCACGGTGGAGGACACAGAACAGGATAGAGTCGGCCGGCGTAGGCCCGCCCTTTCAATTTGTTCTTCCAATTCATGAGCATGGAATGTCTTTCCATTTCTTTGTGCCATCTTCAATTTCTTTCATCAGTGTTTTATGGTTTTTGGAGTACAAGTCTTTCACCTCTTTAGTTAGGTTTATTCCCAGGTATCTTATTCTTTTCAGTGCAATTTGTAGCTGGGATTATTTTATTAATTTCTCTGTCTTCATTATTGGAATATAGAAATGCAACAGATTTCTGTATGCTGATTTTATATCCCGTGACTTCCTGAATTCATTTGTCAATTCTAGCAATTTTGGGGGAGTCTTTCGGGTTTTTTATATATAGTATCCTGTCATCGGCAAGTAGTGAAAGTTTGACTTCTTAGTGATTCAGATGGTTTTTATTTGTTTTCATTGATTACTGTGGCTTAGGACTTCCAGCACTATGTTAAATAATAATGGTGACAGTGGACATCCCTGTCTTATTGCTGGCCTTAGGGGAAAAACTCTCAGTTTCTCCCCACTGGATGATGTTCATTGTGGAGTTTTTCATGCAAGACATTATGTTCCCCCTAAATCTACTTTGTTGAGGGTTTTTTTTTAAATCATGAACGGATGTTGTACTTTGAAAATGCTTTTTTTTTTTGCATCTATTGACATGATCACAAGGTTTTTATCCTGTTACTAATGTATCATGTTGATTCGTGAATATAGTCTGTTTTAATGGTTACCTTAAATGCCTGAAGCCAAAAGTATCTCTGTATATGTACACACACACACACACACACACACACGAAAAAAATACACTTGTAGTTTTTGCAGACTGGTTTGTGTGTTGGGATACTCCTTCAGTGCTTAGGCTTTTTAACATGAATTCTGCTTCAGCTTTCACTTCCCGAATGAGTGGAGCTTGAAGTTCAGCCAGAAGTGAAAGACGGGGGCCTTCTTCGGTCCTGCGTATGCAGCCCGGCCGGGGCATGCCTGTGGACTTCCTGATTTCCTGGAATATGCAGGGGCTTTTAAAAGGCCTTCCCCCCCCCCCCCCCCCCCACGTAGCTCCTTTCCCAAAGTCCTCTTTCCCCAGGGGTTCGGTCTCTCTTTCGCTCGTCTTAGGCTGCCACGGCCAGTAGCTTTGCTCCTACGTGCTTCTGGCAAATGCCCACAGGCCACCCCTCGCCCCAGTCCCTCAGGGGGTCAGTGGACAGATCCACAGCTCGTCAGTCCACTGAGAACAGAGTCTGCATCGCTCCTCTGGCACCAGCAGCCCGCACCGGGAGCTCCCACGGCCGTCTTCACGACCGCCGGCGGTCCGGAGGGTGGGGGACAGCACGCGGGAAATGCAAAATGCCACCACGCTCGCTCAGTGGCAGCGGAGCGGCTTCTTCACTGCGCTTTCCTCCTGTACAGGTTTTGGGCCAGATTTTAGACTTCCACGCAGGTTGATTCGGACAGTGTGCCAGCTGTTTTTGTGGGGGGACAGAGCCCTGGTGCTCCCTACTCCACGACTTTTAGACACTTGGCTCCTCTCCTTTTCTTGACATTACCAGGTTGTAGTCCTATGAAGAACTTAGTCTCCTACAGACACCGATTTTAACAATCTGTGGCACAAGTGCATGGGTAAACAGGAAAATACAAGCCGGGTACATGGCTTATGACATTTCTACGCCTCACGTTCCCCGTTTTCCTGCTCTGAATCACTTTTCCATCCAGTCACTGATGCTTGGGCTTTTTACACGACACCGCTGTCCGTCCCACCGTGAGAGTTGGGACGTGCAATTCCTTGAAAGCTCCACTGTCATCCCCGGGACTTCACTCCCAGCCCGACACCCAGGGACTCGTTGGCCAATGCTGATTGTCACGTGAATCCCAATTTCAATTAAAAAAAAAAAAATACGTCTAACAATTGGCACTACGTGGGATGTACTTTTCCGGGAAACCAGATGAGGAAATGATTAATTTGGCTAAAGTAAGTCACAGAAGGGCAACGGAGAGGTGCCGTTCGGGAGGCTAGAGAGTTGATGGAAGGACGCAGCCAGCCAAGCAGTAGAGGAAAAGCCCCGTCAGCAGAACCGTCGGCATCACCCGCAGGGGACCAGGCGGGTCTGGAGGATAGAGTTGAGTCACAGGTCAGTTGCTCGTGGTAGGAAATGGATGGAAAGAGTGGGCTGTGGAGGGTACACACTCAGAAAGCGACACACTATTGTAGCGAAGAACTCTTCAGGAGATTCTGAGGAACACAGCGATGTGATGATGTCTTCCTCTTCGAAGCCCTCTTGGACGCCATGTGCAAAACGGACTGACTTGGGGTGGGCAAGCGCCACCAAGGGGGTGGCTGAGGAGCTGGGTCGTGGCAGGGAGGACAGACAGGTGTGGGCTGACGGCGGGATAAGTCCACAAGAAAACAGGCTGGGAAGGCAAACCGCCTCTCCTCTGTGTTTTTATTACTGGGAACGTGAGCAAATATATGGCAGGTTGGACAAATGAGCAACACGGTCTGACATAACCAAATACCTGTTTTCAGCTCTGGCTACCGTGTGATCCGAGGGCTCAGTCTCCAGAGGCTGAATGCAGAAATTTTTACCAATCGGGGTCGGTTTTTAATAAATATACAGGACTTAACAGCACCAAGGATGTGACTCCAATTCACACGGACCTTGTGTTTTCATTACTTTAACCCGTCTTGCCTTTTCAAACTAACATATATTTGAATAAGTTTTACCCAAAAAAGTCTGTATTTGTAACCTCACTGTTGACTGAGATGAAACGCATAAAAATAGACCAAGAAGTTAAAATTAGTCCTAAGGCAGGTCAACAAAATATCTAATGTGACGGTTGAGAATAATAATCTAAAGAGGGCGCTGAAGTCAACAGTCTCTCTCTCGAAACTTGATTTTTACATTTTGGATAGCACCGCTCCCGGAACATTTGCACCGTTCCAGGCTTTCATTTGGAGGAGACCTGTTCTTGGCTCACATCTTGTGCCACACGAAGCACCCCAAAATGATCTTTCATCAGAACCGAGTTATGGTCACTCTGTTATGGACGCGCAGGAGGACTTCCTAGTTCTGACAGTGCTCAACAATACTCGAGCATATTTGAAGCATTTTCAGCCTCCTGGCTTTTCTAAAAGGCTGATGTGTTCAGAAAGTCCACAGGGAGGGGACTTCATCGGAACGTCTCAACTATGCGCAACACAGGAGCACCTTCATAGACACGGGGAAGCCAAGGCCTCCACGTTTTGAAGGTGTGCTTTCTTGACGCCTTCATTTGGGCCCTTCTGCTCAGAATACTGAAGACTCGAGAAGGCTCAAGTCATTACTTGAAACAGATCCCTAACGACGAGAAATGAACAGATCGGTATTTATCTTGAATAAATTTATAGTAGAGCTGGGAAAGGGCAGAAAGTGGAGGCATTTAAGAAAGGACTACAAACAACTACTGTCTTTCTGACAGCCCCTCAACCTTCAACTGCTCTATTATTTTTAAAAAAAGCCTTCAATTTTCCCTCAAATGTCACAAATCAATAGTTTGCTGGTCTATGATCTCTCCCCTTCTCCCTTCTTCTGGAAAAGGGAAGAGAAAACATTTAAATCCAAAAGTTATCATTGGTGCATAATACACTAAAAAAATGTTGGCCTTCCATCCCTTTCAAGCTCAGTCCTAATCTGATATGTGAATCGACTAATCACCTCACTGAATTATTTTCATACGAATATGGTTCCTCCATATATTCATTTTACATTCTCTGATTGGAGAGAGCTTCCATCGTGTTTCTATGGGTTCCCAGATAAGAACCGAGACATGTCTTCAGCTTTTTCTTCGGTTAGGCATGAGCCCACACTGTATGTGTCCCCGGGTTTTACCCTTCATAGTTAATTAATCAATAGTGTAACATCATGTGCCCTCTCCAAGTAATTCTAAAGCAACATGTTTGTCCTTGTAGAAAACCTATAAAACATCCATAGTATATCATTAGAAATTACCTCTGGAATTGCCTGCATTAACTCCGGTGCAGTTTTTGGAGCGTTAAAAGTCTGGTGAGTGAGAAGCCGAAGCCAAGCACAGATGTGAGAAAGAGGCCACGTTGGAATAAGGTCAGTGATTTAATAAGGGCACTTGCCCAAAAACGCCTGCCCCAAATTGCAGGAAACAACGAACAAAATCAATCCATACCGTCTCTCCGTGCATTTTACAGTACGAAGAGCCAGCAACGTAATACGCTGTCAGAGCTGCTCGTGTGAATCTCTTTCTCCTAAAGAGGACCCACCCGCTTTAGACGCAGAAGGACTTCTTGGAATACCGGGCACAGAGAAAAGAGCCCGGAACTAAACACAGGACTGGAGCAAGACGCCACCGCCAGATGGCACTGCTTTAGCAGGCCGAGCGTGACCGCCAGGGCGCGGGGAGCTCGCGGGGAGCGCGGGGCCGCGGGACTTTGCGGGGGTCGAGCCGGCCGTCGGGCCCGGCGGGGCCTGCGAGCGCGGCAGCCCCCGGTATTTAGCGCGGCCGGCGGCTCCAACGTGCGTCAGGACTCCTCGTCTCCCGTCTGCTGTGCCCCGCGGTCCCTGCGGCTTGAAGCTCCAGCCGCGACGCCGAGCCTCGACCCCTAGGGCCGACTGGGCCCCGGGAACCCGGGGGAGAAGGGCCAAATCGGGCCCCGGGTTTCCGGAAACGTGCGAAGCCCCCCTCCCCCCCCCCCCCCCCCCGCGCCCTCCTCGCCGCTCGTGGCGCGGACCGGGGTCCCCAGGGCCGGAGCCGTGTCTGGAGAACGCCCCAGCACTCTGTCCTCGGGCCCGCAGTCGCCCTCCCCCAGCTTGCGCTCCCTCTGACGACGGGAACCGGCCGGGGACGCGCGCGCCGCAGCCAAGTCCTGGTTTTGATTTCACTGCCGCTCCGAAGAGCAGAGAGGCTCCAAACCCAACAAACAGGAAGGAGAGAAGGAGCCGGAGTGCGGGCAGAGGGAGGGCCATTCCCAGCAGAGGCGCTCGGGCCGGGCCGCGGACGGGGAGGAAGTGGCGCCCCTTCCCCTCCCGCGCGGGCCGGGGCGTGGGGGTGGCGGTGGGGGCAGCGAGAGGACAGCGGCCGGGGGCGGGAGGCGGGGGGGCGGGGGAGGGGGGGGGGGGCTCGGGGGCGGCTCCGGGGCCGGGCGGGCGGGGTGCTCGGGGCGGGGTCTCCCCGGGCGCCGCCGCCCGCCGCCCCCCTCCCCCTCCCCTTCCCCGCGGCCCCGGGGCGCCCCCGCGGTTCTGGAGCCGGGGCGGGGCGTGCGCGTCAGCTCGAGCTAGAAAAGGCGGCGGGGCCCGGCCCAGCGAGGTGACAGCCGCGCTCGGACACGGAGGCCGGCCCGACGCCGCCATGAGCGCTGCGCTCTTCAGCCTGGACGGCCCGGCGCGCGGCGCGCCCTGGCCCGCGGAGCCCGCGCCCTTTTACGAGCCGGGCCGGGCGGGCAAGCCAGGCCGCGGGAGCGAGCCGGGGAGCCTGGCCGAGCCGGGCGCCGTAGCCCCCGCCATGTACGACGACGAGAGCGCCATCGACTTCAGCGCCTACATCGACTCCATGGCCGCCGTGCCCACCCTCGAGCTGTGCCACGACGAGCTCTTCGCCGACCTCTTCAACAGCAACCACAAGGCGGGCGCGGCGGGCGCCGCCGCGGGAGCCCTGGAGCTGCTGCCCGGCGGCCTCGCGCGCCCCCACGGCCCGGGCACCGCCGCCCCGCGTCCGCTCAAGCGCGAGCCCGACTGGGGCGACGGCGACGCGCCCGGCTCGCTGCTGCCGGCGCAGGTGGCCGCGTGCGCGCAGACGGTGGTGAGCCTGGCGGCCGCGGCGCAGCCCACGCCGCCCACGTCGCCCGAGCCGCCGCGCGGCAGCCCCGGGCCGAGCCCCGCCCCGGGCCCGGCGCGGGAGAAGAGCGCGGGCAAGAGGGGCCCGGACCGCGGCAGCCCGGAGTACCGGCAGCGGCGCGAGCGCAACAACATCGCCGTGCGCAAGAGCCGCGACAAGGCCAAGCGGCGCAACCAGGAGATGCAGCAGAAGCTGGTGGAGCTGTCGGCCGAGAACGAGAAACTGCACCAGCGCGTGGAGCAGCTCACGCGGGACCTGGCCGGCCTCCGGCAGTTCTTCAAGCAGCTGCCCAGCCCGCCCTTCCTGCCGGCCGCCGGGGCCGCCGACTGCCGGTAACGCGCGGCCCGGGGGAGGGGGCGGGAGAGACTCACCAACGACCGATACCTCAGACGCGACGGGCCCGGGAGCGGAGCGCGCCCCGCCCGGACGCCGCGAGAGGCGCTGGGCGCCGGCCGCAGTGTCTCTGGGACGCGCCCACGGAGGAGCCTACGGCCTGGACTGAACCACCACTGAACTTCGAGAGAAGCTATGCGTGTTTCTTTCCCCTTAAGTTATTTTCATAATGGTAGCTTTTCTACATCTTACTCCTGTCGATGCAGCTAAGGTACATTTGTAAAAAAAAAAAAAAAAAACAAAAAAAAAAACAAAAAAAAAAAAAGGAAACAAACTTTTCAGACAAACCCTTTGTATTGTAGATAAGAGGAAAAGACTGAGCATGCTCACTTTTTTATATTAATTTTTACAGCATTTGTAAGAATAAAGAAGCATTTAAAACCACCCCCGATTCCCGTATTCACAGTGACTCCTGAATGCTGGTGGCCCCAGGACCTCGCTGGGGAAGGGCACGTTCCAGTGCCAGGCGTGCAGCAAGGCACCGGGGAGGCCGCGGGACGCAGGTGTGTGTCCCTGAGGGGGGACCTGAGCTCCCTAGAAGAGGGGATCTGCTTTGCTCTTTGAAACCTGCCAGAGTCTACCTCCAGATGTTTGTTTGCTTAAGATCGAGGAAGCACGAATAAAGGAACGCGTGCTAGACTAGTAGCTTTCCGGTGGAAGGTGCTCCCAGAGAAGTTCCGGGACTTGGGGAGGAGGCTGGCGGGATGACCGGTCCTGCAGTTGACTTAGGGGCTCCTCTGTAGGCAAGAGCCCCCCCGGGGCTAACTTCAGTTGGCTGCTGCGGGGGTGAGGGGTGAGGGGTGAGGGGTGAGGGGTGAGGGGAAGGATCCGGCTCTCCGCACAGCATGTCTGAGTCGTCTTTGGCTTCCATGGGACTCTGCTTTCACTTTCCTCAGTCTTAGGTACAGCTTCCAGTAGGTTTTCCGAGTGGGTGTAAACATAAGATAGTTCTGTGGTAGATGCAAAAGACGGTCAAAAAGCTCCTCAAAAGCAGCAGTCCTGCCAGTCGTTGAAATGTTTCAAAGCTCCATCAGGACACATCAAGCCGTTCACCTTTGCCCCAACTAAAGCGGGTACTCGGCACCCTTTCTTGCTCTGGACTGCCAGGTCTATCTTTATGTAATTTAACCGTGGCCTATCATGATCGTCTTGTTATAAAGGAGGAAACAAAATCTTTATTGTCTAAAGACAATTTATTCATCATTTCGTGTTACTTTACATCTCTGCCAACAAAGCCAACAATAACCAATCACTCCTCTTGGGTCTGTAATCTCGGCTCTCTGTGCACAGTACCCAGCATGATTAAACAGGCCTATAGGTATAGCGAGAATCACAGCAGGTAACTCATCTATACTTTAGGAGTAACGGTTTTAAACACTTAAAAATTACAAGTGAGCAGAATTTTTTTCTTGCTGTTTTAATACTGCCTAAGATGAAGTACAAAATGAAGGCCTCAAGCTTAGTTAAGTTTTAATGTAACATGTTCCTGAATTTGCAGAAAGGTCGTAAAATAGAACTGTAGAAAAAAGCATTTTGAGGTAGAGTTTACAAGATTATCTTGCTAACATTTGCCCTAGAAAAATCTGAGCTCCATTTCAAGATCATAGAGTACACTCACTCTGCCCGTAGTTAACAGATAACTACCCCAAACCACCACCACCTCCGCTGCATCACAAAGTTCACAGCTCCTGTGGCGACGGGCAGTGTCGGGAAGAGGCTCTTCCTGCAGTCAGGAGCTCGATTTCCTCCAATCCAACGCAGCTAGCCGGGTGGGTGGTTACGGACCGGACAAAACAATTCAACAACCCCACCTCCTTTCCGAGGACACTCTGCGCTTCATAACTCTGCAGTGACAGAAGGCATGCCGGTTAAAGCAAATAGAGCTAGCCCCGGACGTCCTGTTCCCAACAACACAGAACACCAAAGAGCAGAGCAGAAGGTCCTTCCCTCAGTCTGTGACCTTCCACTTTGCAAACGGTGAGAACAACAGGGTGAGGAAGAAAAAAAGTGACAGGCTAGATAAAAGCCCTGTTGATTATGGCAAATGAAGGAGCTCCTGTTTTCTGATCTCTGTTAGTGGATGCAACGACAAGGACGTCCCAGCTGGCCGTCCTTGGAGAGGAACTGGGGACTGACATACAAAGGGATGTGCCCCGGTCTCTAGTGGGAAGGCTGGGGGCAGGGCACGCATCATGCTTGCAGCTGTCTTCCACTTCCTTTGGGACACTTCCCCAATCTAGCGACACTTCTGGTCAAAGGATTGCCTGGTACTTTGCCCCAGACTTCCCTCCTTAACGGGATCCCGTTTTTTCTAGAGTAACTCTTCTCGGGCCAAACATACAGAAAGCTTCCTCTTCACACTGTTTGTTTGAGGAGTATCTTACGGGCAGGTTTCATCTCTAGATGAGAACTCAGGGCACTGGACAGCATGGGAACCAGATGACCGTGCTAGGAAGGTGTGGCAGGTTTCAAACCTCAGAACGCTTTCTTCCAGGGGTTGGGGGGAAGTGGGACTGAAAATAAAGAGCGGCTCAAACTCGCTGGGATGAATCCCATCTCTGGCTTCAGCAGAGACCGAGGCCCTGGAAGGTAACAGGTTCTTTCAGAGGCTCCTTTGCTGCCACTTGCAGAATGCTGTCTGAGGCGCACCACCCCTCCTCTGCGCAAGACCCCTTCACACAACTCTACGGTAGCTCAGGTCTGTATGTTTTAGCTCACTCCTTCCATCGTTAATGTGTCTTCGCGAAGGAGATGGAGGCTGGAGGGCTCTGACAACGTGGCAAAAGTAGGCACGTGTCTGTGGCTCCCTGGTGCCCTCCCATCGAAGGTGGGCACCTCACTGCCCTTACCCTGGCTCCTGGGCTGGACTTAGTGACTACTTCTCACGGAAAGTATGGTGGAAAGGACACTGAGTGGCATCCCCAGCTTGGTCAGGAAGGAGCCCAGCTTCTGCCTGCATCTCTTGGGATCCAGACACATATCGTGAGAGAAGCTAGACTGTGTGGCCAGAGCCCGAGAAGGTCCCAGGCAAAGGAGCACAGCAGTCAGTTGGGGACTGAAGGGCGTTTTGTGAGTCCAGCCTAGGCTTTGGGGCACCAACTGATGGCCCGCAGAGCTGTCCTGGCAGAGCCCTACCCAAACTGCAGGTCTGTATGCAGAGTTAAGTATGGAGGCCACCTAAGCTTTGGGGTGGTTGGTTTTGAAGCAGTAACATGATGTTCAACCTGGGATCAACCTGGGATGTGAACACTGCTCTACCGCCAGTCCACAAGATCGTTCTGCTTTCCCGTCTTTGAAGTAAGGCATATTGCAACACACCCAGCCTATTCAATGTGATCGGTAGTTTTGGTTTCTTCAGTGCTTAATGGAGGGATGGGGGAGTAAGAGTTGCAGTCAAGACAGGTGAAGAGGGGTCAAAGGGCAGCTCAGTTAGTCAAGTGTCCAACTCTTGATTTCAGCTCAGGTCGTGGCCCCAAGGTCATGGGATTGAGCCCCGCAACAGGCTCTGTGCTGAGTGTGGAGCCTGCTTGAGATTCTCTCTCTCTCTCTCTCTCTCTCTCTCTCTCTCTCTCTCTCCCTCTCTGCCCCTCTCCCGCTTGTGCACTCTCTCCCTCTCTAAAACACAAACACAAACAAAAAAAGACAGATGAAGAGGCGGAACTAAAGTCTCTCACTGGACAACCGTGGCTGAGGCCTTCCTCAGCCCCAGCTCATCTGTGCCATTGATGTCAGGTTCGTGGCCCACTGCCTTGATCATTCGTCAAGGACTTGCTATAAACCAAGAGGGGTCTGATCCTGGAGAGATGGCAGAGAACCAGACAGCCGCAGGACTGTGGGGTGTGGAGGGCGCCCATAGGGCCGTGCAGAGTAAGGGGTCGCCATCCCCGGCTGGGAGGACTGAGGTAGGCCGGCTGGGTACTTCTTTGCTGTCTCTCACTACTTGTACATCCGTGCGTGGGGAAGTAGGAGGCCCAGGCACTCCTACACTCACTTAGGTAAAGGTGGAGAATTCTGGCTTGTAAACAAAGTCAGGAACAGATCATTCCTTCTTACCACATCAGATTTGGCAGCGATAGATTATAATAACCACATCATAGTCAATAATAACTATATCACTGATAAGTGGAAATCAAATGATAATTATGTTTGGGGGGAATTAAGATGGAAAGGTACAGAACAGTCACGCTAGCAAATGCAAGCGCACTGTTCATATGAACGGACTGAATGTACATACGTGTGAAATGGGTTTGTTTTTAAAAGGCGCACTACATCTCCCTTCAACTTTTATTTTTCTGAAAGCTAGGAAACAAACTCCAAATTTCGTATCACTATAATGTGACCTTTGACAACTAACATGTACAACAGCAGCCGCTCCATTTCTCACCTCTGTAGCTTGAACACGCCAAAGTTTCGGTATAAAACTTCACACTCCGGTGTCCTAACCAGAAACAGTACATCTGTTCCAGGGAGTGGAGCTATGGTTCTCATGGAAAGACTAATTTGATTCTTTGGATTTTGGCAAATGTGCATTCTCACCCAGAAAATGGACAGAATCAGGACTGCAAAACTCATGCTCATGTCTCCACAGAGGACCTTCTTACACCCATCTTCTATCAGCTCCTTGCAGGTCAGATGTAAAGCCCTGATTATCCACCGTGAATAAAGCTGGGGGAGGGGGAAGGAGCTGACTAAAATGTACCTCCAGGCTTGCAATTTACTCTAATTTTACTGGCGTCAGCTCGGATAACAGAGCACCCAGAAAGGTGACACCCAGGACCGTTGCCACCCTGTGCCCCTCACCCAGTGCAAATGTGCACACGTAGGCACACACAGGTGTGTACACACGCTCAAGCACACCCCCAGGCAAACCCACCGGCAAACGCACCCACGCTCAGATACACACACGTTTGCACACACACCCTTGAGCTCTTTATAAGTAGGGTTTTGCCTACAGGTGCCCCGTAGTTGAGAGGTGTGATGTGTAAGAGGTACAGGTCAGCCTCACTCAGAAGGAAATCAAGTGAGGAGACAGTTCTGCCAGGGCCTCCTCCTGATCCCCAGGTCCCTACAGAGAGGTTGGGGAGTCCAGAGCAGTCCGTGGCTGGAGGCTTCCCAGAGGGAGCACCAGGCTGCTCTCTGGAGGAGCCTGTGGGGAACCGGAGGGAGAACAGGCCTGAGCCTGGTAGGGCCCAGCCAGGGCCGCCTGAGGAACTGCAGGGCAGGTGCTGGGCCTCTGCGCCCATGTGGGCCTGCGGGGAGCCGTGCACCATCCCAAGTGCTGTTGGTTCTTGTTTGCTGAGGCTGTGGGTTTGGGTTCATTCGCTATGTGTTCTCCTTAAGCAGAAGTTTTCCCAACACTTCCCAACTTTTTGCCCAGATAACCTAGATCTGCCACGTTTAGCACCTGTTTAAAGCCCCCTCCAATCCCATCAGCCTTACCCAGGATCACGCCCTTCTGTCTTCCTCCTCACCCACCCCAGAGACCGAGAGATAAGGTGACGAGGAATCAGTCAGCAGGTGCTGCTGTCCTGTCACCCAGAAAGTTCAGGGGGAACAGAAACATACACACAAGGATCCCTGTCACCCTCCCACACTCTGCTAGGTAGTCACTTCTGGGGATAACAATGTACCCAACGAAGACTGTGGCTGCGGGCCCTGCACTCTCGTTTCTTTAGCGGTAAAATGTGGATTCTGCACTACCGAGATGTTGGGGACGTTAAATAAGGCAAAGGTGGAAGAAAAACAGTGAGCACAGTTGGTGGCCCGCTGTAGTTACCGACTCACATTTTACTTGGACACAGTCAGGGAGTACTTGCTCACGAGCCCTGCCATCAGTCCCTACACGTGAAGCAGCCCTTGGGATACAGGTTTGGCGTGGGGCTGGAGGTGTCCCCATGCTGCACTAGGCAGCTATGCCCCCGCCGGTGCGCTGTATCCCAGGGAGAGAGCCAGAAACTCTTTTTAGGGCTCCACGGGCAGTTCCGCCCTGAAACCTGGTCGGACCGGTGATCCCCTCGGATCCTGTTCGTGGATTCGTCCACGTCCCAGTTTAGTCCAAACTTTGAGAGCCATGGTTTTGAGGGAGGAGTGTGAATGGCTGCTCCACCTCCTGTGCTGCCGACCTCTGCGCCTCAGGAGGGGCTGGCAGCTGCCGGAGGCAGAAGCCCCTCGCACCTCCGGAGGAGCCCCGCGTTCCGGCTGCAATCGGAGCTGGAATTTGGCCATGGGATCCCATCAGAAAGTTCTGCAGATGGCCAGCCCGCTTTTCGCCACACTCTGCCCAGCTGGCCCAAGTCTGCTACTTGGATGTGGACCCACCACTGGCCACAGATACCTTTTGTGACCTGGGAACTGTGCCCTGGCACCATCGCAGCGGTCAGTCCCCCGTGCTCTTCTCCGGGGTTCGGTGAGTCCACGGGCCACTTGTGGTGCTAGCAGATGGTTTTGACCAGACATGTCAAGGACAGACCTTTCCTGTTTATGAGGGCCAAATTTTACAAGGAAGAAACTGTCTCTAGGCCGTAAGTTATGTATGTTTAGGTGGTGGTGTTCTTGAAGGAGCACACCGCTTCACTAAGCCTCACACCACAGCAACTCTCAGGGCAGGCAAAACGGTTCTGAGGAATAACGGTAATGTTCCAGTTACTCAGACTCTGGAACACCCAGCAATTAACAAACACAAGACGTGTGCCTCAGATATTGCCGTTCTCTTAACGTAAAACCATGGCAGGCCTTGAAGGGTCAACTGTCTTCCTAAAATCAAAGCCAGGGAGACAGATTCATGGATCTACTGCAAGACTGGTTAGGAAAGGGCCTCAATCCCACAAGGGAAAGGTCTCGTGAACAGACTCGGCCCTTGCCGGGAAGAGACCGCGGTGTGGCGCGCCCACGTCTCGGCCTACTCCACACACCGAGGACGCGCCCGATTCCACTGCGGCACTCCGCTGTGAGCGAGAGTGCGGGAGGCGGGGGTCTGCACCTGGGGATGATCCACTGACTCGGGCTGAAGCGCACAGGGCTGGACACCGGGGCTGCGTGTCCCTGGACTTACCCCATCTTCGCAGGCGGCGAACCTCAGGAGCGAAGAAACACTGGCCTGGGACAGCTGCAACGACAGCGGGGCGGGCGGGTTAAACCCCAGGATGGGTGCCAGCGCTCAGCCCCGCGCCCGGGGTCCATGTCGAGTCCTCATCTCTCCGGTAGCTTCCCTCTCCAAGTCTTGAGTCCAACGTGACTGTAAGTCACAGACACGGGAAGACAGTGTTCCCGAGGGGGAGCCCTTCCCTCCCCTCCCCCAGGGAAGGAAAAACAGAGGCCGCGCTCCCAGCTGGCGGTGCGGCAGAGGGGCTCTGTGACACAGAGTGGGACGCACGCGAGCACCGCCCGCCTCCTACCTTGACCCTCACTGTGCACTGGGGGCGAGAGGGGCAGTCCAGGAACACCTGCAAGTGCCTTCTGGGAAGAGGAGAGATGACCACGCGGGAGCAGTCCCCACAGGAAAAGGCGCCTCTGTTGTTTGGAAACACACAGGGAAGATAGGACTTGGAAAGCGCAAATCAGAAGAGTCTCGTGGTAGACAATTTTTTCTAAACACGAGTGTTTGCTGAGACAGAAAAGGGGATTTACCCTCAGAAACGAAATTCCTGAAATAGGCCAGAAGAAGCTCCAGGCTCAGCCTGTTCTGAGGGACCAGTGTCAGCCTCCCGCTAAGGGCTGCGTAGGTAACTGATGCCCCAAGGGACGGAAGGGACACGGGCAGGGCAGTCTCATTCGAGCTGGGAGAGGGGGGACAGCAAACATCCCACGAAGCCAAGTGGAGGCCCTGGGCTCAGCAAGCAGAGGTCAGGGCTTCCCTTCTGCCTCAACAGGACAACCTCCTCCTTGTCACCAGTAGCTATGCTCCTTACTGCCACCAAGTAAGCCTGTGACTCAAACTCTTCTTGTCTCTTAAATATGATCCAGTAATGACTTGTTTATACCTAAGGCCACCGGCCCAGGAGGCGTCAAGGAGACAGCTGTCCTTTACTTATTAAGAAGCAGAAAAGTAACAATCGGGCCTCCTCCTGTCAGGTGACAAAGTCACCTTGGGAGGCTGGGGAACCGGCTCAGAGAACTACATTGATACCCAACCCCCTGGGGCCCAAGGGAGGGTATGCAGTAATGCTGGTCCAGGGAAGGAATGTCTGTTTACACAGATGTTCACTGGTCTCTGGAAAAGTCTGTACCCCCGCAGAGGACAAGCTGTAGAGTCACCAAGTTTGTCTCATTCATTCACATTGGCCCTGAGTTTTTCTTTTTACTCCTGACCGGAGATAAAGGAGCTGAGTACAAAACCGGGCTCTTTCCTCTTTGGTGAACTGCAAGGACCAGCAACACGCCCTGCCACGAGGAAGCAAGCTCACCTCGCACCACGGCCTTCTAGCTGCAGTGCCGCTACTTGGCTTCCGGGTGGGAGTCATGCCTGGGCCCTGGCAGGGGAAGCTGGCCCGAGGCAGCGTGGCACTGGGGCCCTAGGACTGGCTGCGGCTGCCCTGGGCTCTTTCAGGACAGCTGCTGCGTGCTTACCTGTCTCCTGGGCTCTGCTCCAGTCTCTCGTTGCCACACAGGTCACAGGTGGGCCATGAGAAAGCCGTGCTCTCGTCCACACCAACCACAGTGCCTGGGCCCACGTGAAACAAAGATGGAGTCTCAGGGGCAGTGTCCGCCCTCCCAACTTCTCTCTGTCCCTCAGGCCCTAGATGCTAGTGTGAGGTTCCTCAGGTTGTTCTCTCCCTTGTGCGTTTATACAAATGTTCCCAAGCTTTTTATAATTTCCATGTACTGCACAAACAAAACTACAACAATAAAAAGTAAGTTGTTTAAAACTTGCCCATATTACTACCTAACCAAGTATTTCCATTCTGCCTCATTGTTTTCCGTTTTTTTCCAGATGTGTACATACTGAAATCATTACAAGCAAGCTGGCGGGGCAGTGTCTCACACTACTTTGTAGGTTGCTGTAGAGCTGTTGCAAGGACTGTCTTATCTGATATTCCATTTAAGTCACGGTTACCTCCATAGTGGACATACAGGTCTGAGGCAGTGGAAATCTTTCCACGTAAGGTCCTTATTGTACTGAGATCTCTTTCTCGGGCTAGATTCATGGAAGCAGAATCACTCTGTCAAGAGTACGAGTGTTGGAGATACAGAAACACCCTGTTAGAAGCTGTGTCCCACAAGGAGGTTCACAGTCATTCACACTGTCACCATCCATTCACAGAGTGTTAGCCTCACCTCAGTATTTGCTTCCTTGATAAGTATAATGGAATTCCTGATGTTCATTTCCACTTCTTTGGTAAGGAAAGAGAAGTATTCTTATTGGTTTGTTACCCTCTTATGTGATTTCTTTGGTTTCCTTATTTCTTTTGTAATCCAATATTTGTGATTTATTTATTCAACAAACAAATGTGTATACAATGCTACTTAGTGTGGGATATACATGTAGCATGAAATATATAATGATGAATACTACAATCCCCACTCTTGTGGACTCTCCAGTCTGGTTGAGAAGAGAGATGAACAAATAATGAGAAAAATATGAATATGGGAGAAAACATTCACAAAAACATATCGGATAAAGGACTGTTATCCAAAATATACAAAGAACTCTTACAACTCAACAATAACACAGACAACCCAATTAAAAAATGGGCCTAACACCTTCATAGATACCTCACCAAAGATAATATAAGATGGCAAATAAGTATATGAAAGATGTCAAACATCATATGAGCAGGGAAATGCAAATTAAAACAAGGAGAACACAAACACACACACACAAAATTCCAAATAATCCATTTAAAAACGGGCTGAGGACCTGACTAGATATTTTTCCAAAGAAGACATCAAGATGGCCAACAGACACATGAAAAGATGCTCAACATCACTGATTAAAAGGGAAATACAAATCAGAACAACAAGATATCACCTCATACCTGTTGGGATCACTAAACTCCGAAAGACAAGAAATAACAAGTGCTGGCAAGCATGTGGAGAAAGGGGAGCCCTCATGTACTGTTGGTGGGGATGCCAACGGGGGCAGCCACTGTATGGAGGTGGCTCAAAAACAGTATGGAGGTTCCTCAAAAAATTGAAAATAAAAATACCATATAATCCAGTAATTCCCCTATTGGGTATTTAACCAAAGAATACAAAAACACTAATTGGAAGATATATACACTCTGATGCTTATAGCAGCATTATTTACAATAACCAATTTATGGAAGCAGTCCAAGTGTCCCTCTATGGATGAATGGATAAAAACAGATGTGATACACATACACACACACAGGGGAATATTATTCAGTCATAAACAAGAATGAGATCTTGCCATGTGCAATAAAAAGGATGGACCTAGAGGGTATTATGCTAAGTGAAATAAGTCAGTCAGAGAAAGAGAAATACCATATGATTTTGCTTATATGTAGAATCTAAAAACCGAAACAACCAACCAAACAAACACAAAGTAGAAACAAACCCATAAATACAGAGAACAAAGCGGTAGTTGCCAGCGGAGAGAGGGGTGGGGGATGGGCAAAATGGGTGAAGTGTTACAGGCTTCCAGTCATGGAATAAATGTTATGAGGATACGATAATAAGCTGTATGGTGACAGATGGTAGCTACCCTTGCAGTGAGCACAGCACAATGGATAAAGTTGTCAAATCACGATGTTGTACACTTGAAACTCCTGTAACACTGTGAGTCAACTATAATAAGTAAAACAAAACAAAATACCCAACAATGAGATAACACTATGCACCTATTAGAAGGGCCAAAATCCAGAACACTGACCCCACCGTATTCTGGTAAGGATATGGAACAATAGGAACTCGCAGTCATGGTCGGTGGGCATGCAAAATGGTACAGCTACTTCGGAACACAGTTTTGGCAATTTCTTATAAAACCAAACATAGTCTTACCATATGACCCAGCAATTGTGCTTGGTGGTATTCATCCAAAGGAGTTGAAAATTTATGTCCACACAAATACCTGTATACAGATGTTTACAGCAGCTTTCTTCTTTTTTTTTTTTTTTTAAGTTTTTATTTATTTATTTTGAGAGAGAGGGAGAGAGAATCCTAAGCAGGCTCCGCAATGTCAGCACAGAGCCCTATGCGGGGCTTGAACTCACGAACCATGAGATCATGACCCGAACCGAAACCAAGAGTTGGACACTTAACCAACTGAGCCACCCAGGCGCCCCAGCAGCTTTATTCTTAATTGCCACAACTTGGAAGCAACCAAGATGTCCTTCAGCAGGTGAATGGATAAACCGTGGTACATCCAGACAATGGGATATTATTCAGCACTAAAAAGAAATGAGCTATAATACCATGAAAACATACATGGAAACTGAATTCATATTGCTTAGTGAAAGAAGCCAGTTTGAAAAAGCCATATACTGGGCGCCTGGGTGGCGCAGTCGGTTGGGCGTCTGACTTCAGCCAGGTCACGATCTCACAGTCCGTGAGTTCGAGCCCCGCGTCAGGCTCTGGGCTGATGGCTCAGAGCCTGGAGCCTGTTTCCGATTCTGTGTCTCCCTCTCTCTCTGCCCCTCCCCCGTTCATGCTCTGTCTCTCTCTGTCCCAAAAATAAATAAATGTTGAAAAAAAAAAAATTAAAAAAAAAAAAATAAAAAATAAAAAAGAAAAAGCCATATACTGCATGATTCTAACTATACAACATTCTGGAAAAAGCAAAACTACACAGACAGTAAAAAGGTCAACGGCTGCCATGTGTTAAAGGGGAGGGAAGGTGAACAGGTGGAGCAGAGGATTTTTATGTCAGTGAAACTACTCAGTCGATACTGTGATAATGGATACATGTTGTACATTTGTCTGAACCCATGGAAGTACAATACCAAGAAGGAACTCTAATGTCAACTCTGGACTTTGGGTGATTATGATGTGACAATGTAGGCTCATCAACTGCGACAAATTTATCACCCTGGTGGGGGATGTTGATAATGGGGGAGGCAGTGCATGTGCAGGGGCAGGAGGTATGGGGAATCTCTGTAACTTCTGCTCAACTGTGCTGTAAACCTAAAACTGCTCTAAAAATAGTCTATTAAGGGGGTGCCTGGCTGGCTCAGTATGACTCTTGGTCTCAGGGTGGTGAGTTCAAGCCGCACATTGGGCACAGAGCCTACTTAAAATAAATAAACAAATATATAGTACATTCATAAATAAATAAAAATAGTCTATTAAATATTATCATGAAATAAATGCTAAATTGAGAAATGGAAAAGACCCTTGGAGGTAGAGAAGAGAGGCTCTCCAGCTAGCTTGAGGTCAGGGAAGGTTTCCCAAAAGAAGAGACACGAGGTGTGGTTGTAGGTGGGTGACAGGTGCTGGTGGGGCTGGAGGCCAAACAGGCATGAAGGAAAGGCAAATGATATGGCTGAGAGGTTGGGAACCCAAGTCACTCAGGGTCTTGCTAGGGATGTTAGACTTGGAAGGCATGAGAAGTCAGTGAGGAATTTTAAACAGGAGATTGAGATGCTCTAATTGTCTTGAAATGTGAAGCATTATAGATATCATCTAGATACATTAGCAAACCATAGACCATTCTTGTTGAAAAGTGGTGAGATTAGACATTTGAAAAGGTGTGACCTAAGTTTCCAGAAAAATAGAAGAATCATCCCTCCTAGTCCTGGAGCAAAGACTTTCATTCTCCACTAGAACAAGCATTAGGAGAAACGTATCTGTAGGGGATAAAACAATTGTTACAACTAAGTAGGCTTGATTTATTAAAATGCATTCATGCAAGCCTACTTGAATGACTTTTTAAAAATGAAAATAATAGATCTTGATTTTGAAAAGGCTGTCCCAGCTAATTTCATTGTCCTTGCAAATCTAATCAAGATTGAGTCAAAGGGATAAAAAGTAAAGTCAATAACGGCTTATAATACAGCCGGAAAGGAGTGTTGACCAATTCACAAGAGGCAGACGCATAAGTAGGGCCAAGCGGGATGAGGGGTTCCCATGCCACGGGTGTGTGTGCCCAGTGCCAGCTGGTTCACAGCAGTACTTGCTAAGTGTATGCTACATGAACTAATTAAAAGAGGACTGCTACCAACTAAAGTTCCTTTGTATCCTAAGATATCTTTGGGTGTTAACTGCGCTTACATTTAGATGGGATTAAGCAATTTCCTTCCAGCAGGGAACAAGACACAGTTGAAGAAATATATTTCATCTGGGGTACACACCACTGGAGATGCCTTCCAGTAACTCGAAATAAATTCCAAGGGATGGCTGGGAAGTGTACTATTAAACTGTTAGCATCTAGAACATTTGCTTAAATGAAAACAAAAGGGGGAAAAAAACCCCATTTTTGTTAGAGTTTGAGGGTTGTAACCATACTCATTGTTTGGCTGCAATGCACTATTAGAAGCTTTTACTTTTTGGGGTGCCTGGGTGGCTCAGCTAGTTAAGCATGGACTCTTGATTCCAGCTCAGGTCTTGATCTCACAGCCCTGAGTTCAAACCCTGCATTGGGCTCGACACTGGGCATGGAGTTTACTTAAAACATAAAATAAAATAAACTTTTTACTTTCCCTGTCTTATTGACAGGAATCTCTTGTAATCAGGTTTGGGAAAGGTGTATCACAGATCCATTAAAACATGTTTTCAAAAAGGTTCTTTCACAGGCTCCTTCCTGGGAAGCGCAGTGGCTCCTTTCCAGTAGGGGACAGGGCGGCTACGGGCTCCGGTATTTTCTTCAGTGACTTTCAACTCTCTGGCCCACCCTCCTCTCCACTCGTGTTTTCTAACGGACAGAAGCTGGGGCTCAGAAGTGAGGCCAAAGCCTGGTCTGAAGACAGGACTTGGCCACACATTTCCAGGGAGGCAGAGTACAAATTTACACTTGCTGTGTCGGTGCCCCTGGCATTGAGCGAGACCACCACCCACTAGCGAGGGGAATGTAAGCAAGTGGTGAGCAACGCAATGAGATAAAAATCAATGCTGCAAGAGTTTTTTATCCTAAAAGAAGTGAACTGGGAAGAGCCCTTGCATAGGGTGGATGCTGATGATTGGGAAATGACACCAGAAGGCCTGGCAACCCAAGCACGTCAGTGAGCACTGTCCCCCACGGGGGCTCCGTTTTCCAGGAACACTTGAGCAGATGGAGCACTCGAGCAGGTGGAGCACTCGAGCAGGTGGAGCACTCATGTAGACAGATGGAGCACTTCAGCAGATGGAGGACTCTAGCAGATGGAGCACTCGTGCAGATGGAGCACTCGAGCAGGTGGAGCACTCATGTAGACAGATGGAGCACTCGAGCAGATGGAGCACTCCTGCAGGTGGAGGACTGAGCAGATGGAGCACTCGTGCAGATGGAGCACTCGAGCAGGTGGAGCACTCATGTAGACAGATGGAGCACTTGAGCAGATGGAGGACTCTAGCAGATAGATGGAGCACTTGAACAGATGGAGCACTCCTGCAGGTGGAGGACTGAGCAGATGGAGCACTCGTGCAGGTGGAGCACTCGAGCAGGTGGAGCACTCATGTAGACAGATGGAGCACTTGAGCAGATGGAGGACTCTAGCAGATAGATGGAGCACTTGAGCAGATGGAGCACTCCTGCAGGTGGAGGACTGAGCAGATGGAGCACTCGTGCAGATGGAGCACTCGAGCAGGTGGAGCACTCATGTAGACAGATGGAGCACTTGAGCAGATGGAGCACTCCTGCAGGTGGAGGACTGAGCAGATGGAGCACTCGTGCAGGTGGAGCACTCGAGCAGGTGGAGCACTCATGTAGACAGATGGAGCACTTGAGCAGATGGAGGACTCTAGCAGATAGATGGAGCACTTGAGCAGATGGAGCACTCCTGCAGGTGGAGGACTGAGCAGATGGAGCACTCGTGCAGATGGAGCACTCGAGCAGGTGGAGCACTCATGTAGACAGATGGAGCACTTGAGCAGATGGAGCACTCCTGCAGGTGGAGGACTGAGCAGATGGAGCACTCGTGCAGGTGGAGCACTCGAGCAGGTGGAGCACTCATGTAGACAGATGGAGCACTTGAGCAGATGGAGGACTCTAGCAGATAGATGGAGCACTTGAGCAGATGGAGCACTCCTGCAGGTGGAGGACTGAGCAGATGGAGCACTCGCGCAGTTGGAGCACTCGAGCAGGTGGAGCACTCATGTAGACAGATGGAGCACTCGAGCAGATGGAGGACTCTAGCAGACAGATGGAGCACTCGTGCAGATGGAGGACTCAAGCAGATGGAGCGCTCGTGCAGGTGGAGATGTTTGTTCTCAGTGAAGGACTAGCTCACGGGGCCATACTCTGACTTTGTTCAAGCTCTACTCGGGGAAAATGCTCAATGTTCTGCAAGGTCCACACCACTGTTGGAGACCCTGATGCCCACCTGATTTAGCTGCTGCAGAGAGCTGTCCACCTCCCAGCACTGACCTCCCGCAGATGGTGAAAGAGCCTGCTTGGAGCTCTCTTTGGACAAGCCATCACTGGACTTTCCAGGACAGGGAAGGGCAGAGTAGAGCAAGGCTGAGTTATGGAGAAAGGGGTGTCTGCTATTGTTACCTCACTGAGTAGTAAGGACTCTAGGCTTGTGTGGCTTTGATTGGAGTCAGATCTGGACAAGTCCACGGCTGGCTGGAAAGCAGGGAAGCCTCTGTGGCCCTTCGTCCATCAGTGGGATCTGTTCACTGCCCCAGCCTCTACCTTACCTGGGGTGTTCTTGCATGGGAGACTGGGCCAATCTTTGCTATTCTGCAGCTGGGGTTTTGTTTTCTCTAAATCCCTAGTTAACTGGTTCTTATCAGGGGATCTGGCAGCTCTGTGATAATAGTGTTTACATATCCACCTGACCCACCCAGAGGCCTGCAGGATACCTTCAGATAGAGATCCACAGGGAACTCTACATTAAAGTGGTGGCATGTGAAGAAAAGGATAAAAGTCAGAAACTGGATCTACATAAACTAAAGGAAGAGCATCAGAGAAGGAATAATAAAAATTAATGTAAAACATAATAGTTTGCTTAGGTCATTAATAACAACAATGTATTCGGTGATTATACCTTATGGATAAGTGAATGTCAGCAATGTTCTAAGGAATGGGAGAGAGGAATTGAGAATATCCTTACAAGATACCTGTACTACCCTTGAAGCAGGATAGTGTTATTTCAAAGTGGACTTGGTTAGTTATAAATATATATTGCAGTATCTAGGGCAACCACTAAGGAATGTTAAAAAAAAAAAAAAAAAAAAAAAAAAAAAAAAAGCAAGCGCCTGGATGGCTCAGTCAGTTAAGCATCCAACTCTTGATTTCAGCTCAGGTCATGATCTGAGATCTGTGAGATCAACCCCTCTGCACTGTGCTGTCAGCTCAGAGCCTGCTTGGTATTCTGTCTCTCCTATCTCTCTGCCCTTCCCCCCCCACTGTCTCTGTCTCTCTCAAAATAAATAAACAAACATTAAAAAAAAAAGAATGTTAAGAAAAGTGTAATCAATATGCTGAGAAAGAGGAGAAAATGGAGTCATAAAATACTCAATTAAAATGAGAAAATGCAGGGGTGCCTGATGGCTCAGTTCATTGAGCAGCTTGATTTTGGCTCAGGTCATGATCCCAGGGTCATGGGACTGAGCCACTATGTTGAGCCCCACATCGGGCTTCCCACTGAGCATGAAGCCTGCTTAAGATCCCCTGTCACTCTCCCTCTGCCCCTCTCCCCAGCTCGCACTCTAACGTTAAAAAAATAAAAAAATAAAACAATAAAATGAGATAAAGCAGGAGGGTGGAAGACAAGTTCCCTGAATAGAAAACAATTATAAATACGATAGATATTAATCCAATTATATAAATATTCACTTCATATGTGAATGGTCTAAAAACATAAATTAAAAGAGACTGTCAGAGTGGACAAAAAAACATGAGCTAACTCTGTTGTCTACTTCAACTATAAAGACACATAGAGATTAAAGTAAAATTATAGAAGAAAGATATACCTTGCTAACACTAATAAGTTAAAATAGGTATATTAATTTTAGACAGAGCAGACTTCAGATCCAGGAAAATTATTAGAGAGAAGACAGAAAAGGCATTAAATAATGATAAAGGGGTCAATTTGCCAAGAAGACATAACAATTCTTCATGTGTATGCACCTAACAACAGACTGTGAAAATATGTGAAGTAAACTGATAAAACTTCAAGGAGAGATAAAGAAACCCACTATTATATTTTATTTATTATTCTTTGAGACTTCAATACCCTTCTATCAATGACTGAAAGGTCCAAAGGCAGACAATCATAAAGACAGCTGAACTGAACAGCATCATCAATCAATTGGATCTAATTGACATTTATAGAATACTCAATCCAATGACAGCAGAATAAACATTCTTCTCAAGCTCACATGGAATATCCATCAAGACAGACCACAAAGTGGGGCATGAAACACATTTAAAAGTATAGAAATCATACAGAAATCAGGGGCACCTGGGTGGCTCAGTCAGTTGGGTGTCTAACTATTGATTTCAGCTTGGGTCATGATCCCGGGGTCGTGGGATTGAGCCCCACATTGGGCTCTAGGCTGAGCGTGGAGCCTGCTTAGGATTCTCTCTCTATTCCTCTGTCTCCTCTCCTGCTCATGTGCTCTCTCCCTCAAAAAAGGAAAGAAATCATACTAAGTATGTTCTTAGACCACAACGGAATTAAACAGAAGTCAATAACAGAAAGATAGCTGAAAACCCCCAAATAACTGGAGATTAAACAATACACTTCTAACTAACACATGGGTCAAAGAAGAAATCTCAAGAGAGGTTTTAAAATATTTTCAACTAAATGAAAATTAAAACATATCAAAACTTGTGGGATGTAGCAAAACCAGTGCTTAGAGAGAAATTTATAGCACTCTATATGCATATATAAGAAAATATCTAATATATAACTTTCATCTTAGGAAAAATAAAAAGAGAAGCAAATTACAACCAAAGCAAAGGGAATATAAGCAATAATGAAAATTAGAAGAGAGATCAATACAATTAAAAACACAAAATCAAGAAGAGAAATTCAAGAAACCCAAATTTGATCCCTTGAAAAGATTAATAAAAATTATCTGATAAACTTCTCACAGTCTAATCAACAGTGCCAGAGACAGAAGAAACAAATTAATTTTATCAGAAATGAAAGAGGGGCCATCATTACTGATCCCATGGACAGTAAAAGGATAATAAAATAATGTTATGAACAACTCTACCCACCCCCCAAATTTGCTAAATTACGTGAAATGGATCAATTCCTTGAAATACACAGTCTATCAAAACTCACACGAGAGGAAACAGATGATCTGAATAAGCTAATCTCTATTAAAGAAGTTGAATAAATAATTCATAATCTTCCAAAACAGAAAATACCAGGACCAGAAGGTTCACAGGCAAATTCTACCAAACTTGTAAGTAAGAAATCATACCAATCCTCTACAATCTCTTCAGAAAATAGAAGCAGAAGGAATATTTCCTAAACTCATTCTATGAAGACAGCATTACCCTAAAATAAAACCAGATAAAGACATTACATGAAAGAAAAATACAGAATAACACCTCTCATGAACATAAATGCAAAGTCCTTAACAAAATGTTAGCAAATCTAATCTATATAAAAAATATATACCATAACCAAACGTGGGATTTATTCCAGGTATACAAGGCTGGTTCAATATTTAAAAAAATCAATTAATGTAATCTGTCATATTAATGGACTAAAGAAGAAAAATCATATGATCATATCAAAAGATGTAGAAAAATAACTTGGCAATATCCAACACCCAGCCATGATAAAAACTCTCAGCAATCCAGGAATAGAGAAGATCTTCCTTAACTTGGTAAAGAACACCTACAAAAACCTACAGGTGGAAGAAACCAATAAAGAAGTCATATGTAGGAAACAGTGACTCAAACTTAAATGATTAATATGAGGGAGTCCTAGGACAGTAGTTAAGCAAATAGTTAAGACTGTCTTGGTGGGGGAGAAAGCTCTAGGAGGGAAATTATAAAGGAAAAGGATAACTCCAATGATTTGTCATAATTTTTGGAGATTTGAAAAAAAAAAGTGTGGTACAGGCAATACAAGGAAAATGAAAGTCAATATAAAATTCCATGAGGCAAACCCCATCAAAAAATCCCTATCAGCATTCTTCACAGAACTAGAATAAACAATCTTAAAATTTGTATGGAACCAGAAAGAAGAGAAAAGAAAAGAAAAGAAAGAAAAAAACCAAAGCTGGAGGCATCACAATCCCGGACTTCAAGATGTATTACAAAGTTGTAATCATCAAGACAGTGTGGTACTGGCACAAAAACAGACACTCAGATCAATGGAACAGAATAGAGAACCCAGAAATGGATCCACAAACGTATGGCCAACTAATCTTTGACAAAGCAGGAAAGAATATCCAGTGGAATAAAGATAGTCTCTTCAGCAAATGGTGCTGGGAGAACTGGACAGTGACACGCAGAAAAATGAACCTGGACCACTTTCTTACACCACACACAAAAATAAACTCAAAATGGATGAAAGACCTAAACGTAAGACAGGAAGCCATCAAAATCCTAGAGGAGAAAGCAGGCAAAAACCTCTTTGACTTTGGCCACAGCAACTTCTTACTCAACATGTCTCCAGAGTCAAGGGAAACAAAAACAAAATTGAACTATTGGGACCTCATCAACATAAAAACTTCTGCACAGAGAAGGAAACAATCAGCAAAACTAAAAGGTAACAAATGTAATGGGAGAAGATATTGGCAAATGACATATCAGTAAGGGTTAGTACAAAATCTATAAAGAACTTTTCAAACTCAACACTCAAAAAACAAATAATCCAGTGAAGAAATGGGCAAAAGACATGAATAGACACTTCTACAAAGAAGACATCCAGATGGCCGACACATGAAAAATCATCATTCATCATCAGAGAAATACAAATCAAAACCACAATGAGATACCACTTCACACCTGTCAGAATGGCTAACATTAACAAGTCAGGCAACAACAGACGTTGGTGAGGATGTGGAGAAAGAGGATCTCTTTTGCACTGCTGGTGGGAATGCAAACTGGTGCAGCCACTCTGGAAAAAAGGATGGAGGTTCCTCAAAAAATTACAAATAGAACTACCCTACGACCCAGCAATCGCACTACTAGGCATTTATCCACGGGATACAGGTGTGCTGTTTTGAAGGGACTCATGCACCCCAATGTTCATAGCAGCGCCATTAACAATACCCAAAGTATGGAAAGAGACCCAATGTCCATCAACAGATGAATGGATAAAGATGTGGTATATATATATACAATGGAGTATTACTCGGCAATCAAAAAGAACGAAATCTTGCCATTTGCAACTCCGTGGATGGGATTAGAGGTTATTATGCTAAGCAAAATTACTCAGTGAGAAAAAGACAAATATCATATGACTTCACTCATACGAGGACTTTAAGAGACAAAACAGATGCACATAAAGGAAGGGAAACAAAAATAATATAAAAACAGGGAGAGGGACAAAAGAGAAGAGACTCATAAATATGGAGAACAAACTGAGGGTTACTGGAGGGGTTGTGGGAGGGGGGATGGGCTAAATGGGGAAGGGGCACTAAGGAATCTACTCCTGAAATCAGTGTTGCGCTATATGCTAACTAACTTGTATGTAAATTAAACAAACAAACAAAACCCAAACAAACAAGGAAACAGAAGTACAGTATACTATTTTCCTATTCGGTGAAAAATATTTATATAATCATAACACTAAAAATACCATTTATTGATTTTCACCTTTGAAAATCTAAAAAAAAAAATCAATCTGTAGACAGTGTTCAAGGCTTAATTATGGTTATAGAAGAGAATATCACCAATCTTTATACTATAAAGTACAGAAACAACTGTAGGAAGGTGGCAAGGAAGAGTGGAGTAAAAGAAGCACAAAAGAGCTAATATTTTTTCTTGCAAAGTATGGAATAAAGAGAAACTATCTTTACCAGAAAGAATGACAAATAAACAAAACCCCTACAGCTGGTTGACTAAGTAGATGCTTTCCCCTTAAGATCAGGAACAGAGCAAGGAAACCCCCTGGCCCCACGTCTGCTCACTTCTATACTGCGGTTCTAGCTGAAACGGTGCCACAGGCGGTAGCAATTCTTATGGTCTTACAACAACAGGGTCCTGAACAGCTTAAGCAGTGTGGGTGCATGGTGGTTCCCCTCAAATGTGGGGCAGAGAACACCGCTCCCGCACCCTTCTCTCTCCTCTGGGCCCCTGACCAATCCTGGGCTCTGAGAGAGGTGAGGGGTGGGAGAACAGGAGCAACCTCTGGAGAGAATGAAGGTGCAAGGGGGGCCTCTGGAGGTGGAGGAGATGTGCAAGCGGTAGCACGCTGTGGGCACAGTGACGAGGACAAATGCGCAACGCATCCATCTGCTCCGGGGCGTACATCTGCAGCGTGCACGGTCCTCACAGCCTGTGTGCCCAGGGGCCCAGCGCAGCCAGCGCTCAGATGCCCCGACAGTCCAGGCAGCCTCTGCAGACTCCCAGCCCTTCCTTACCGGCATGCTTCCAAACGGCCTGCCAGCAACCCACCCTGGCTCTGTACCACAGTCTACCTACGGCGCTCACAGAATTGCTTCATTTAAGACAACTGGTCACACAGCCTCCGTGGCTGGCATGACTGGGAATAGCAGAATGAGACAGAAACAGCTCCATCCCAAGAGGTCCCTGACTCCTCAGCACAGAAAGCTTTTACAACCGGCCTTGGCATCTCCGTGGGTTTTCTATATGGCCTTCATCTGTCTGGAAGGCCTTCCCCAACTCTGCCTGACAAATCCTGACGGTCCCAAGGCCACCCACCCACTGCCTCATGGGCTTTTGCTGTCATCCGGCCCTCCTTGTCAGGGGCAGTCACCCTTCTCCACCAGTCGGTGAGCACTCCAAGCCCCCAAAGCCTCATGTGCATTATCTCGTTTAACCCTCAACAACGCTTTAAGGTGGATTCTATCAGCCCTGCGTTAGGTGACAAAATGGAAGAGTCTGCTTTCTCCGGGACCACAGGCTATACTGCTCTCATTTCGCACTTTGAATCACAACTTTACTTACGTTTTGGCCTTAACACTGAAAGAAAATGCACAGAAGAGAAGATCCAAATCACCTGAACACAATGAATAAGTGCTCAACCTCACAAGCAGGCAGGAGAATGTGAATTAGAGCAACAATGGGGTCAGAGATTTTGCTGTTTATAAAAATTATAAAAAGACTCAGGAATCTTATGATGGGCAAGGCTGGTGGGAACAGGTCCTCTCAGAAGGCCTTTTGGAAACATGAATTTCTGTATATTTTCTGGAAATTAACTTAATATCTTTTAATATTAAAAATACACAAGCCAATTGTGTGGCCACTTTGGAAAACACTTTTGCATTTCTTCAAAAAGGCTAAGTACAGGGTTTCCCATATGACCCAGCAATTCCATTCCTAGATACATACCCAAAATTCGAAAACAGGGGTTCAAACAAAAAACTCGTCCATAAATATCCATAGCGGCACTACTTACAGTAACCAGAAAGTGGAAATGACCCAATGTCCGTCAACTGATGAATGGAAAAAACAAGATGTGGTGCCTCCATACAATGAAACATTCAGCCATAAAAAGAAATAAAGCGCTGACCCCATAGTACATCGTGGATAACTTTGAAAACGTTATGCCAAATGAAAGAAGCCAATCATGAAAGACCATACAACGTATGACTTTGTGTATGTGAAATATCCAGAAAAAGCAAACCTATAAAGACGGAAAGTAGATCAGTGTTTTCCTAAGACCAGGGGAAGTGGCTGGGGTGGGAGAGGATAATGGCACTGACAATGGGCATTTTTGGAATGATGACAGTGCCTTTTTTTTTTTTTTTTTTTTTTTTAAATAATCTATACACCCAACGTGGGTCTCAAACTTACAACCTGGAGATCAGGAGTTACATGCTCTACCGACTGAGCCAGCCAGGTGCCCCAACAATGTTTTAAATTAGATTGTAGTGACAGTTGCATATCTGTGAACATACTAAAACATTTTAAATGAATGAATTGTAGTGATGTAAGTTATACCTCAGTAAAGTTGTTTAAAAAATACACGAACCCTAAAACCCTGAAATCTTCCTGCAAAGAAATCAGTAGGGATTGATGTAAAGCGTGTTTATTTCAGCCTTGTTTATAATTGCAAAAACAGGGGAACATGTTTGATGTCCATCAGTGGAGAGACAGTTTATTCATAGAAGGGAATATTATGCAACAATTAATATCTTGAGTTAGATCTTTATCTACCCATCTGGATGGACATCCCTGCTAGAGTCCTAAGTGAGGAAAGCAAGCGCCAGGATAATGTGTTTTACAAAGTCGTGCAGTCGCACACACTCCCTCCGAAGGGGGCAAACGCATGTGCTCCTGTGTGTACAGAGTGCAGCATGGCAGGTGCACAGTAGGAAATAATTTCGCTTTCTCTTTATTCATCTTTCACTAGTTCCACTGGACAGGCGCTACTTTTTTCACTAAAAAATTTAAAAAGTTAAAAAGGAGAATATTAATGCTATGCTGAGCCCCAGACTCACATATCCAATCAGCTACTGAAATGTCTTTTCAGATGGATCAAAACGTCTAAACTCGTCAAGACATAGCTAAAATTGTGCTCTCAAAGCCGGCCTCTTCTGCCTTGTCCGATTCCCTTCAACAGCTCTACTATCACCTTGCAGCCTAAACCGGGATCTCAGACGTCATCAGGTATGTTCCCAGCCTTCATCTGTGCCTTGCTTCCTCTGTACTGAATTCACTACCCAACCTGTCAGTTTCCCCCAACTAAACCCTCTTCCATGTTTACCTCACCTCTTCCCTTATCTCATGCCTTGGGACTGCTGCTTGCCCTCCCACTGGCTATCACCCAAGGCCCTGGCCCCTCCACTCTGCTCTGCAGAGACAAACACTGGATCACCCTCCTGTCAATGACAGAGCACACTCCTGCCAGGGCCACCCACTCGGGCAGTGGTTGCCTCTCAGCCTAGTCTCCAGTCATTCCCTCCATCCAGATGCCTTTCCGGCCCCCTTCCAAACTCTGGTGCTCCCTGACACTGCCCTGTCAGCAGCCTTTACATGTCCTGGTTTTTTCCCTTCAGACCTTCTTCCTGCGTCTACTCCTTCACCTACTTAGCTACTTCCTGCTTCAGATTGCAGCACAAAGCTCCTGTCCTTGGGGCAGCTACAGTGACCTCCCTAACAGCGTGAGGTCCCGGCAATCAGTACTTGGAGCGCTCTGAACGCTGCAGTTCCAAGTCTGATCGTGTGCATAGCTGACTGATGTCTTTCTATAGAGACTGTGAGTCGAAGAGGTAAGAACCTCTTCTGATTTTGTTCCTTATACATCCAAAGTCTGGAACATGTGAGACAACAATAAGTACTTGCTTAATGAATGAGGAAACGAATATGAAGTATGATATTGAACAAAATGTAAATACCATTTCCATTTCCACCGGGATTGACTTGACTACCCACCTTGAACGCTGCAAACGGAGTTGACCTGAGTGACAGAATCCAGTTCATTGAGCTTCACAGGGCTGGTCAGTTCACAGGAGGGAGCGCTGGAGGCCATACCCACAAGGGGCTTTTGAAGCAAAAGGACGCTTCGTTCAACACAAACGATCTGACCTGCCGACAGAGACACTTCGGATTATGGAAGCACTGAAGAGAAAGTGAGTTTTCCTCCCAGTGAGGACAGTGTGCTTTGCCAGCCTCCCACAGGCTGTGTGGGCAGAGGGCACAGTTTTGCGGCCCCTCCCTTGTGTCCCACGACACGTGCACTGTGCAGAAAGGAAGTCCTAAAGCCACCAGTGTGCTAAGCTGGAGAAGCACACAAATACTAGATTCGGATTCAATTTGGAAAGGTGAATTTTGTGGTATGCAAATTACACCTCAATCAAATAAAAAATATGTAGTTTAGGCAGGATTCTAATTTGATTCCTGGAAAAAAAGAGCTGATTGATCTAAGCATGTATTTATAATGTTCCATGCATTTGTTCGTTTTCAAAAGTGATGTTTCAGGCAATGGCTTCAGGTGGCTTTTGCACCTGGAAAGTGTGCCACCAAGAGACCATCTTTGAGTGACCAACGGCATCTTTCACAGGAGGTGTCAGCACTGCCAGCGTTCTAGTTCTGTCCAGGCGGCCATGACAGGGGTCATTTGAAGCCCCAGGCTGCTACCACGGGTCTCTTCCACTCCACACAGCACGTCCGCAGTTGGCTTCACGAAGGGACGCGGTTCCAAGTAAGTCAGAGGCACTGACAAGCCACAGTGCCATTCTGTGGCGTCTATCAGTGGCTGCTGGGCCAAAACTGGGAAGAAGAAAGCATACCCTGGGCTCGGAGAGTGTCCCTGAAGAGGAAGCTGTGAGGGGTAGCCTCGGCGAGCGCTTCCACGACTTCCTGGCTCAGCACACATGAGGGGGCCACGCAGACTGGTACGGTTTTGGGGAGGCCAGAGTTATTCTCATCCTGCATCTGCAGGCTGACATCAGTCACCATCAGCCAAATCTCCCTTTGCTGCAGAAGAAGCAAATCATTTAGTTACAATTCAAAGACACAGTCAAGTCTATTAACTTTAATAGCTATTCTAACGTCCAAGACTTAAAAGAAAATTAATGTTTTTAATTTATTTTTTGAGAGAGAGAGCATAAGCAAGGGAGGGACAGAGAGAGAGGGGACAGAGGATCCCAAGTGAGCCGACAGGCTGACAGCAGTGAGTCCGATGTGGGGCTCGGACTCACGAACTGTGAGGTTATGACCTGAGCCGAATTTGAACGCTAAACCGACAGAGCCACCCAGGCGCCCCTAATATCCAAACTTTTAAAAGCAATAATGTTAGATGATTATTACAACACTATTTTAGATATCATTCCCACAAATGTTTTCAAATATGCAATAGAGTCTGCGTGTCTTGGTCACTAGCAAACAATCCAACCTGATTGACACGGCTGAGCCCTGGGAACCCCAACCCTGTACTTGTTTGAAGGGTTCCTTTGCTGGGATTCAGTCTGCCCTTCCTTGGCACTAATGTATTGTCCTTGACCTACTCAGGGAGATTTCACTGCTCTTTTTGTCCAGATCTCATGTTCCCATACCCAGAATGTGAATTACCACACTGTCTTATATTTAGTCCATACACATCCTTCTCTCCTGTTAGACGTAGGTTTCCTAGGGATCAGAGATTGTTATAAACTGAATGTTCACATCCACTCCCACATCCTCAATTCATAAGTTGAATTCCTGACCTCCAGTGTGATTGTAATGGTAGGTGTGGTATTCAGGAGGTAATTAGGTCATGAGGGTGTCACCTTGATGGTGGAATCAGGGTCCTTGTAACACATGAGGCAGTTTGTCTCCCCTCCTGCCTTCCACACTGCGAGGATGCAAAGACATATCCTTTTATAAGTCAACAGGAGGGGCCTCACTGAGAACCTGACCATGTTGGCAGTTTGAACTCAGACCTGTGAGAAATGAACTGCTGCTGTTTAATCCATAGCAGCCCAAACTGACTAAGACAGGAATATTTATTACTGCCCTCAGACTTTGCATAGGGCCGTGGTATAAAGCAGGTATAAAATAACTGTTGTATCTGCAACAATTTTTCTTTTTCTTTTTTATTCTTTCAAGTATATAATAGAATCTACGTGTCTTGGTCACTAGCAAACAATTGGACCTGATAATAATTTTCTTTTTTTTTAAGTTCATTTATTTTTCAGAGAGAGAGAGAGAGAGCCAGAGGACAGAGAGAGAAGGGGAGAGAGAGAATCCCAAGCAGGCTCTGCACTGTCAGCACAGAGCCCAATATGGGGCTCCAACTCACCAACTGTGAGATTGTGACCTGAGCCGAAATCAAGACTCAGACGCCTGAGTCACCCAGGCACCCCTATAATTTTCTTTCATCTGCAAAAGTTGTAATGTCTTTTAAAGTTCATTATAGTGGTATTCTGCCCTTTACCCTTGGTCAGAGTTTAGGATTTAGTAGATCCAATGAGGCTAAGGATTTGCCTGGGAAGACCCTTGTAGTCAGTAGGGCTGGACCATGACAACCTGGCTGGCTTGAGGTTCAGTTGGTGTTGCTTGCGTGGATTGATGGCATGGTCAGTTTGAGGATTCCATTTGGCTGGTTGACAGGAATGGGCAGAGAAAGTGACTTGCATGGTAGGAGCTGTGGGTTTGGGTCAAGGGGGAGCTCACATGGTTGAAATGCTGATTACACATAGGAAATTAGAGTAAATTATATGGAGGAAAATGAGAGCCAGGTTTCTCACTATTGGATAAGGGAGTTATAAATATGGAAATGGGGAAAACCTAAAGTCAATTCTGTGGTAATGATCTACAGTTGGAGATATTGGTGTAAAATTAAGATTTCAGATATAGATGGAGAGATGGAAAGAAATACAGATTTATGTGTATGTGTGCATGGGTTTACACACGTAATACTTCCTTGTTCTGTTCACTGAGAGGGTCTGAAGGCAATAACATGCCAGTGGCAATGAGCCCATCTAGTTACCAGACCTTTGTTTAAATGCTGTTTTCCATTAAAATCAACCAGGGCTCCTTGAAGAGATGGCTGTTTCCAGAGCAGAGAAAGCACAAGGTGAGTCTGAAACGTCTCATTGTGTCAGACAGCAAGGAAGTACTTAAAAGGATATAGGAACATGCCCAAAGGGCACATGAGCCAGCCTGAATCTGGTAAATTTGAACATCCAAATAAACAACAGTAAGATTATAACTCATTGAATAAAAACTGAATTCACTGGTCCATACTGATATAAGTAAGTGAATACATAATTAAATCAAGGAAATAAAAAGCTCCTAAGTATAGCTGAATGCAACTAATAAATATAGAAGGTAAGCTAGAGCTAGAAAACTACCATTAGGTCACTATCAGAGTAATAATTCAGGCCAAGAATCATATGGATATTAAAATGAGTGAGTAAAAGTTTGATGAAAATAGGATATTTACATAGTCTCAATGTATCTTCTTACATACAAATATCTTCCCACCCATGTCCCACCCAAATATCTTCCTTTATATGGATCAGATAGTTATTAACTTTAGAGTGGAGAAAACTAGAAAACACCATATTTTTTTTTCAAAAGTTTTTCTTTAAATTCCAGTTAGTTAACATACAGTGTATGTTATTAGTTTCAGGTGTAGAATTTAGTGGTTCATCACTTCTATATAACACCCAGTGATCATCAAAGTGCCCTCCTTAACACCCATCACCCATTAAGCCCATTCCCTGTCCACCTCCCCTCTAGCAACCCTATTTGTTCTCTATAGTTAAGAGTCTGTTTTCTGGTTTGCCTCTCTCTTTTTTTCCCCCTTTGCTCATTTGTTTTGTTTCTTAAGTTTCATATATGAGTGAAATCATATGGTCTTTGTCTTTCTCTGCCTTATTTCACTTAGCACAATACTCACTAGCTCCATCCATGTCATTGCAAATAGGAAGATTTCTTTTTCACAACTAATATTATATATATCAATCACCTCTTCTTTATCCATTCATTAGTCAGTGGATATTGGGCTATTTTCATAATTTGGCTATTGTTGATAATGCTGCTATAAACATCGGGGTGCAT
Source organism: Panthera tigris (assembly GCF_018350195.1). Taxonomy (NCBI): domain Eukaryota; kingdom Metazoa; phylum Chordata; class Mammalia; order Carnivora; family Felidae; genus Panthera; species Panthera tigris. The sequence goes on along the minus strand of NC_056676.1, from coordinate 1,039,276 downwards.
GTGCCCCTTCAAATCTGTATTTTTGTATCCTTTGGATAAATACCTAGTAGTGCAATTGCTGGATTGTAGGGTAGTTCTACTTTTAACTTTTTGAGGAGCCTCCACACTGTTCTCCAGAGTTCACCAGTTTGCACGCCCACCAACAGTGCAAAAGGGTTCCCCTTTCTCCACATCCTTGCCAACACCTGTTGTTTCCTGTGTTGTTACTCTTAGCCATTTTGATAGGTGTGAGGTGGTATCTCATTGTAATCCTGATTTGTATTTCCCTGATGGTGAGTGATTTTGAGCATCTTAGATAACACCATTGTAATCAACTGATAAAATATTATAGCACTGGGACAAATCAGCTGTGTGCTTTCTGATACGAAGACAGTATTTTTATGTGGTATTCCTGACAAAAATGCATAGCTTGAATCTAGTCATGAGCTAACATGAGGCAAATCCAAAGGGGCAGATATTCTAAGTAACTGATCTCTATTCTTCAAAAATGTTAAGGTCCTAAAAAATAAGCAAAGATGCAGAAACGTTCTATTTGAAGAGGAAAGAAACATGACAGCTAAGTGCAATGCAAGATCCTGTATTGGACCATGGAATTATAAATGATTTTAGGGGAACAACTAGCAAAATCACATTTTAAAAAATGGTAGATATCTCAGGAAGGGCAAAGATTTCTATAAGATTATCTATAGTTGGGAGTTCTGACAGCATTCAAAGATTTTAGATACTCTTTGTAAATACCCTGGATTTGGCTTACTGTCTCTTTTTTAATTTCTTGATGAGCCAAAATGGTCTAACTTCCTTTGAAATTAACTATCAATTTATTGTTACCATTGGGGTTATGAATAAAATCAGTAACAAATAATATCCTCTGTAAAAAGACACAAATAACCAACTAATTGAAAGCTGTACTACCATTATTATTGCTAAAATTTTATTGAAAATGGATCTCTTCTGGGGCGCCTGGGTGGCTCAGACAGTTAAGTGTTCGACTCCTGATCTCAGTCAAGTCTTGATCTCATGGTTGTGAGTTCAAGCCCCGTGTTGGGTTCCACGCTGGGTGTGAAGCCTACTTAAGAACAACAACAACAAAAAAAGATCTCTTCCACACAAAAATGCCCCATTAATTTCTGACAAAGTTGCAAAAGCAATTCAATGGAGGAAGGACAACCTATCAACAAATAATGCTGGAACACTGGACATCTCTAGGCAAAAAAAAAAATGAACTTTGACCTAAACTACACACTTTATTAAAAAACCAACTCAAGGGGCGCCTGGGTGGCGCAGTCGGTTAAGCGTCCGACTTCAGCCAGGTCACGATCTCGCGGTCCGTGAGTTCGAGCCCCGCGTCAGGCTCTGGGCTGATGGCTCGGAGCCTGGAGCCTGTTTCCGATTCTGTGTCTCCCTCTCTCTCTGCCCCTCCCCCGTTCATGCTCTGTCTCTCTCTGTCCCAAAAATAAATAAAAAACGTTGAAAAAAAAAAATTAAAAAAAAAAAACCAACTCAAAAATGCAGCATACTCAAATGTAAAATTATAAATCTTCTGGAAAAGAACATAAAGCATAAATTTGGGGGGCACTTGGGTAGCTCAGTCAGTTGCGCATCTGACTCTTGATTTGGGCTCAGGTCATGATCTCACAGTTCGTGAGATCCAGACCCATCCTGGGCTCTGTGCTGACAGTGAGAAGCCTGCTTGGGATTCTTTTTGTCTCTCTGCCTCTGCCCCTCCCCCATTCACGTGTGTGTGTTTGTGTGTGTGTGCGCGCGCTGAGCGCGTGCTCTCTGTCTCTTAAAAATAAGTAAACATTTAAAAAAAAAAGATAAACTTTGGGACCTAAGACTAGGCAAAGAGATGGGCTACTTGGGTAATGGGCATTAAGGACTGCACTTATGATGAGCACTGGGTATTATATGTAAGTGATGAATCACTGAATTCTACTTCTGAAACCAATATTGCAGTGTATGTTATCTAACCAAAATATAAAAAATAAAAATATAAATATGAAAGAAAATGCCATATTGAAAAAATAAATAAAAATTCAGCAGTAAACAAATAATCCAAACAGAAAATAGGCAAAAGACATGTATAGACATTTCATCAAAGAAGTTACACAGATGGCAAAAAAACGAATGAAAAGATGTTCAACATTATTAGTTCTCTGGATGAATCTCTAGAGAATTTTATTAATTGGGGGAAAAATAATCCCGACCAAATAGCTCCCAAAGGAGCTGTTACAGGTTGAATTGTGTCCCTCCAAAAAGATCGGTTGAAGTCCTAACTCTAGTATGTCAGAATGTGATCTAATTTGAAACTAAAGTCTTTATAAATGTAACCAAGTTAAGAGGAGATCATTTCAGCAGGCCCTCATCCAATATGACTGGTGTCCCTAAAAGAAAAGGAAATTTGGATTCTGATAGGCACAGAGGGAAGGCCACGTGAAGACACAGATGGCCATGTGCCTGGGGTGATGCGTGTACGCGCCAAGGATTGCCAGCAAACACCAGAAGCGGAAGAGGCAAGGAAATTTTCCCTGAAGCCGTCACAGAGAGCATGGCCCTGCTGATACCTTCCTTGATTTCAGACTTTTGGCCTCCAGAAGTGTGAAATGATACATTTCCGTTGTTTTCAGCGATCCAGCTTTTGGTACTTTGTGCAGCTGGCCTAGGAGACATCACTGATATACATTGCGTGGTCTCATTTGTGTAACTATCATGAAATGACCTAATTATGAAGATGACACCAGATTAGTGGCTGATGTCACTTTCTTGGTTAGGGTGTTAAATGGTGGCTACTCTGGGTATGAGAAGTTAGTACAGGGCAGGCTACATGGGAGGACACTATTTCTTTGCAGCCTACATGAATCTATAATTACTATTAATCTAAAAGGTTAGAATAATTTTATTCAAAATACAAGTCAAGGGGGCACCTGGCTGGCTAAGTCGGGTAGAGCACGCAACTCTTGATCTCCGGGTTGTAAGTTTGAGCCTAAGTTAGGGGTAGAGATTACTTAAAGATAAAATCATTAAAAAAAAAGGTAAATATCTCTTTCACCTGCATGACTTGGCCATTTGTATAATGGAGATACAATAGAATCTTCTTTAAAAACTCAGGTTCTTGCAGTGACTCCTAGTGCCCTTCTTAAAGTCAACCAGCACTGTAATGTACAGGTGACTCGCTGGACCACACTGTGGCCCCAGGACCTAGCTTATTTCAATTCCTCCCTGAGGAAGTTGGTTTCTGGTGATTCTCTGCCCCACAAAAGCAGAACACAGTAGGTACAGAGAATTATAACGCATCGAGGAATCTGTTCCTTTGGGTTCCAAGCCCCTGTCACCTAAGTACTACCAATCCTTCGGTACATACTCCCACTGAAACCCACGCTTGCTGGCAGGCTGCACCTGTGCTAATGGAAGCCTATTTCTTGGCAGAAAACTCAGGACAGGAGGGTATCGGTGTTCTCAATTGGCCAGAAGGCAAGGCTCCTTCATGCAGTGAGGCAGACGACCTGTAGTTTGTCTCTCTCTGTCCACTGGGGCTAGCAGTGAGACTTAGCTATGGTATATCGGACACCTGCTCTTTTTACTTCCCACCTCTGCTGTCAGCTGGGGCTGTGGGCAGGTGAGCCTCTACGGGCACCAACGTGTGCTATATTGCCCCCGAGGACAGCAGTCTATCTGCAGAGTAAATGGCAGCCGCACAGAGAACCACTGCCTATGACACAGTCATACGACCTGGAATGTGTGTGAGAATAATAGGCAATGTGCCAGGTGCCAAGCATGTCTTAACATACTAAGTGTCCTGCAGACGGTGGGTGGGGGAATTTGCAGTCAGCCTTCGGTTTGCTTCAGGGTTGGGAGGTAAGAGGCACCTCAGGTACTTGGATATCACCCTCAGTGAGGGCCTGTCGCCCTGCCTGTTGAGCCAAATACTGGGTGGCTCATAGGAAGCACTGTGAATGACTGATGTCAGTCACTCTCTTATTCCTCAGGAGGGGTATCAATTCACTGTCAAATGATTACGAAGTGAACGGAGAAAAGGAAAACGAGGATTGAACAGTGGGATGGTCTGTATTCCTCCGGTGACAGATTTGCATGGATGTTCCTCTCTGAGTTAAGGTCCAGCAGAGGTTTTTTTTTCTGGCAGAACTTACGTCAGGTGTTCCGCTTACCAAAAACATCTCTTTCCCTTTTCTGCTCCTAGCTGATTTGTTAAGTGGCAAGGCGGCAAATGAGCACCTCCCCAGGACTGCCAAAGCCTTCCAGGGGCCACAGGGCTTCCTTCACCTGTCGCTAACTCAGAGCTCTTGGACAGTTCTGGCAGGGGCCGAGCTCAGTCCTGAGAGTCCTCCTTTTACCCCCTTCCTACGACCTGCCTGTGTGCCAGAAAGGAATGCACAGTGCGGGGCTGAGAACTTCTCAGGCGGGCTATGCCTAGGCTGTTTCACACCCAGGACATACCACACTGGCTGGCAGGCTGCACCTGCACAAGAAATGGATATACTGCTGCCTAGGCTAGGAGCACGCATAACTGGATTTTAAAAACGCTTTTCCATTTTAGCACTCCATTAATTTCTATGAGAGGTTATCCTTTAGTAAACTTTTTAACACCTTATCAGAAAGAGAGAGAGAGGGATCGATTACCTGTGATCTTTGATAAATCACTCTGGCATAGAAACTGCAACGTGTACTGTGGTCATCGCTCTGGAAAGGCATTGAAAATGATTAGAACGTGACACAAAACACACATACAGTAAAAGTAGTTAAAGACCCTATTAGAAACACAGACGATACCTGAAGAATTTCTCTTAAGCAGCGGGTAACTGGAGGTTGGTAAAGCTTAGAAATGCGGTCTTCTTCTATGACATCAATCTGTCCCACACTTGGATGAGCAGAGAGGATGTAACAGAAGCTAGGAGGAGGCACACGAGTTTCTACCTGTTTAAAATGAAGGCAAAGGCAAACATAAGTGTGCTGGTAAATATTCAAATACACTATTAAAATCTACTCTTTAATATATAGGTATCTATTCACAGATGCATTCTATCTCCCTGGAAGGTTATATAAGAAATTGGTATGTTGTTTATCTCTGGGAACAAACATAAGAACTTTTACACTTTTTGAATTTACTACGGATTCAAGATTTCATTAAAAACAAAAATTCTTCAGGAGTACCTGGGTGGCTCAGGTGGTTAAGTATCCAACTCTAGATTTTGGCTCAGGTCACGATCTCATGGTTTGTGAGTTCGAGCCCTGGATCAGGTTCCACGCTGGTAATGTGGAGCCTGCTTGGGATTCTCTCTCTCCCCCTCTCTGCCCCTCCCGAGCTCTCTCTCCAAGTAAATAAATAAACTTAAAAAAATTAAATAACAAAAACAAAAACAAACCATTCTTCAGAGTATATCTGAAAACACCATTTAGAAACTTCTTCCTCTTTGAGCGCCTGGGTGGCTCAGTCTGTTAAGTGTCTGACTTCAGCTCAGGTCATGATCTCGAGCCCTGCATCGGGCTCCGTACTGACAGCTCAGAGCCTGGAGCCTGCTTCACATTCTGTGTTCCCCCACCCCTCTCTGCCCCTGCCCCACTTATGCTCTCTCTCTCTCTCTCTCTCTCAAAAAATGAATACACATTAAAAATAAATAAAAAAATAAGTACACTTCTTCCCTTTAAAAAAAAGGGTATTGTTGACAACTGTTTACTGGTCTAGCACAGTACAGAGTTATAGTCTTAGCAGTCTGCTAGGAACTCAGCTACCACACAAACAAGACAGCCCCCAGTTTTCAGCTTTCAGAGCTATGGCCCAAAGCAGCCACTGGCCAGTCTGGTGGATATATTTGAGGATGGTGAAGAAGGGACACATTTTAATCAGTCAGTTTTACTACCTGTGAGAAACTACCATAAACAATTTGATGCAGTAGAAGGGAAATCCCTGGCTAACCGGGTAGTTGTACCAATACCATGGGTTTTATTTACCACATTATATGAGTTTGTGCTCTAATTGGTAACTGAATGTTGGTTCTAACAGTATCTGGGAGGCAGAGGGGGAAGACACCCTGTGTCTTATTTAGTACGAGGCTGAGACCCTAATTGTTACAATGGCATGCAGTGGTTGTGGTTTTAAGACATCGTCATAAATTAACCTCAAGAAGAATGGAGTGTGGCATAGCAAAGAAAGCAGCTAGAGGCTGGACTTTAGACTGAGGTGAACTAGTCTGAATCTCTGTCCTCCTGGCTGATAGTTACTGGACCTCGGCTTCTCGGGGATGTGAACCGTGGGTGGGGCCTGACTCAGCACCTGGCATGGTGCAGGTGTCAGTCAGGGGAAGCCCCTCAGATGCTGGCTTACCTCTTCATGGGCTTGGCCACGGCCAGGTGCTTTCAGAGGCATGGCTGGAGGCCACATGGTGTCAATCAAGCTGAAAAGCCCTGCTGTCCTGGAAAAAAAAAAGATGCTGTTGATGGTATTCATCACTTCAGTGCCCGTTCATGATCTGGGCATGTGCAGTTTTGCTTAACAGGTACTATCCCTAATGCCAAGGAGACACCATTCAGGATGTGTGCTGATTCGGATGGGGAAGACACTGTCACACAGACAAACAGGCCTTTGAAATCGCGCAAGAACAGGAAGGAGTTTGTCCATTACATTGTGATACAGCTCCCCAATCAAGTATTGTACAGCCATTGAAGTGGTTACATAGAAGTGTTTAAGAAAATGGGAAAATGTTTCTGATACCTTGCTAATGGAAAAGCAGGCAACAAACTATAATGTCTTTCTCTATGTATGTATCTATGCACATACCTACATGTAATAAGCCAAAAGAAAAGGATACTGAAAGATATACAAATGATTTTAGTGGTTATCTGAGTGCAGCTTAGAAGTAACACTTTCTTCCTTTGGCTTTTATGTGTTTCCTATCTTTTTCCAAAATAGGTATGTATTACTCATAAGAAGAAAAATTATCAATAAGCTATCTAAAGTAAAAAAGATAGCCAGACGTACAAGGACACATATTATATGATTCCACTCATGAGGTTCCTAGAGCAATCAAACTTGTACAAACAGAAAGTGGAATGATGGTTGCTAAGGGCTGAGGGGGTGGGAAACAGGCGGTTAGTGTTGAATGGTCATGGAGTTTTAGTTTGGGAAGATGGAAACATTCTAGAGCTGGAGGGGTGTGATGGATGTTGAACAGTGTGAATGTACTCAATGACACCACTAATGGTTAAGGTGGAAAATTTATGTTATTTACATTTTATCACACTAAAAAACTCCCCCGTTTTAGTTGGTATACACGCACGTGTGCACATACACACACATCTCACAAAGCCTTCTTAGATTTTGCTCTCTCAACAAGATAGAATGCATGTGTGAGTAAATATCTATATATTCTTATTTCTTTCAATGTTTAACAGCAAGTTTTAGGTGCTTAGGATCTAGCAGCTAACAAAACTGAACAACTCAGAACCTGAAGATGAGGGTCTTAGCTTGCACTAGACAACACAAGCACCTCCCCACCCCCTTTGGGTTCCTCAAATCAATTTCAATAGAATCGTAGGGCATAGCCTGTGACAAACACCAAGCTCAATAGCATTCCTGTGAATTTTTAGGTTTTGGGTCAAAATCAAGCAAACAAATAAGCAAAATGTGGGTAACACATGGTAAAAAGGGATTGCCTGGTGAAAATTTACTCTCTCCCTCTCTTGATTAATTCTGAGAAGTACCCTGTTGCAGCTCTCTGTGTGAGTGACGGACAGGGCTGGGGGACCCAGGGCTACCTAAGGTCAGGAAAAGCTGTCAGGGAAGGTGCAGAGGTAAGCTCGTTTGACCTCTCACTGCCCTTCCCCAAGACTAAGGAATGGGGTGGGCCCATGATGTCTCTCCCGGGGGTGGGTGGGGTGGCAGGAAGGACATGGGACACGGACTTGCCTCTTGCTCTCTGTCTGCCACGTGCCCAGTACTTCCTGCTCCTGGCTTGGCTCCTTTTTTTCCTGGAGCATGCCACCTGACTCATGTTCCTCTGCCGTCCTCTCACTGTTTGATGTGAGCTCCCCAGTGGGTGGGCATCAATTTGTCCTGGTTGCAGAGAAGTGCCAGCCCAGACAAAGTAGTCAAGAGACTTGGTGGATGAGGAACTGACACCCAGCTATCACAAACACCTACATACTTCACTGCAGAAATCAGACCTAACACATTTGATATGCTCACTTCCTATTTGCAGTCTGGTGAAATGCAAGGTTGGCGGGCAAACAGTAATTTTCTACACCAATAAATATGTCCATTTCTCACCTTAGACCTGACTACATTTCAAAGGCAAAGCTAAGACTTTGCTCAAGCCCCTCGTTTACGACTGAGTGGGTACAGCATGGGCCTTGCAACAAGACCTGTCTCTTGTTCTAGTTCTGCATTTTATATACTGTGAAACCTTAAGAAAGTTTGCTTAATTCCTGCACCTTCCGTCTCCTCTTCTGTAAAGTTGGGAGAGATCAGTACACACCTGTTGTGTTACTGCAAGGGGTGAAAAACACACTGTGAGTACAGCATCTACTAGGGTTTCTATGCTCAGAATAAGTACTCAACATGTTGGGCATCTGATGCTCTTGTAATTATTCATATTGCTAATTGTTTAGGCTATTAGCTTCTTTTTTTTAAAGTTTATTTATTTATTTTTTGAGGGGGGTAGGAGTGAGAGAGAGAGAGAGAGAGAGAGAGAGAGAGAGAGAGAGAGAGTATTCCAAGCAGGCTCCACGCTGAACCCTACGTAGGGCTGGATCTCACGACCCCAAGATCTTGAGTCGAGATCAAGAGTCAGGCACTTAACCGACTAGGCCATCCAAGCGCCCTTAGGCTATTAACTTCTATGCCGTTTTCTGTTCAAAAATTTCCCAGTTGAAGACAAGATTTTAACCCCAGAGTGACCTTCTTTGTGAAGGAACAGAGTCAAATTAAAGGTATGATGAAAAGATGATTCTTTATACAGAACAGGAAAATAACACTTTCCAGAGAGTGACCAAGTGTTTATCGATTTTCCTAAATTTTTAGAGTTTCTGTTGTGTGGAGTCCATAAACTCCAAGAAGACAGGGTTCTATGGTGGGTTAGGGTTGTCGCATGCAGCCTACCTGTGGCTTAGCCAGACACACTGGAGTGGGAGACTCTGGAAAACCTGGTGTAAAAGATACATGTAAGATCTGGACAAATGGAAGTTTCTTCAATTTATAACCATGAAGTCCTTTTTGGAAGCAGTGTTCCCTTGGAATTTTCTTTGACAAGTGCTATACTATGAATATAGCCTTAGAAAAGTTCTATTTGAATTTAATGATGCTTACTTATTTAGAGGATGCTAGTGGCTAATTTTAAAAGTTTGGACCGGTTACACATTTATACTTTAATGCATTAAATAAAAAACAGTCTTATAAAAAATCAGCTTCTCTACTGTTTTGAAAAATAGATATGATTCAGATGGCTCTGTGAACTAGAGCTTTCGTCTCAGGCAGCACGCACATCCCTCGAAATGACTCCAGCCTCTAATTGGACAGACTTTGTGCTGAAGCTAACTTTTGGCACAGTTACAGTGTATTGTTCTTCTCACTTCAGTCCTTCCCATTCATTTTTGTATCAGGTTTCACTTTGTTGCATAGGAAACTCATTCTTTCTAAAAAGCCACCCCTTTAAAATATGTTTAAAACAACAAACAAATTATCTGATGGGTAGACGCCACCAAAAGTTTATATTTTCATTTTTTTTAAAGTTTGTAAAATATATGTTTAATTAAAATAGAGGGGGAAAAGGACATACAGAAAAAGTCATCCAGTTTATGGTAAAAAAATATGAAAAAAAATCTGAAAACATCATTTTGCCAGAATAAATTTCTTAGGATATATCTTAATTTATAGATTGCATAAAGTGAATCTGCAGAAAAATTTGGGTCACATCTCAGAAAACTAGAAAGCTTCCATAGCTATATTTTATTTATAGCAACAGGGTAATATTTAAATGGGAAGACATCAAGATATACGCACATATTAAAATTATATTTACCAAAATGCACACTTAAAATGGTTAAAATTGTATTTTGTTATATATATACATGCATATATATATATATGTATGTATACTCATTTTTCATAAAAAAGTTATATTTACCATGAAAATGAGTACCCAGTATTTTGGCTGAGGATTGTTGACAGCTCATGGAAAGAGTTATACTCCCTTCTATGTGAGATGTGATATAATATGAGCATCCCAAATTCTTTACAGCAGAACACAATTTTTATTTTATTTTTCAATTTAGTTTTTAAACTGTTTGTTGGTTTGTTTATTTATTTATTTATTTATTTAGCGTGTGCACACTGCGTGCTTGTGGGTGGGAGAGGGGCAGAGAGAGAAAGAGAGACAGAATCCCAAGCAGGCTGCATGCTGTCAGTGCAGAGCCCAACTCGGGGCTTTATCCCATGAACCTGATCATGACCTGAGCTGAAATCAAGAGTCAGACGCTTAACCAACTGAGCCCCCGAGTGCCCTTAAATCTAATTTTTAAAATTGAGATATGTCACATACCAAAAAATTCATCCTTTTAAAGTGTACAGTGCATGGTTTTTAGGGTATTCATAGGCTTGTGGAACTTTCACCACTGTCTACTTCCAGAATGTTTCCTCATGCAATACCATCCCAGATACACCCTGTGCTGTGCCCATCAGCAGTCACTCTTGCTACAGATCTCCTTGCTGTTTTTATGGACATTGTATATAAATGGAATAATATTAAATGTGGTCTTTTTTGTCTGGCTTCTTTTACTCAGCATCATGTTTTTAAGGTTCATCTGTGTTATAGCATGTGTCAGTACTATATTCCTTTTTTGGCTGAATAATCCATGGTATGGATAAATGACATTTTATTATCCATTCATCAGTTCATGGACATTTGGGTTGTTTCCACTTCTCGGCTGTTAATGAAAACTGTTGCTATGAACACCCATATACAAGTTTCTGTGTGGACACATGTTTTCAATTCTCTTACGCAGATAACATAGGAGTAATTTGCTGGGTCATATGGTAATTCTGTGTTTAACTTTTTGAGGAATTACCTAACTGTGGTGCATAGTGCTGGCACTGCACCATTTTACATCCCAACAATGTGTGGGGTTATAAATCCAATTTTGTTTGTAAGTTATTACACATATTTAAAAAAATTTGGAAACATGAAATTTTATATCTGGAATGATTTATAAAAGAACACTTGGTTTTTTTATCCTATATTCACTTTTATGCTTTTCGGATGCTTTGAAATTTTAACAGAACATATACAACACTTTTATAATCTATTTTGAAAACCAAAAAGCTGGGGCTCTGTTAAAACAGTGGTAACCATGGCACAAGAACAGACACTCAGATCAATGGGACAGAATAGAGAACCCAGAAATGGACCCACAAACGTATGGCCAACTAATCTTTGACAAAGCAGGAAAGAATATCCAATGGAATAAAGACAGTCTCTTCAGCAAGCGGTGCTGGGAAAACTGGACAGCGACATGCAGAAGAATGAACCTGGACCACTTTCTTTCACCAGACACAAAAATAAACTCAAAATGGATGAAACACCTCAATGTAAGACAGGAAGCCATCAAAATCCTCAAGGACAAAGTAGGCAAAAACCTCTTTGATCTTGCCCGCAGCAACTTCTTACTCAGCATGTCTCCGGAGGAAAGGGAAACAAAAACAAAAATGAACTACTGAGACCTCATCAAAATAAAAAGCTTCTACACAGCAAAGGAAACAATCAGCAAAACTAAAAGGCAACTGACAGAATGGGAGAAGATATTTGCAAATGACATACCAGATAAAGGGTTAGTATCCAAAAATCTATAAAGAACTTATCAAACTCAACACCCAAAAAACAAATAATCCAGTGAAGAAATGGGCGAAAGACATGAATAGACACTTCCCCAAGGAAGACATCCAGATGGCCAACAGACACATGAGAAAATGCTCAACATCACTCATCATCAGGGAAATACAAGTCAAAACCACAATGAGATACCACCTTACACCTGTCAGTATGGCCAACAGTAACAACTCAGGCAACAACAGATGTTGGCAAGGAGGATGCGGAGAAAGAGGATCTCTTTTGCATTGTTGGTGGGAATGCAAGCTGGTGCAGTCACTCTGGAAAACCGTATGGAGGTTCCTCAAAAAACTAAAAATAGAACTACCCTATGACCCAGCAATTGCACTACTAGGCATTTATCCACGGGATACAGGTGTGCTGTTTTGAAGGGACACATGCACCCCCATGTTTAGAACAGCACTATCAACAATAGCCAAAGTATGGAAAGAGCCCAAATATCCATTGATGGATGAATGGATAAAGAAGATGTGGTACGTATGTATAATGGAATATTCCTCAGCAATCAAAGAATGAAATCTTGCCATTTGCAACTATGTTGCAATGGATGGAACTGGAGGGTATTATGCTAAGTGAAATTAGTCAGAGAAAGACAAAAATCATATGACTTCACTGATATGAGAACTTTAAGAGACAAAACAGATGAGCATAAGGGAAGAGAAACCAAAATAATATAATAACAGGGAGGGGGACAAAACATAAGAGACCCATAAATATGGAGAACAATCAGGGTTGCTGGAGGGGTTGTGGGAGGGGGGATGGGCTAAATGGGTAAGGGGCATTAAGGAATCTCCTCCTGAAATCATTGTTTCACTATATGCTAACTAATTTGAATGTAAATTTTAAAAAATAAAAAGTAAAATTAAAAAACAAAACAAAACAATAAAACAGTGGTAACCAATGGAGAGAAGTATCTTAAAGTGAAGAGCACATCGTCTTTAGTTTCACACAGGTCTGGTCTGAGCCTAGCTGTGATCCACCCAGCCACGGGACTGTGGACATGTTTCCATACATTCTGTATGGAATGTATCTTTTGTGCCTGACTGTGGCATAAATGGTAACTGCTATTGCTACTATTGGTGTTTTTAGGTACATTCAAATAAAGTCCCCCAAAAGTAATATAATTTAATTCACCATTACTTATTACTATTTTAAACTATTTAATCAGTAATTCATTTGATTTTTTAAAAAACCTTATTTTGAACTAATTATAGACTCATAGAAAGTAGCAAAGATAGTACAGAGATCCTGTGTAGCCTTCACCCACTTTCTTATAAATAGTCTAGGTGTGTTAAGTACTAGCATAGAATAAACTAATGATACAACTATTCATAACTGCAAAGTATACTCTTTTCCTTTAAAAAAATTTTTTTTTCAAGTTTTATTTTTCATATTTGTGAGAGAGACAGAGACAGAGCATGGGTGGGGGGTTGAAAGGGCAGAGAGATGGAGACAGAATCTGAAGCAGGATCCAGGCTCTGAGCTGTTAGCACAGAGCCCGACACAGGGCTCGAACTCACCAACTGTGAGATCATGACCTGAGCTGAAGTTGGACGCTTAACTGAGGCACCCAGGCGCCCCAAGGTATATACTCTTTTCGAAGATACTTACTCCTATGACCAACAGCATAAGCAGGATGTGGGACATGAGATTTACTTTAAAATGGTTTTCAACTCTTCCACTCTCTCTAAAGCAAGCGCCACCCCTAACTGGGACTGGTTACAGTATAAAAGGTGCCTTCTTAGAGTACTTAGGAAAAAGTTCTTGGAGTGACCCCTTAGGAGAGATACAATAGAATGAAGAGTATCACACTTTTTAAATCTAATTAAGGTCCCAGAGATTGACTGGAACTTAGGATTGCAATAGAGGTGAAGGTTGTTCAGAAGGGAATACTGCCCCATCATGCCTTGGGGTACACATCTCCAACCCCACCAATGCTGCTGGAGATGGGATTTGCTTTGATGGAGTGCTGGAGGCAGAATGGGGTATAGAGAGGACACCTTTCATACATAATGTGGGCAAGTCCTGAAATCTCTCTTGGACTCACTTTCCTCCCTTCTAGGATTTGGTGGTTCTCCAATTTATAATGCTAGCATTCCTTGCTGACATGTGTCTCTGCTTGAGAAGGAAATGTGATTCCAAAATCTCCAGTGTTAGGTAAAGGTGAAGTTTGCAGTGGCTGATAGAGGAGTGGGAACAAGACATATGTCCTTTCTATGAAAGTGCCACAGTATGGAGCAGCTAGAAATAGCCGACCATCTATGCTAAATGCCTTCTGCAGAATGATCTATAAGCCTGGCTGACTGAAGACTTCTTCTCATGCTGCAAAGGGCTTTGGGTGTTGGTTAAGAAGCAAAGTCACTTATTTCTCAGAATGAAAAAAAAAAATCATTTTCTTGCCTATAGTTTGTTATTTGGGGAATATTCTAGAAACTGTTAAAATCTAAGTAGAAGTACACAAAGGAGTTTCTAGGGGGAGGGGACCAACTTGAGGGCATCTCCAGAAAAAAGTCTCATAAATTTGGCATAAGAATCTGAAATGGTGTCCACACTCGGATGTCTCTCCTGGGGTTAGTAAGAGCCAACGTACCCCATCCTTGTGCAAGAACGGTGCATGGAATTGAGTAAGCTATGCATGCTCAGAGAACACCAGTGGGTACATCCACTTAGAGGACTTGTGGCTGAGAAAGGCAGCTCTCCGTGCTCTGGGTCATGTGATGCGCTAAAGAGTCCTGGGGTTAGTCCTGTAGCAGCAACAGCAGGCCCTCTGCCTGGGTCTGAAAAGGAGGCTGCGAGAGTAAGGAGGGTGGCTGGGGACGATATCAGAAAGGAATGTCAGAAACATGTACAACTGGAACTGGCGTTCCAGCCTCAATGCCATTTGAAACAATGCTAAATTTACATATTTCCACACAAATTTTATAGATGTTTTGCCGCAGCAAATGATTGACTTCCTCTGGTTTCATTATATCCAATCTTCTTTATTTTGACTAGTAGATAATTAACGCTATCTGGAAAACCAACCACTCGAAGCAAGGGAAACGAAGACGTTCATGGCCTCCAGTCCACTGGAAGAAGGCAAAGGGGGCAGGTTTTCCCCTCTGCATACCAGATTGTTAACTGATACTACCTGCCTGCTTGGCCTGTTTTCTCAGTTATTTTCCCCATCTTATATAGTCTCATCTACATACTACTCCCAAGTGTTCCCTGAGTCATCTAAGACTGCCTGAACCACTTTCTTTTGGCTGCGGATAGAGTGGAATTTGCTCCAGGAGATTTAAACTACAATGGTGATATCAACTATAATAGGAAGGCAACATGTAAGGAAGCAACCTGGTCCACTGAGTTAGTTCATACTTAGGGTTTTTTGTTTTGTTTTGTTTTTTTTAAATCAAGCATATATTTTGGGTATAAAATGTTCCTGAAATTTGCCATTGGAAATGGCAATTTTTTCCATTCCTACTATTGGTTGGTAATTTCTCCATACCTACTATTATAGTAGTACTCAAACTCTGCAACACAGATTATCTGAAAAATGGAATACTTCAGACCCATGTTTCTCAAAGAGGGGCTTGGGGATACCCTTTCAGGTGGCCCACATGGCCAGAACTATTTTCTAAGACCTTATTTTCCTTTCTCATGTGTGCAAAATGGAGTTTTCCAGAGGCCACAGGATGCATGATGCTACAACAGTTTGAATGCAGAGCAGAAATGATATTCCATTGTTTTCCATTAGTCCAGACATTAAAGAGATCAGCAAAACATAAAACAATACTACTCTTCTCACTAAAGTGGTTTTGTTTTAGAAAACATTTTTCATAAAAATACTATTTATGTTATTATTTAATGGGCTTATTATTGGGATTTTTAGGTGAAGTAATCAATATTTAAGTTTTCTCCATTTTAATTTCAAATACAGTAAATTTTAATCAATATAACCCACACTAAAAGAAAATCTCCTTGGGGTCTCATTAATTTTGAAGAGTATAACGGGCTCCTGAGACCAAGAAGTTGCAACTGTTCTTTAAACCTCAGTGTTGCTCAAGATTGAGTCCACTACCTTCCTGGCATGTCTTTGTCTCCCTGTGTGCTGGACGATGGCCGCCCACCATGAGAAGACACAGGCCACACATGTTCCACCTCATAGCACTGGCTCTATGTGCCTGACAATAGGCTTCAGGCATTTCTGGTCAGTTGTATGTTTACATACAATTTCAATGCAGCCTAAGATATAATTTCTTCCTTTTTCCTGAATCCTTATTAATAGTGCTCAACTTATACAGGAATATTATTTTCAGTTATAAAGATAACTTTCCACTCTTTATAAAATTAGATCAATGCATCTGGTTACTTGCAAATAATATAACAATTCTTATCACTTTATACTTTCTTGTGGCCCAACACCCAACAAGAATATAGTAGTTCTAGGGGCGCAAGGGTGGCTCATTCGGTTAAGCGTCCGACTTCAGCTCAGGTCATGATCACATTGTCTGTGAGTTTGAGTCCTGCATCAGGCTCTGTGCTGACAGCTCAGAGCCTGGAGCCTGCTTTGGATTCTGTGTCTCCCTCTCTCTCTGCCTCTTACCCACTCGTGCTTGGTCTCTCTCTCTCAAAAATAAAATAAAAAAATAAAGAATACAGTAGTTCTAGAAGCGGGCCAATTGGCAGTGTTGAGCCAGACCTATGGAGATCCTGAGGAAGATGTCTTCCTGGGGGGTGGGTGCACACCGGCTCCCCCAAGGGAGGAGGCCCTGCACTCCACGCCGTGAACATCTTGTCCGTGCCAAAGAGAACAGCAAAGGTGAAGCAGTCTTAACGTGACTACTCCTGCAGGGACCATTGTTAACGTCTGTGCAAGAACACAGGTATGAGAATGGGTAGGGGAATATCACTTGTAGGTGTTCAAAACCACTCTAGAAATCCTAGAAAGGCAACAAATCCTCTTTTTAAAAAAATTTTTTTTGAACAGTTATTCATTCTTCAGAGACAGAGAGACAGGGCATGAGTGGGGGAGAGGCAGAGTGAGAGAGTGAGACACGGAATTCGAAGCAGGGTCCTGGATTCGAGCTGTCAGCACAGAGCCTGATGTGGAGCCCGAAACACGAACCTTGAGATCATGACCCGAGCCGAGGTCGAACGCTCCAACAACTGAGCCACCCAGGTGCCACCAAATCCTCTTTTCTTAGAAAGGTATTCCCTCTTGAAAATCCAGATATAAGCATAATAGTAACAGCTACTAATAATTACTTGGTAATTTTACTATGGGCCAAGGACTGTTTTAATCTGTAAACATATTTACATATATTAAGTTTCACTTACAACCTTCTTTGTACAGATAAAAATCACAGCAAATTAGGGGCACAAATTAGGGTGACTCAGCTGGTTGAGTCTGACTCTTGGTTTCGGCTCAGGTCATGATCTCACATTAAGTGGGTTCAGGTCCCACGTCGGACTCTGTGCTGACAGTGTGAGCCTGGTTGGGATTCTCTCTCTCCCCGTCTATCTGCCCCTCCCCTGCTCGTGCTATCTCTCTCCCTCTCTCCCTCTCTCTCTCAACAGAAATAAACATGAAAAAAGAAGGCTTAAAAAATCATAGCAAATTAATTGACTTACTTAAGGTTACCCTTTCTAGTAAGATATAGCAGTTTAACTTAGATAAAAAGAAAGTATTTCTTACAGAGGTTTTATAGCCACCACGTGTCCTCCACTGCCTGCGTCCAGGTGCCTGTGGTCTGCAGGGGTGGCTCCTTTTCCTGCAGTGTTAAAACCACCTGCACAGCACCCAGGCCAAGCCCACACCAGTCCACGGGATGCCACCTCCTGCAGAGCATCCACACCACATCCACCACACTCCAGGGGATGTCACCCCCTGCAGAGCACCCATGCCACTCCATGGGATGTCACCCCTGCAGACCACTCACGCCACACCCACCACACTCCAGGGGATGTCACCCCCTGCAGACTACCCACGCCACTCCACAGGAGGTCACCCCCTGCAGAGCACCCACGCCATGCCCACCACACTCCAGGGGATGTCACTCCCTGCAGACCACCCACGCACCCCCACCACACTCCAGGGGATGTCACCCCCTGCAGACCACCCACGCCATGGCCAAACCACTCCGTGGGGAGAGCACAGAAGTTCCAGGCACCACCACCAACAGCCTGAGGCTGAAGCCAACTCCAGATCAAACCAACCTACCAGGATCTGGTGACATTTAAAACTCTCCCGTGACACGTATGATCTGGGTCAAAGTTACCTCTTGCTCCATAAACACGGGCATCACTGAACCCCAGGAGGTCCTAGAAGTGAGAATGGTAACAGGAGAGCCCTGGGAGACTTGTGCTGGACAGGCTGGGAGGAGGGGTGTGTGCGGACATGCCTGCTGCAGCAACAGAATTAGTCATGTGTCATGTTACAGGTGGTAGGGGATGGGAACAACACAGCCTCTCTCCATAAAGGCAAGTGTGTAAGTCACCGTGCACAGGCCATCTTTCTAGGCATGACTGCTTTTATTTGGTACAAGTGAAAATGCTCGAAGAGAAGAAGGAAATGTTAAACCTTCACTACGTATCTCCTACACCCAAAGTGAATACAGCATAAAAAGTGATTCGCTCCCTGTCTTTCTCAGACTGTAGAGGGATCGTCAAGTATCTTCAAGGTTCAATAAGAAGGCTCTTTAAAGATGTGCCTTCGTTGTCTAATACGCTGTTTATGCCTGAGGACAGCTTGCTGCTGGGGTGGCACTGGGGGCACTCAGAGCACTGACCTGGGCAGCAGAGCGGAGCCCAGGAGCCCAGAGCACATCATCGCCACCCCACCTAAACCCCACCTCATCCTCTTTTTTCCAAGGCCTGCTGCCATCTGAAATCAGCTTGCGTATGAACTCTCAAATGGAAGCACTGAAGCAACTCGCTGTGTGTGACAGGTGCCAGTGTGCTGTGTGCCTTCCCTATGCAGTACTGGAAAGTGACTGGGGAGGAGCTGGGTGCTCCAGTGAGCACGGGGTGGCCAGACCACATGCCTTTACACCACCATCCAGGCATTAAGTGCGTCTTGGGCACATCCCCATCTGGCTGCTGAGGATTCCGCAGAGGACAGGCACATCGGGTCCACTCTCAGGAGGCTGGCTTTCTTGTCCCACAATGCTTCCATTTGGGAATTTTTCATAAGCCCTTGACTTTCCTTTTAAGAAACCTATGGTTTCTGATTTTCTTTTGCCTAATCACACCTATTCATTTAATTAATCCAGTGTCAGACTCTGTGCTAATTATAAATACAGTTTTGACCGAATTTAAGAAGAAAAAAGACTGCCTTCCAGAAGGCAGCTTATGTCCCATTGTGTCCTTTTATGTCACCTTCGAAAAGTCAAAAGAGAACTTTGAATGAATTAAACAAGCATTTGTCATGACACTCAAGTGCATTTCCTTGAAAAAGGTTTGAATTAAACAAGCATTTGTCATGACACTCAAGTGCATTTCCTTGAAAAAGGTTTGATCCACTAGAGAAGACCTTATTAGATGGCTCAGGAGATCCTTAACAAATCGATAGGAGCCATGGAAACCTTGAGATCCTAACAAGATTAGGTAACCCGGTGATTTAAAATGTAATGCTGGTAAGATGGTAACATTGGGGAAGTCACTTTGGAAAAGTTTGGCAGTGACCCAGCAATCCTGATCCTAGGTATCTACCCGAAATAGACTGTGTCCGTGCAAAAACTGTATATGAGTGCTCACAGGGTAAGTCATTATTATTTACGATAGCTAGCAAGTGGAAACAACCCCAATGTCCATCAGTTGGTGAAAACATAAGCAAGTCCGGCGTATCTGGCAACCATGAAAGGAAAGAAGCACTGCTACCTGCCACAACGTGGATGACCCTCGAAAACATTATACTAAGTGCAAAAATCCAGGCACGAAAGGCCACAGTACACATGGTTCCATTTGTATGAGGTGTTCAGTATATGCAAATCCATACGGACAGAAAGCAGACTGATGTTTGTCAGGGGCTGAGGGGAACAGGAAGTGACCGCTAATGGGTACGGGGTTTCTTTCTGGGGTGTAAAAATGTTCTGAAATTAGACAGTGATGATGCTCACACAGCTTTGTGAATATAAAAACCCACTGAATGGTTTACTTTTAGAAGGGTAAGTTTTATGGAGGGTAAACTGCATCTCAATAAAGTTGTTATTTGAAAAGTCTAACTACCTTGAGACAAGGATCTCTAGCAAAGAGACCTTCAACCCTGACCTGAAATGTGTCCAGTGTCACACCCCCTTCAGCTCTGCTTAATTATTTTGCTACAAATATCATCTTTCTTTCCTTTACTAGAAGCTCTCACCCAAGCTGATCCCAAAGCTTCTGGAAAACAAAAGGTTGAGTACTTTTGTAATCAAAGAGTGATGCTGTCGTCTTCACTGGAAAGTTTACATGGGACCCAGTGGGCAGTATGAGAGCTGGGAGGAAAGAGGAGAGAGACTGGGGAAAGCTAGACAATCCTTCACACCCTTCCTTTACAATGTCCGCTCTTCCTTTTCTAAGTCAAGACAGGCAGGACATGGGGCACTAGCTCCATGTTCCCCCACATGGGTGCCTCCA
This sequence comes from Panthera tigris, assembly GCF_018350195.1. Lineage (NCBI taxonomy): Eukaryota > Metazoa > Chordata > Mammalia > Carnivora > Felidae > Panthera > Panthera tigris. The sequence continues at coordinate 1,018,784 of NC_056676.1, read as the reverse complement.
CGTCTCAGGTGAGCCAGGCATGCTGCTGACCCACGGGAGGGAGTCCGTGGCCCTGCACAGGCCCACCCTGAACTCTGGGACAGAAGCTGTAAGTGTGCTGAGGCTAAGGAGAACATTAATATTAGGAAAAAGACATATTTTTCATCTGAGTTTACATAAACATCTGTAAAAAGACACGGATAGTTTTCAGAACAGGTTGTTGTAATTGATGGCTGAATTTCAAGAAGCAATTTCAGATTTAAACCTTCTTTGGTGACGAGAGAGATACTGAAAGTAACAATGCATACTGTATAGCAGCTTTTTAGTAATGTTGCTGGGATGGTTGTATTTACTGTGGATGTACCACTAGCTGGGCCTGGACCTCAGCACCTGTACACACATACTTATGTAGCCCTCTAGCTAGTCTCCTGCAGGGACATACCTTTCCCAAGGTCAAGTAGCCAGCAAGGGCATCAAATGGGGCACTTTGACCCCAGACACATTTGTCTGCTAAGAATATCCCCAAAATACCTTATAGATGTAGGGAATAACATTTTCCAAGGTTAGTCCACAGAATTTCAGGAAGGTACTTTTCAAACTGTAGATTGTTGGAGAAAGTGAAAAAAGTAAATTAAATACACACCTGAAATTAAGCCTTTTGCTCTACTCCTTTCAATCACTGATTAAACTGCTATGATTATGTAAGATAAATTTATAAATATGGAATGCCTCTTAGTTTATAGGATATCTACTTTTATTAAAAAATGTCCTTCTCAATCTCTATTCTTTCTTCAAGATTTGGGCTATAAAAATATTAACTAATGCAGGGGTGCCCGGGTGGCTCAGTTTGTTAAGCATCTGACTCTTGACCTCAGTTCAGGTGTTGATCTCAGGGTTATGAGTTCAAGCCCTGTGTTGGGCTCCACACTGGGTGTGGAGCCTACTTAAAAAAAAATACACACACACACACACACACACACACACACACACACACACACTAACTAGCACGGTTTTGTATAGAACAAGTTCTTGCATGTTTCTGGTCTACCTTAGCAGGAAATCATGCACACACACCATTATAAGGGAAATAAAAAATTCCTCCAACATGTTGCTGTCTAGAACTCTGCCAAGTTCTAGGTCTTTCTCATGTCCCAGGTGGTATTTCAAAAGTGTCATGTCATCTACTTATTCACCAGTGTGGAGGCAGGAACACCCACGTTTCCACACAAAATCTGTCAGCCCATATTTTTTGATAGATACACATTTTTTACCAAACATTATCACAAGTGTGCTGACACTTAAATGAAAAACTTGCTTCCTTAACAATCTATTATCATGACTTTACATATCAGGTAGTCTCTCTTCATATACTCTTTTTAAGATTGAAATAATTGACAATGGCATGCCAAATAATAAAGAGGAAAACAACAAAACTTACCAAGTGAGTGGGCTCCAACCTAGTTAGTAAATCAATCTGCACTACTGCGTGCACAGTTTCAGGCAGAAAATTATGGTGCTGGAAACACAGAGGTACAGGACCTTTCCCCCACACTACTGGGGCAGGAAGCAATGTAAGCCCCCAGTTCTGAAACTGGCATTTCTGAGCATATGTCATTGGAGAGGCAGCCTGAACTGGGGAGCCCTAATGCCTTACCTCCACCCCACTGCATCCAATCACAGACAGTAACTGAGGGTAGGGACGGTGGTTTCTCTGTAATTGTGATGCGCCACACCATCCTGTACCCCTAACTGCAACTCAAGTACAATCAAGCTATGCTTCAGGATGCTGTAACAGAAGCAGAACTTGCCTTGGAGCCATTGAAAGGTGGGTTTAGGGTAAAATATTTACTCTTGATGAGCTTTAAGTTCCTCATCTGTGAAATGGATAAAATAATATTTGCTTTGAGGGGTTATTTTGAGGATTATACACACTGTGCATATCCAGCATGATATGTGACATACGATAAATGGTAACCCTTGTAATTCTAAACACACATTTGACGTCTTTACATTTCATGGTCTCCCTTGGTGCCTCGGTTAATCTCATTACCCATAAGCAGGTTTCTTGGACCTGGGGGAAGGAGACCCAGCCACCCACTATGCTAGGGGTGGTCCCAGGAGAGCTAAGGGCCATTCCAAAGTCACTTATGATGCTTCGTGTGGCCCTGCCTGTAAGGTCATGAAAACAAGTCTAGTTACGTGTTCTTGGCCTAAGCAGTTCTGCTTTGGGAAAGCTATCCCAAATTGAAGTGTCATTCATGACTTTGGGGTGTGAAAAGATTTCATAAACAAGTAAAAGAAAGCACTAACCATAAAAGAAAAGATTGAGGACTTTGATAAATTAAGTAATTCAGCTAATAAAAAAGAACAAACAGACATGCCACCTATATGACACATAAGTCATATAGAACCACTGACAGACTCCTATTCAGAATATACAAAGCTCCACACTCCAAAAGGAAAACAAGCAACAGACCGGAAAAGACCAAAGAGGAAACAGAAAGGACCAGTAAACATAGCAAAAGTTTCTCAGCCTCAGCAAGTAATCAAGGAATTGCAATTTAAACCACAATCACATTCCATTACAGAGTCATCAAGCTGAAAAATAACAAAGTCTGAAAAAAATCAGGAAAAGACATCTAAAGACACCAAATGATGGAAAGAAAGTAGGGCAGCAGGAATACTTCACAATGCTAACAGGTGAGGAGACTGGAACGCAGGGTGAAGAAGCAGCCTCCTCCCCTCTACCTCACCAGGATAGGCAACTCACCTGTGCACGAGGGCCACATGCCACTGTCTGTAATGTCCAGAAATGCTGAGAATGATTATATGGCCAAAGAGACTGTGGTAAATGCATACGTTTAGAATGAAAATGAACAAGCCAGAGTTTCCTACAATCAATGGACGCATCTTACAAAGTTTATTGGTGTAACCAAGTATCAACAACACACAGGCGCTCAGTGTGAGGGACCCCACCCTGAGTCTGATGGCTGCTGCACACAGCTGTGGCCTGTGGCATCTCTTTGGTGAGTGAAAGAAGCACAACTTAAGAATATACAACTATGGTACCATTTCTATAAAGGTCAGAAATAGGCCAGGCTAACCATATTTTTAAGAATGTATTCAAAATGTCAAAACTATAAAGAAAAACAGAAGAAATCTGAAGAATGAAATGATCTCCAGTGGAGGGATAGGAGATGTCACCAGGATGTCACATCCTGGGGGTGGCTTCTGGACACTGATCATGTTTTGTTCTTGAATTTGGTAGTGGCTTCATGGCTGTGCTTTTTTTAAAAAGTTTTATTTATTTATTTTGAGACAGAGAGAGAGAGAGAGAAAGAGGCAGAGAGAGAGAGGGGGAGAGAGAGAATCCCAAGCCAAATCCATACTGTCAGCGCAGAGTGTGACCAACTTGTGAGATCATGACCTGAGCGAAAATCAAAAGTTGGAAGCTTAACCCACTGAGCTGCCCAGGTGTCTCATGGGTGTGCTTTATAATCACTCTACACTCGAGGCGCCTGGGTGGCTCAGTAGGTTGAGCGTCCGACTTCGGCTCAGGTTGTGATCTCACAGGTCACGACCTCACGGTTCCTGAGTTCGAGCCCAGCATCGGGCTCTGTGCTGACAGCTCTGAGCGTGGAGCCTGCTTCGGATTCTGCGTCTCCTTCTCTCTCTGCCCCTTCCCCGCTCACACATGTGCATGTGCTCTCTCTCTCTCTCAGAATGAATAAATAAACTTAAAAAGATCAATAAAGGAGACATGCACACATACAAGGATGTTTGTTGCAGCATAGCTTTCAAGTGGCAAAAACTGGAAACAACCTGAATGTCCACAAGGAAAGGGACATCCTCATGAGATTATTAAGTGAAAAAAGCAAGTTCTATCTCCTTATTCGAAGATGTGTTGGGGTGCCTGGGTGGCTCAGTTGGTTAAGCATCCGACTTCAGCTCAGGTCATGATCTTACAGTTGGTGGGTTCGAGGCCTGCGTTGACAGCATGGAGCCTGGAGCCTGCTTCAGATCCTCTTTCTCTCTCTCTCCCCCTCCCCTGCACTCTCTCTCTCTCTCTCAAAAATAAACATTTAAAAAAACAAAATAAAAAATAAAGATATGTGTACATTCATGAAGAAAGGTGTGGAAGATCACACTCACTGGAATGAATAACAAGAGAAAAGGGAGATTATTAATATCCTTTACCTTTTATATATTAATTATTTGAACAGCAACAGCTAACAGCGGCTAATATTATTATCTCATCTACAGATAATATTGAAAGTCCTAATGTGAGACTTTTTATAAATGTGTGGTCCAGGCTCAATGGCCTTCATGATGATCCATTCCACTGTTGGCAATTCTAGGAAAGAAGCAAATTCTCTTGCCTGTTTCTAAAATGGTAATGAAAATTACCTTTCGTAGAATTGACGTTTTCATTAATAAATATCCAAGTACCTGAAACAGAAAATCTGTAACTAAACCTGAAGCATTCAGTGTATTTACTATGGATCTGATACTATTCCTGGTTACTCAAGATAATTCTAGCATAGATAGCTTATTGCTATCATTTAGAGAAAACACTGGAAAACACCAAGAATCTAAATTAATACTAACGTCACTGACAAGAAGTAATCAGATTTCTTATTTAAGGGCCAGGGATTATAACCATACAGCAAATGGGAAATTTACAGAAATGAATTCCCCTAAAACTGGAAGCAATTAAATGTCAGCTGCAGTACCAAAAATGCAGGCTTTGGAATCTGGTGGACTGGCTTGAGGCCCAGCTCACATACTTGGAGCCAAATTATTTAATTTCAGTGAGTTTCAGGATCTTCATTGAAAACAGAATAATATCACCTAATTTGGCAGCTAGTTGGAGGGCTAAGTGAAAGAGCGACCTTAGTGACACTGAAACTTTCCTTTTCACTTTCTTTGCCCCATATTAACAGACAGATATTTTCTTGGCAAATTCATAAAGATTTAAGAGTATTCTATCTAAAATTAAAACCTATAAGGGGCGCCTGGCTGGCTCCAACGGCAGAGCATGTGACTCTTGATCTTGGGGTCATGAGTGTGAGCCCCATGTTGGATGTAGAGATTACTTAAAAAAAAACTTAAAAAATTTTAAAAATAAATAAAATTAAAACCTAAAGATTTTCCAAATCTGAAAAACCAGTTAATGGCAGCATATTTAAACTAAGTATTTTTATTTCACATTTGAGATTAACATAGGAACACACTCCCACTCAGTTTCTCAAGCATACTGTTATCCATACCCTCATGATAATAACTATTATCACAAGCTATTAACCTGAGAAAGGGGGGTAAATATATATATTGATATGTAAAATGTTTATAGGAGCAAAGAATCCTTAACAATTACTTTGAAACTATGCTGCTGGAGCCCTAAGGAGCTGGGTGGAGGCTTGGTGGCCTTGATCCATCCACTTCCCAGTTTTTAACAAAACAGCTCCCACACGGATTTGTTTTAACACTACTTTAGATTTCTATGTTTTTAAAAAATTCAAAAGTTTGAAAACTACTGGCCTCCCACTATAGAGAATTATGATTTTCATGAGGAAAAGAACAGCAGGGGGAAGAAAGTGGAACTGTTGAGATTTCCAAGAGAAGGAATGAATAAACAAAACAAAACAAAACAAAACAAAACAAAACAAAACAAAACAAAACAAAACTCCTGCCCTTTACTGAATTCTAGACTTATTGTGCTGCAATGCAAATTAACTAGATAAACTGCTAAGCTGGAGGGACAGGTACAAGTTATTTTTATGTTCATATATCGTCTGATCTTCCTTCTGGTTTCTTTGAGCCTTGTTTTAACTAAATCTCTCTGTACTTTTAATTCCACTGGTTTCACTATCCGTCCTTTCCCATTATGATGGGGCAACTGACAAGGCCTGGCAATTTCCAACTGGATTTCTCTTCTTTCTTAGAAAAAAGTGGACCACTTCCAACTTCTAATTATCATTCTTCTAAATTACTCTATTGTCTTTCTCTTTCCATTGTGTTTGTAAAAACAAGACAACAAAGTCTTAGATCAATTTAGGCCAGATTTGTACTTTTCAGTTAATTAGAAAAGAAAAAATAAAGTAGGAGGAAGAAGGAAAGAACCCTGTTTATATAGTGTTTTAGAGTGTACAAAACATTTTCATGTACTTTTATGTATTATTTCATAAAGTTACCCTAACAACCTTGGGAAGTAAATGTTATTTATCCTGAGTGATAACTAAGGCTAGGATCAGTTTCAATCAGCAAACCCAAGAGCTAAATACACAACTCAGATATATTGATTCTGAGACCAGTGCCCTTTATTAACATGGAATCCCAATTGTCTCTACTCAGTGACCAGCAAAGCTCTTGGAATGTGGGTTTTGTTTTTAACAAGCAAGTCCCCTGGCATAGGCCTGGCTGCCATCGTTAAACAATTCCAAGTTAACTTGGTTCTACTCTGTCTCTTGGTTATGAGGGAGCAGGTAGTGAAGTGAAGGAGGAAGATCAAAGACCGGTTTGAGAGTACTACTAAAATTTTTGTTTTATATGGCCAAGAAATATTTGTGAATGTCTTGGTTCTGACTTTATCATTTATTTGTCAGGTTTTTATTGAAAACTATGTTAACTGCTACTGAGGACACAAGGGAAAATAACACTTGGCTTCTGAATGGTAGTCTGCTTTTGGTCAAAAGATAATGGGAAAATAAATTTATGGCTGAGAAAATGCTCTCTTATGGGTGTTTGCCTGGAAACCTGATGAACCTACAAGTCACACCCTGAAGGCCTTCTTGTTTGAAGCCCTCCTACTGACCCAAGCAGATGAGGGGAATATCCATCCAATCCAGCAAAAACCTTATGATACTGTTATCACTTATTTTCATTCTACCTGATAGAATATCTTTGAAGACTGGAACTAGGACACTATCCATGTATACACAGTAAGCTGGTGTGTTAATGGATGGATAAGGGAAGAGAAAGCAACATGTAAAAATATATAGTCAAAACAGAATCTATATCTAATGGACAATATTGTGAATTTATGTTTATTCATAAATCATGTTATTTATGTTTATTATTTATGTTATTTAGAACAGGTTTTCTAAAGACTATTAGGGTAATAATCTTAACAATGGTTAATGCTTGGCCTGTGCAGTTCAAAGAGAATCTCTGGGCACCTGGGTGGTTCAGTTGAGTGCCCAACTCTTGATTTTGGCTCAGGTCATGATCCTAGAGTTGTGGGATCAAGCCCCCATGTAGGGCCCCTAGAGTTGTGGGATCAAGCCCCCATGTAGGGTTCCACACTGAGCATGGAGACTGCTTGAGATTCCCTCCATCTGTCCCTCTCCCCCACTCACGCTCTCTTCCTCTCTAAAAATAAAGAAATAAATAAGACAAAGAGAATCTCTTAGGTGGGTTGTGGTTGTCATCTTCCTGTGATCAACTTGCCAAGGCTCGATGCAATCTGTTGTTTTGTTCTCTTTGTATGCTTTAATCAATGTCTTGATTTTCACTATCACTGATAATAAAAACAAATTAGAGGAGATAGAAAATAGCTTTCTTACATTAAGGATCTTTCATGGAAAGAAAAGGAAATGAATGATTTAGAGGAATTTCCATTTTAATAAATCTTTGTCCTAAGTTCCCCAAAATAACAGTTAAGAAATAACTGGCATTCCTTTCTGAGCCCCTACTCCCTAGTTGTGTCTTTTTGAGATATGTGAAATTATGCCCAGAGGTTCCATTTAGAAACCTTCTTCAACTGGACTTAGGAAACATCTGTAACTTTTTTTTTCTTTTTTCTTTTAAAGTAGGCTTCTTGACCAGCATGGAGCCCAACATGGGGCTTGAACTAGTGATCAAGAGTCAGACGTTTAACTGACAGAGCCACCCAGGTGCTCCTTGTACCCATTTTCATAACGCAGTATAAGCATTTTTTAGGCAATCAGTTAATTTTTCTTTTTTCCTTTTTAAAAATTGAGGTGGGCGCCTGGGTGGTTCAGTCATTAAGCATCTGACTTCGACTCAGTTCATGATGTGGAACTCATGAGTTCAAGTACCACACTGGGTGAGCTTGAGCCTTGCATTGGATGAGCCCTGCTTCTCTCTCTCTCTGTCTCTCTCTGCTCCTTGCTCACTTGCACCTTTTCTCTCTCTCAAAAAAAAATTGAGGTAAAATTCATATAACATAAAATTAACCATTTTAAATTACACGATTCATTTACTATATTCTCAATGTGGTGCCACCATCACCTCTATCTAGTTCCAGAATATTTTCACCACCCCTAAAGCACCCCATACCCATGAACAGTCGTTCTCATTCTCTCCTCTACCCAACCTCTGGCAGTCACCAGTCTGCTTTTTGTCTTCAGGGATTTGTCTCTTCTGGGCACGTCATATAAATGGAATCATATAATATGTGTCTGGTTTTTTTTTCACCTAGCACGTTTTCAAGGTTCATCCATATTGTACCGTGTGTCAACATTTCATTCTTTTTACTCAGTTTACTTCTGACTCACTAAAAACCCTTTTTGTTTGCCACTTCATTCCTTCTTTGGAATATATGCCTTCCTTTATTTCTAATTATATTTCCTTTTCTTTTTTAAGGCTGGGATCATTTATTTATTTTTTAATTTTGTGTGTAGTTGACATACATTATATTAGTTTCAGGTGTACAACACAGTGATTCAATCTCTCTATATGTGATGCTCAACACAGTTGTGGCTACCTTCTGTCACCATACAACACTATTACAGTATCATTGACTATATCCCCCATGCCGTGCCTTTATTCCTGTGACTTATTCACTATATAACTAGAAGCCTGTACCTCCACTCCCCTTTACCAGTTTTACCCATCTCCCCACCCCTTTTCCCACTGGCAACTATCAGTTTGTTTTTTGTATATTATAGGGCTGATTCTGCTGTTAGTCTGTTTATTCATTTGTTTTGTTGTTTAGATTCCACATATGAGTGAAATCATATGGTATTTGTCTTTCTGTGTCCGACTTATTTCACTTAGCATAATAGGTCCATCCGTGTTGTCGTGAATGAAAAAATTTCACCCTTTAAGCAATATTGAGAAAGAAGAACAAAGCTGGAAATATCAAAGTCCCAGATTTTAAGATATACTACAAAGCTAGCAGTCAAAACAGCACAGTACTAGCACAAAAACAGATACATGGATCAATGGAACAGAACAGAGAGCCTAGAAATAAACCCATGCTTATATGGTCCATTAATCTATGACAAAGGGGGCAAGACTATACAATGGGGGAAAAGACAGTCTCTTCAATAAATGGTGCTGGACAGCTACATTCAAAAGAATAAAACTGTAGCACTTTCTACCATCATACACAAAAATAAACTCAAAATGGATTAAAGATCTACATGTAAGATTTGAAACTATCAAAATCCTAGATAAGAAACAGGCAGTAATTTCTCTGACACTGGCCATAGCCAACACTTTTCTAGGTATGTCTCCCGAGGCAAGGGAAACAAAAATGAAAAACCATTGGGACTACATCAAAATAGAAAGCTTCTGCATAGCAAAGGGAACTATCCACAAAACAAAAAGGCAACATACTGAATGGGAGAAGATATTTGGAAATGACATGTCCAATAAGAGGCTAAGATCCAAAAATATATAAAGAAGTTATACTACTCAACACCAAAAAAACCAAACAGTCCAATTAAAAAATGGGCAGAAGACCTGAAAAGACATTTTTCTAAGGAAGGCATCCAGATGGCCAACAAACACATGCAAAAATGCTCAACATCACAAATCATCAAAGAAATTCAAATCAAAACTACAATGAGATATCACACCTGTCAGAATGGCTAAAATCAAAAAGATAAGAAATAACATGTTGGCGAGGATGTGGATAAAAAGAAATCCTTGTGCACCACCGATAGAACTATAAATGGGTGTAGTCACTGTGGAAAACAATGTGGAGATTCCTCACAAAATTAAAAATAGAAATACCATATGAATCAATAATTCCACTACTGGGGATTTACCTAAAGAAAACATAAACACTAAAAAGTATATATGTATACCTATGTCTATTGCAGCATTATTTATAATAGCCAAGATATCTAAGCAATCTAAGGGTCCATCAATAGGAGAATATATAAGGAAGACATATACACACATACATGCAGTGGAATATTACACAGGCTTGCGATTCAACTTCTCTGTTTGCACAGGGGTAATGTTTTGGGGATGACATCCAGTTTGTTTCTTTCTGGTAAAGTTCTAGCCTTAGCTGGGTAATACAGGAGAGCTTTGGAGAGTGAATTATAGCTGATATCTTGTCCCAACTTGGACAGGAATTGGGCTTTCGTAAGTACTCACTCACTAAGAGTTACCTAAACTAAACTAAAGGGGACCCAAATTCTCAGATGCTCCCAGCTGTTTGCACAGGCAGGCAAAGTGGTGTCTGTGGCTGAGGGCAGTCCTTTGAAGACAGGGACAGATGTGGGCCCACAGATGCAAAAGCACAAAGAAGCTGGGGATGGGGGTGGGGTGGGTACAAAAGAAATGGCCGAAGGGCTTTAAGGGGATCTGGGTTCAATATCAACAGCTGTCTGCTACTTATTTATTAACTCTAATTAAATGATTCTCAGTCATTAAACAAATAATTCATTTAGTGATTCTGATCCATTTTTGTTTTAAAAGAACTGTCAGCAGATATACTGTTCAGATATTGGTTTAAGCCAGGGGCTGCACTACAAGACATCTTTCTCCTTACTATTTCTCAAACACACCATACACACTTCTGTCTCACAGACTTTGTACTTGTTTCTTCAGCTAGGGTCTCACCCCACAGAGTGAGAAAATTAGGACTTTGAGATAGAGAAGTTTGGCTGTTCCACCCAGACCCAGCCTTGCCATCACTGACTAGATGCTGTGTGCCTCTTAACGGGATGCAACACGAAGGACACAACATCCTCAGGGAGTATTCTTGCCCCAAACTATTTAAACAGGTTCTCATGAAACCTTTCCTAACGTCCAGTGTACAGTGCAAACATGTTTTGCACAGTCACTGTTCCTCGGGGACACTGGGTTTGCCCGCATATTGACCACTTGCTTTGCTCATCCTCCCTTCTTATACCTCATGCATTCAGTTTCATTTAATTGTATACTTTGGAATTTTATTATTGGCGTTATGCACGTATTCTCCTGGCCTGGGCCAATAAATCCCTTTCTGCCTTTATTTTTATTTTTCTTAATTAAGCCACTGCCTACTCATGATTATTTAGCTGGTGATAAAAATACACTAAGATTGGATGCACGATACTCTGATCAAGTTACCTCCCTCTTTTTTAAACTTAAAAAATCTTTTTTTAATGTATATTCATTTTTGAGAGACAGAGACAGAGTATGAGCTGGGGAGGGGCAGAGAGAGAGGGAGACACAGAATCTGAAGGAGGCTCCAGGTTGGTGGGGCTCGACAACGTGGGGCTGGAACCCATGAACCATGAGATCGTGACCTGAGCTGAAGTTGGACACTCAACTGACTGAGCCACCCAAGCGTCTCTAAATTTTTTCTTTAGAGAGAGAGAGCATGTGAGCAGGGGAGAGGGGCAGAGGGTGGGAGACAGAGAGAATCTTAAGAAGGCTCCACGCTCAGCATAGAGCCTGACACAGGGCTCAATCCCATGACCCTGGGATCATGACCTGAGCCGAACGAAATCAAGAACTGGATGCTCAATCGACTGAGCCACCAAGGTGCCTTGTGGGTTACCTTTTTCTACACATTTCCTTCTTATACTAAAATGAGAAAGTAGGTCTTCATAAGTTAAAGATTAAACTTTTCAGGTTTTCCTGACTATTTTTTCTGTTATTATGCAAAATGTACTGTACCAAAACTATTTTAACAGATTAAGTTATTAAGTATATAAAGATCTCCTTGTATCAGAATTAATTAGTGTGATTACAGAAAAACAACCAAATATATAAGGAAGCAATTCAACAGTGGAAGTCGGAGTCAAAAATCTAATTATTTAGGTTTGTGTCATTTGGGATTATAAACTCAGACTTCAAAAAATACCTTTCCTCTAAATGAAAAGGTATGATTTCTATTAACCTTTGATTAGAATCTAATAAAAATAACTGTCAGTTCACAGTAACAAAGACACTCAGAAATAAAGTGATTAAAGCAAATAATAATTAGGAAAAGAGGCTTCATCTTCCTGCAATGTTTCTACTCCAGAGAAAGGTTTTATACAGCCTGTTTTGCATTCCCAAATGCTCTACACTGAAAGTCACAATCTAGGTGATTGGAAACCTTACTTCAGTAGAAGACCTTACAAGGTTCATTATGCTTATTATGCTCAGCCAAAGATGTATGCTCCATACCTACCAAGTAGATGGCAACTTTGCAAATTAATCTGTAAGAAGATTGTTTAAACAACAGGTTCAGTATTTCCTTTAAGGAAAAGATGTTCAAATAGAAAAAGTATCTTTGTGTACAAAGCTAAAAATAAAAGCCTCCTATCCTAACCCTGAAAGCGAAAGCAATCGCCTCAAACTTAAAGAGGCTTGAAGGTTATTTGGTGTAGTCATTTCATTTTCAGATGCATTGGGGCCAGGGCTACTGGTATTGGTAGCATAGCCAGGAGCACAATCCAGGTGTCCTAATTTCCAGTTAAGACTCTTTCCAGTCTATGCAGAATGTCCATTTGGGTACACTCAAATTAGAGAACACCATGGGGACAAAAGAAGAGGGTGTGGGCAGCACAGATATACAAGAAATTCTTTAAGAAATAACATAAAGAAAGAAATTCATCAGAACGCAAAAACAACACATACACAATATTAACAACCAAGAAAAGTTGAAGGGGGATATAATCTTTTTTAAAAAATTTTTTTAAACATTTATTTATTTTTGAGACAGAGAGAGACAGAGCGTGAATGGGGGAGGGGCAGAGAGAGAGGGAGACACAGAATCGGAAGCAGGCTCCAGGCTCCGAGCCATCAGTCCAGAGCCCGACGTGGGGCTCGAACTCACGGACCACGAGATCGTGACCTGAGCTGAAGTCAGACACTTAACTGACTGAGCCACCCAGGGGCCCCAAAGGGGGGATATAATCTTGAAGAGATCTGCTTACTTGAACTTCTATTTACTATTCTATTGTTGCTTATGCTTCCCTGTACCAATTGTTAAATGGAGACCAAAAATAATCCCACTTTAAAGGACAATAGAAACATTTAATTTTGAATTAAAATACTCATGTCAGGAAACACTGGTAGAGAGAAAACAATAAGGTCTATCGGGAAAACACAAAACATACCATAAACTGATTGAGGGCTTGAACTAAGCACGCTTTTCGTTTACGGGCAGCTTTCTTTTGCTTCTTTGGGCATCACTGGTTTTAAGTACATTCTCTTTCACTGACATTTTGTTCTCCTTCCAGAAACTCAAGTGACCTCCAGGAACAATTTTATTTTTCAAAATCATGGAAGAATGATTGAGAATGTCCTTTAGAGGAGGGTTTTCAACCACAGCAATTACAAAGAGATTCTGGACAAACCTCAAGGGAAGTGTGCGGCTCTTTAAAAGGGTGGCCTTTTTGAAGAGGGAAAATCAAAGGAAGGGAATTACTACTGAAGTTTCTTACCCAAAGACAACTCTCACCACCACATATTTCCTGTTAAAGGAGCATCTGAAATGGTTCTTCAGTAATAACCTAACCCAACCCAGTTGACTTGCATTGAATAATCCCTAAGGATTCCCTTCTACTGCACTTCTGTGCACTCTTGGTCACACCCAGCTGGAGGGAAGGGTCTCCACAGTAGACTGAACACCCTGGTGCCCACTGCCCAGACTCACGTCACACTGGAGCTTGACCCCTGGCCCACTGTGTAACCCTAACCAATCATCCTCACCTCTAAGACAGGAGTGAGAACAGAGCTTTTTCCCTCACTGACTCTTGTGAGGACTAGAAAGGATAGGAAAATGAAAGTTTTCCACTTTTCCAATACATGGAAAACTTTTTTCTGTGAAATATTAAGTAATGGACATTCATAGTCTCCCCATCCTTGATAAAGTATTCTCACAGCACAACCCCACGCATGTCTCCTTTGACTTTGTGAGGAGACCAGAGGTCTGTGTCCAGAGACTCACAGAGAGCATGATCCTCACCTGTACTGGATGCCAAGTCTTGGGACCAAATGGTCTGCATTTTTCCCGCTAAAATGGAGCTTCAATAGTTACCATGTATCATGTGCAAAAATCCAAATCTTGTTTAGGAAAATTCTAGGAGAAACCCAAGCAAACAACTAATGTCCATTTCACAAATATTTTGAACCTACAATGTGCCTTGAAATGAGCAAGAAATAGGACCTGCCCTAACAAAGCCTAACAGTTGGCAGGCCAATCTGAAATACCGGCTACCAGGCATTTTAATCAATGTCGACTTTTACCAATGTCTATACCATGCAAAGGAGTGTGACAATGACCAAGACAAGGTCTGATGTCTTGCTGTGACTCAGAGCGAGGCACATAGTGCAGGCCAGCTTGGGAGAGCCATCTAAGACTCCTCATATAAATGCTGATGCTTGCATATCATTTCTAAAAAAAATGGACGCCTTCAAACTTATGCCTATGATGTCACTCTTATTTACGTTAGAGTCTACGTATACTCTCTGGTGGGACACAGGTCAGCAGGAATCCCACAGTGCCCCGGGCATGGGCACCGAAGTGAGTATCATGATGACCACTGGGTGCCTTGCTGGAGGAGGTGACCCAGCTGTAACTGCTGCAGGACACAAAGGAGGCAGTGCTGGGTGCGGGTGACAGGAGCCTTCATGAAGGAGCACCTGACGACTGGCCTGTGAGGGAAAGGTAGGTCTTCAATGAGGCCCAGGAGAAAAGCGAAGCGTTCTAGGCGTAGGACACGGTGCATGCACGAGTGGTGGGACAAAGGGCTACACATGTAGCTGGCTGGGGACCAGCATGGGGGCTTGTAAAAGGCGTTGGTATCCTGGCTCTGGGGTTAGTATTTGAGCATGTTGACTAGGCTTGGCTTCTGGTATAAAATTTATCAGTGATTAATCTGTTACTTTGAAAACAAAAGTTGACCTCTAAACAATAACTATGAATTGGGTCACCTGAGTGGCTCAGTCCGTTAAGCGTCGGACTCTTCATTTCAGCTTAGGTCATGATCTCATGGTCCATGGGACCAGGCCCCGCATGGGACTCTGCATGGATAGCTTGGAGCTTGGGATTCTCTCTGTCCCCACCCCGGCCCCCCCAAGCCCAGCCCTACTCATGCTCTGCCACACGAGCATGCTCTCTCCCTCAAAAACAAAAGAAAACGAAGCAAAACAAAAAACCAAAAACTTATAAAACAATAACTATTAATTGGATCATTTTCTGAAACGCACCTGCTCACACATAGTGCCTACCTCCTTACTCTATCACAAAAGCTGACGGGACAGCCGTGCTCTCCTGATCTCCGGTCTGGCTTCCAAAGGAGGTAAATGGATATTTAGACAATGGAGCCTGTCTTCTCTCTTCCTCATTCTAGTCCTTAGCCCCGGGCCTTTCCTGTTGTGTTCAGGGTTCTGAAATCTTGACCTGCCCTCTGAGCCCCCTTCAAAGGTGGCAGCTATTAGCCCACATCTTTCTGTATCAGGCACTTGCCAATTTAGTGCCTGCTTGGGTTACCCCTGGCTCTCTTGATGGCCCATGAGCTCTTGGAGGGAATGGTCTATTTTTATACTCCTGGTAAAGATGCCTGCAGGTACCAGAAATTCAAGATTAGTTCCTAACTAGTTTTTTGTTCTCTTTCCCCTCAACTGCTCCAGACGTTTCTAAATTTGTAGCCCTGCCACAAGCTCTCCTTCTGTCTTAAATCCATTAGAGGTACAATAGCAGGAGCATCTTAACTCCACTTTCATTTTTATTCCCTCTTCTCTCAAAATTTCACAGAGCCCTAATTTTCTCTTGGATTGATGCAGAGTCCCTAATAATAGAACCTAAGGCTTTATCTAGCTGACTTTATACCTTAGTATATTCTCGTTTAGGATAAATCCCAAAAATTTAACACAGAGCTCAGTGCTACAGCCACTAGCCAGGGGCATAGCACTAAGAGGCACTAAATAGTTACAGAATAAATGAGTGAATTATCTTTTCAATAAACCCTCTCATTTCCTATTTTGCAAACATCCTTCCTGATCCTACATATATATATGTCCTCACAGATAACATGTTACCAATTTGAAGACAGCTTTTTTTTTTTTCCTGGCAGGTCAGAATGTTTAAAGCATTTGTTCTGACTAACTTCTTTCATGAAATCTGACATCAGCCAGTTAGGATCTAGTCACTTAAAACATTAACAGCTTCAATACTTGTGCCCGTCTAGTTTTCTGTTCAGTAGGATGCCAGTCAAGGTCAAAGATCATACCAGCTGCTTCCTCGTCATTCTGGGCACTGAGGCAGAGTCTTCTGTAAATAGTGAGTACTAAGTGCTCTTATATAAAATTTTCTCTTAAAGGGCCAATCAACAGATCTAAATCAAATAGCACCTATAGGTTAATCATTTTAGATACAGAGAGCTTAATGGGTTTTTAACAAGTTGGGACATAAATATAGTAGGATTTTGAACTGAAAGAACTTCCCCTCCCCCACAAAAAATTTGGCTAGCTATATTTTCCATACCTATAGGGTTAACATATATTTCACGAAATTTCCTTTTCAGGATTGCTCTGTCATATAAAAATAAAAACAGATAATAATCAACAATAAAAAGATAAAGGTCATACATAGAATCATGACATCAAAGTCATGTGACTTTTCAGCTTATTTGACCTACTAAACTGCTGCACAGGCCACATGGGAAGACAAAGGTCAGGGGACATGCCTTAGGAGAAGAAAGTCACTGGAGAAAGAGCAGGAAGAACTCTGGAGGGGAAGAGAGCATAGGCAGAGCTCCACATTCTGCTCAGTGAGCATGCCTCAGCAGTGGGTTTTTTCTTTTTTTTGAAAATAATGTTTCTTTCCCTTTAAATCCAGGCTATTTTTCTGATGTCTTTTGCTTTAAGCAGTCAGTATGGGCACACGACTCCAAAAATATGTCAGGGAAGTGCAAAATATATGATTGCTCTGTTTTTGCAAGCCTTCTCAAACGAGGCAGGTGGACAGAGCAGTGTCCCCCCCCACACTGGTCCAAAACACGTCTGTGTGACTGGACAGCTCTGAGGCCATCAGTCCCCTTCACAGCCTTGTAGGGGAGTAGTGATTTTCCCCCTCACTGGAAGTATGGATTAGATGAATTCTGGTAGCCAAGATCAAAAAGACTTCATGATTTTTCCCCCCCAAAAAACTATTTTCCAACTGGCAAAAAAGTTATTTTCTGTATTAGGTACTGGAATTATATAATTACAATTAATCATTTTAGCTTCAATTTTGGGAAAAAGTACTTTGTTCAGATTTATGAGAAGTATATTTTGTTAGAGTTTACGAGAGTTGCTATGAAACACAATAATTTGGGGGAAAATAAAAGAGACAATTTGTGTTGACGGGGCCATGGATGGATGACTGACAATGGATGATATCACCAATAGGCAATTATAACATCCAGCATTCCTAAATGATCTAATAATTTGTTTTGAAGAAATATAGCTTCTAAAAGAATAAAAGACAGTCTAAACATTTATTTGGATAGCTGTGCGTCAAAATAAAATTAAGTATAGAAGTAAAGGAATTAATTCCAACCTAAAAAATCAAATATTTAGCCACCAACTGAAAAATGGTATGGGTTCCAAAAGTTTGTAAATGAATTATTTGCCACACTCAGTGTATTTCCTGTGGGGGAAAAAAAAAAAACCAAAACATTTTCTATGGGAATGTTGTAGGTAGTAGTAAGGCTCCCAGTGCGACCCTCAAAGAAGTAGATTAAATATTAGGAACACATATGTAGAGTGTATGTCGTAAAAGAGCATGAACGTTACAGAGCCAAAGACTCCTGGATGGCAGTCCTGGCTGTCATTCTCCGGTAGAATGCCACGAGAAGTTGTGTGCTATGTGGTCTCTGGCAAGAAGTCAGCCTCCCAGAGCAGCCTCTGTCTGGCCCGTAGCACACAGGAAACCGGCCCCTGAGCAAGGCTGCTGCCTCGGAGGGAGGATTTCCTGTGATGGGGACCCCGCTTGTATCCTGGTGTTCTCAGGTGGAGGTTCGTGTAGAGTTGACGTCAAGGAAGATTACCTCCCACACGGTCCTGAGAGCGTTAAGGCTGTCAGGTCCACCTGTGAAGGCAGCGATACCACTTACTGTAACTGCATGGTCTGTCAGGGGTTTGCAGTTCTCAAACGTAGGACTCAGATGAGGTTCAGCCTTAATAAAGACAAGGTTCATGTGATCCAATTAAACTTTTCACACACACAGATATGCTTTCCAAATGAGCACTGCCCCCCACCCATAAGGAAACTGCATGATAATACAGACACCCTTTCATAAATAAAAGGAAGCATTTGTTATAAGATAAATCTGCATGCTTCAATAAAATGTTCTCGTATCTATCTAACCAGGGCTTATAGGGGATCTTTCTATGAAATATGTGTCTTTTAGAAAAACAAGCTCTTGGGCAGAGCCATCTCTCACCTGCACAGTACCATATGAAAGCCAGATGGTACACAGAGTCGTGGCCAATGGGAATGCTGACTGCTCACAATTTAGTTATTTTTAAAAAAAATTTTTTTTTCAACGTTTTTTATTTATTTTTGGGACAGAGAGAGACAGAGCATGAACGGGGGAGGGGCAGGGAGAGAGGGAGACACAGACTCGGAAACAGGCTCCAGGCTCCGAGCCATCAGCCCAGAGCCTGACGCGGGGCTCGAACTCACAGACCGCGAGATCGTGACCTGGCTGAAGTCGGACGCTTAACCGACTGCGCCACCCAGGCGCCCCAATTTAGTTATTTTTAAAAAATGTTTATTTATTTATTTTGAGAGAGAGAGAGCACGCACGCAAATGAGTAGGGAGGGGCAAAGAGAGGGACAGAGAGAATCCCAAGCAGGCTCCACACTGTCAGAGCAGAACCTGACAAGGGGCTTAATGTCACAACTGGGAGATCATGACCTGAGCTGAAATCAAGAATTGGGCACTTAACCAACTGAGCCACCCAGGTGCCCCAAATGCTCACAATTTAGAATGACTGTGACTAGAATGTTCATTATGCAAACCAGTGGAGGATGCTATCCATAACTGCTTTAAAATCAGAATATCATATACTCATAATGTTTTTTTTTCTCTCTTTCCCAGATACTGGTATAAGCTCAGATGTTCCTACAATTAGACAAAAAATTAACATCAAAAGAGTTAAAATAACACACTATTCAAGGAAGGAGAGATTATAATAAAATAGAGAAAATCCCAAATTTACTGTTTATACTAATTCTCTATATGATTGAATAGTATGATTAAAAATGTTCCTTCTTTTTCCTAATTCATAGATTTCAGATGATTACTGGAGATATAATAGCCACAGTTTGGACCAGATCTATGTACCATTCTACCTTGCTTATCCAAAATCATATTTTAAGGTAAGGTACCATGAAACTTAACAGAGAACAAAATTTTCTTACTATGGAAAGCAAAAACATGTGACAACTTAAAGAGTTTTATTTAAAGCTTATAAACTGCCTGTACACTAAGTTATATTTTCGTTTATATAAACTGGCTCATGCGAAGCTGTTTTATTTCTTAATTAGTATACAGAAAAATAAATTTTATGATTAAAACACATATATATAACATTTTGTATTTTCTTAATTTTTGATAAAATTAGGAGTCACTAAACCTGTATAACTGTTTTTGTTGCTAATTATAATTTTTTCCCCTACAAGTACTTTATGGGCTTTCTTCAACTCTGGCCTAGTTTTATAGACAAACTCTAGGATCCTGGTTTATTGTCCTTAAAACTAAGAAATAAATCACTAATTAAAGAACCAGTCATTGCAGCAATTACAGAGGGTCCTCACCTTCCTCTGGTAGCCTTCTGTAGAACCTTCATTCCCATCAGGCTGCAGGATTTCCCTTCCAACTGTTGGTCTTTCAAGATGGCGCCCTCAGAGTATACTTCACTGAACATTCCATAGGCATCTTGCACGAGAAGGCAGACTCTACAAAAGAATATTCACATTTTTTTTTTAGAAGATAGTTTTTGATTCACTACAGAGAATAGGATTACCTTCTTCTTCACTAGGAATCCATTGAAATCATCTTCCTGAATGGATAAATCAGGGTAAATGAAGTTGAATTCAAACATGCGCTTTTAGATTTGTACTTACAGGTGTTTGGATCAGTATCCACCTCATATGGAAGGAAACAGAATTCTCTTTTGGCATAAAACTAAACCCTAAGCCAAATGTGGTTTAAAAGCACACGAAGAAGATCATCCTTTCAAATAAAATATATTGCCACTGTCCCAAAAAGGGTATCCTTCTTCCCCATTTTTATCTTGCCCTTTATAACAGGAAACATTTATATTTTGCATGGATGCTCAACATTGAAAAACCTCCAGTGTTAATATTATGATGAGAACAGTAAGGGGCTTTCTCTGAGAAAGTACATATTCACAGACATGCATATCCCAGTAGGATAAAAAACAGTATCCTTGCTGGCAGCAACAGAGACATGATGGATATCCAGTGACATGATGGGATTCCCCCCAACTTTTAAGTTCAAAGGGCAGTACTTATAAACACCTCTTTTCTTTTTTCTTAAAAAAATCTCTCTCTCTCTCTCTCTCTCTCTCGGGAGAGAGATGAACAAGCAGGAGACAGAGGCTGAGGGAAAGAGAGAATCTTAAGCAGGTTCCATGCTCAGCAAAGAGCCTGACCTGGAGCTCAATCCCACGACCCTGGAATCATGACCTGAGCTGAAATCAAGAGTCCGATATTCAACTGACTGAGCCACACAGGCATCCCTATAAAAACCTATTTATCACTGAATTTCCAATCCTCTCACTTCATAATTCAGGGAAATGAAGTCTTACTTATTATGATATGACACATTCTCAGAAAATATTTACTGAAGCCTGAAGAAAATTTAGGTAATAAATAACACCACCAAAGAGAGTGTGAGGAACAAAACTATTTTAAAGATGAGGGTGTACAGGAAAGTGCATGTTGGGAAAGAGAAGATGACAAATGAACAAAGGAACACTAAATCTGAAGTAGTGAACTTTAAACATGCTTAGAAACTAGGCTTCATGATTAAGTCTCCCCTCTCAGGCCCACAGGGCCCCCTTGGTTCACAAAAAAAGCAAATGGAAATCTTGTGTGAAGGAAACCACCTTTAATTTGATCATTACTTGTCATGGAGTAAAGCCAAATCAAATAAATATGCACTCGAATGAAAATCACCTCATAGGAAATAAACCACTACATGGGAAGAGTAAAAAAAAAAAATAACAATAGACCCCTTGAGAACTTGACATATTAGAATTTAAAGATATGAAGTATGGAATAACTATCTTAAAAAAAGGAAATTCATGAAGATGTAATACAAGACAAAAAGCTGTACAAAATGACTGGGCAGGTTTGAAGAATAAAATTAGAACTTTCAAAAAGGAAACACTCCACTTCCTGAAAAAAAGTGTTATTAAATAGGTGTAAACAAATGGTCACGTGTACCTGAAGAGTATGGATATGTGAATTGGGTTACAAATTTGAATAAGTTACCTAGAATATATGTTGAGAGCTGAGATAAAAAATGTGAGAGAAAAGAGAAGTACAGAGGAGAGGATGAGAAAGTCTAACATTTGTCTAACAGGAATTTCCGAAGAACAAGAGAGAGGAAGAAGAAGCAAGAGTTTGTAGATTTAGTAACTGGGAAATCTAATGTCAGAAATGAATCCGAAGATCCAGGAAGAAAAGCAAATACCAAGCAACCCATCCTAGGACACACACTGCAACAAAACTAGAGAATATCAAACACGATGAAAAGATTCTAAAAGCAAAAAGCATGAACAGACAGACTATCTACAAAGGAATAAAAATTTGATTTACACCAACCTCCTCAAGAGCAATGAATGAAGCCAGATAACTGTGAAACATTTTAAGAATTCTGGAAGCCATCTCAAAACTGTGTACCTGCAAAACTATCTTTCAAGAATGATGGTAAAATAAAGTCATTGTTAGATAAACACTAGCTACATTTTCCACCTACACAGCCTGAAATACTTACTAGTTACTAAGATAATTACTAAAATAATTTCTAAATTATGTAATTTAGGAAGAAGGACATTATTCTGGAAAAAAAGGTCGAAGACACAAGGACTACTGACCAACAATATAAACAAAACAAACACAGTAGAATAAAATAACACCACCATCAACAACATCAATTAATGTGGGGGAGCTGAAAAACTGGAAATGGAGAGCAAATAGGTCAAATGGGGTGATGAAGTTCAAATGTTTCCAAGTGCTCATATCACTCACAGCAGGATTAAGATATTAACTCAAGATTTCATTAAATATTTACATCTGGTAAAAATTCAAGGATAACCACCAAAAGAAAAGAAATAGGTGTATAAATTCCAAATTACTAGATGGAAAAAAATGGAATGAGAAATATAGATCAAAAAAACCCCCAAAACAAACAAACGAGAAACAATACAACCTCAAGAAAATGCAAAGAAAAAGCACACATAAAAAAAGGGCAGGAAAATGTAAGGTAATAAGTATAATGGTAGACATAAGTCTATGTATATTAGAAATGGAATAAAAATGATTTAAACTTGTCAATTAAAAGGCACAGTTTGTCATGGTCGGTTTGAAGGAAAAAAAATGTTAACAGGAAATCTTCTAAAACACAGAAAGGTTTAAAGGGTGAAAAAAAATGTTTCAGGTAAATATTAACCAAAAGAAAGCTGAGGAGGTAGTTCTGAGACTTAACTAAATAGATTCTAGGACAGAAAGCATTATTAGGGATAGAGAGGTCACTAATATTGATTTCAAAAAAAGCTTAATTTCCCAGGAAGGCATATAATTCTAAATCTTTATGTTCTCAGCATCAAAATATATAAAGTCACACAACTACAGAGAGAAGTGAACAAATCCAACACCATTGTGGGAGAGTTCAACATACCTCTGCCAAGTATTAAGTCGATCTGAGGAAAAAATTAGTAAAGATTTGGAAAACTTGCATATACCTAAAAAGTTTGATTTGTTGGATAGGCAATCAGAAAAACTTCCCACAATTACAGAAAATGCATTCTCAAGCACACATAGGACATTTATAAAATGTGACCAATTGGCCGAAGACAGGTCTGAATGAATTTCAAAGAGTCAGTATTGTATGGGACACATTGTCTGCCTACAATATAATTAAAAGAGAAACCAAGTGAAAATAGGTATCTTTAAAAATCTTCCATTTGGAAATTTCACAGCATCCTTTTCAACACATAGGTCAAATATGAAATCACAGTAGAAAAGAGACAGTATTTTGAACTACGGGATAAAAATACCAGACATGCCAAAACTTATGGATTATAATGATTCTTTAGGGAATTTGTAGCTTTAAATATAATAAAACATGATCACTTCTCCTTTTCTATGTAGATCTTTTTTTTAATGTTTATTTATTTTGAGAGAGAGAGAAGGAAAACACACACACACACACACACACACACACACACACACAGTGCAAGCAGGGGAGAGGCAGAGAGAGACGGAGACACAGAATGTGAAGCAGGTTCCAGGCTCTGAGCTGTCAGCACAGAGCCAAAAAAATCTTTTTTAATGTTTATTTATTTTTGAGAGAGAGAGAGACAGAGAGAGAGAGACAGAGAGAGAGAGACAGAGCGTGAACAGGGGAGGGGAAGAGAGAGAAGGAGACACAGAATCTGAAGCAGGCTCCAAACTCTGAGCTGCCAGCACAGAGCCTGATGTGGGGCTCGAACTCACAGACAGCAAGATTATGACCTGGATCGAAGTCAGAGGTTTAACTGAATGAGCCACCCAGGTGGCTCTTTGAATTAGTTTTCTATGTACTTATCATAAGTTATATACCTCTGTCAACTACCAAAGTGTTCCTTCAGGGTGCTGAACCTTACAGTTACTCTGCCTTGAAAGGGGTCTCCTGGAGCCTCTGCTCCTGGAGCCTCTAGACTCCAGTCTAGACTGGTTAACATCCACCAGTGGCATGGTAGTTAACCTGGGATCGCTTGTCAGAAAATCTGAGGGATTTCCTTTGCTGCTCTAGCATGTTCAGTGTCCTATTTTCCATATCTCATACCTTCCTTTTTAAACTTTTTTTCAAATGTTTATTTATTTTTAAGAGAGAGAGAGAGACAGAGTACGAATGGAGAAGGGGCAGAGAGAGACAGAGAGAGAAAGGGATACACAAAATCTGAAGAAGGCTCTGGGCTCTGTGGCTCGAACTCACGAGCCATGAGATCATGACCTGAGCCAAAGTTGGACGCTTAACTGACTGAGCCATCCAGGCACCCCTCATATCTTCCTTTTTTAACTGACTATAAGTTAGTAGGTCACATCTTCTAACTTCCTGAAAAGGGGGGATTGGGAGCTAAAATTTTTTTTTTAATTTTTAAAAAATATTTATTTATTTATTTTTTTTGAGAGAGAGAGAGAGAGGGAGAGACAGAGAGAGACAGAGAGAGCAGGGGAGGGGCAGAGACAGAGGGAGACATAGAATCCAAAGCAGGCTCCAGGCTCTGAGCTGTCAGCACAGAGTCTGACATGGGACTTGAACACATGAACTGGGAAATCATGACCTGAGCTGAAGTCGGAGGCTAAACTGACTGAGCCACTGAGGCGCCCCAGGGAGCTAAAAGTTTTTAAACGTTCATGAAATTTTTGTTAAACTATCCTCAAACTTTACGGGTAGTTTGGCTGAGTATAGATTTCTAGATTGGAAATAATTTTTCCATTCCAAATCCAATACTGTTTGTCTTCCTCCTTTCTGTAGGGGAGATGAGCTCTGTTCTAGTTCCCAGGGTGCTGACACTGAATAGTGACAATTCCTCGGTACACTGGGTGAGAGGTATCCTTACTGAGACCCTTCACAGTGGAATCACATCTACTCTGAGTCATTTCATTGATAATGCTTATTTTTTCTTTTCTCTCATTCTGGTTATTGGACATCCTGGACTAGTTCTTTAATTTTCTTAACTTTTCTCTCTTATTTTCCACTTCTTTCTGGCAGTTTCTTCAAATTTGGCTTTCAATGCTTCTAATTAGATCTTTCATAATTTCTCCTTTTCCTATGTTTAACTTCTAACAGTTCTCTTTTAAGCTCTGAAAGATGTTTTCTCGCCCCTTGACAGTGTTCTTTTTTGTTTTATGGTTGCAATATCGTAACTTCATTTAAGAAGCTTTCTTCAGGCCTCTGCTATCTGTTCCTATGTTAGAGCAAGCTCTAACAAGCTTCCTGGATTCTCCCAAAGGGTAGGAAGAGGAACTCGTCAACCATGGGTTGAATGAGCTGGGTGATTTTATAGTTGGGGAATCTCAGATGTTAATTATCTTTATATCTCCTGTTGATGAGAAAATTCCTCAAAAAAGACTTGTGTTTAAATACCCACTATATACCAGGGTAAGGCAGGAACGACCACTCAACAGTGTAGGCTAGGGGGACAGGATATGATCGCTTCCTGGACAGAGTTGCAATTGATTGTTTTTCTTATTTTAGTCCTTTTTATCTTCCACAGTGGTAGTAGGAAAATTGAATATGCAAAGAAAAATAATCCTTAACCATTATCTCACATTATACACAAAAATTGACTCAAAATGGATCATATACCCAAATATAAAATCTAGAACTTGAGAAAACACAGGAGAAAAAATTGTTGTTAACCTTGGAGTAGGTAAATACTTCTCAATTAAGACACAAAAACACACATTATAAAAGAAAAAAATTATTTTGACATTACCAAAATTAAAACTTCTGCTCTTCAAAAGACACCATCAAGAAAATGAATAGGCAAACCATAAGCGCTAAACTGACAAAGAGCTTGTGTCTAGATTCCATAAAGAACTATAGAGCTTATTATTGATATTAATAATATAATAACACTCTATATTACAAGAGTAATAAAAGAAGACAATCCAATCAAAAATGGGTTAAAGATACAAAATATCATGGGGCACCTGGGTGGCTCAGTTGGTTAAATGTGTGACTTTGGCTCAGGTCATGATCTTGCATTTGTGAGTTCGAGTACCACATCGGGCGCACAGAGTCTGCTTCAGATCTTCTGTCCCTTTCTCTGCTCCTCTGTTGCTCATGCTCTCTCTCTCTCAAATAAATAAACATTAAAAAAATACAAAATATCATGAATTCCATTTCTATGAAATATCTAGAACAGTTAAATCCATAGAGACAGAACAGAGAATGGTGGTAGCCAGGGGGTAGGAAGAGACAGAAATAGGGAGTAACTGTTTTATATGTATGGGATTTCCTTTTGGACTGATAAAAATGTTTTCGAACAGAAGGAAATGGTGACTGTATAATACTGTAAGTTTTATATCAGGTGAATCGCACTTCAGTGTAAAACAAACTGGACAAATATGTGAATAAATGCTTCATCAAAGAGTATGGCCAATAAGCACATGTGGCCAATAAACACATAAAAAGATGCAGAACACCATTACTCATAAGGGAAATGCAACTTAAAACCACAATGAGATACCACTATATGTATATATGTATACATATATATGTATATATGTATATATATGTGCATATATATATACTGGAAAGGGGGAAATAAAAAAAGGTTGACGGTATCATGTTTTGTTGAGGACATGGAAGAACTGAAACAATCAGATTTTAGGTGGAAATATGTATGTTAAAGCCACTTTAGAAAAAACTTTGGCAGTTTCTAATAAAGTTAGACATATACTAATCACATGGCTAGTCATTCTACTCTAGAATTTTCCCAAAATAAATAAAATAATATATCTGCACAAAAAATTACAGATAGGTGTTGATGGTAGCTTCATTAAATAATAGCCCCAAAGCGGTAACAAGACAACAGTTGAATGGATAAATAAATTGTGATGTATCTTTATAATGAAATACTACTCAGTAGAGAAAAGAAACAAACACCTGACACAGGGATGAATCTTGAAAACAGTGTGCTGAGTGGAAAAAACATAAAAAACAGTTTATATCAAATTATAGAAAAGGCAAATGACTCTACAGTAACAGCAAACAGATCTGTAGTTGCCTAGAACTGGGGCCAGGCAGGATTGACAGCAGAAGGCATATGGAAACTTTTTGGGGTGACAGAAATAGTCTATGACTTCACTATGAAGTGACTCTACATGGTAAATGTATTTGTCAAAACCCAATGAACTATATGCTTAAATGGGTGCACTCTATTGTATGTATGTAAACTGTATTGCATATAAATTGTACCTTCAAAAAGTTGTTTAAAGGAAAAAAAAAAAGGGTAGAGGAGACAACTTGAAGAAAATTCCACTGGAGAAACATAGGATAATTATGGAGAAGAGATTGGAAAACTTATTGTTACCTATGGAAGTTGCTACAGTTCTAACTCATTGCGCTAACAACAGGCAAACAATGAGAAAGAATCAAATGCTTAAAAATCCATTAGAAAAATATTATCCTTTGCAAAAAGGCATTTCCCCTTGTCATTATGAACTTTCAAAGGAAAACTGATATAACTTAAGCACATGTTTTCTTGTGCATCTTCAACAAATACTGAAAACGATCTCATACATATATACATACATTTATTTAAATTGACTGCTCTCTGCACTTTTTTTAAAAGTAGGCTTCATGCCCAGCATGGAGTCCAACGTGGGGCTTGAACTCACGACCCTGAGATCAAGACCTGAACTAAGATCAAGAGTCGAACACTTAACCAACTGAGCCACTCAGGCGCCCCTGAAAACCACTTGCTTTTAGAGACAACTCTCAGAGTACGAAATTATAAATACATTTGGATATTTTTAAAAAGGAAACAAATACATTATTAGTGTTTCATGAAACAAAACTTAAAATCTTACCTTTTTCATGAAATCTCCATTACAAGGAACCACAAACAAATTAACTATTAATTCCACCCTGAAAACATTAGGGTTGAAAATGCTCCTGTGTTCTCTATCTGAGCAGGCTCTCAATAAAAACTCTTTCCATGCTTGAGAGATTGAATGAGGCTGTGTTGTGAACACACACACAGCAAACTCATATAATACTTAACGCAGAAATATTCAATCACTTATTCACTCACTAGTGAGTTCATTTAAAGCTCACTGAGCTTAAACTTTGTAGGATATGTAAGGAGGGAAGGAGTCCTTACATATAGAATAGAAATAGAATAGAAATATACTTGAAAATCAAAAGATTTGAGCAACGTTAACACCTAACACTAATATAATGTATTATGGCTAATTACAGCATTGTCATAGTGCCTATTTAATCCTTCACCTGAGGAAACTAGGCATTGTTGACAGATGAGTAAAGTGAGGCTTAGAATGTTTTTAAAAAACCTAGCCAAGACCTTATGGAGATAACTGAACTAGGTCTTACATGCAAGGCACTTGATTTGGTATTTTTGTGCCATAATATCACGGTACAGTAACAAGTTGTACGAATGTAGAAGAGTGATTAATTTTGTGGAGTGGAACAGAAGAGAACATCTGAGAGCAACTAGCATTCTAGTCTGCAAGGCAAGCACCAAGAATGCAACAAGGAATTAGCTCACGGCAAACTGCATGATGACACTCCAGAATATCTTAATCTAATCTTTATAGAGAGGCAACGATTTTTCCTACTGCTAAGTCAAACTATTTAAAATATACGTAAATCATATCTAGAAGAACTTTATCCACTCTACAACTTTCAAAAGATACTTTTAAATGTTTTGACAAGAATTGTATTAGAATATTAAGGTCAGAATGTAAGGAATTTATGCTAAATTATTTTCTAAGTCTGCTAGTGTAATAAAATGAAAAAGAAATACTCTTAAATCACTTGAAAATAATTTTATTAACTGTTTGATACTGTATGACTTTAATCCAAGACCCACGTGGGAAAGAACACAAGATTACTCTTTCATAATATTATCCTATTTAAAACAGTATGCTATGTGAAAGCCAGGATAAAAGTATACATTTTTGTGTTGAATTTATAATGTCTTTTTTGGTCCACAGACCATTTCCTATCATAACCTTTGGGAGTAAGTGCTTTAATGTTTTGTTTTTTGTTTTTTGTTTTTTTTCCTCAAAGGTCTATTCACCTTTAATTACCCCATCACCCAACTTGCCTCTCTGTTCCATGTCTAATTAGGGAGGCTAAGGCAGAGTCTTGGGGAATCAGGCTCCATTTCCCAAGGAGGAAGTCCTAGACTTCCTGTAAGAGTGGTCCTATACGAGTTCAGTTAATGCCTGCTTGACTATACTGATGTGTCCTGCACTGTTTTATAAGCATTATTGCTTAATAATATATGCAAAAGTCAAGATGAATATAAAAACTTCCGTGGATCTGCTTTATAAAACTAGAGAGATTTGCTTGTGTTGAGGAGAGAAGAGGAATTAGCTAATACCTTTTCCTTAAATCTGTTCTGGTATTTGCCTTTATCTCAAATAACCAAGGAATGGTGCTCTTACTCTTCTGCCCTAGAGAAGAGCTATTAATATTTCCCTTCTCCCTTTTTTCTTCATGCCTGGCCACACACGCTTTCCCGCCTTGTCCTGCTCACTCAGCTGAAGCTCAGGGCTCACCAGCTCAGGCCTGAGGTGGAGTCACTGTCCTCATTAGTTCAAATGGGTTGGAACTGTGGCATTCAACAGTCCAAACCAGAGTTAGCTTATCAGCAGCATACAAAAAATTCCACCCACTCGTTGCTGCTTCCTGCTCAGTAGATACCATCTCCTAAAATCAGTGCTAGTGTGATAGGTCTCAGCAGAGAAGGGCCCCCTGATCAACTTGTTTTTCCTGACTCACCAGAGATAGATATTCCCCTTGAAGCACATCATGTGTTAAGGGAACACAAATGGCTTCCCAGGGAGGAAAGAAATACCATGTGAGTAACTCTGGGACCTTGAAAAAGTTACTTACCGCATGAACTTGAATTTACTCATCTTAACATGGGAATAAAGGATCCTAATTGAGAGGCTCTTGTGAGCATTAAACAGTAACACAGGGCTTAGCACAGTGACTGGCACAAGTAGATCAATTTTTCCTTGGCAGGGTCCTTAGGCCAATTTTATAATAAGGTTTTCCCCCATATAGTTCTTGAACATTTTTGTTAGATCTATGTCTATATCACTTGCAATTTTGTTTGCTATTTTAAATGGGTTTTTTTTTTGTTTGTTTGTTGCTATGTTGCTGGTGTAAACAAATACAGTTAGAGTTTTATACAGAAAATTTTTGTTAACCCCTCAATCTTATTAATATTATTTGTGATACTTTTTATGAAGTTTTATGTAATCATGTCCTCTGTGCATTATGACAACTTTCCTTCAGGCTTCCTAACCCTTATGGTTTTTTTCCTTTTTTAATTTATCTTTTCTGACTGCACTTTAGGACCTTCAGCACAGTGCTGAAGAGAAGCTAGTGACATTGGGCATACTTATCCTGATTTTGAATAAAATGTCTTCAGTGTTTTATAATTAAGAATGATGTTTGGCAGATATCGTTCATCAGGTTAAAAATTCCTAGTTTGCTGGAAAAAATTCTAAATCATGCCTGGGTATTGGATCTTATCAAATGCATTTTCCATATTAATTGGAATGACTATATGATTTTATCTCCTCTGATAATGTTGTAAATGACAATTATAGCTTTTTAAGTTAAAACAATTTTTTTTACTCCTGAGATAAAGCCAAGATCCTATTTGCTATGTTTTGTTTGGGATTTTTCTATGTCCATGAGTGATACTGACCTTTAATTTTACTTTTCATAGTAGATTTAATTTCATTTCTGAAAGCAATTGACTATATTATTTTCATATGATAAGTTGACAGGGATTCTTTTTTTTTTCCTTGAAAAATCTGTATGAGATTTGAATGATTTATCAAAAGTTTGAAAAAATTTAGTAAATACACACACACACACACCCCTCAGATCTTTATCCATTCATCTATTAATGGACACTTGAGCTGCTTCCAGATGAGTAAAGTTTACCAGTCAAATCTGAAACGTTTCAGCTACTATTTACTCAGATGGTTTTTCTGCACCCTCTTCCCAACTTTCCTGCCATTCTACCACTCCCATTACGTGTATGTCGGTGCACTTAATGGTGTCCCACATTTCTATGAGGTTCCGTTTCATTTTCTTCATTCTTAAAAAAAAATATTTTTAAATGTTTATTTTTTGAGAGAAAGACAGAGTGCGAGTGAGTGAGGGGCAGAGAGAGAGGGAGACACAGAATGGGAAGCAGGTTCCAGGCTCTGAGCTGTCAGCACAGAGCCAGATGTGGGGCTCAAACTCATGAACTGCGAGATTATGACCTGGGCTGAAGTCGGATGCTTAACTGACTGAGCCACCCAGGCACCCCTCATTTTCTTCATTCTTTTATTTCCCCTCTAAGAATATTTGCTATTTGGGAGATTTCTATAATTGTACAGAAATGATTTATTTTGGTGTGTCCTGTTTCTTCATAAAGATTGAGTATTTATTTATTTAAAATGTATTTATTTTGAGAAAGTGAGAGCAGAGGGGAAGAGTAGAGGGAGGGAGAGACAGAATCGAGTGGGGCTCAAACTCATGAACTGTGAGATCACGGCCTGAGCAGAGATCAAGAGCCAGACACTTAACCAACTGAGCCAAGATTGAGTTATTTAAAAGTCTTCACAAGTACTCTGAATCTCTAAAATACTCTGTATTCATAAATTTGAGATTGAGTTTTAACATCCTATTGAAATTACCATACTCTTTTTGGGAAGAATTTTAAATTTGATGAAAGTCTTAAAAATATGTAATGTTTCAGGGCGCCTGGGTGGGTCACTCGGTTGAGTGTCTGACTTCAGCTCAGGTCATGATCTCTGTGTTCCCGAGTTCGAGCCCCGTGTCGGGCTCTGTGCTGACAGCTCAAAGCCTGGAGCCTGTTTTGGATTCTGTGTCTCCCTCTCTCTGTCTCTCTCTGCCCTCCCCCTGCTCACGCTGTCTCTCTCTCTGAAAAATAAATAAACGTTAAAAAAATTTTTTTAAATAAAAAAGTATGTAATGTTTCACAAATTTGCATGTCATCTTTGTGCAGAGGCTATAGTAGTTTCTGCGCCATTCCAATTTTAGTGTAAGCGCTGCCAAAGTGAGCACTCGACATTTTTTTCCCTCTCTCCTTCACATTGTGCAAGCTCAATTACTCTGGATTCATATTCACAATCTTTCTTCTGTCAGCTCAAATCTACTGCTGAGTCTATCTAGTGAAGTTTTCATTTTGGTTATTACACTTTCTAACTTTAGATTTCCCACGTGGTTCTTTTTTATAGGTTGTATCTTTTTCTTCTGTTTATTTTGAGAGAGAGAGAGCGAGAGAGAGAGAGCACGTGAGTCCAATGGTGGAGAGGCAGAGAAAATGGGGGGTGGGGGAGAGAGAGAGGATCCAAAGCAGGCTCTGCGCTGACAGGAGTGAGTCCAATGTGGGGCTCGAACTCATGAATTGCAAGATCACGACCTGAGCTGAAGTCAGACACTTAAACAACTGAGCCATCCGAGTGTTCCTAGAGTTGTATCTTTTTACTGATTTTTCCATTTGATTAGACACCGTCAACATGCCACCCTTTAACTCCTGAGGTATGGAGCCCTGCGTCGGGCTCTGTGCTGACAGCTCAGAGCCTGGAGCCTGCTTCAGATTCTATGTCTCCCTCTACCTTCCCCTCTTCCACTTGTGCTCTCTCTCTCTCTCTCAAAAATAAATAAAATGTAAAAAAAAATAAAATTAAAAAAAAAAGAAATTTTTGTCTGCTAAGTCCAACATGTGGGCCCCTTCAATTGCCTGCACTTTTTTCCTCCTGTGTATAGGTCACACTTCCTTGTTTCTTCATAAATCTTGTAATTTTTTGTTGACAACTGAGCATTTTTGACAGTGTATTGTGGCAACTCTAGATATGGATAACTCGCCTACCTCAGGGGGTTGGTACTGTTAATCAGTTATTTAGTGACTTGTCTGAACTTTTTCCTGCAGGCTGCAGTATGTGATGTTCCTGCTCCGATTTTTTTTGTTGGTTTGTTTGGTTTTAATCTTTTCACATGGTTACCTAGGGGTTGCCCATAGGTCAGCATAAGCTACTTTGAAAGGTTGTGCTTAAGCCCGCTTGGAAGTTAGATTTTTACTCTTTGCCATTGGGTGTATACACCTTGGAGGTTGCTATCATGGTTCAAGGAGGTAGGATTTTGTGCTCCTGCCTCTCCATCAGCCAGGGCTTGTATTGCTCCTTTGGAGTCACTCCTGGGAGGGCATGGCCTTGGGCTGCCAAACTGCCAGGGATGCATCGCCTTTATTTTAAAGTCTAGCTTCCTAGGAGCTGCTCCTGGGTCAGAGTAGCCTACTGTTCACCTAGTATGGTTGCAGGGGTGCTGAGGCCTGCAGTGCCAGTGAGGCTCACACTCCAAATCTTCCCTGTGGGTTGCTCTGATTGCTCCTGAGTGGGGGCGGCTGAACACACCCTTCTTGAGTCTGAAAGTTTTACTGTGATACTAGGAGGGTTCTTCTTGGCTATGTCTTTTCCCTGACGCTCTCTGTTAAAACTGCTGATTGTTTGGTCATCTCTTTATTGACACAGTATCACAGGGCTATAGGCAGTCTTGGAATTGCTCTCCACCAAGATCCCCATTACTTTCAACAGCACCCTTGAGCAGAGGATTGTACCCTTTTTCAAAACAGGTCAATTCTCTCAGGCAGTGCCATAGGGCTCTTCTTCCTTATAACCTCTTGTCCTCTGGGCAGAACCTCTGTGCCACTTCACAGACCCGGGGGTGAGAATGGAGTCCCCTTCTCCTGGAGTTACACTTCGGATCCAGAGTGTGTGTTGGGGTGGGGGTGGGGACACTGATCTGGGACTGCTTCTCTGCTCTGGTGCCTCTGTCCTATGGGTGAGCTGGGATAGGACAACTGGGCCAGTATTCTTGGCCCACCACACTTGGGGTAGAGCTGCAACGTGGGCTAGGAGATCTCCCACAGTGAAACTGTACCCTAGACTGTGGGCTGAGGGGAGCGGGGGCTTCTTCTTGACTGCAGTCCTGGAGCAGAATCCCAGAACAGTCTTCTTAAGACAACTTGGGCTGGTGGGGGCATGGATCATGGCTCAAGGGCCACGGACTCCTTGTTCTTTCTGACACTTAGTAAACTTTCTTGGTTCTATTGATGGAATGTTTCTCCATTTGGTGTATGCCTTTAGGAAAACTTCCTGAGGCTTTAAATGATTTTTAAAGTTTTCTCCAGCTAAAATATTTGTTAGGGACAGAATTCACTGTGTCCTCACTCTGCTATTCCACAGGCAGTCTTCTATTTTTTTCTTCAATTTACATCCAGGAGAAATTATGATCCCATGGATATTTTGCATGTGCTATATAGGAAAACATAATGGCTCTTTAGCCATTATTTATAAGTTTTGAGAGTATTTGGAAACTTTCCATCCTAAATTTGTAGACTTGAGTGTGAGTTGTTCTTTTTTCTTAAAAGACATCTTGATTTGTTTGAACACAATTGCTATGTCAGACAAAAGAAATGCAGTGAGGCACAGAGGTCCACAGAGCCATGATATAAATGTCACAAGATTCTTAATAACAATGGCACTTGTGGGTTTTTCACTGTATACTACAACAGTGCTCTGGCTTTTGGGTGGCATCTAGTAAATATGATCCATTTATTTATGTGCTAAATACAGCAGGACTGCTGCTGGCTCAGGCTGCCTGCAAGGCGCTAGGAATCTGGCAATGAGCTACATAGACCCTGCCCTCTGTGCCTCCTTCGGGAAACACCTAATATGCATATAAATATACAATCACAAACCGTGGGAGTGCTAGCAAGGCAATACGCAGAGTGCCTTTAGATACAACTTGGGGTGGGATGGTCTAACCAGGGTGGTCAGGGAAGGTTTCTTAAAAGAGCTGAGTCCTGAAGAAGGATAAGCCAATCATGCAAAAGTTTGAGAGAAGAGGACTTAAAACATAGAAAACAGCATATACAAAATCCTGTAATGGGAAAGAGCTTTTCCATGACTACGGAATTGAAAGAAAGCTAGAAAACAAGAAAGAAAAAGAGAGAGAGAGGAAGAAAAAAAAAAAAAAACAAAGAAAGAGAGAAGAGATTAGCAAAGTGGTAAAAAGGGTAAAGACTAATAATTGTGATTTCAATTTGCATTGTTCTTTTTTTTTCCAATGCATTATTGTAAATTTAAGTTATATTTATAATCAAAGTTATATTAATAATAAAATTAAAATGTTGACAGCATTTGTAAAGAGAGGAGAAAATGGGACGGGAAGGAAAGGACCAGGTAGGGGTAGGAAAGAGAGGCATTGACCTAGTGGAGGCGTCTCGTGGTTGGACGTGGCTGGTACCGTGACGCCCAGTAGTGGCTGGAGGCAACGGCCATGTGATGATGACCTGGTGGAGGCTGACCTGAGAGGAAACCAGGGGTGACAAATGACGGGCATGTGTGCCAGGCAGCACACCTACCTCCTGCCATCAATGAGTCAACAACAGGGTGACACGGGACGAGGTCTGATAAAATCACTGTTTCAGAAACAGAAGTCTTGGCACAGGGTGGAGGATGGCTTGAACGGAGAACTTTGCAGAGGGTCTCCTTAGACCAGCATGAGGTCACTGCTCTGATCAATGGCAACTGTCTCACAGAAAATAGTGAAGCTGCAAAGTGGTGTTCACAGGCCAAGTCCAGCTGGTTGATAGGTTTTCTTTGGTTTATACGGTGTTAAAACCGTGTAACTTAAAACTGTATAAAACTGTCTAAATTAGTTAACAGATAACAAAAATTGGGAGATTTTACGCAAAGCTCAAATTTCCTGTGGTCTTAAGAAACCTAGAGTCTGGCGACGCTGAGTGAACACTCGTGGATGAGGCACCAGGTTGTGAGCTCATCCCGTGGGCCCTGGCCCTCACCCTTGATCCCCAACCCTTGTACGACTGCTGTTCTCTCTTGGCCTCTGTCAGCATGTGAGAATGCATTAGAAAAGCATTTCAGGGAGGAGACAGAAGAACATGGTCACGATGATGGGTGAGGGTCAGGGAAGGGTCTACACTGGCCTACGATTTCTTTTTCTTTTTCCTTTCGTTTTTTAATTTATTGACAGAGAGAGAGTGCGCACATGTAAGCAAGAGCACAGGCAAGTGGGGGGAGGGGCAGAGGGAAAGGGAGGGGGAGGGAGAGAATCTTAAGTAGGCTCCATGCTCAGCTCAGACCCTGACTGGGGGCTCACTCTCACGACTGCGAGACCATGACTGTGAGATCACGACCATGAGACTGCGACCTGAGCCGAAATCAAGATTTGGATGCTTAACTGACTGAGCTACCCAGGCACCTCTCTCTTGCTTACTCGTTGGCGGCCTTCTCAATTATTTCAGTCTAAGGTATATCAGACCAGCATCCGAAGCATCTGAGCAGACACTGTATCGGCATGTGGTCATGCTCAGAGGGAGAACCAGCTGACACTCGTACTGTCCTTAGTAACGTCTGAAATGCTGTGAGCTCAGCTGCTAGCCAAGCCCCATGGAGATTAGATCGGACATTTTAAAGTGATGTGACGGTCAGTGTTAATAAAACTGGGCTTCCACTTTGGAAAAGCAGGCTGAGTACATCCTTTTGCTTTCCTGCCACAGAATACCCACTGGGCAAGGAAGATGTGCACGATCAGTAATCCCAAATCCGTGCAAGCTAGGGCTCAGGCCTAGGTGACTTTTCATACTCCACGTGGCACTGAGCCCTGAGCACTGCTGGTGGGTACCATATACCTAGCCCGAGGGGGGCATTGCTATTCTTAGCAGCGATAAACTTCCAACAGCAGAGAGAAAATGTGTCACAGGGAGGAAATAGGACGTTAGTGGTTTGAATAAGTGCCTCAGAACTGCATTCATTCCATGAGACAGACTTTGCCATTCAAAATTCTTGGACTAAAAGTCTGGCAAGTGGATGCCACTTATTTAAAATCAATGTTCCACCCATGCCTAAAATGTAGACCCTGACCCCACATGAGATCCTTCCTCTCATTTTCATGATTGGAAGCACGTGGGGCAGGGGAAGGCAGGTCTGGAGAAGACGGGCTCTCTTTTGAGCTCTGCTGTTGCTGGATGTGGGCCCCCGGCTCCACACGGGTACAATGAAGATTAACTGAAGTCTGCTTCACACCTAGTAAATGCTTGCACCTAATCTGCGCTCAAAATCTTGGTGTCCTTTGCTCACCAGGCAAATTCACTACTACAAATGCACTTCATGGACAAGATTCTTTTCTCTTATCATGTGCCTGCTCTCCTAACTCTGTAGTAGGCGTGTGCACCTTGGTGAAGGGGCTTGAGGAAAGTGCACGAGAGCAGCACGGGGGTGCATTATCCCACACAGAAATGGTGTTACTACACATGAAACCAACTTGTGCCCGGCCTTGCGATGCTGCCCTGGTCATCCACGGGACAGCAAGAAACAATCGTGAAAATGCCCATGGTCTTCAGCTTGCGCCTGCCGCCCCGTCAGCCACGCTCCACCCCTCCCAGCTGGGAATATAAGACAGTCAAAAAGTAGTTCAAGAGTCTCCCGTTTCAGCCATCAGGAGTCATTCAGCAGGACTTTGATTCTATGCATTTCTGAGCCATGAGGGTGAGGCCAGGACCATGTTGGAAGAACTGACTAAAACGGGTGCCAAATGAAACTACATTCCACTGCGCATTCCCAGCAACATAAAGTAATACAGATAAGAGGTTCACTGTTCAATCCCATCCACATCATGTTGGAAGTATAAAAGTCCATTATGGAGTTAATATTTATCTTTAAGAATTTCTTTTCCTTCTCTTACCAGCTTAATGGCACATCACGCCAATTGAGGAATACTTTAAGAATTCTAAAAATTCACGTATTGTCAATCTGCAAAAGCAACAGAACAAAGCACTAGGAATAAGGAAAGCAAAACTGTTGTAGAGGGAGTTTCAGAGAGACTGTAATTTAATTATTCTTTGAAGTTTTAAATGCCCCTCCCCCACTTTGGAAAAATATTCATTTTTCCCTTTCTTTTCACTCACTGACTCAGTATCACAGAAACACAAGTGAAGAAGAGAGAGAAACAGTAGATTTGTGTGTGTCTGCGCGTGCGTGCGTGTGTGTGTGTGTACGCATGGACAGTGAGAGGGGAGATTACGTGAACATGTGGGATGTTTGCCCGGGTTATGGGAGCAGTTCTTAGCAGTCCACCAAGAATTCCCGGAATCAGAGTCAGTCCAGCCGCTTTCTTCCAGGTCAGTGTCAACTTAAGCAGCCTCTAAAGATCAACAGGATCTTTCTCTCCACGTTATGATTTCTTGCTAAGCCTCTATTTTAAGGAAGAAATCGGAGGATGAAGTGAGGGAAAAAAAGCAGGAGAAAGGAAGGGGGAGAGGGAAAAGGGAAGAGAAGAGAGGAGAGAGAAGAAGTGTTCGAACATGAACAGGGGGAGGAAAAGTCAAAGCAAGGAGGGAGGGAAGAGGAAGAAAAGGAGGAGAGAGGGACAGCAGAGGGCTGAGTGGGTGGAGGGCCTTTCCCCAGCTCCACCAACCCGCTCGACAGACGGGAAACCAGATACAGCAGGACATTGTGTTCTTCTCCTGAAAAACAACCAGACTGCGCTCCTAAAGTAAACAGTTAATCCTGTTGTTTATCTTTGTAACATGACGAGATGTTAACAGGATGATTTCTACTGCACAGAAATGTGGTTTTTATTCATTTAAAAAAAGATATTTTCTCTTTGCTAAAATACAAGTGTGACATACAAACTTTCTAATATCAATGAACGGGAAGGAATAACAATCTCTCTTTGGTAAAAGTGACTTAACTAAAGGATGCCAAAAAAGCCTGAGAAAGGCCTTTTCTTTACTTGCACATCCTATTTATTTTTGGAAAATACTGCATTACTGAAATTAACCAAGCCAAACCAAAACAAAACCTGCTGTAAGCTTGGTCCATCCCGGAGTATGATCTGGGGTACTGCTTGTGGAGATAAGACTATAACTGGGCCAAGACAAGAGTAAGAAGTAATCCCTGTTAAAATAACACCAGCATTTTTCACAGAGCTAGAACAAACAATCCCAAAATTTGTATGGAACAAGAAAAGACCTTGAATAGCCAAAGTAATGTTGAACAAGAAAAGCAGAGCGGGAGGCCTCACAGTTCCAGACTCTAACCTGTATTGCAAATTTCTAACAAGGTAACCATGGATTCACATGCAACTATAAGGTATGCTATCGAGCTCGGATGTACACTTTGCCCAGTCTCCCCCACTAGTGTAGTACTATACTAGCAAATAATAGTACAACATCACAGCTAGGACACTGACATTGATACAATCCACCAGTCTTATTCAGATTTCAGAAAAACACATTTCACTTGTGCTCGTGTGCACGTATTCATGTGTGTGTTCAGTGCTCTACAGTTTTACTACATGTGTAGGGTCC
The DNA here is from genome assembly GCF_018350195.1 of Panthera tigris. Taxonomy (NCBI): domain Eukaryota; kingdom Metazoa; phylum Chordata; class Mammalia; order Carnivora; family Felidae; genus Panthera; species Panthera tigris. The sequence goes on along the minus strand of NC_056676.1, from coordinate 979,211 downwards.
TATATCCAGTACCAGTCAAGACACTGAAGAGTTCCAGGGCACCTGGCTAGTTCAATCAGAAGAGCATGAGACTCTTGATCTTGGGGTTGTGAGTTTGAATCCCATGTTGGGTGTAGAGATTGCTTAAATAAATTTAAAAAAACACTAAAAAAAAAGACACTGACCAATTCTATCACTACAAGAATTCTTTATGCTGCCTTTTATAACCCACTTCCCACTATCTCCCCACCCCCATCCCAACATCTAGACGCTATTAATCTGTCTTCCATTTCTAAAATTCTGCCACTTCAAAAAGTTATAAAAACAGAATTGTCCAGTACATAGTCATTGGGATTGGATTTTTTTTCCCTCAGCACAGTTTCCTGGTGATTAATCCAAGCTATTATGCCTTTCATTTCTATAGCAGTTTTGAGACATAATTCACATACCACAAAATTCACCCTGTTTTTATTAACAGGGCAGAATACATATAGCATAAAATTTACCATTTTAACCATTTTAAGGTGTGCGATTCAGTGGCATTAGGTATATTCACAATGTTCTGCAACCATCAACACTACCTTATTCCAGAACATTTTCATCACCCCAAAAGGAAATTTCAGTCTACTAAGCAGCCTCCTCATCCTCCCCTCCCCCAAGTACCCAGAGACACGTAATCTCCTTTCTGTCTCTATAGATTTGCCTATTTTGGATACTTCACATGAATGGAATCACACAATATGTGTCCTTTTGTGACTGGCTTCTTTCACCTAGCATAATGTTTTCGAGGATAATCCACATGGTAGCATGTGTCAGTACATCATTCATTTTTGTTGTGGAATAATATTCCACCATATGGATATACCACATTTTTGGGTTGTCTCTATTTTTTTTTTTACATTACTGAAATAATGGTGCTATGAACATCTGTGTAGAACTTACATGGATAGGGATGCCTGGTGGCTTAGTAGGTTGAGCGTCCAACTGCTGATTTGACACAGGTCGTGATCTCATCGTTCATGGAATTGAGCCCTACGCTGGGCTCTGTGCTGGCAGCGAGAGGCCTACTTGGGATTCTCTTTCTCAACTATTTTTAACTTTTTACGTTCTATTTTCAACTTTCCTATAGGGGCTACCCCAGTTTGCAATCCCAACAGTACATAAGGTTTCCTTTTCCTCTATACCCTCGCCAATACTTGTTGTTTCTTGGGTTTTTGATTTTAGCCATTCTAACAGGTGTGAGGTGATAGCTCACTGTAGTTTTGATGTGCATTTCCCTGGTTATACAGAAATAAACCCACAACTATATGGTCACTTAATCTTTGAGAAAGGAGGAAAGAATATACAATGGGAAAGAGAGAGTCTCTTTAACAAATGGTATTGGGAAAATTGGACAGCTACCTGCAAAAGAATGAAACTGGCCCACTTTCTTATGCCATACACAAAAATAAACTCCAGATGGTTAAAGACCTAAATGTGAGATCTGAAACCATAAAAATCCCAGAAGAGAGCACAGGCAGTAATTTCTCTGACATGAACAGTAGCAACATTTTTCTAGGTATGTCTCCTGAGGCAAGGGAAACAAAAGCAAAAACAAACTATGCAGACTACATCACAATATAAAGCTTCTGCACAACAAAAGAAGTAATCAACAAAACAACAAGGCAACCTACTGAATGGGAGAAGATATTTGCAAATGACATATCTGATAAAGGGTTAGTACCCAAATATATAAAGAATCGATACAACTTAACACCCAAAAAACAAATAATCCAATTTAAAAATGGGCAGAATACAGGCACAGACATTTCTCCAAAGAAGACAAACAGATGGCCAACAGACATCCATGCCTGGAAGTTTCCTGAGGGCAGGGATCATATTTCTTATCCCCTATGTGCCTAAAACAACTCTTATCCCAGAGCTTTATACTTTATAGGTGATCAACATATGCTTGGTACACCAAGTTGAGTTAATTGATTAGTATTTATTCAGGCTTTTGGGGATACAAGGTATAAGACTTAGTTCCTACCCTCAGGAACAATAACAGGTATTTAAAATGCTTTATACAGGTAATTCACAAGGTGAGACTTCTACATTGTTCTAACATACAGGTGTGGGAAGGGAAGTATTAGCATCCTAGTGAAATACTGAATTAGAACAAGATAAATGAAGGAAAGGAGAGAGGGAGGAAGGGAAGGAGGGATCTTAGCTAAGAAAGTTTATTACTCAAAACGTACCGAATTAACCCAGGAGCCCTGGGAAGACTGTGGTTTTGTTTTCTCTCATTAATTCCCCAATTCACTCTCGAATGAGGGGTCATTTGGTATTCCCACTTTTCATGTCTACTCAGCACTGAAACCTAAAGAGACAAGGGTCTGTAACTGAATATAGAGTAAGGAAAAAAACACCAAGCAAAGGGCATAGTTTTAGTGGTGCCATAGATAAGTTACAGCATCCCATTGCTTCTTCCAGATCACCAAATAATATTCTCAACCAGGGTTCTGAATGGGGATTAAACCCTAAAACTCTATGGCTGCACTGCAAGTAATAGATAAGGACCCTTCATTGCATCTACAATGGCACTGGTTATGTGCAGTCTTAGGCGAAATGAGAAGACAGTCATTTGAATAAGCTTCAGGGTTCTGTACTCCCAATGAGGGAGCCAGTCTAGAGTAAATGGACCTGGTAGTAAACAGCACTACTGTATAGGGCCTGTTGAAACAATGGGGAACAGAGTTTAATCATCATTCTTAGATGACCTGCTTCTGAGTCAGGGTTTCACATTCTAGGTTGCTAATTGGCCTACAAACCAGTCTTGTCCCATGCAATGGCTTATAAATCATCTGTGTTTATGAAGTACATGGACATATTTTACCTGCTCTGACCCTACCAAATAAAACACAAATTACCTAGGCAAAGGCATACACATAAAGCTTGTTTATTATTTTTTTTAAATATCAAAGGAAACTTTCTAATTTTTTCTGCAGTCTTAAGAATACCTGTTCTAGGAACAATATCACTGAGAAAAATATTAAGTTGTTTTAAGATATTTTATAATAAGGTAATTTCAGTTTCAAAGACCAAACCATATTTAGTTTACCATTTTGAGAACAGACAAGGGGTCGTTTTTAGAAGACAACTCTATTACTCAGAGAGAAGGAAGGTTCTCACGCATGAATTTGTTCCATTTCCAGCCCGCCTACCTCAGTCCACAGGACTGCAAGCCACATCAGCTGACATTCCTCCCAGCTTATAAACCAGCTTCAACTTCTCACCTACCCTGGGCACCCAGGACACCCACCACCTACAGGTAGGTGTTCGTTTTGCAATGACTACCATCTATCCTACATCTGTTTGCTCTCCAAACACTAGCTTTTGCATGTAGACCAGCAGACTAGCACACTTTGAAAACTTGGAGCAGTCTCCTCTCATCTGGTAGCCTGCACTGCCCTCTTTCCTGTCAACCTTCTAGAAAGTATGGATGTGCCTCACTTACTCCCATTTACTCACTTCTAATTCACTTTTGTGATAATTTAGAGGTTTTTTGAAACAATCCCAAATTTACTAAAAGTTTTAAATACAGTACAAAGCATGTTTTTCCCCGAATCATTTGGGAGTAAGTTTGTACAAAAAAGGACTATATCTTACATAACTGTTATACAACCATCAAGGGGAGGAAATGAATATTTACATATCCCTACACCTAATTCTCAAACCCCACTCATGATTCACCCATTGTTCCAATCATATTCTTTGTAGCAAAAGGAGATAATTCAGAATCATGTATTGCATTCAGTTGTCACGTCTCTTTAATCCTCTGCAACCTGGGAGGGTTTCTCAGTCTTTCTTTGACTTTCATGACCTCGACATTTTTGAAGGATACAGGCCAGTAATTTTGTAGTAGAGAAGCCTTCCATTTGTGTTTGTCTGATGTTTTGTCATGAGGAGATTTAGTCTATGTATCACTGGTAAGGATAACACAAAATTGGTGTTATGTTCTTCTGAATCATTGGCACACAATTTGTTCCAGTACTGATAATGTTCACTTACTACTTGATTAAGATGATGTCTGCCAGGCTTCTCAACTATAGGTTACTTTTCCTTCTGAAATTAAAAAATATTATGTGGGAGATATTTTCAAAATAAGTAAATATCCTATTCCTTATCAAAATTTTCACTCATTCATTTTTATATATCAGTGTGGACTCATGGATTCGTATCCTCTGGGCTGCAATCCGTAACTATCATTTATTTTGATGTTCTAATTGTGCCAGATTTTGCTAGTGGCAGCCTCTTGTAAGCTAGCTCCTGTGTCCTTTTGCTATGTCTCCATCATTCTTTGAGAATGTTCTCACTTTCTGACCTAATGAAATGTTCAAAGCTCATCTTATATTTTCTCTCATCCAAACCTGAAATCAGTGATTTCACCAAGGAGCCCTGGTTTCTTTCAGATATTTAAAAGCTAATATCTGGGTGCTAAATGTGCTCATTGATACTGGAGTATTGCTGCCTCAGGACCTCTTAGTAGAGAGAGCTAGGGAATGTACACACACACACTCACACTCATACACACACACACACACACACACGAGTAAAACACATTTACTTCTGTTTATTCATCCATTCATCCATCTTGAAAACTATGAGTTTATACTACAACCAGGTTCATTTCAGTTTTCCCCTTTTCTACATTTGTAACTCAGAGGTACCTCAAATTCAGCACATCTAAAACCAAACATAACTTTTCTAGTTCTCCAAATCTGTTCACCCACCTAATTTCCCATCTCATTTAATACCATTTATCTTGATGCCCAAACCTTAGAATCTTTCTAGGTTCTTCCTTTGCCTCCACCTTCCACATCCAATCATTCACGGAGTCCTGCCTTTTCCATTTCTCGACTGTCTCCAGGTGTGCACCATCTTTTTATCCACCAGCTTGTCTTAACGGATGAATTAGACTTCTCGCTTTTCACACAGGCATTTGTGGCTACTTCCACTTCCGTTCAAAAACTTCCAGGAGCTTTTGTATCACACTCAGAAAAAATTCCAAAGGCTTTGCTATAGCTTTCCAGACCTTCTCATGACCAGAACCCCTATTCCGTCTGCCTTCATTTACAACGTATGGAAAGCCACACTGGCCTCCTTGCTGCTGTGCAAACATGCTAAGCATGCCCCTGCCTCTCAGCCTTTTGCACTCGCCCTCTCTTCCCCTGAACACCTGCATGATTTGTTCTCTCACCTCCTTTGGGATTTTTCTCAAATAGTATCCTCTCAGCAAGGCTTTCCTTGATTCTTATGTAAAGATAGTCACCCCTCGACATTCACTATCCCCTTATCCAACTTTATTTACAGTCATAACCACTACAACTTTCTTATATTGTATCTCTTTGCCTACTACCAGTCTTCCCCAAAGTAACATAAGTTCCTTTAGCACATAGATTTCATAGGTTTTCTTTTTTTTCTTGGTCTCATTTATCGTTGTATCCCTAACATCCAGAACAATGTGTGACACAGAGTAGGTGCACAGTAAATATTTGGCGAGTGAACATTTCCTCCTGGTCTTCTTAGTTACACTGCACGGTAGCTTACTATTCTGTCATGTAGTATGTCATAATTAAATAATTCTCCTTATAACGGATGTTTAGGCTGCTTCTTTTTGTCCCCCATTATAAGGCACTGCTATCACGAAGAACATTGTGTGTGAATTTTTTTGTTTTTCATGAATGAAATTTCTAGGAGTTTCTGGGTAAAAGAGTTTATCATTATTGTTATATGTTATGCACTGCTCTCCAAAATACTTGTAATGTTTACAAATTACAAGAGCAATAATTGTGTATAGAAAGTCCTATAGTTTTTCTAAATAATATATATAATTCAAAAGTTTAAATTATTACAGAGGCATGTGACGCAAAGTTTCCGTCCCATTCTCGTCCCCCATTCCCCTAGTCCCCCTATACCCTCACAGATACTCACTGTTGTTTGTTTTCATGTATCCTTCCCCAGTTTCTCTCTCTCCCCCTCTCCTTCCTTCCCTCTCTCTCCCTGTCTCTTTTATATGCTTCTTTTTATCTATGAACTGTGTGTTCATATCCTTTGCTCATTTTTATGTTGGGTGTTGGCTTTTTCTCTATTTCTATGGGCACTCTGCATATTAGAGAAATTGGCTTTGTAATATGGATTGCAAAGATATAGTCCCAATTTGCCATACTTTTGACTTTACCATGCAAATTTAATAGAATTTATTATTATTTTCTTTTGGAGGTTTTGGATGCTAAGTCACAGTTAGAAAAACTTCCACCTCAAGATAACTCTCCTATGATTTCTTCTAGAATGTTTTAGTTTTTATCCTTAGATCTTTGATCCACTTGGAATTTACCCTGGTGTGGGATAAGGGACACAGATCCCATTTTATTTTAATTTTTCCAGATGACTCATCTATTGTCCTTACGCCACTTATTGATTAATCTTTTCCCAGTTTTCTGAAATACTTGTATTATTTACAGAATTCCTACATATATCTGGGATTTTCTTTTTCTGTTCCATTGGTTTATCTATTACATGAAGGGAGAAAAACCCTTTAATTTTAAAAAGTGGCTTTCATTAAGCAAAGGGAAAAAAAGGTAGACAAATCAAAAAACAGACTCTTAACTATAGAGAACAAACTGATGGTTAATAGAGAGGAGGTGGGGGTGGGGGAAATAGGTAAAGGGGATTAAGAATACACGTACACGTATCTTGTTGATCACTGAGTAAAATATGGGATTGTTGAATCACGATACTGTGAAATGAATGTTAACTACATTAGAATTCAAAAATTAAAAAAAAATTAAAAAAGAAGTGGCTTTCATGAATTTCTGCTTCTAATAGCCAGATGTTACCCATCTTATGTGTTTTTGTGAAAAATAAAGGAATTAACTCCCACCTGGGAGTTATTTCCCACCTGACTCTCATGTTCTGGTCTCTCTTCCACTACAAGTTCAAAACCAATTTATTTTTTTCAGCTCAGTGTTTAATGGCACCTCTATTTCAAGAAAGCCATGTTGAACTCTAGACTCCCACTGTTGAGCCTCCCAAGTGCCCACCACCTCAGTTAACTGACAACCACCAAACCAGTAACCTCACAGTCATCCTCTTTCCCTCTATCACCCCACACCCAGTCATCAGCAAATAACATGCACTCCATCTTTAAAACAGATCCCAACCTTTCAGTTGTCAACACCCCCTCACCAGCACTCTGGTCCAGCCACCAGTCCCACCTGTCTGATTTGCTGACACAGCCTCCTAACTTGTTTCCTGTTCCTACTCCTGTGCCTCAACATTCCATTTGATCTAGAGCAGCCAGAGCAATCTTTCCAAAGTACAGATCAGATCACATCAATCCAATCCCATACTTAAAACCTTAAAGTTTCCTCATCACACTTGGCATCAAGCTGCCTGCCTCCCCTCTGTACTCATCTTCTGTCATGGAGCCCGACTGTGAGATCATACATAGACCTGAACCAGAATCAAGGGCTGGGCGCTCAACCGACTAAGCCTCCCAGGTGCCCCCGGCTTGTCTCGACACATTTGTTAATATATGGAATATCTATGCACACTAAGATTTGCTTATTTCAAAAAAATTCTTAAAGTGCACCTCAACTGTGCATAACCACTTTTAGCATCTATTAATTAAATTTCCCTTTTAAATCGCAGCTCAATAGCTGTAGTCTACAGCATAAGAGTTTATAGTTTTAACACTTGTTACTAAGTAAGGTATCCAGTAATTTTGGGACTTTGAAATCTTTTAAAAAGACAGAACACTAAGTTAAAAGATAGAAATCTAGTCTTGCATATTCTGCATTCCGTAGCTACTGGCATTCTAAAATGAAATTTTAAGACTGTGGAGATTTGCTGTTTTCCTATTCTTCTTTCAGGTATTTTTATTGCTCTCTTCCTAGTGAGCTCTTTCTAACTCTTTTGGTGGATATGAACGATTCCAGTTGCCTTCTATGGGCCTCCCTAAACTCCAGAGACTGGGAAGCAAACTCTTCGTGTCTGGGGTTCCCCTGTGGCTGAAGTCCCCAGTGTGACTGAGGGCCTGTCAATCAAAGTCAGAAGTGATACCAAGTCCGAGCACCCGATTCTGCCACTTGTGCCAGCAAGCCTAACAGTGACAAAGCTCTCAGGGATTGACGAATTGCTTTGGAGGGTCAAAGGCAAGAATGTGGCATCTGGCTTGCTGATTCAGCTTGTAGCTCACACAGAGTGGCTCTAGAGTGGGAAGCGGTAGTGAGAGTTTTCTGATAATACAGCCGCCCACTGTTAGCAGTGGCTCTGGAACTGGTACAGAAGCGAAGCACCAGGTACCAGGTTGTAGAAGAGACCGCAGCTCCCACGGTGGCCTGGTTCTTCAGTGTTGCTCTGACAGTATTTCTTAAAAATCCAGCATCATCTGTTTCTTTAGTTTCCCCAATGATTCTACACGGCTTCTGAATCCTTCAATAAATATCTTTCTGTTGAGTTGGATATAGTAGACTTCTTTGTCACTGAGCCTGACTGATTTTCTCTGATATGCACATTCTACTGAAAAGTGGAATTGGGGGGTGAGGGAACTCTATATATTCTTCTCTGGTAAATCATCAACAACCGAGAAGGCCAGAACAAAATCAGAAACAAAATAAACTTGGTGTTCACTTTTGTAGAAATAGTGTATCTCTTTGAGAGGCAGGTGAAATCAGAAATGAACGATTTCACTTATCTAGCCGAGAAAGCAGACACCTAATTAATTTTTTAGACGTGGGCCTCTTACTATATAATTTTGATGGCTTGCAAGAAAAAATCTGCAAGAAAACATTATTTAAAATGTGTATCAAGAATTAAAGAATTTCTACATGGGAATCCATCCTGAAAAAAATGCCAAAATGAGTGACACACACAAAAAGGAAGAGTACACTCAGATAATTCTATGTTTCTATTTATTGTTTAGCACAGTTTTGATTAGGCAACCACAACTAAAATGCTCCTCAGCTAAGGATCCCACATTTTCATAAAAACAATTTCTGATGTTAAAAATGCTCTCAGTATTTGATAGCCAGTAGCTAAGAATACCTAGTTCCTACCTGACCAAACAATATTTTAAGAAGTATTTAAGAATGCACATTCTTCCAATACCACAGTCACAGATCATAGAAACTATAGCATCTAGGCACCAGAGACTCATAAACAAATGGTAAACCATTCAGGGGAGACTTCTTTCAAATAGGGACTTTTCGTGCAGATGACCTCCTGAAATGATTTAGAGCATGTGATAATGCTGCCATGTAAAGAAGACTAACAGAGATGAAGGAGAAGAGAGGCCCCCTGGGGATCAGGAATGGCACAGTCACTGAGGCTCACAGACAGAAGTTCTTATACAAGCTCCTCCCAAAATGCTTCATGATGACAGTAAATGGTAAAAGTGCCATTTATGGTTGTGGTGATACCGAAAACTATCTGAGCGACAGGAAAGAAATAATAAATGAGTACAATAATTTTCAAAAGCTCTATCTATAGAACAATTTTGAGTGAAAGATCTTTTCCTTGGGCTATAGACAATCCGTCCCAGTAGTCAGAGCTACTTATCAAACGTTCCAAAACAGAGCATTCCTACTTCCAAAGTCTCTATCTGGCCATGATTACTGAAGCTAGTATCAATTCTATAATGCTTTAAAATGAACTTGTACTTAAGCCATTCTTCAACAAAAGGAACCTGAACTCCTTGGAGAAATGGTTGATTCTTGGACTGAGACAGGAAATGTACAAGATGAGCCTGAGCATCCTGTGGTGCCAGGAAGTAAGAAAGTACTCATAACAAAGCTGAGAACTCACAAGGACAGGGCTAAGGCAAAGAGACAAGGGAGTAGACCGAAAGAGGTTCAGTGGCAAAAGATGGAAGTTTGAGCAACAAAATAAATCAAATAGTATTGAAACATCACCCAAAGTACAAAATAAATATCACAAGTCCATACTGATAAAAGTAGTTAAAAAAGTGGGGGAGAAGAATTCCAAACAATCATTCTACCACATGGAGGGGGATCAGAAACCTGCCCTTCTTAGGTGTGGGCTACACATAGTGACTTCCTTCCAAAGACTTCATGATGGAAAGGGCACAAAAGTGTAACTTTACAGTGGAGAAACCTGACAGGAATACCTCAGCTAAGTGATCAAGGCCAATATCAACAATTATTAATGTTGACAGTATATGCCATTGACATGGTGTGATAAAAACGTCACTTTGCCTCTGTGATCTTCCTCCAAGAACCCCAGTGTAATCATGAGTAATAAACCAGATAAATATCAATCAAGGGGATTCTAGAGAATACTTGACCAGTGCTCCTCACAACTATCAAGGTCATCAAACGACAAGAGAAGTCTAAGAAACTGTCGCAGCCAAGAGGAGCCTCAGGAGACTGATGACTGATGACTACATGTAATGTGCTATTCTGGGCAGGACCCTGGGACAGTGAATAATACATAAAACAATAGGTAAAAACCTAAAAAATGTGAAAAAAGCAAGGATTTCAGATGATTAAAAAAAAGCACATTGACATATGTTCAAAAACTAGTCCAGGTCTGTGTCAGACATTAGCCCTAAAGCTGAGGCTTCTGGTAGACATTTGGTGATCAGTACACTGGGAAGGGATAATTCTATCATATTCCAGTTTTATTGAGATATAATTGATACTCAACACTGTATTAGTTAAAAGTGTACAGCATAATGGGATAATATTTTTCTTGACTGGCATGACTATTTTACTATTTTGTCACTAATATGTTTCCAAACTGCTACAATTTCAGATTCAATCTTATTTCTTTATTTTACTTTATTTTTATTTTATTTTTTATTTTTTTAATCTTTATGTATTTTTGAGAGAGAGAAAGACAGGGCGTGAGCGGGGGAGGGGCAGAGAGAGAGAGAGAGAGGGAGAGACAGAATCTGAAGCAGGCTCCAGGCTCTGAGCTGTCAGCACAGAGCCTGACACGGAGCTCGAACTCACGGACTGCAAGATCGTGACCTGGGCCGAAGTTGGATGCTCAACTGACTGCGCCACCCAGGAGCCCCTTATTTCTTTTTTAAAAATGTTTATTTATTTATTTTGTGAGAGAGACAGAGAAAGAGAATTCCCAAGCAAGCTTTGCGCTGACTGCATGGAGGCTTCTTGTGATCCTCTCTCTCCCTCTCTCTCTGCCCCTCCCCTGCTTGTGCTCTCTCTCAAAATAAATAAATTAATTAAAAAAAAAAAAAAAAGAGTCGGATGCTTTATCGACTGAGCCACCCCAATCTTATTTCTTAGTACAGCATTCATCAATTCCTTAGAAAGCATTTCTGGCTAAATTTCTCTACACAGAGGGAAATCATTCCCTTTGTGGGTGGGTTTTCTTGCCCAAGGCAGCACAGACCGCCACCAACTATGCCTGATTTTTACCCACTGGGAAGTAGGTGAGCATGTTAGCTTCCTATTCCCTCCCAGAGGTCAAGGCAGCTTGGCCCAAACAACTTCTTCTTAAAGGTAATCTGTTTTTTTATTTGATGCTTGCTTATAGTTCTTCCACAGTTCTTTTACCTGGGAATAGAGCAAACCTCAGGGTCCTACTCTCAGCTAACATGTTACCTGATGATATACTGTATATGCTTTCTGGGTCAAGGTGTTCAAACTTTTATAGCCAGAAATATAAGACATTCACAGGAAACTTTAGTTATCCTCATGGATGATAAAACTTTTCCTCTAGCTGTTTGCTACTTCGTTATTCTATTTCTGTGGGACTGACGAACTACAGCAGAAATCAGAAGCAGTGATCTAGTTGACAAATGTTTTGTGAACGTAAGTCAGTGAATGTTGCATAGACTAGGTGGTACCCGCACAGGTCCTGGGCCAGGTGAGCACAGTTCCTTTGGGCTGGTCAAGCCCGGGCCCAGCAGTCAGGCTATCCTCTGGCTCAGGCTAGGGAATGATGCTCAAGGAGAAATAGTGTCTTTAATGAATATTTTTGCTGATTTCAGGGTATATAAAGAGTGCAGGTTTTCCCCTTAGGGACACAGTGAGTCAGAATATGAAGTCTTCTGTCTCACTTTTCTATTTGAAAAAAAAATTCTTTTCTCTTTGCTTTTAAGAGCTGCATCTGGGATCTAGATGAGAATCTAGACTAGACTTGAGATTATTTTTAACTTAAGTTCACTATGCTTTTTTCAAATCATACTATTGTGCCATGTACCCTGAATATGTCTCATACATATTAAGTGATAGTAATGATGGATGCAGTTAGTCAAAAGCACACTCTCTGTCTCCTTCCCCTCTCTTTTCAACCACATTTAGTGAGTGTCTGCCATGCACCAGGCCCTGCTTCCTAGGCTAGGGATGCAAACCTCAATGAGACAAATTTCTTATACTGATGAAGTTTGTAGTCTTGGGAGATCTACAGAAAGATAAACTCAGATTTTATTCTAAAGTAGCTCATATGATATGCCCCAAGTGGGGAAAAGTAAAAAAATACCAAAAATTCCAAAACTTTTAGTTTAAAATTCAACACACAGACATGAATCAGAATGGTTAAATGAAAAAATACTGAAAAAAAAAAAAAACCAAAAAAACCCCACCAAAACACCAAATACTGTTCAGGATGCAGAGCAACTGGGTCACTCATACTTTGCTGCTGGGAATGTAAACTGGTCCTCCCACTCTGGAAACATTTTGGCAGTTTCTTACTAAACTAAACGTGTAACTACCCCATGAGTCAGCAACTGCACTTTTGGGCCTTTATCCCAGAGAAACGAAAACTCAGGTTCACACAGAAACCTGTACAGGAATGTTCATAGTCACTTTAATCAGTCCAGCTGTCTTCCAACAGTGGAATGTTAAATCAGACTGTAGTAGGTCTATACCATGGAGCACTACTCAGCAAAAGACAAAAACAAAAACAAATCATTGATACTTGCAGCAACTTGGATGAATCTCTAGGGAATTATGCTGGGTGAAAAAAAGCCAATACCAAAAGGTTATGTACTGTATATTTATATAGCACTTATACAATACTCTTGAAAGGAGAAAATTAGAGAAATGGAGAACAAGCTTAGTGGTGGCCAGAAGGGTAGGGTATGAGGAAGTACACTGGGAGGAAGGTGGGACAAGAGGGAAGTGGATGTGGTTATAAACAGGCAACAGGAGAGAGCATTGTAGTATTGAAGACGTTTAGTGTCTCAATTGTGGTGGCCCATACATGCACTTATACATGTAATAAAACTGCATAAAACTAAACATACAAGCACACATACAAGACAAGTACATTATATCAATGTAATATACTGGTTGTGACATCGTACTATAGTTTCACAAAATGTTAACTACAGGGGAAATGAGGTAAAGGAAGCATGGGGTCTCTCTGTATTATTTCTTACAACTATATGTGACTCTACAACTATCTCAATAAAAATTCTAATTTAAAAAAGACAAAAATGGACTTCAAGTTGTATTACAAAGCTGTAATCATCAAGACAGTATGGCACTGGCACAAAAAAAGACACTGAGATCAATGGAACAGATAGAGGACCCAGAAATGGACTCACAAACCTATGGCCAACTAATCTTTGACAAAGCAGGAAAGAATATCCAATGGAATAAAGACAGTCTCTTCAGCATGTGGTGCTGGGAAAACTGGACAGCGACCTGCAGAAAAATGAACCTGGACCACTTTCTTATACCATACACAAAAATAAACTCAAAACGGATGAAAGACATAAATGTAACACAGGAAGCCATCAAAATCCCCGAGGAGAAAGTAGGCAAACACCTCTTTGACCTTGGCCGCAGCAACTTTTTACTCAACACGTCTCTGGAAGCAAGGGAAACAAAAGCAAAAATGAACTACTGGGACCTCATCAAAATAAAAAGCTTCTGCACAGTGAAGGAAACAATCAGCAAAACTAAAAGGTAACCAACGGAATGGGAGAAGATATTTGCAAATGACATATCAGATAAAGGGTTAGTATGCAAAATCTATAAAGAACTTATCAAACTCAACACCCAAAAAACAATCCAGTGAAGAAATGGGCAAAAGACATGAATAGACACTTCTCCAAAGAAGACATCCAGATGGTCAATCGACACATGAAAAAATGCTCATCACTCATCATCAGGGAAATACAAATCAAAACCACACTGAGATACCACCTCACACCCGTCAGAATAGCTAACATTAATAACTCAGGCAACAACAGATGTTGGTGAGGAACATGTGGAGAAAGAGGATCTCTTTCGCACTCCTGGTGGGAAATGCAAACTGGTGCAGCCACTCTGGAAAACAGTATGGAGGTTCCTCAAAAAATTAAAACTAGAACTACCCTATGACCCAGCATTTGCTGGTCAATCCCTTGGTATTGATCCAAGGGATACAGGTATGGTGTTTCGAAGGGGCACATGCACCCCAATGTTTATAGCAGCATTATGAACAATAGCCAAAGTATGGAAAGAGCCCAAATGTCCATCAATGGATGAATGGATAAAGAAGATGTGGTCTATATATACAATGGAGCATTACTTGGCAATCAAAAAGAATGAGATCTTGCCATCTGCAACTATGTGGATGGAACTAGAGGATATTATGCTAAGTGAAATCAGTCAGAGAAAGACAAAAATCATATGACTTCACTCATATGAGGGCTTTAAGAGACAAAACAGATGAACATAAGGGAAGGGAAGCAAAAATAATATAAAAACAGGGACGGGGACAAAACATAAGAGAGTCTTAAATATGGAGAACAAACAGAGGGTTACTGGAGGGGTTCTGGGAGGCAGGGAATGGGCTCAATGGGTAGGGGCATTAAGAAATATACTCCTGAAATCATTGTTGCACTACATGCTAACTAACTTGGATGTAAATTAAAAAAATAAATAAAACGGTAAAAAAAAATAAAAAATAAAATAAATATTTAATATGTTAGTGACAGTTTTCGAATTTATTGATTTAAGTCTCTCAATAAAATTGATCACATTCTTTCAAAAAATAAAAATAAAAATAATAAAAAAGACAAAAACACCAAAAATAACACAGCGTTAAAACTTTACTGAACACCTCTATAGCTTTCACTACCAAAACATGCCTGTGGGCTCTGCGTCAGGCAATAATTAAAATTACTATTGTTTCCATCATACACACATCTACCAACAAGACACAAGAAATAGTGAGATTCAAAGTGAGCATCTGTCCAAGTAGTATCTTTCTATCACAACTTTGATTTGGTAATAAAGCAGGTTTAAGCATCTATAATATTTATAGAGACTTAGAACCCAAGATGCTTATTCACAAAGGACATGATGGAACCTTTCCAGTCATGTCCCTCCGTGGTATTATGTGAGCTGCTTTCATTTACGGCTCAGGAAGGTCTAGGCAATGTGTCCACGTGTCTGAGGTAGAATGTGGACATGTGGACTCATCTCTTCCAGTTTTGACCCAAGTGGTAACACTTTACTCTTAAAATATATGAGTAATAGTGCCATGCAGTGATATCTGACAAGAAGGGATTTCCTTCCATCTTTTTCCTTTTTTTACTTTTCCTCTTTACTTCACATTTGAAATCTACTTTTCCACATCTTTATACCTGTTTTGTTTTTTAAATTATCACTTCCATGTCTAACCTTACAAAGAAAAAAAAACAAACTTTCTACATCATCTCATGCACAATAGGTAGCACGGCATGAAGGCTTAACAACAGCAAGTAGTAACACTTGGCCCTATTGGTTCTGTTATCATTCCTTTCCCAACGAAAAACCATCTGAGTCCTTTAACTGCTACTCACACAGCTACGAAAAGCAAGAGGTGTGACACTGAAATGTTCAGTAACGTTTACTTTTTTTCTTCATCAAGCGGTCTGAGCAACATTCTGATTGAAAAGATGACTTTGGTTCAAAAATATGTTTTGGGGGAGGGGCACCTGGGTGGGTCAGTTGGTTAAGTGTCTGACTCTTGATTTCAACTCGGGTCATGATCTCATGGTTTGTGGTTAGAGCCCTGTGTTGGGCTCTGTGCTGTCGGTGCAGAGCTTGCCTCAGATTCTCTCTCCCTCTTTCTCTCTCTGCCCCTCCCCCACTCTCTCTCTCTCAAAAAAAAAATGTTTTAGGGGAGCAAGGCTGACTCAGTAGAGCATGTGACTCTTGATCTCAGAGTCATGAGTTCAAGTCCCGTGTTGGGCATGGAGCTTAAAAAAATAAAAATAAATAAAAATGTTTTAGACATCATAAGACAGTGTTATTCATATTAATTTTTCCAAACACAGACTGACTGTGACTACAGACTGACTGACTGTTTCAGACACCTGTTTCAACATCCGGGTTCTTTACCAGTGGAGCTGACAGTAAATTACTTGTATTTCAAATAAAAAGTCGTAACTTTTGTTTTTTCTATTACCTGTACCAGTGCAGGTTTCCATTCTAGTGAAAAAGAATAACCATTCTTATGCTCTAGCCAGTGGTTCTATATGATCACTGTTCTAGTGAGCTACAGAATGTGAAACAACTTAGCTGCTATATTTATAAAATCAAATTACTCTATGCCCTTATTTGCTTTAAAGGCTCAAAGTTGGGGCGCCTGGGTGTCTCAGTTGGTTGGGTGTCCAACTTCAGCTCAAGTCATGATCTCACGGTCCATGAGTTTGAGCCCCGTGTCGGGCTCTGTGCTGACAGCTCGGAGCCTGAAGCCTGCTTCAGATTCTGTGTCTCCCTCTCTCTGACCCTCCCTCGTTCATGCTCTGTCTCAAAAATAAACATTAAAAAAAAAAAATTAAAAAAAAAGGCTCAAAGTCAAATGGACCTGGTTTTGAGTTCTACCTTAGCCTGAGACGAGACTTCAGCCTCTTGCCCTTTCAGCAGACTGAGCAAGGGGTACACTCACACGCACACCTCCAACTTGCTAGCCTTTTCCATTAGTGCAGTGCAGAGTGCTACCAGCAGGTACTACATGGATAGTTTATGTGCTTTCTTTCATTAGTTCCTCAACAAACAAAGAAAAACACAAGTACTTGGCATATCGTAAATTTCCAACCAAGTTATCTTCTCCCCACCCAGTACATAGTCAAATTGAAATGTTGCATAGAATGAATGAAGACAATTATAGTTTGCTGACATTGTTTGGGCTAGGAACAAAATGTTTCATGACCTGAACTTAAAAGAAGTAGTATAAAAAAGCCTAGAAGAGGGGTGGCTGGTTGGCTCAGCTTGGTCATGAATTTGAGCCCCACACTGGGTACAGAGATTACTTAAATAAATAAATAATTTTCAAAAGAGACTAAAAGAAGGGTGCCTGGGTGACTCAGCTGGTTAAGTATCGGACTCTTTTTTTTTTTTTTTTAATTTTTTTTTTCAACTTTTTAAATTTATTTTTGGGACAGAGAGAGACAGAGCATGAACGGGGGAGGGGCAGAGAGAGAGGGAGACACAGAATCGGAAACAGGCTCCAGGCTCTGAGCCATCAGCCCAGAGCCTGACGCGGGGCTCGAACTCACGGACCGCGAGATCGTGACCTGGCTGAAGTCGGACGCTTAACCGACTGCGCCACCCAGGCGCCCCAAGTATCGGACTCTTGGTTTTGGCTCAGGTTATGACCTTGCAGTTTCGTGAGTTGGAGCCCCACATTGGGCGTTGAGCTGACGGTGCAGAGCCTGCTTGGGATTCACAGTCTCCCTCTCTCTCTGCCCGTCTCCCACTCATGCTGTCTTTGTCTCTCTCAAAATAAGTAAATAAATTAAAATAAATAAACAGAAGATAACATACAAAATGATTATACATATGGTGGAATTAGAACAATTTTTCTATTTGTGCAAAATTTGAAACTTTCTACAGTGTCACTATATTGCTTTTATCATTTAAGGTTACACTAAAAATATTAATGGACCAGGCTGTCACTTGCATGGTCTTATTACTTCATGCACAAACAGTGAAAGAGTGCAGTGTTGAGCAATGCCGTTTGTATTTTGAGTGTTGCCAAGCCTAGTCTATGCTTGGGTACCATGTGTTAACTCAAATTTCAGAGCAGGCAAAACTTTGTCGTTTGTTTGAAAAAGATGATACGGTAGTTCGACTGGGTATTTCACTATCAGTAGAGTCAATCACATTACAGGACATGTCAAAATGGAATTAAAATGTAAATAGCTGTTATGGTATGTAATGAAAAAAGTTGTGAAAAAACATTTCCTAACCCCCTGCCATTTTTCTAAAAATAGTCCATTCCAAAGGGTTTAACTCAAAATATGTTCCATTTGGGTGTTGGGGAGGGGGATGTGTGTGCAGAATTCTCTTTTACATCTGTGACTCCTGCAAAAATATCTGGCAGTACATTCAGTTCTGTGTCTTAAAACCTCACAGGGCCAATTTAAAAATAATATTATAAATGCTCATGGTTATCATCACTTAACTAATCTAAAGCAATAAAACTGTTGGCCCTTTAGTCTTCTCATATCATCCCAAGGTAACGGCTGAATGGTGGCCTCTGGTCTCATTATTAAGACTTAGTTTGTCACAGAGTAAATTTCATATAAACCAAGGAGCTGTATTTCACTGGCTTTCCAGAAAATAAGCTACAAGTATCAATGAAAACTGCATTTTGATTCTCTGAATTTTTGATGAATTGTGAACTCTGAAAAATCAAACAAAAATTATTCGTCAATTCTTCATTCCTTTTTTTTATTAAAAAATTTTTTTTTTACATTTATTTATTTTTGAGAGATAGACAGAGTGTGAACAGGAGAGGGGGAGAGAGAGAGGGAGACACAGAATCTGAAGCAGGCTCCAGGCTCTGAGCTGTCAGCACAGAGCCCATATGGGGCTCGAACCCATGAACCGTGATATCATGACCTGAGCCGAAGTCGGAGGCTTAACCGACTGAGCCACCCAGACGCCCCTATTCTTCATTCCTTTTATGTATTCTAAGCAAATAAAATCTAAGTCTATTTTCGAGACACAAATTTCCTTTTTCACCATTTGCCTGATATATTTATTGTGATGATTTGTGAATCCAGTATTCTTCTGTGCTACTTTTTACTCTAAAAATATGCATAGTTATGTGCTTTTAAAATTAATTAACTAATTCATGAAGTATGCAATATTAGGAGGTAAGACCTAAGTGATTATAAACAAACGCCTACATTTTGATTTTAAGAGCTGCTTGTAAATTAATCCTAATACAGGTTTTCCTTAAAATCTGTTGTTATAACTAAGTTCAAAGCCTTAAATCAAAGACTGTGTCCTTCATTCTCCCAGTATTACCAGGCCCTGGGGCAGTCGAGGTTCTGGTCTGGAGTCTGCCCCAGGGAGGAGCAGAGACTTGGGCTCATACTTACCCTCTACCACCCAGGACCTACATGAGCTTCAGCAGTTTGAGTGCTGGGAAATTTTGGCACTCTCACTGGGGTGCGCCTTGGTCTCTTTATGGCTCCCTCCCTTCCTATGGAGCCCCTCATTCCTCCTGCCTCCCCCTTCCCTGAGGATGCCTGGGGTTGGTCACATTTTCGCTCTTACTAGTCTGTAGGTCTCCCTTTAAGGTCTCATTTCAGAGTACGGCACTGTGTCTTCCTTCCACTGGTTACAGTTTTCTGTTTTTTCACTCCGAAGTGCTAATAAATGGACTTGATCTATACTCCACAGGAATAAGAACCACATAGGCCACACAGGTTCACCCAAGTGCAGGGGGTTACAGGTCAAGTGACACTTGCTGAATAAGAAATTAGTCATCTTTTCTGTAGAACACTTAGCCCATACGTACCTCTCAAGGTTGGATATGTGAGCCATGATGACACGTGTAGGTAACTAAGAGAAGCTACATTTCCTCTCAAGTTCTACCCCTCTGGAAAGATCAGGTCTACACTCATCAGAAGGCAGCTCCAAATTGCCCTTGGTAAGTACAGTGTTACACGTACAATCAGTAATGATATTCCACAGCAATCTAAAGCCCACAAAGCACTTTACACATCTCTTCAACACTATAAAACAATGTGTAAATGTGTAATAAAAATATTGTTCTCTCTGCTTAATAGTGAGAAAACTAAAGCTCAGAAGCAGTAATTAAGCTGCCCCGTGTCATAAGACCATGTGGAGTACCAGAGCTGGCACTGGAATTTAGGGACTTTAAATACAAATGCTATTCTTTCCCACCCATCTCTATTGCTTTTCTCAGGATGTACATTAAAATGCTTTCATCCATATTTTTATACTATTTACACTTTTTCATCATGTGCTTTCCATTTGCCCTGGTGTGTTCGTTCTCTCACTTGCAAACCAGAAGTCCCAGCATAACAGTTGTGATTTTTACCTTACTTTGGTTCACAAATTTGGTATACCCTCTGTATCATTTTGTAGTTCAACATATTTGAGAGACAAAGTATGCAGAGAAATCCCAATGTTTCTAAATGTCACATAATTTTACCACATGGGACAGTAGCTATTTTATCTGAAAATTAATACATTAAGTCCTGTAATTTTACACATTCTTTTCTGTATGTAGTTCAAAAACACACAAGCATATACTTGTACCTTCAAGTATTATTTTGATGTGTAGGGTGGGAAGTTGAAACTGTAGTAAACAGTGGCTGAAAATTCTCTTACCCTTCAAAGGAAATACAAGACATAAAAAAATTATCTATTTGTATAGGTCATGGGTTGGCAAACTATGACCTATGGGACAAATACTGCCTGTCACCTATCTCTGTAGATAAAATTTTACTGGAACACTGCAATGTTCATCTGTTTACATATTGTGTGTCTATGGCTGCTTTCACACTACAATAGCTGAGTTGAGTAACAGAAACTGTGGTATGGCCTACGAAGCCTAAAATACTGTGTTTGCCAACTCTTGGTCTACATAAATGAAAAAAAAAAAAATTAAGACCTACTGTGTGGCAGGCATCTCATCTTTGTTATCTCATTTAATTTCCTAAACAATCCTGTGAGTTAGGTGATAGCTGAGTACCTATTATCAGAATAACACATGTAATTACTAAATCTCTAATACGGTCATACTCTCTTCTGGGGAGAAAGAAAGTGGAAGGAGAGAGGGGAAGAATCAAGGACAATTTCTTCTTAGGAGACCTATTCAGGCTGGGATCCTATGAGAGGTGGCTGTATCTCTTCAAACAGCTGCTCGCTTAAAGACTCTTAGCCCTCAGGGCGCCTGGGTGGCTCAGTCAGTTGAGTGGCTGAGTTGAGGTCATTATCTCATGGTTCATGGGTTCAAGCCCCATGTTGGGCTCTGTGCTGACAGATTGGAGCCTGGAGCCTGCTTCAGATTCTGTATCTCCCTCTATCTCTGCCCTTCCCCAGCTTGCGCTGTCTCTCTCTCTCTCTCAAAAATAAACGTTAAAAAAAAAAAAAAATCTTAGCCTTCATATTTTCATGACTTAATCATTCAGTGCTTTTCAAAGGCCTAAGCTCATTTTTGCATATAAGTTAAGTTTAAAAGGAGGATATATTTTCTACTTTCTAATGAGACTGCTCTAGGAAGTAGCTGAGCTCCACAGATTCTTGGCCAGTATTAGAATACTGGCTAAATTGGTTTTTACTTTAATCCCCAAACAAGGTACACATGAATTCAAATAAACACTGTCCATTCAAATGTTTTCCATTTCCCATTTCCATATCTCTAGATAGAAATGAATATATAATTAATAAATATAATGTAAATAATATATATTCATTTCTATTTGATTTCTACATTTCTATATTTAACTTTTTAGAAATCATTTAAATAGAAATATGTATAGATAGACATATATATTTTTTCACTTCTATCTAGCTATTAATGATTCCTAAAAAGTTAAATTTTGCCTTTAGTCAAAGTTCAACTTGTGAAAAGCTAAAGCAATATGAACAGTTCTATTTAACTTATTCAGAAATGGTTGGGTAAATTATTTTCCACCCCCTATAGGATGATGATTCCTTGCTGTGACTAGAGGAAAAACAACTTCTCCACCCAATTTTTAAGATGCTGATGGGAAAACATTCTAGCTCTCTTCAAAAGTGTCATCCAAGGAAGCAAAATCTGTGAAGGATGGCTAGTTTAATAGGGAAAGCTATCTATATTTTTGAGTTCCTTGTTTGTTTTCAAGGATGGACCTTAGGGAGTTCCTGTATTTTAACAGAGCCATTCTAAATCACATCCCATGACAGACTGAGTTCATGTAAACACAGTCAGTGGTATCATGAGTAACAAAATCTGTTTCCATCAGAAGCCCTTTATCCTGCGTAAGAGACCTGTACACTAATAGGCGGCCCAGGCTAACATTAACCAGCTACAGCTGGTTCGATGCTATAAAAAGAACTAATGAAAACACAAACACTACATCTCTACTCCACTTCAGCCAGGACGTCAAGCCTGCACAAAGACAACCCTTTCCAAATATTCTCTGTGAATGAACTGGCTGGGCCTGGTTTTCTGAAGTTGTTTACTGAACAGTGTGTGCAAGGACTCACTGAGCACTGAGGTGGGGGAGGGCAGGAATCCCATGATCTATTAGTGCAAAAAGCCAACTTTCCAGATGATCTTGGATTTAGTTCTATAATAAACAGGGGGCAGAGAAAATTTTCAACAGCAGGGCTAAAGTACTTTGAGCAATTTCTTAAACACACACACACACACAAATACACACTTTGAATACTTAGATTTTTGTTATGAAAATGTATCATTAAAGCTGAGATAAACTGATGCCTTATCAGATATTCTAAATTCTTAAGTAAATGTAAATAACTTCTTATTAAGTGAGTTACTTTCCAAGAGGAAGCAATCTTTTGATGAAGAAATTATCACTATTTTAATTCTTTATACAAGCTAAAAGGTCCAGACTTTTAGTGCAAGAAGGGATCATGGTGATTTTCTCCCATCTTGTCATCTCACAAAGGGATCATCTGGGGCTCCGAGGATCCTTAGCCCGCCTGCCTTAGACCACACTGCTTGGTGGCATAAAAAACCTGGATATCCTGGCACCCCAAACTGTTTCTCTATTCCATCTTGTGCTAGATGTGGCTAAATGAACATAGCCAAGAATAAAATGAACAGAGAGCCTGGCTTACTTCATAAAATCATGGGTTTTGACCCGAGTCTTTTAATGTATGAGGTTATTTGCAACGTCAACTGAAAATTTAGGGAGTTTCCTTGGCACTTCTTCACGGTCTTGAATAGGCTGAAAGTGTTATTCAATAAACTATTCTGCTGGATAAAAGAGTTTTTGCCTTGGATGTGCAGGGCTGATGCGTGTGCCAGAGGCATTAATCTGCAGTGCGGATGCTAATTCATATGTCATCACCATCCCTCCCCAGAACTCCAGTCCTGTACTTCCATCTGCCTGTGTGACATCCCACTAGGGTGTCCTGTCATCACCTCCATTTGTACATTCTGCTGAGGCACCCACATGCAGATTAATGTCAGACACCAAACCACAGATCCAGGAAGCTCAGAGAACACCAAGCAGGATAAATGCCAAAAAGCCCACCAAAACCCAAAAAACAAAACCCTAAAACCCTGCACCTCTCCATATTATTTCCAAATCACAGCAAATGAAGATAAAGAAAAAATCCTTAAAAGAGCCAGAGGGGGTAAAAAATAAATAAATAAAAAATAAAGATTAAAAAAAACTTTACTTATCGATGAACACAGCTAAGAATTATACCTAATGTCTACCTGAGAAACTGCTCAAGCAAGAAGAGAGTTAAATGAAATATTTACAGTGTTGAGAGGAAAAAACCCACCATCCTAGAATTCTGTACTCCGTAAAATTATCCTTCACGAGTGAAGGAGAAATAAGACTTTCTCAAACAAAGAAAAACTGGAGTAATTTGTAGCCAGTAGACCCACCCTGTAAGAAATGGTAAAACAGGTTCTTCAGAAAGAAGGAATATAGGTGGGAAACTTGGATCCTTAAGGAAACGAAGGAACACCAAGAAAGAAATAAGTTAAAAAAATTATGTTAATTCTTAATTAATCTAACAGATAACAGTGTATTCAAAATAATTACAGCAACAATGTATTCAATTATATATGTTTTTATATATATATATCACATGTATATGTATATATATGCTCATGTATGCTTATAGATAAGTGAAGTGAATGACAGCAAAGAAGGAATTAGGATTATTTTCTTATGAGGTACTCACACTATCTGTGAAGTGCTCAGAGTTATTTGATAGTAGACTTGTATTTGTTGTAAATGTATACTGCAAATTCTTGGGCTATCACTAAAAAATTTTTTTCAATTAAAAAAAAGAAGTATAACTGGCATGCTAAGAGGAAAAAAGGGAATCATATAAAATGCTCAAATAAAACTACAAAACAGAAAAAAACAATGGATATACTAGGTATTAATCCAACTATCACTAATCACTCTGAATGTCAATGGTCTAAGTGCACTAATTAAAAGACAGATTATGAGAGTAGATCAAAAGACATGACCTGACTATAAAAAGAACCCACTTTAGGGGCACCTGGATGGCTCGGTGGGTTAAGCATCTGATACTTGGTTTTGGCTCAGGTCATGATCTCACGGTTTCTTGGGTTCAAGCCCCACATCAGGCTCCTGCTGGAGGCGTGAAGCCTGCTTGGAATTCTCTGTCTCCCTCTTTCTCTGCCCTTCCCCCACTCATGCTGTCTCTGTCTCTCAAAATAAATAAATAAGTAAATAAACAAACAAATAAATAAATAAACAAATACTTAAAAAAAAAAAGAAACGTACCCACTCAAAAAAATTTTTTTTTAACGTTTATTCTTTTTTGAGAGACAGAGACAGAGCACGAGTAGGGGAGGGGCAGAGAGAGAGGGAGACACAGAATCCGATGCAGGCTCCAGGCTGAGCTGTCAGCAGAGCCTGACGCCGGGCTCGAACTCACAAACCGCAAGATCATGACCTGATCCAAAGTCGGACACTTAACTGACTGAGCCACCCAGGCGCCCCAAGAACCCACTTTAAATATAAAGACACGTATATAAGACAAGACAGACCACAGACCGGGCTATAAAACACATTGTAACAAATTTAAAAGAATAGAAACTATGCAGTGTTTGCTCTCAGTGGAATTAAACTACAATTTGGTAACAGATAACTTGAAAATCCAAAAATACACGGAGCTTAAAGAACAAACTTCTTTAAAAAAAATTTTTTTTTAAATGTGTATTTATTTTTGAGAGAGACAGAGTGCGAGCAGGGGAGGGGCAGAGACAGGGGAAGACACAGAATCCGAAGCAGGCTCCAGGCTCTGAACTGTCAGCACAGAGCCCCACGCGGGACTCACGAACCATGAGATCATGACCTGAGCCGAAATCAGATGCTTAACTGACTGAGCCGCCCAGGCACCTCAAGAACAAACTTCTAAATAACACATGGGTCATAGAAGAAATCCCAAGAGAAATTAAAAAATATTTTTAAATAAATGAAAATGGAAACACAACTTACCAAAATATGTGGGATGCTGCCAAAACAGTACCTAGAGGAAATTTATGTCACTGAATGCATTCGTTAGAAAAAAAGAATAATATAAAAATCTAAGTTTCTACCTCAACAAATTAGAAAAAGAGCACACTAAATACAAAGTAAGCAGAAGAAAGAAAATAATGCAGATGGGAGCAGAAATCAGTGAAATAAAAAACAAACAATCAATAGAGCAAAATCAATGAAAACAAAAACTGATCCTTTGAAAAGATCAATAAAGTTGATAAGCCTCTAGCCAGGTTAACTAAGGAAAAAAAGAGAGGACACAAATTACTAGCATCAGAAATGAGAGAGAGGATATCATTACAGATCCCAAGGAAATTAAAAGGGTACTAAAGGAATACTGTGAACAACTCTATGCCACAAATTTAATAACCTAGATAAAAAAGACCGATTTCTTGAAACATACAATCTGCCAAAACTCATACAAGGAGAAACAGATAATCTGAATGGGCCTGTATGTATAAAAGAAACTGAATAAATAATTCATAATCTTTCAAAACAGAAAGCATTCAGGCTCAGCTGGGTTCACTGGTGAATCTGATCAAACATTTAAGGCAGATATTATACCAATTCTCTATAATCTCTTTCAGAGGACAGAAGCAGGGAGAACACTTCCTATCTCATTCTGTGAGGTCAGCATTACCCTAATACCAAGACTGGACAAAGATATTACAAGAAAGAAAAACTACAAACCAATATATTTCTCTAAGACAGATGCAAAAACCCCCATCAAAATATTAGCAAATCATACCCAACAATGTAGAGCAGGAGTTAAATACCATGATCCCACCAAGTGGGATTTTACCCCAGTTATGCAAGACTAGTTCAACATTTGAAAATCAATTAACGCAATCCATTACATCAAGGGACTAAAAAAAGAAAAATGTGATCATATCAATAGATGCAGAATTAGCATTTGACAAAATCTAGCACCCATTCATGATAAAAATTCTCCGTAAAGTAGGAAGAGCTGAGTTTTCTCAACTTGATAAAAGGGTATCTACAAAAAACCTATAGCTAACATCATACTCAATGGTGAGAAACTAGAAGCTTTCCCACTAAGATCAAGTACAAGGCAAGGACTCCCCCTGTCACCACTCCTTTTTAACATTTTACTGGAAGTTCTTGCTAATGAAATAATGGAAAAAAAAAAAAAAAAGAAAAAGAAAGGAAGGAAGGAAGGAAGGAAGAAAGAAAGAAAGAAAAAAAAGAAAAGGAAATAAAACTGCCTTTGTTTATAGATGATGTGATCATCTATGTAGAAAATCTGAATCAACAAAAAGACACCTGGAATTAAGAAGCCATTATAGCAAGCTTGCAGGATGGATACAAGGTTAATATACAAACATTAATTGCTTTCCTATACACCTACAGCAAACAAGTGTAATTTAAAATTAAAAACATTATACCATTTACATTAGCACCCCCCTCAAATGAAAATACCTAGTTGTAATTGTAACTAATTATGCACAAAACTACAAATCTGTGATGAATGAAATCAAAGAACAATAAATGGAAATTTATTCTACATTCATGGGTAGGGAAATTCAATATTGTCAAGATATCATTTCTTCACAACCTGATCTATAGATTCAAAGCAATCCCAATAAAAGCCCAACAAATTATTTTATGGATACTGACAACGTGATTCTAAAGTTTGTATATAAAGGCAAAAGACTTAGAACAGCCAACACAATATTGAAGAACAACAAAGTTGGAGGACTGACAGTAGCCAACTTCAAGACTTTATAATATAAAGATACAGTAATCAACACAGTGTGGAACTGGTGAAAGAACAAATAGATACATAGAACAGAATGGACAGCTGAGAAACAGACCCCCTATAAACATAGTTAACTTCTCTTTCACAAAGGAACAAAGGCAATACAATGGAGCAGACAGTCTTTACAACAAATGATGCTTGAACAACTGAACATCTACATGCAAAAACAGAATCTAAAAACAGACCTTAAATCCTTCACAAAAATTAACTTAAAATGGATCCAGATCTAAATGCAAAATGCAAAACTATAAAACTCTTAGAAGATAACATAGAAGAAAACCTAGATGATCTTGGGTTCAGTGATGTCTTTTTAGATACAACACCAAATAAATGATCCATGAAAGATATAATTTATAAGCTGGACTTAATTAAAATAAAAAACTTCTGACCTGTGAAAAACAATTTATGAAGAAAACGTGAAGACAGGCCACAGACTATAAGAAAATATGTGTAAAAGATACATCTGACAAAGTAGTCATATACAAAATTTACAAAGAACTCTTACAAACTCAACAATAAGAACAAAAACAACCTGATTAAAATATGGGCCAAAGACCTTAACAGACACCTCACAGGATAAACACACACACACACAGATGGCAAATAAGCGTATGAAAAGATGCTTCACATCATATGTCATGAAGAAAATACAAATTATAACAGAGATAAGAGGAACCACAAAAGACCCTGAATACCCAAAGCAATCCCAAAAAAGAAAAACAAAACTGGAGGTATCATGATTGTGAATTTCAAGCTATATTACAAAGCTGTAGTCATCAAGACAGTATGGTACTGGCACAAACACAGACACATAGATCAATGGAACAGAATAGAAAACCCAGAAATGGACCCACAACTATATGGTTAACTCATTTTCAACAAAGCAGGAAAGAATATCCAATGGAAAAAAAGACCATCTCTTCAACAAATGGTGTTGGGAAAACTGGATGGTGATATGTGGAAGAATGAAGCTGGACCAGTTTCTTATACCATACAGAAAAATAAATTCAAAATGGATGAAAGACCTAGATGTGAGGCAGAAAACCATTAAAAGCCTAGAGGAGAACACAGGCAGCAACCTCTTTGACCTCAGCAGGAGCAAGTTCTTACGTCGCCAAAGGCAAGGGAAACACAAGCAAACATGAACTACTGGGACTTCATTTAGATAAAAAGCTTCTGTACAGTGAAGGAAACAATCAACAAAACTAAAAGGTAGCCTATGGAATGGGAGAAGATATTTGCAAATGGCATACCTAGGAAAGGGTTAGTATCCAAAATCTATAAAGAACTTCCAAACTCAACATCCAAAAAACAAACAATTCAGTTAAGAAATGGGCTGAAGACATGGGTAGACACTTTTCCAAAGAAGACATCCAGACGCCTAACAAACACATGAAATGATGCTCTACATCACCCATTATCAAGGAAATACAAATCAAAACCATGATGAGATACCACCTCACACCTGTAAGAATGGCTAAACTTAACAACACAAGAAACAGGTGTTGTGAGGATGCAGAGAAAGGGGAACCCTCTTGCACTGTGGGTGGGAATGCAAACTGGTGCAGTCACTTTGGGGAACAGTATGGAGGTTCCTCAAAAAACTAAAAATAGAACTACCCTATGACCCAGCAATTGCACTATTAGATACTTAACCAAAGGATACAAAAATACAGACTCGAAGGGGTATATACCTCTCCAGAGTTTAGAGAAGAATTATCAACAACAGCCAAACTATAGAGATAGCCCAAATGTCCATCGACTGATGAATGGATAAAGAAGATGTGGTGTGTACGCACACACACAGACACACACACACACACAATTTATTTATTATGGAATATTTCACTCAGCCATCAAAAAGACTGAAATCTTGTCATTTGCAATGATGTGGATGGAGCTAGAATGTATTATGCTAAGCGAATAAGTCAATCAGAAAGACAAATACCATATGATTTCATGCGTATGTAGAATTTAAGAAACAAAACACGAGGGGTGCCTGGGTGGCTCAGTCAGTTAGTTAAGTGTCTTGACTTCAGCTCAGGTCATTATCTTGTGGCTCTGTGGGATCAAGCCACATGTGGGACTCTGTGCTGACAGCTCAGAGCCTGGAGCTTGCTTTGAATTCTGTGTCTTCCTCTCTTCTCTGTCCCTCCCTCACTCTCTCTCTCTCTCTCAAAAATAAACATGAAACAAAATAAAAAAAAAAAAGAAAACATGAACATACGGGAAGGGGGGAGAAGAGGAGAGAGGGAAACAAACCACAAAAGACTCTTTTAAGGATTGAGAACAAACTGAGGGGTGATGGAGGGACATGGGAGGAAGACGGGCTGGATGGGTGATGAAGATTAAGGAGGGCACTTGTGATGAGCACTGAGTGTTGAATGTCAGCGATGAATCACTGAATTCTATTCCTGAAACAATAATGCACTGTATGTTAAATAACTAAAATTTAGATAAAACCCCCAAACAAAAATAAAATAAAATAAAATAAAATAAAATAAAATAAAATAAAATAAAATAAAATGAAATCAGACACCACTATACACTATTAGAATGGCTAAAATCAGGAACACTGACAAACCTAACGCTAGTGAGGGTGTGCAGCAACAGGAGGTCTCATTCATCGCTGGTGGGAATGTAAAATAGTACGGTTACTTTTCAAAAAATATTTTTCTATTAAACATAACATTGCTGTTACAGTAGGACGTTTTACTCCATTGTGTAAGAACTTACTGTAGTCTATGCACATATATTTCACCCGTCTAGGTGGTGTCAGGTGATTGATTCAGTTTGGATGATGTTTTTCTTTGTATGTGGTATAACGTATGTTTATTTGAATATTATTATTATTATTTTATTTTAGAGCGAGGGAGAGTACAAGTGGGGGAGAGGGGCAGGGAGAGAGAGTGAATCTTAAGCAGACACCATGCTCAATGCAGAGCCTGATGCAGAGCTTGATCCCACAACCCTGGGATCAGCTACTTTGGAAAACAGTTTGGCAGTTTCTTAAAAACAATTTTTTTTAATGTTTATTTATTTTTGAGAGACAGAGAGAGACAGAGCATGAATAGGGGAGGGGTAGAGAGAGAGAGGAAAACACAGAATCCAAAGCAGGCTCCAGGCTCTGAGCCATCTGCCCAGAGCCCAACACGGGGCTCACACCCATGAGCTGTGAGATCATGACCTGAGCCGAAGTTGGATGTTTAACCGACTGAGCCACCCAGGCGCTCCCAGTTTGGCAGTTTCTTGTAAACCTACCCTGACCATAAGATCTGGCAGTCACACTGCTTGATATTTATCTAAATGAGGTAAAAATTTATGTCTACACTAAAACCTACAAATATTTATAGCAGTTTTATTCATAATTACTGAGACTTGGAAGCAATCATGATATCCTTCAGTAGGTAAATGAGTAAAGTAAACAAACTGTAGTATATCCAGACAATGGAATATAATGAAGCACTAAAAAGAAATGAGCTATCAAGCTATGAAAAGTCACGGAAGAAACTTAAATGCCTGTGACTAAGTGAAAGAAGCCAATCTGAAAAGGCCACACCATGGAGATGGTTAAAAGACTGGTGGGTAGGGCAGGGGACACGAACAGGCAGAGTACAGAGGACTCTCAGCAGTGATAATACTCTGCATAATATTATAATGATGCATATTGGTCATTATATGTCCCTCTAATCTCATAGAATATAAAATACCAGTGGCCAACCCTAATGTAAGGTATGAACTCTGAGTGATTATGATGCATCAGTGAGAGTTAATCCTTGGTTAAAAAAAAAAAAAAAAGTACCATTCTGGCAAGTAATGTTAGTAAGAAGGTATATGAGATACCTCTGTACTTTCCCCTCAATTTTGCTGTAAACCTAAAGCTGCTCTAAAACAATAATTCTTAAAAAAAGAAAGTGGGGAGGAATAACGTAATTGTCAGATGTTAGAATCAGGATGAAAACATGAACTGATTCATGGGCGGAATCTCCAAAAACAAAATTTAACAGAGATAAGGTGCTCCAACAGTAACTCCAAAGGCAAGTATAGAGACACTCATCAGCAACTTCAGAGGCTTTAATACAGGGGAAGAAGTAGGATTATAATGAGAACCATGTATCATGTGTGTAATATGCAGCATAGTTAGGGCCATCATGCATAAAAGCAAACAGATTCTACATGACCCAAAGAAGAAGTGTCGGTTTCGAGGGTCAGAAGAGCCAGGAAAAGAGATGTAGCCTCAAGACAGGAGAGAAATTTCTCGGAGTGAGAACTGTACATGCGATGAGTGGACTGTGTCAGAGTCTGGTGTCTGGCACCCGACGAGTTCAATCCTCTGCTGCAGCCGAGACTCAACTATCAAACCAGTAACTTGCAACCGGTATCTCAGGGCCAATCTAACTCCAAGATTCCATGATTCTGTAACATTTTTATTAAAAGACATTTAAACCCAGAACACCACATTAAACCAAACCAAGGCTGAAAAATCCTACCACCTGGAAACAAATATTCAGAGGTTCATTGTGTTGAGCTGTACCTTACAGCACATAAAGTTGACTCCAGGACTAAGAATAATTGAAAGTGAGGTTCCGCTATCAACAAAACTTAAAGCTGGCAATTGACTTCTGTTTTAGATCATTTATTATGAGAGTTTTTTTTAAGAAAAATAGGTAATACGTTCTTATTCTCCCTCTTCTCAACCACCTGGTTCTCCTCCCATGGGACAACTAAAGTTTCTAGCTTCTTGTGTATACTTCCAGAGATATTTTATGCATCTAAAGCATTTAAATCCATTTTGTGCCCAACCGCTGTTTTAACTAAATGGTAGTATATTTTGTACATTGTTTTGGACTTTGTTCACTTGTTTTAATAGTACATCCTTGAAAATCATTTCATATTAATACATAAAGAGCTTTCACATTCCTTATTTCTAAGTGACAGTATAATATTTCATTTTTGACATGGATACGGTTCCTAAAATAGACTATAATTCCTCATGAATAAAGCTGAAGACCAGTGGAATTAAATAATAACCATTACTTTTACTTTTTAAAATTTGTTTTGTGATGTTAGGTTATTTATTTTGTGCATCTGTGGCAATTACTAAGATCTCAGTGGTGGTATGGATTTGACTCAGCTCTGCAACTGAGCATGGCATGCATGAGGCCTAGAAAATGATATCAAGATCCCAGTAAGGAGTGGGGAGGGCTGAGAGCTGGACATCTGGGCTAGCAGAAACATCAAAGCCTAGGAAGGAAGGAATAAGAGTGTAGGGTAGGGGATGCACCCCTGTCTCTTTGCTTCCTCCTTTTTCCTTTCTCTCCCACGGACCCAGGCCCCTGGGATTATGTTAGATCTGTCTCTGAAGCCAAAAGATGGAGGAGAGAGTTGGCTCTAAGGAGCCAGTGTCTAAGCCAGCTTTGTTGGAGATCCTGTATCATATGAGAAGGGTGAGGGGAGGCCATGACTATTTCCTTTTCCATTTTCTATGAAAGGTGAGAAAACAAAGACCTCTCTCTCTCCCAACTCCTCTGGAGGGCATGAGAGCAGAGGGCAGGAGAGGAGAAGGGCTGGAAGCCCTGAGGTCTCCCATGAGGCTGCACATCCCACAGCAAGGACTAAGAGTTTGGATTATATAAACACATTACTGGAAGAGCTCTAAGCCAGGATTAACAAGCATAGCTGGGGCAAGATTGCCCAGAATCTGACTGGGACCCTGGCAGTGAAAGCTGGGACTGTTGAAAACCCAACTTAAGCGTCTGGACTCAAACAGAGAATGCAAGGGGCCAAGATAACTGGATACCAGGACAGGCAGTTTGGCAGTGAGAACGAGGGGAAGAGACTCAAGATGCCTGGATCCCTGGAGAGAAGAGGATGAGAAGGAGAAACGAGGGCTGGGAGAACCCAGGAGCCTGGGTTCTGGCATAGGAGCAAGTCAGAATTCCAGGATCTCTGTGTACCCTCTCCTTTTCCCTCCATCAGGCAGAAGAGAGGGCAGGAGGGGGCTGGAGAAGGGGTCAAACGATGGGTTTAGTCCCCAAGTAGCCACATGAATACATTCAGGGCCAGACAGACACAGGAATGGTGGGGGAGAGAGGAATTTTGTGCTGCACTGACCCTGGAGGGGGCTGGGAGGGGTCAGGAGGCTGGGGAGGGTGCTGGGACTTGGTCCTGGGGTTCTACGACACTGTCCTTTGTTGTGGTCTTGCACACAGCAAGACCACAGCCCTTCTCTTCCTCATCACTGT
Organism: Panthera tigris; assembly: GCF_018350195.1. Taxonomy (NCBI): domain Eukaryota; kingdom Metazoa; phylum Chordata; class Mammalia; order Carnivora; family Felidae; genus Panthera; species Panthera tigris. Next base: position 945,727 of record NC_056676.1, on the reverse strand, counting down.
CCATGGAGCTCACACCAAATGCCCGAGGCTTCTCATGAATAACAGCAGCCTTTGATGGGTGGCGCCCCGTGTGCTTGTTGTCCACAGTGTCGCTTGTCCATTCTACCGTCTTCTCTGGCTTCTGTTTCTGAAGTTTGATGGTTAGGCTCCTGTCCTCTCTCTGTCTCTCTGGCTCAGTTCTCTCAGTGAAGGTCTCACTCAGCCGGGCCCCATGGCTAAGACTGAGGAGAGGGCAGAGGGGAAGAAGGGGGTGAGACACCCTTCCCTTTCTCTGTGTCTCTGGGTTTAAGACAGTCGGTAGCGATTCAGAGCAGCAGCCAGGACCCTCCACCTTCTTTCCCCTCACCCTGGGCCTCCGCCTCCCTACCCCCGGGGCTAATCTGTCCAACCTCACTTCCAGCTCCAATAACTATTACCTTCAGAGTCAGTTATTTTGTTCTTACCTCAAAGCATACAGCTGTCTTTAAAAAAAAATTATAATTATGCAAAATAATATCTACAGCCATTTAAAAAATAAGGCCTTGTATAGAGTAATAAATTGCTTCCCAATTCATTATGGGAAAATAACACATTTGTTTATCTTGTTTTTGTAAAACATGTTTTTGAAAGTTTAGTCACAAAATTAAATCATGAAAAAATATAGCTCTATGAAGAAAAATTAACTCTTGTTAAAAAAAAATTAACTCCTGTTCAGTGTGCAGCCTATCATCCTTGGAAACATTGTATTTTATTCATTTTGAGTTAATGCATGCACCTAAAAAGGAACAACACACTTATAACTCAAATGATTCTAATTTGGAATAAATTCAGTTTGGTTTTCTTTCAAGACTGGATAAAAGCCGCTAAAATGTTTTGAACTAATAGGATGAAGGAAAAGTCTTACAGTGATAGATACAGCTTCTTACAAAAGATGAAGAAATGGAAGCTAGTTCATTAATTAAAGAAAAGAAAAAAACAGGGATGCCTGGATGCTTCAGTCGGTTGGGCGTCTGACTTCAGCTCAGGTCATGATCTCGTGGTCCATGAGTTCGAGCTCCGCGTCGGGCTCTGTGCTGACAGCTCAGAGCCTGGAGCCTGCTTCGGATTTTGTGTCTCCCTCTCTGTCTGCTCCCCCTGCCCCCACTCATGCTCTGTCTCTCTGTCAAAAATAAATAAACATTAAAAAAAGAGCTGGACAAATAAACTAGAAATGACACAGGGGAGGGATTCTGATTGAAACACAAACCACAAATATAAAAGCCTGTTAACTCTGCAGTGATCTCTTGACTTTGGAGATTTTCATCCAACACTAAATTTTTACTGCTACTTGGTGACTAAAAATACACCAGGGGGCCTAAAGGCAATTTTTCAGGGCAGCTGCCCTGCAGACTCAGGTGCATCTCTGGCGTGCAGGCCTACAAAGCAGCAACGTAGCTCCAGGAGTGTGCGCACAGCCGCTCAAACAGAGACATGACATTCATTCCAACATAGTATTTCCTATCTCTCAAATGGCATTAAGTAATCTAAGGTTAGTGTGTCATCCAGGGCACGTCTTGATATGGAGGTGACTTCTGCTCATATGTCCTAAAACAACTATATTAGGACAGGAGTTCCAGTTTCCATATTCTCTTTCTTGTAAATGCCATTTTTTTTTTTTAAATTTTTGCACTGCAGTGTGATTTGCCACAATAGGAACTAGATAAAGGTCTGCTAATTGAACAATACCTCTTATCTATTATGCTATTTAACCCATGCAAAAATAGGCCTTATTATTCCCATTTGACATTACCAAAGGGTGATGTTGGGTATTCTGATGTCCAGAATAACGTTCTTCTCACTACACACTTATGTTTAAGGAAGAAATCCCAACCTTATACTTTCAATACAGAAATGAACATGAATAAGAAATGACCTTCAAAGACTTCTCAGAAATTTGGCTTGTATGTTACTTCTCTGATCCTGTAAAAATCACAGACGCTCTTGCTTCAGATTCCCTTAGGTACCAACGAAGGCAGCCGTGTATGCTCCAGCTTTGCTCCCAGGACTTTATGAAATGGGTGTTAAAACATACATTAATTTTTTAAAAAATAACTTCACAGTGTAGAAACCTAACAAACAATAACTCGTTAACAATCAAAGTCAACAACAACAGAGATATGCTGTTGATATCATGTTGTATGTACTCTTCATATGATCCAACGAAAATGGCACTTTACCTCCATGATCTTCCACCCCCAAACCTATACTGGTGTAAATATCAAAGACACACAAATTAAGGGATATCCTACAAAATACCTGGGCAGAAATCCTCAAAGCTGTCTAGGTCATCAGAAACAAAGACTATCTGTAAACTTGACAGTCTAAAGTAGTCTAAGAAGAGATGACAATAACATGTAATGTGGTGTCCTGAATGGGATCCTGGAACGTTAAAACAACAGTGGAGAAAACCTAAAGAAATCGGAATATAGTATGGATTTTAGTTGATATGGTATCAATATAGTATAGTAATATTATAGCATATAGTATAGCATAATAAAGTACTTTAATATAGTATGGTAATAATATAATATCAATATTGGTTTAATAAGCGTAAGACTTATTAGTCTCACACACTAATGTAAGATGTTAACAATAGGGAAACTGGGTGTGGGGTATGTGAGAACTCTCTATTACTTTTGTGAATCTAAAACCACTCTAAAATAAAAAGTTTATCAAATCTAATTAAATACAAAAGCAAAGATACATTTATAAACTCCTATTACAGAAAATACTGTTGCAAAGAAGGATCAAGCAGAATGGAACGAGTTCCATAACCTGATGACTCAAAACAGTTATTTTTAATAATTTGGTTATAACACACTCTCTACTAAGAATCATCATATGTAACTAACTTCTCTGATTCTTAACCATATAATGCATAATACAAAAAACGTGTTTTAGGCTATGCAGAAGAATTTGACAAAATCTAATGTGCTTTCATGATAAAAACACACAACAAAGTAGGACAGGGAATGTCTTCAACCTGACACAGGGCATTTATAAAAAATAAAAAACACATTTACACAATGGTGAAAGACTGAAAGTTTTTCACCCTTAAGGTTGGGAATAAAAAAAGGTGCAGTGTTTACTACTACCATTCAGTGTTATACTAGAAATTCCACTCAGAGCAATTAGTTGAGAAAAAGAAATAAATGGCAAATAGTTTGGAAAGGAATAAGTAAAAATATCTCTTCATAGCCATCAGGACAGTTGTTATTTAAAAAAAAGAAAGAAAGAAAATAATAAGTGTTCGCAAGGATGTAGAGAAACGGGAACCCTCGGATATAACAGTGGGAACATGGTGTTGGTTCTTCAAAAAGTTAACACAGAATTACCATATGACCCAGCAATTCTACTTTTAGGGATATACCCAAGAGAAGTGAAAAACTTCAAGACCGATGTTCATAGCAGCATCATTCATAATAGCCAAAAAGTAGAAACAACTCAAATATCCACCAGCTGATAAATGGGCAAACAAAATTTGATGTATCTGTAGGATGAAATATTATTCAGCCATAAAAAGACATGAAGTACTCATACATGCTACCACATGAATGAACTTTGAAATCACTATGCTAATTGAAAGACACCAGACACAAAAAGACCACATATTGTAAGATTCCATTTAAATGAAATATCCAGAAAGGTAAATACATAGACACAGAAAGCAGATTAGTGGTTGTCAGGGGCTGGGAGAGGGGTTTATAGGGAGGGACTGCTTAATGGGTACAGGCTTTTCTTTAGCATGATAAAAATGTGTTGGAACTATACAGAAATGGAAGTTGCACAGCACTGTGAAAGTACTAAATACCACTCAAATGTATACTTAAATTTTTTTTTTTAATTTTTAATTTGGGGGGGGGGGCGGGGAGAGGAGTAGAGGAAGGGAGGGAGAGAATCTTAAGCAAGTTCCATACTCAGTGTGGAGCCTGATGAGGGGCTTGGTCCCATGACCCTGGGATCATGACCTGAGCCAAAATCAAGGGAGATGCTCAACTGACTGAGCCACCCAGGCACTTTATTCAACCGTATACTTTAAAGGTTAATTTTATGTTATGTGAATTTCATCTCAATTAAAAAAATTTAAAGAAAAGACAATGTGTGCACACACACAAAATTCATATGTTCTAAACAGGTATTTAGGGAGCCTGTCCCACAGCATCCAGTTTCTCCTCAAGAGGCAGGGACTAGAAATAGTCTCTTCTTTTTCATTTTATTTTTTATTTTATTTTGTTTTTATTTTTTAAGTAGGCTCCATGCCCAGCATGGGGCTTGAACTCATGACCCCAAGATCAAGAGTCACATGTTCTATTGACTAAGCCAGCCAGGCTCCCCAAACAGTCTCTTCTTACGTAAACTTCTAAGCATTCATAAGGGGGCATATATGAACATATATATGAAAATGAGCATAGTTGGTGTTTTTACTAAACGTTAACTGAGCAGGCTCTCCCCAAACAGAGGAGATGGTGGAGTCACACTACCCCAGGGTCAGAAAGCCCTCGCAGATGGGATTTCATTGCTCCACCCTGACTCCTCAGGCTGTACTCTCCCCCACTTTCCACCCACCCAAAAGACAGACACCAGATACTCTTCTTTCAGAAGCACCTGGAAGAGGGGCGCCTGAGTGGCTCAGTCGGTTAAGCGTCCAACTTCAGCTCAGGTCATGATCTGCTGGTTCGTGAGTTCAAGCCCCATGAAGCCTGCTTCAGGTTCTGTCTCCCTCTCTCTCGGGCCCTCCCCTGCTCATGCTCTGTCTCTCCCTCTCTCTCAAAAATAAATAAACATTAAAAAAAATTAACAACAACAACAAAAAGAACCACCTGGAAGAAACTGCCAGAGAGCCTAGTGTGAGGAATGACACTCGCTACTAAACACAGGTTTCCTCTGCTATCTGGAAGTAGAATGTTCCTATGAAAACCTTCATCAAGTGAAGAAGCAATCACCACTAATTTACATGAAAAATTTCTGAGTGTTCTCAGACGCCCAAAATAACCTCTGTTAGGTTTTTCTGATACTTTGGACACCTTGCTAAGGGATGCACAAAATACATCAAGACAAAGCACAGATGCTCACAGACCCAGTTGGAGGCTGTGGTGGCTTGATGTTGAGATGCTGGGTGTAGTTCCGAGGAAGGCGCTGCGCAGTGCCCCTCTTGGGGGGCACGTACTACGTCTAGAAGAGCTAGCTGTAGTACAAACGCTGAAGGCTATTTTTGCTTTTCATTTTCACTTTTTTCCGTAAAAGCGAAATTCCTCTTTTGGATTTCTTTTGGTTAGTAAAAACAGGCACTAAAGTAGGTCTTTTGTAAAAGCAAAGAAAAGCGAGGAATACCTGTATATAGTAACCTTTGTGCAAAGTATTTCATTTCAGGGTATGTCATTCTAATCTTTTCCGAAGAAGATTCCTTAATGAGCAGAATAAAAACTGGATTACTTACATCCAAAAGTTGTAGAGATAAGACTTACTAGTGTCCTTGCTGTCACTGCAGTTTTCCACTATTTTTTTTTTGTTTCAAGTTTTTATTTAAATTCTGGTTAGTTAACATAATTTTCCGCTTATCTATAGCTCACATAAAGACAGGCCCACAAGACCTTTGGATTTTCCCCATTCAATGTCTGTGGTTTTCTTGGATAGCCAGTGTTCTTACATTATAAGTCATCTGGGTGCAAAGACTTGAGGTACAGAGTTGAATAAAATAACTTTTAACTTTTCCAAAAGTGTGTTTAAATGGTAGAACATCCAGGAGATTAAGACATCCATTCCATTCTTCTTCCCACTCCCAAACATACAAGTAAAGTCTGGTCTTTTTTTTTTTGCCTCCCTGCCCCCGCTTCCCTCCCTCACCCCCTCACCCCCCACCCCCCAGAGCTTGGTACATCTGGATCAGATTCCATACCAGGATAGTCATGCACTTAAAGGAAACAAAATGGCAGCCCAGGACACAGCTCACACGGCAGCTGTGAGATCTAAGGCTACTGAAGACCTGTACTAAAAACCTACCCCTGCTGTTTTCCGCTGGATGGTTCAGTCTTCTTTTTCGTTTAATTCAAATCATCAGTTCCTTCCTTTTCCGGTAATTCAGTTTTGTTTAATGTCAAAAGGTATGTTTTCATCCTTTCATCTTTTACCCATGGCTGCTTAATTTTTTCCTGACCTCTCTTAGTTCTGCATTAATTGTAACATGCTTTAAACTCTTAAATCACTGTCAACTGGATTCTTCTCCTTTCTTTGTAAACATCCTCAGTCAAGAGCTGCTAATAGTCCTCCTTTGCCATCTCCTCTTTTCTCCTCCACTCCCCTCCTTCTTTTACACTGACTTAACACTGTACAGGGGCCTCTGGTCCAAGTGTCTCATCTTCTATAAGACTGGTGCAGACCAGACTTCACCTTTTTCCTAAAGCAGAGGATTTCTGGCAATTCTTACTGCACTAGCCTCTTTGTCAGTGTCCTTAGAGAAACAACAGCATTGTAGTACATCCCCCTGGACCAGCACATCCCCAGGAAAGGGGGAGAACACACAACTTCACATCGCCCCCTCAGCTGCTCACTCAGCTACTACTTGGCACCATCTGCATGTACTTGTTAAGTCTCCACTACATTCACGGTCTGGTACCAAAAGATGATGAGTCACAGTGGTTGATTCCAAAGGGTTAAACAGGAAAAGCAAAATTTAAGGAAATATGTACGAGCTTATTCTGAAGGCACTGACAAGTACCCACGGAGTGTGCAATACCTGACCATTACGGTCACTATGTAATCAAGCACCTGTCTAGATATCTTTATCTGTCGCTCTCTTTTTGTACCTATGCGAATAAATGTGAAGGTTCAGAACATTTATGGTATCACTGCCAGGCAAAAAGGTCCAGAAAACAAAACAAAACAAAACAAAACAAAACAAAACAAAACAAAACAAAACAAGGGCACCTGCTCCTATATCACAATGTCTTGCTTGTAAAGCAGGACACTCTTGCCAAGAACTGCTGTGGAGGTTCTGTCTGCTCAGTCTTCTATGGAGCATGGGGTTGATTTGGCGCTAGCTAATTAGAACTGTAGAGCCAGGAAACGAGCACAAGGATGAGCTTGCCAAGACGGCCAGCTGGCTGCCCCAAGGGCCCTGGGCCTGGCAGCAGCTGGAAGACAAGGCAGGAACCGGTCACTCGACAGAGCCAGACAGGGCGGAAAGGGGACAGCGAAGTGCAGCAGCCTAGCGAGAGCCACAGCCAACTTGGATACTGCATCCGATCTCACCTTGTCTGGCTTTGGGCTAGAGAGCCACGTGCCGCTGTGTGCTTGCACGTGGCTGCCCCTACAGACTCTGCCAGTCTGTGTCCCGTCTCGCATAGTTTTTTATGCTGCCACCTCAGAAAAGTACATTCCAGAACTGCAATCTAGCTCGTAGGAAAGTTCTAGTGCGGCCACAGTACTGCTCCAGATTGCAGCTGCAGGCACGGAAGCGCAGGGGTGCAGACCATTAGAGGTCTCCAGCCTCTTTCAGCAACAAAAGTTTCCAGGGAAAGGAGGTCAAGAACAGGCAGAAAATTCCATGCCTTCTGTATAGGGTCACTTTGAAATCATTCTCCATCTTGATGAATAACAGGCACTGGAAAATCACTAAGGCCAGGTTGGGATGCAAACTTAGAACTATGGTTGCACATACCATGTCTGGCTATGAATCTGGAAAATTACTTTAGCTATCTTCATCCTGTATGAAAATTTTATTTTCATGAGTGTCTGTACTCACATCACTAGGCTGCTGTCATTTCTTTCGATCTTTTTCTTCAAGTCTACCAATGATTTAATGTATAAGAAAAGAACATGGAAACTTTCATTTCAATTTCACATTATCAATAAACTCATTAAGGATACATATTCAAGCTATGCCCATTATAAAGATGAATCAAATGACATGGGTTGGTATTAGAAAATAGTTAAGAACTTAAACATGCTGTTTTCAAATTATCTACAATTCTAATTCTACTCGGAAGCATTTAAAATTTCAGTCAGCTAACAAACCTGACACTCCATCAATAAAATATAAAAGTTTAAAGATGAGATAAAGGATAGAAAAATGGGTTCATTTCTGCCATCTAGAATGCGAGAAGTGACACTCACACAGACATAATATGGTGCCAAAAGTTACCCATGTGAAAAAAAGAGACGGGTATAGCAGAAATATACTTAGGAACATATAGAGCAGGAACAGCATATGCAGAAAATGCACTGACGAATATTAACACTACTACACATAATCCTTACCGGCAAGGAATTTACAACCTTATAGTAAAGAATGACACATCTGTAACTAACTACAATACAAAAAAAAAAAAAAATCATCTCATCCACTATCTATTAGTTCGTGTCCCTCACACTGCTCTAATACTGGATCATTTTCACCATCAGGAATCTGGGATGTTTTTATTTTTTACTTCTTTTTAATGTTTATTTATTTATTTTTGAGAGAGAGAGAGACAGAGACAGAGAGACAGAGAGAGAGGCAGAGAGAGAGGGAGCAGGGCTTGAACTCAGGAAGCATGAGATCACCTGAGCCAAGATTAAGAGTCGGATGCTTAATTGACTGAGCTACCCAGATGCTCCAGGAGTATGGGATACTTTTAAATGCTCTAGACAAAGACAAAAATATACCAACCATAATTATCAGCACTATCCAGTACTGGACCCAGCATTACAGCAGTTTTTTTGCAAGGTGTTTATTACAGAGGAACTTTTATTCCTCCATCATTTAGAAGGCCGTAGTCACATGTCATATGTATGAATTTACATAAATGTTTGTTTTCTCAAGTAAACGGGCAGCAGCTCCTTGTTGATGAGGGGGTGAGGCAAGGTGGGGTGCAAAAGGTTAGAAGTAAAAACCACCTTCAATCAAGCTTCCCCTATAGCCAAGGCAACAGACTCACTGCTAACAAGAATGCTGATTTGTAATAGGATCTTCTTCGCTTATTTTACGTTTCTATAATCATAACAACATTATTTGTCAGTATTTTACAATCTTTAAGTATTTGCACCTGTTTTTTAAAATTTTTTTACTAAAACTTTTTTTTAAGTGTATTTATTTTGAGAGATAGAGAGCATGCACACATGCGAGCAGGGGAGGGGCAGAGAGAGAGAGAGAGAGAATGAATCCCAAGGAGGCTCCACACCCAGTGTAGAGCCCGATACAGGGCTTGATCCCACGAACCTTGAGATTATGACCCTAGCTGAACTCAAGAGCTGGATGTTCAACTGACTGAGCCACCCAAGCGCCCCCGCACTTGCTTTTAAAGAGCTAGCAAGCCACTTTCCATTGAGTGCTTATTATAGTGGAAGCATCAGATTACAATGTGATGCTAAACACATTACATACATGACCTCAGTTAATCTTCGTCATGAACCTGAACTGTGGAAAGTATTATAATTCAAATTTCACAAATAAGGAAACAGAGTTTGCCCCAAGTCTCCCTACTTAGGGGCAGAACCAGCATTTGAGCCCAGCACCAGTCCGATTCCAGACCGTCTTCTGCTCTTCCCATTAATGGCCTGCCTCTACCTCAGTGCAGTTTTAAAAATCTTAATTCCAATATATTTAATGTACAGTGTTATATTAGTTACAGGTGAAGAATGTGGCAATTTAACAATTCTATATATTACTCAGTGCTTACCACAGTAAGTGGACCTCAATGCATCTTCAAAAGAAAAATGGTACCTGTGTCGAAAGTGACAGCCAGAATGCCCTCCCCGGTTTTGTTACTCTGCTGAATGTTTGACTTTCTCATTCCCTTATGCATCAGAAAGCACTTGCTATCAAAATCTGTCCCTCCTCCCCACACCCCATTCACTCTTCATCTCCCCCCAGCTAGCTTCTAGCCTCACCTCTCCCCTGCATCTCCTGTTCATAAAGTTACATAGGAGCCTCTCAGCAATGCACTGCATGTTTTCACTCCTTATTTTATTGGCTTCTCTGCACCACCACTCTTGGCTGTCCACTGGCACATACGGGAAATCCTATATTCTAAGTGCCTGTCACAGTACACTGGGTTTCACTCTTCTATCATTAGCCCTTCCTCTTCAGTCTCCCTTGGCTGGCCCCCTCTTTTACCAGTCCTCCAATGCTATAGGACATGTAAGTCCATGCTATCACTTCTTCTTTTCTTTGTGTCTACCTTTTCCCTAATGCGATCTTATCCACTGCTCTGGCTTTAGAGACTTACTAGCTGTGACACAACATACCTAGAAGAGGTGAGGGGAGGAAGAGCAGGGGGCACCACCTGGGATGAGGGCTGGGGGGATGTGCCTTTCACTGTATGCCGTCTAGTGCCTTTAGCGCAGCACCATGGACAAATATAACCTATTCAAGTTAGCAAATAAAATAAGCATACACACAAAACATACATACTGACCAGCTGTAGGCTGACATGTTTATCTCCAACCTAAAATTCTTCTCTGAATGTGAGATCTTTATATCCAATTTTCTCATCTGACACCTCTCCTTAGATGTCTCAGGAATCTCCAACTAAACAGGCCCTGAACTGAATTCTCAAGCTTCCCTCCAAACCTCTTCTCATCCCAGTTTTTCTCACCTCAGTAAATAGCTCATCATTCCATCAAGCAATCAAATTGGGGATCATTCTTAATATTGCCTTCTACTTCACTCGCCCCACACCCAAGCCACCCCTAAGTCATCACATGCCTCCAGAAGGTGACCCTTGTCTCCATTTCTCAGTGTGCCATGTGGGAGTCTGAGACTCTGGAACCTAGGCTCACTTGTACTCCTGCAGTGCGCCTCCTCCTGGTCTCTCAGCTTCCACTGGGGCGTGTTCCATGTGCCTCCCCCGCCCTGACCATTTTCCACCTGGCCGCTAAAGTCGTCTTCAAACCCTGTGAACTGTATTTGGGGTCAGTGGGCAGCCACGGCAACACCCCTGCGGACTGTGAGTGCAGCCTACAGCTGGCTTGCCTCTCTGGCTCCCCCACTGGCCCACACACCTTGGCCACATCCGCTTCCTTCTTCTGCCTAGGAGATTCCAAAGGTATTCTCTCTTCCACTGTAATTCTCTTTCATCTGGTTTTTATCTGACATCCACTTACCTTTCAGGTGCCACCTGAAATAGTACTGCCTTACAATACCCATCCTTGAATCCTCCCCTGGCCTCCCTCATGGCGTCCTACTTTTCTCACCAGAGCACTTATCACAACTTATAATCATGAATGTATTTGTTTTTAATTGTTCTGTGCAGGACTTCCCGACGGCAATATGCTCCATGAGCATAAGGACAATGTTTGATTTTGTTAATCACTGCAGACTTAGAACCCGTCCTAGGACAATGGTGGATTTTTTCGCCCTTAGTGAAAAGGAGGAAGAAACGCAGGACAAGAGACGAAAGGAAAGGTCAAAGATGAAAAGAGAAAATAAAATATCAAGATACAGAGAAAGAAAAATGTGCTCTTTCCCTGACTTCAGCTCAATGAATTTCCACACAACTATAATGCACAATAGCTATTAAAACTATAAATGGGAGGGGCGCCTGGGTGGCTCAGTTGTTTAAGCGCCTGACTTTGGCTCAGGTCGTGAGCTGACAGGTCTGTGCTGACAGCTCAGAGCCTGAAGCCTCTTCGGATTCAGTGTCTCCCTCTCTCTCTGCCTCTTCCTCCCTTGCACTCTGTCTCTGTCTCTCTCTCAAAATAACTAAATAAATAAATAAATAACATTAAAAAAAAAAAAAGATGTTAAAAAACTGTAAATGGGAGGTTCTGTCCTTCCAGCTTTTTGTCCAAACACAAGACCATTGAGCAAGTTGTTTGAATTAAATACCCTCACAAAAAACTCTCCCATTATCAATATTTCTGTAATGACAGGCAAGAAAAAATGTGCATCTTTAAAGGATAAAATTAAACTACTTGTCCCTAAGTTAAATATCTGAAGGAGAAAGTATGCCAATGTTTCCGAAAGGGAGAAAGAAAGGCAATGTTTAATGGCAGCCAACATGGACTGGGAGTGAGGTAACATGGTCCAGATTCTGTTCTGCCATGAGGTAGGCAGTTACTAGGGAATTCACTTACTTTTTCTTTTCCTCAGTTTCCTCCACTATAAGTTATCTGCAAGACCAGTGCTCCCATTCCACTAAAAAAAAAAGCCTGTTACTTTATTAGTCATGCATTTATTTAACATTCATTCAATATACAGTGGATCTAGATAAAGGTGGATCTGGGCTCTGAACAGTCTGCCTAGATTATTGGTTAGGGAGTGCCTTTGAAGTTGGGTTTTCGTTACTATTGATTTTAGTGATTTATAAAACTTAAGTTTGTATTGGTTATTCTGACCTGTAACACTTTGAGAAATCTTGTGGAAGTGTTTTCTTTACTAGCCTGAGTTAAAGGAAGTCATCCAGAGGAACAAGGGACAGGAGGCTCTCAGATGTTATATTTCTGAAATCTAAAGTATATATTTGATAACGTTTCACAGCTCAGAGGAAATGAGCCTCTTGACTGAATCTATGTGACTCTGTTCAGGACTGATTACCTTCAAATAAATTTCCTTTAATTTCAAAGTTGGCAACAATCTGGGGGTCTGCCATCAGAAGATAAGTTGTTACTGATCTTAGAAAAGTGATACTGCTAAAGTATAGGGAACAGACTGAGACTGACATCTATGATTGAGGTGCTAAGTAAAGTTAGATATAAGACTCATTACAGTGCTCCATGAAGAGTCATCTGACCTCATTTGGGCAGAAAAGGGAAACTTGTTGTGGCAAAATATCTACTATACGTCAGTCATTTCTTTTTCTGCAGGCCTTAATTTCTGGCACTTTACAGAAAACACATAGTGACCAAGATTGTCTTTCAGTTCACTGATAGAAAGATCTTTGGATCTTTGGAGTATAGCAGGTTATGACGAGAGAGCAGACCGGGGGCTGCCTTCAGTGTAAGGTGTCACTGTGCAATTTCCTGTCTGCTGCAGTCATGCCTCTGGACAAACTGACTCCGTGGATTGCACAGGAGTCCACCCAAAGTTACAGGCAGAAGCTGCAAGTAGAAAAGATAGGAATCTTCCAAGCTATAAACCTAAGTCTTTAAAAAAAAATTTTTTTTTAATGTTTATTTATTTTTGGCAGAGAGAGAGAGAGACAGAGCTTGAGCGGGGCAGGGGCAGAGAGAGAGGGAGACCCAGAATCCAAAGCAGGCGTCGCCGGCTCCAGGCTCCGAGCCGTCAGCACAGAGCCCAACGCGGGGCTAAAACCCAGAGACCGCGAGACCATGACCTGAGCCGAAGTCGGACGCTCAACCGACTGAGCCTCCCAGGCGCCCCTAAACCTAAGTTTTTTAAATAATGTTTTCTCTTATATACATGTTACATGTGTATAAATTAAAAATTCTACATTATAAAACATATTGCTAACTGATTCTCCAAAGCAGATATTTTGATGTGCTTTTTAAGTAGATACATTAGCAAAGAATTAGTACAATGTTAAGTATAATTTTACTTCTACATTAATTTTGTGTGTAAACTGGAGCTTGATCATTGTGATAGCATTATGAATCTATAAAATATTAATAATCATTATACAATAATACCGTTTTGTACCCCAAAGACATCTCAGAAGTCTTGTCCTCAAACCCAAGCTCAGATGCCATGATTTTCTGTCCAAAGGTTCATTTTCCTACACAGTCCAGACAATTCTCCTCAGGGCCGGGCACTTTTACCACTCCTGCTGCCCAGGGTGATCTGACCGCCCCCCCCCCCCCCCCCCCCCCCGTCAGCTTTAAACTAAGCAGAGCTTGGTCTAACTCAATTTTACCCTCTTTCTTTCAGCTCCATACTCTCTGCAACCCTGGCATTTTAGGATTCCGGATCTCATGATGCTATTATTTTTGTCCACCTGTATAACTGTCAGCAAGTAAGAACCTTTCTGAAGCTCAGTTTCCTCGTTTGTGATACGACTAATACCCTGTACCCTTGGCACTGTACGGTCTCAAGTGTCCTGCAGGAAACACAGCGCATACGATGCATATTAATGACATCTGAATAACTGAAGGCTATTTTCTTGTTTTTGAGGCTTATGCCTCGCCTTTTTTCAATCCACAACTGAGCCCAGTCTCATGTGACATGTCCCAGTGTATGTTCTCAGGCACAACCCACAGCATTCATAATGCCAACCACCAGCAGCAATTCACCAGACTTTGGTCTCCAATCCTTCTCTGATATTCATGCTCAGCAAGTAAAACAAGTACCACCAAAGGAGCTGGAGGGACAGACTTCAAGGTGCCACTCATAATTAAGCAAAGCAAACTCACTGTCACTTTCACCTTGCCTTCTCATCATTGTGACTCAGTCTCAACTGTCCCCAGTCTCCTCTGAGGGTGGTCTGTGTGCTGGGCTGGAGGAGCTTTACCAAGATCATCACTGCCTAGCTTACTCAGTAGTTCCTTCTCCAAAGCCTAATGCTGGATACATTCCATGAAAAAAGCAAAACAAAACAAAACCTATGGCTGATCTATAACTGGCTCAGATAAAGAGTATAAGACTGGTCTATAGCTATAAGTCATGATAAAAACCTTGAAAATGATAAAATCATTTCACACGCACATATTGCAAACAAAATAAATCTTTTCCTATAAATCCAAAAGAAATGTTCTCTAACTACATCTGAAGGAGACTTTGAAATCCGTAGGACTTTCAAATAAAGTGCTCATCCACCTGAGGAGGATTCATAATTAACAAAGAACTGTTTCCTGTTACTCTGTCTGAATGGCATCAGAAGGCATTATAAAAATAGGATATTGTTGTAGTTACTATTTCTTCAATATGTGTTTTCTTTTAAAATTAGACAGAAAAGAATGATTGATAAATTGATATCCATTCTTTTAATTTCTATTATGTTGTAAATCCACCTCACTGCTTTGAGGGCAATGTCACATAGAAAGAAATATAATCTCAAAAGGTTATGCCAAGGCTCTGACATAAACTCTTCAGTCAATGACACGACTGCAGCTATTTGAAAAAACACAGGAAGGACCTAAAAACGAGTAGAAAGATGTCATTCCCATAGTTGGTATAAACAAAGTACTTTGAATTATAGGTTTGGCTCATGTAGCTAGCTAGCTACACTATATACGAAGGTAGCCACTTGACACATGGGGCTATTAAAGTTAATTAAAATTAAATAAAACTTAAAATTTAGTTCCTCAGTTCCACTAGCCATATTTCAAATACTCAGTAACCATATGTGGTCAGTGGCTACCTCACTGAATAGTACAGATATACAACATTTACATCACTGTAGAAAGTCCTATTAGGTAGTGCTGATATAGGTTAGAATAGCACTCTCTGAAAGCCACGGATTTACTAACTGCCATTTATTAGGTTTTTAAGATATATAAAACTTGATAGACATTGCAGTGGTCTTTTTAGGTATCATGATCACATATCTTGGCTTTTCTAGAACAATACCGGTATTTCTTGTTTGTATCACTTTCAGTAATATGAACCATTAAAGGTAAAAGTAAATGCAACAAATTAAATTTTTAGTAGGACTTTTTATATTAAGTAAACAGGGGGATTCCTTTGTTACACCACATGTCCCAAATTTTGATGCAAGAAAAAACCCCAAAAACCCAAAACTCATGTATATGGTGAATGTAGCCAAGAATTTCTGCTTTCTCTAGGAAGGGTCTCTACTTTCTCTAAGTGACTCTAGCACACATGCCTGTGTCTTGTCACTCACCGAGCTCTGGATGGGTCTGGGCCTGGTGGAACAGCTGAGCCACCTCCCTGATGATACCTGCAGGGAAGAGAGTAAACTCTTTGTACCACCACCCGGACCTTGACTCCTGACCCTGGGGCAGCTCCCTGGCTTTCCACTGCATCCAGAAGAGAGTCCCTCAGGGGAGCTTGAGCCGGGAAGCATTGCTTGGTTTCCTCATGTCCACGGGTGCATCCTGTCCTCATGGTAGTGAGATCACTACACATAACCTGGCCAAGACATGCAAAGGAACAATCTCAGTTTAACTAATAGCAGCATGGCACACACCAAGTAATGATATTCTCAGGCAATTCTGTGATGTAACTGTACAACACCGAAGGAACGATGAAGACAAAAGACATGGTGTGGGTCTCCGTGTCTGCCCCATAACTAATGCTGCTGAGGCGGGCAACGTGAGAAATCACATGGAAACAGCAAAAAGTGTTTCCAGTCAGTGGAAGCACACGTTGTCCTGAGTCTTTGAAAACATGCAGAAAGTCCTGCTATTACAGTACTTCATGGTAATCTAGAAAATTCTTGTATGAGGTAGCAATCGCAGCAGGACAAAGCGAAAGACAAAAAATGACTAGGGTTTAAAAAATAAATCATATTATTAAGTGCTTTTTATATGCAGTGTACTGTGCTGGGTACTTTATAGGCTCATGTAGCCTCCCAACAACGCTTTACAATAATATTAAATATTGTAATAAGATAACACTTCTAGGACACATCCCAGGCACTCTTCTTTATGTACTGTGCTTACTTATATAACAAACATACTTAACCTCATAGCCACCCAAGCAGGTAGATTATCATTATTACCATTTTAAAGATAAAAATATTGAGACACAGAAAAATTAAGTATTTCATGAATTTAATATCCTGTAGCTGTTTACAACTATATGTTAAAGCAGTAATGCACTTTGAGCCATAAATTAATTGATTAGAGAGCCCTCCTTTTCCCATAATCCCCTTCATACACTTCTTTTGGTTATCAAAGGGGGAGGATGCTTGACGACATTTACAAGCAACATGAAAGTCTGTGTACGTTTCTCTTTCTTATGTCCCCTCACACTACCTGTCAGTCTCAGCCTTCTGTTCGGTGCTAACTCAGCTAACTAGGCGAACCTGAGATGGTACACCTGGAGTCACAGACACTTAGAGCCTGGAATGGTCCCCAGAGTGCCCTTCATGCCTGCTGTAAGGGAAATTTAGGGGCTCCCTAAATTCATCTTGATAAATGATCATGATGGAAAGCCAATAAAATTCCAAAAAGCAATGTATAATCTCAGTGTATAATCTCAAGTTTATGTGGTTCTTTTTGTCCCAGGGGATATAGATACTTAGAAAAAGAAAAACATGTGACTTTTTTCGTATTTAAGAACTTAAAAGCTTAAACAAAATTCTTAGACAATTGCAAAATGAGAATTAAAAAAAATGAAAACTCATTTATTTTGACAGATTAGGAGAAAGATTAAAAATGAACAATTAGATGAAATACTGTGAAAGCTCACAGCTAAACACTGAACTACAGCAGGCATAACAATAATAACAAGCTGTTTGGGCATATACATTTGCTGAATATCTGAAGGGAAACCAAAGGTAAACATCTTCACTTTCAATCCCAATATTATTACAAAGCATAAAACCTCTAAACCAATGAAAGTTTACCTGGCCTTCAGGAGATTTAATTGTTAGATTCTTAAATATAAACATCTGGGCCAAAGTGATACTTCTTCTTGGAAGGGGTGTGTCCCAACAGTGCACTTCATGTATTATTTTTGAATCTTCTTTGGTGACAATTTTCTGACAAAAATAAGTATTCAGAATAACAGGGCAACTTCCATTTGGGATAACAAGCTTTTGCCTGGAAAAGAGAAAGAAATATAACAGTTTATTTACCGTGTTGGATTCCCCTCATGTTCTTGCTAAATCAGGAATACAAAGGGCAATGACTCGCCTGCTAAGGAAAGACAAAACTAAGCCAGCTCATTAAGCGACAGCAACAGATGAATGGATAAAGAAGATGTGGTTCACATATACAATGGAATACTACTTAGCCATAAAAAGAATGAGATCTTGCCATTTGTGACATAGACTTAAAGGGTTAAGTGAAATAAATCAGACAAAGATAGGCAAATACCATATGATCTCACTTACATATGGAATCTGAAAGCAAAAACAAACAAACAAAAACAGAAACAGTCTCATAAATAAAGAGAGCAAACTAGTGGTCATCCGAGGGGATGGGCTTGCAGGGATGGGCAAAATGGGTGAAGGGCATTCAGAGGTACAAACCTGCAGTTATAAAATGAATAAGCCATGGGGATAAGAAGTACAGCATGGGGAACACAGTCAATAACACTGTAAAACTTTGTATGATGGCAGATGGTATCCTATCATGGTAAGCACTGTATAATGTACAGAACTGTCAAATCACAATGTTGCATGCCTGAAACTAACAGGATATTGTATGTTGGCTATACTTCAATAAAACAAACAAACAAACAAACAAACAAACAAACAAAAGTGAAACCCACCCTCACACACTGAAGAGTGAATGTCAGTGGAATGAATTCTACTTTTCCAGTGTAAGTCCTGTGTTGGGATAAGGGGAATGGAAGAAGACCATGTCAGTACCTGGGTTAAAGTTTCCTCAGATCTCCTAGTCTAGTAGGTGA
The DNA here is from genome assembly GCF_018350195.1 of Panthera tigris. Lineage (NCBI taxonomy): Eukaryota > Metazoa > Chordata > Mammalia > Carnivora > Felidae > Panthera > Panthera tigris. The sequence continues at coordinate 927,294 of NC_056676.1, read as the reverse complement.
TGGCCTTAGGATGCTTCATGAAGAAATTAAGGGAGTAAGCAAAGACTATCAACAGGCTCAAAGAATTGCCCAGACATTAAAAGAAACGTTATTTATAAATAAAACCTTTAGACATTTTGGTGGCTCTAATCTTTCAAAGAACATGGCATCAAGTCCCAAAGAAGCTTCCACCTCCACTATCAAATGGAGCACAGTCACAGAAATGCCTCATGTTTAAGTAGAAAAGGAGTCTGGGAACATAAAAGACAAAATTTTCCTGGTTCCATTCAAATACCAGATTTGAGAAGACTCTTCCACACTCATTCCTCAAAAGAGGTAATGCTGCTACACATCAAGGAAAATTTAGGACTTCCACTTCCACTCCATTTAGGAGCAGACATCTTTTTCTCTAATTTATCCCATTAAGCACAACTAAAATGCCTGACATTAGAGATCAACTAAACATAAGAAGATACTGAGAGGTGGGAAGAAGGCATGCCAGCTAGGCCCTAGAGACCTTGGGACCTAAGGAACAACATACTGGTGAGCTTCTGGGTTTTCTGTTTGTCTCTTATATCCCAGACTTCAAACTGAAGAAGGTGGCAACCTAATACAATGATGCGTACAGATAAAAAAGCCCCTACAAAAGCTTACTCTCTCCAACCAAAGGTCAGGGAAGGGGCAGGCTGGTGAGACACAAAACTTTTAGAAAATGACTGTTCTATTCTAGGCAAACATCACAGAAGACCTGTGACTCACTACCACACACATGAGAAAAGGATGAGTGGGGAGCCCTGACTCGCACCCTCATCAGGCTGTAATAAAAAGTCTTTAAAGCCCAGTTGGGGTAGTGTGAGAGAAGGCAGGATAGAGTGTTGGGACTTCCATCCCTGCAGGCTTATAATAGCCTTCCCTGATCAATCCCCGCCCCTGCAACACACACACACACACACACACACACACAATGACAGTGGAGACCACCTGGGGGTCTGGACTTCCACTCCCACCTGACATCAGTAACAAGTACCCTTCCCTGCCCCTCTGGTGTACAGTCAGAGTAGGCCCAGCAGAGTGTCAGGACTTTCAGCTCCACCCAGTGGTACTGTAGCTACCCTCTATCCTCACACTTTCTTCCAGTGTTATCAGTGGAAACCATGTGGGAAGCAGCACCCCTGGCCCTCCCAGCAAGGGTTATGTCAGCTGAGGTCTAGCAGGAAGCCGGAACTCACATCTGCTCAGCAGTAACAATGAGTTCTTCACCCTTCAAGTATCAATGGGGATCAAGAAGAGAATTTAGACTTTTACCTCCACTTGGCAGTAATAAGCCCCCCACCTCCAGCTCCCTCCACTTTTCTTCTCAGAGCAGTGTCAGACAAATTCCCCTAAAACAGGTTTAAATAAGATCCAGATTCTCATATCATAATACCTCGATGTACAGGTTACCAACTTTAGATGGTTTAGATGGTTTCTTATACTAAAAACAAGGAAAAAAATCTCAAAAGAAAAAAACATAATACATGGCAATGCTGAAATGACACCAAAACAGTTTTAGAATTATCTGACAAAGATTCTAAAGCAGCCATTATAAACACGCTTCAGTAAGCAATTATGAACACACATGAGACAAATGAAAAGACAGAAAGTCTCAGCAAAAAATAGGTATTTTTAGAATGGAAATTTTAGAACCAATTAATAAAATAGTGAATATAAAAACTCAATGGGTTCAATGGCAGAATGGAGGAAACAAAGAAATCAGTGAACTTGAAGATAAAAATAGAAGTTAAACAATGTGGACAACAATAACAATAACAAAACCAGACTTAAAAAACAATGAACAGAACCTCAAGATCTGTGGGAAGGAAGAAATAAAAATGGAAAGATACAGGTAAGTACAATAGGCTTTCCTACTCCTGCAGGGTTTTCAAAATTGTATTTATAGTTGAAGCAAAAATTATAACAATGTCTGATATAGTTCTAAACGCATGCAAAACCAATATTTTTTAAAAAATTATATTCTAATTAAGAAGAGTTAAAAGGATATAAGAGATAAGGTTTATTATATACTTCATAAAAACTGGCAAAATGTTGACCCAGTAGACTGTGGTAAGTTATATGTATAAAATATAATGCCTAGAGCAATCAATAAAATAGCTGTAAGAAAGATACATACAAAAAAATTATATATAGATCAAAAGAAAATTCTAAAAATTGTTTAGATAACCCATATGAAGCCAGAAAAAAAAAAAAAAACAGAAATGAAAATAAAGAGAACAACATGAAGAATACAAAAAGTAAAAAGGTAGACCTATGTCTTAACATATCAAAATTTACACTAAGTATAAATGATCTAAATAAACTAGGTAAAAGACAAGGATTAGCAAACTGGATTAAAAATTATGATCCATCTATATGCTGTCTACAAAAAATTCACTTCAAATATAAAGATACAGGTTAAAGGATGGGGAAAATACATCACATAAACATTAAGAAAAATATGAAAATATAGCAGGGTATCAGATGAAGTCAGTTTTAGAGCAAAGAAAATTATGAGACCAGAGGAACATTACATAATAATAAAAAGGTAAGTCTGCCAAGAAGACACAGCCATCTTAATATGCACCAAACAATGTAGATTCAAAATACATAAAGTAAAAACTGATAAAACTGAAAGGAAAAATGACAAATCCACAATTAGAAATACAGACCACACAGCTCTCTCTCAACATCTGATAAAACAACTGGACAGAATGTCTGTAAAGATACCAAAGAGTAAAAAATACCATCAATCAACAGGATCTGATAGACATTTATAGAGCATTCCACCCAACAACAGAGAAAATACACATTCTTTTACTGAGCCCATAAAACATATTCCAAGAAAAACCATATTATAGGCCATAAGACAAAACTGAATGAATTTAAAAGAACTGAAACACAGTAAACTAAAAATCAACAGAAAGAAAAGAGAACTAAGAAATAAAGAAATAAAATAACAAACAGTAATAAAAACAACACACTTCTAAGTCATCCATGGGTCAAAGAGGAAGTGCCAAGGAAAATTTTAAAAAATAATAAAATAAAACATTTAACTGAGTGAAAATGTAACTTTAATATACCAAATTTTGTATGAAACACCTAAAGCAATACTGAGAGGAAATTTTTATAGCACTTAAAGCTTACATTAGAGAAGAGGAAAAATCTCAAATCAGTAAGCTAAGCTCTGACTTCAAAAACCTATATGAAAAAAAAAAAAAAAGACAAAATAAACCCAGAGTGGATAGAAGGAAATAAATAATAAAGAACAGAAATAGATGAAATTAAGAATAGAAAAAAATGCAATGAAGAGTTGACTTTTTGATATGATTAATAAAATTAACTGACAAAGGAAAGAACAGAGAAGATATAATCACCAAAATCAAGAATGAAACAGAGGATATCACTACAGACTATGAAGACATCACAAAGCTAGTATGAGATTACTATTAACTGCTATATATATGAAATTATCAATAACTTAAATGAAATGGACCAATTCCTCGAAAGCACAAACTACCATAACTCAACCAAAATGAAACAGATGATTTGAACAGACCTATAAATAATAAAGATATGTATATATCTTTTATTACATATATAAATATGTAAATTAAAAAGTCCCAGAAAGATAACTCCAGGTCCAGACAGTTCCACTGGAGAATTTTACCAAATGTACAAAGAAGAATTAACACCAATTTTATACTATCTTTTCAAAAGGAAAGAACAGAGAAGATACAATCACCAAAATCAAGAATGAAACAGAGGATATCACTACAGACTATGAAGACACCACAGAAGAGGAGGAAACATTGCCCAATTCACCTTATAAAAATAGTACTACTCTAATAAGAAAACCAGAAAAAGTACAGAAGGAGAAGGATGAGGAAGAGGAGGAGGGAGAGGAAAAGGAGGAAAAGGAAAAAGAAAAACCACAGACCAACATACCTCAGGAATACAGATGAAAAATCCTTAATGAAATAGTAGTAAATAGAATTCAGAAGTAAATGTAAGGATCATACAACATGACAAAGGGGTTAACTCCAGGGATTCAAGTCTCATTTGATATTTGAAAATCACCTCAACCACATTAAAAATGAAAAAAAGTCTTATATTTCTTCAGTAGAAGCAGAAAAACTATTTTACAACATTGAACACTGATTTATAACCAAAAAGTCAGAAAACTAGAAATAGAGTACTCCCTCAGCTAGCATTATAATTAATAGTGATGGAGTGAATGCTTTCCATCTAAGAAGGGAAACAAGGCAAGAATATTCATTCTATTTTTTCTTTTATTTTTTTTGTTGTTAAAAAGGGGCCTATGTTCTTTCTTCACACATAGGCCATTGAATACTTTTCACAGCATTTTCCACAAAGAATAAGGGAAATGGAAAAAAAAGAGGTCATGACAATTATTTACATTTTATAAATTGAGGGAAGGAGACTCCCAAGGGCATATGAGGTCACCTTTACCAAAGGTAAAGAAGGAGCAAAATTTATACACCACTGACTTCTGCTGTGCTGGGTTAATGTTGCAGATCCTCTTACGCCCATAGAATTCAAGTGCCCCCAGGCCCCCAGATGGCCAAGGCCTGGGGACTCCAGGACCCACTTGACATTTGTCCCCTTGCTGCTCACTGAGCCCATCATCTACCTCCACCTCTCTACCTATGCCTTGGGACACTGGAAGGGCCCAGAAGAGAAGATGGCATGGCAGGTGATAATGGATGCAGTTTGGCTACATGGCTATGACTACTACCACAACCTGGCAACTCTCACCCTAGCGTATGAATTCTGAGCCAACCTGCAGACTGCCGCTCCTGCAGAGTAGTAGGGTGTGTTGGAGAAGGGGGCCATGTTAGGGAACCTGCAAGTCCAGGCAGTTCTGGAGGGCAGGCTTGCATGCAGCCCACGCCAGTGGGGTCCTCACCCTTCCATGGCACTCCACTGTGTGCCTCCCATGCAGGATACCTGGAACACAGTTTCCAGAGGGACCAGCTGACTTTCCTGTGCAGCAGTGGGCCACTGGCTCGCCTGCTCTCACCACTTTTATTCAGAGAGCTGGAAGTTCTTGTCAGTGCAATGAGGCAAGACAGGGGTAGGGGAATGACATACAGAACAAAAAGGAAGAATTAAATCATTCCCTATTTGCAAATGACATGATTGCTTGTGTAGAAAATTACAAGAGAGCAATCGACAGAAAAACTCTGGAATAAGTGTGTTCAGCAAGATTACAGCATATAAAAAATGTATTTCTATATACTATCAATGAGCACGTGGACACCAAAATTGAAAATATAATTCATTTAAAAATGCAAATAATGACAAAAAACATTTCATGTAAATCTAATAAACATATATATTACTTGTGTGAAGCTATAAAACACTGCTAAAATAAATCAAGGATCTTATAGAGACATACCATATTTAGTGGCTCGAAAGACTCACTATCATAAAGATGCCAATTCTCCCCAAAAGGATACATAGGTTTAAAACAATTCCTATTGAAATTCCAGCAAGATTTTTTGCAGATGTACATTAGCTTACTCTCAAATTTATATAGGACATTAGCAAGGTGGCAGAATAGAAGATCACTGCTCATATTTCCCCTTAAGAGCAATAATTTGGTAGCCATCCGAGTGTGATAAAAGATATATAATTAGTTTGATTGTGGTAGTTATTTAAAAATGTATATCAAATCACCATGTATACACCTTAAATATATACAATTTTTATTACCCATACACCTTAACAAAGTTGGAAAAAAATTTATATGGAAAGGCAAAGGAACTAGGACATCTAAAACAATTTTGAAAAAGAAGAATAGAGTGGGAGGAATTACTCTCTTTACTTTCAAGACTTACTATATAGTTACAATAATCACTACTCTATGATATTGTTGGAGGAATAGACATAGATCAATAAAACATTATAGAGAACCTATTAAGTATACTCCACGCTATACTATATGTAAGTATACAGATACATATACAGATCTGCCCAACTGATTTTTCACAAAAGTGCCAAAGCAATACAATAAAAGAAGCAGACTCTGGATATTCATAGTCAAAAAAAGTATGAGCTTCAAACTAACTCTCAAACTTTATATAAAATTTAACTCAAAATGGATCATGAACATAAATGTAAACAATAAAGCCATAACACTTTTAGAAAAACATAGGAGAAAATCTTCAGTACCCAGGCTAGGCAAAGTGTACTTAGACTTGAGATAAAAAAAAAATTTTACCCATAAAAAGAAAAAAAAATTACAAAACTGAACTTCATCAAAGCTAAAATCTTTTGCTTTGAGCAAGACCTTTTTAAGAGGACAAAGAGAGAACCTACAGAGGTAAAATATTTGCAAATCACATATCCAAAGAAGGACTATGACCTAGAATATATAAAGAAATCTGAAAACTTCACAGTGAAAAAATGAACAATCAAATAAAACACGGACAGCTGTCACTAATAGACAATTCACCGAAGATATAAGAATGGCAAATTAGCACCTCAAAAGATGTTAAATGTCATTAGCTATTAAGAAAACACACATTAAAACCAGACTTATATAGTACCTCTATACTATCAAAATGGTTAAGACAAAACATAGTGACACCATTGAAAGCAGATGAGAATATAGAGAAACTGAATTGCTCAAACATTGCTGCTGGGAATGTAAAGCTATATTATGTAGCCAATCAGAGAAAGGTTGGCAATTTTTAAAAACGCTAAACTTGCAATTACCATACAACCCAGTGCACTCTTGGGCATTTATTGCAGAGAGATGCAAACTTATGTTTATATAAAAACCTATGTAGGCATGTCTGTAGCAGCTGTATTCATAATAGCCCTGACTGGAAACCTAAATATCATCAATGGGTATGAATGGTTAAGCAAACTGTTAAATCCATCCATACCACAGTACTATTCAGCAATAAAAAGGAAGGAACCACTGATACACATGACAACATGGATAAATCTCCAAGGAATTCTGCTGAGTGAAAAACAATCCCTAAAGCAATACAGAAGACACTGGTGCTTGCTAAGGTTTAGGGGTCTAGTATATTCCCACAAACTCTATCCAAAAATAAATTTGTAATAGTGAGGTTTTAAGCCTATAGGCTATAGGTATGGTAACTCAGAAGTTAAGAAATTGTGAGAGATGGAGAGACAGAGACAGAGCTAGACACATACATGCAAAAAGAGACAGGAGGAAGGGAGGAACAGAGACAGAGACAGTAAGAAGAGGCTGTAAGAAAATCAGAGGGTGGGGGTGGGGTACAGTGTCTTGCACTGTCTGGGTACAAATGCAAATATGCTTCACACACCCAGATGGATGAAAGATGTCACAAACTTCCAGCTTTTTCTTTCAAGTTAATTTAAAAAATTATGATAAAGTAATATCATTTTAATAACTAAGTTAAGAAGAAGAACGTGCTAGATAAAGTTTTTCTATTTAGAACCTTTCAGTTTACAGGTAAACATTACCAATATTAGGGGCGCCTGAGTAGTTCAGTTGGTTCAGTGTTCAATTCTCGATTTCGGTTCAGGTCATGATCCCAGGGCCATGGGATCAAGCCCTGCGTAGGGCTCTGTGCTGAGTGTGAAGCCTGCTTAAGATTCTCTCTTTCTCCTTCTGTCCCTCTCCCCAGCTCATGTGTACTCTCTCTCTAAAAAACAAAACATTACCTGGGGCACCTGGGTGGCTCAGTTGGTTAAGCATCCGACTTCAGCTCAGGTCACGATCTCGCGGTTCGCGAGTTCGAGCCCCGCATCGGGCTCTGGGCTGATGGCTCAGAGCCTGGAGCCTCCTTCCAATTCTGTGTCTCCCTCTCTCTCTGCCCCTCCCCCGTTCATGCTCTGTCTCTCTCTGTCTCAAAAATAAATAAACGTTAAAAAAATGAAAAAAAAAATAAATATAAAAAATAAAAAACAAAACATTACCAATATTAGAACTATGTTCTGCTCAATTCAGTCTTCTTTAAGGCCGTTAAGGTTAAACTGAATTAAAAACAGCAAACCACTCCAACTAAGTGAAAGCTTACTTTAGCCTTTCTTCTCTGGTACCAATAATCACTACAATTTTCAAAGCTATTTTAATGAGTTCAACGTTCTATTTTTTCTATGTAGCTCAAATCCAAAAAAGGATATCTTCCTTACTTAATATAAGCACTATTTCAAAAGAAGGTTAATTCACTGATTTCTATAGCATTAGATATTCCTTGTCTCCTGGGTAGGACCACATGGTTAATTATGAGTAATTTATCTACAAGGTGGCATAATTCACACACACAATGCAAACCCTAAAAGGACCCATTTTTCTGATCTCTTGTTGACAAAGTGAATAAACTCATGCAAGATGCAGGATTATTACATCAAAATGAATAAAAACAATTAATGTATTTGGCTTGCCCTCAATACAACTACATTAGATAACTGTACAAATATACCCATGATCTCAAGCATTACATTCTTGGTGTTTTTGCTTACTTTATTCCATTTCCTTCTTATTTATGGGCACATAAATAGAAGAGGCCCTTATTTAAGGGCCTCTTAAAGGTTTCAAATTCCTTGCTAATCACTATTATAAAGCTAGTATTTTTATTAGCTATTAGTTTAACACTCCATATTTTAATATTTACCTAATAGGAACATAGGCCTCTTTAATGCTAATAGTTCCCTTATCCTAATTTTAATATTTAACATTCAGTTCTACATAAAAATATTCAAAACATATTCTTTTTTTAAAAGTTTATTCTGAGAGAGAGAGTGCACATGTATGTGCAAGTGCATGGGGGAAGGAACAGAGAGAGAAAGGCAGAGAGACAGACACAGAGAGAGAGAGAATCCCAAGCAGACTCCATGCTGTCAGCACAGAATCTGCCACGGAGCTTGATCCCATGAACCGTGAGATCATGACCTGAGCCAAAATCAAGAGTTGGATACTTTACTGACTAAAGCCCCTCAAAACATATTCTTGATAAAAAAATTAACTTTGAAATTTTGTGATTCGTAGTAAGGTTGACTTGATAGGAATCCTTTTTAGCAATAAAAAATAGAACTCTTTTAGTTTCAAATGGAGTTTGCTGATATGCAATTAACAAAAATAAACATTAAAGTGATGCAGTTGGAAAAAGTGGTATTGTTCTTAATTGTGTATCATTTTGCAATATCACAGCATTTCTGCTTACTCACTCAGCCCTCTACCTTGGTGGTTGACCCAAAGTCAGATCTTCAAGATTCCCAGGGATGGAGATGATAATATGCAGTGTCCTACTAAACAGGCAGATTTTTAAAAGTTTCAAGAACTTTTTAAAATCATTTAAAATCATTAAAAAAGATTCACCTGGTAACTATAAATCTGGACTTCTTTTATAATTAAACGAATCACTAAACATTTAGCAAAAAAAAAAAAAAAAAACAACTCTATTTTGAAATGTGGCTGAGTAATTTTATATTTTCAAAAAGCACTTACATATGTATTTCAAACATTGTTAGCTTTGCTTAAAAGAAGGAAAACCCAAGGCAGAAATAAAGGTTCTTTGGCCCAGCTGCGGGGCTCTGAGAGAGACAAGAACTCAGGCCATGCTATTACAGCACGTGGCCAGCTCATCCAGTCCTGTATCTTCTGCAAGAAAATAGGGGGAGCATTTATACTAATGATGACACAAATGTTTATTTAATAATACATAAAACAAAAATGTTGACTGTACACATTTAGTAAAATTCTTCTTGATTCAAGTTAGTCAAACTGAATTAAGTCTAGGAGAGAAAGGATTTGTAAGGAAATTTAGTTCATTACTTCAAATTACAAATTAAAACCATAGTCCTTAGAAAAGAGAAAGTTTTGGAAAGTCTTCTGAAATAGATACAACTATTTTTCATTATTGGGGTATAATTGATATATCGTGTTATATTGTTTTAGGTGTACAAAATGAGTCAGGATTTGTATATACTGTGAAATGATCATCACAGTAAGTCTAGTTAACATCCCTCACCATATATAGTTACAAAATTGTTTTTCTTGTGATGAGAACTTTTAAAGTCAACTCTCTTAGCAACGTTCAAATGTACAATATTATTAACTATAGTCACCATGATGTACATTACATCTCCAAGACTTGTTTTATAACTGGAAATTTGTGCCTTTTGACCCCCTTCATTCATCTTTCCTGCCCCTACCACCCTGCCTCCGGAAACCACCAATCTGTTTTCTGCATCTATGAGCAGACATGACTAATTTTTTACTTAGCATATCACTTGCTTCTTTACAAATAGTACTAAGATTTGAAAATAATTGATTCTCTAAGGTAAACATACTTGAAATCTTGTTCAAATTTCTCACATACTCACAAGTACCCTTTACCTTGCAAAAATAACTATACAGGTAAGCATAATCTAACTAGATCCATAGGATGATAATTTCTGAATTAGGGAATCTGAATAAGGTTTAAAATGATTTACCATAAAATGGGAGGTCTGAAATTTTAGTTACAGATGTTACTCTGAGGGTCTGGGAAATTAATTCAAATAATAACATACCTTGTAAAATATATTTGGAAGGCTAGTTGATATAGGAAAGACCTTAAAACTCTTATCTAGGTCCATTTGGTTCATTTCACTCTTTTTACTGAATACATTTCATGTGTCAGGTAGTAGGCTAGGGAGCTGGGAATCCAGTCAGAGATAAGAAAGAAGGCTGAGTGGATGGTTTTACTGCAAAGGAAAAGGGTGTTCCTGAGTTAGGACATGCCAACTCAGACAGGATACTAAGTAAGCCCACTGGGGTTAGGGAAGGCTTCCCAGGAGAGGGAGCCAGGTAAGGGCCGTTGTGGGTCAATGAGGGCAAAAGTGCAAAGAGAGGCACAGAGGCTCCCAGAGGCTGCCCAGTGGCAATGACCACAATTTAATTTCAATGTGGTGAGCAAATATGTCTCATTGCCACATCACTGAGTCTCTGCAAAAAAAATTTACACGTTCAATTTCCTTTACTAGTAGGAAGAAGTTAGAACTTTTCAGTATCTATATCTATGATTCCATCATTATTTCTCTAGGTAGTATGACCTCTTGACTTGTTTTTTAATTTTCTTTTTAAATTTGAGAGAGAGAGAGAGAGAGAGAGAGAGAGAGAGAGAGAAAGGGAGAGAGAGCACGTGAGCAAGTGGGGGAGAGGAGCAGAGGGAGAGAGAGAATCCTAAGCAGGATCTACGCTTAGCATGAAGCCCGACTTGGGGCTTGATTCCATGACCCTGGGATCATGACCTGAGCCAAAATAGAGTCCTGCACTGAATCGACTGAGCCACCAGGTGCCCCCAATTTTGTTTTATACTGCAATCCAATATTAGCTGCTGTAGACCTTACAATCACCTCTTGATGTGTCTGCCACAAATGTTATGTGACAACTAAAAAAGGTTTACAGAGTATGTATGTATTGAGATTAATATTGTACTATATTTAACTAGTATTTCTAAATATCAAACTGAAAATAAAAACAAACCTAAGTGTTAAACCTCACTTGATAAATCACATATACAATGAACGACACCAGTGAACATTATCATGACACTGGGCTCCTACTGATTTTTCTGTTTAAGGAATTCGAAGAATATGCATATACTTTCCAATAAACTCTCAGAGCATCCCTGAAATAGTGGCAGAATAGGCTAAAATATGGGAGAGTTACACACACAAATGAAATACACAACAACTAGAAAGTAACAGTCTTCAGTGGAGTCCAAGTACTAAGGTTTCTGGTGTAAATGTTTTTTTCTTTTTAATAGAGAATACTGTTATGTATAATAAAAATGACAATTTGTCAAAATGTTTTCTGAAAATAGAAATGGCTGCTCAAACACATATGTTTTACGTTAAGAACCATTTCCACTTCTCCTCACCGGAGATTGTTCTATATAGAACTCAAGTAAACAGGAAACAATACTTTTGTTTTTAAATGTCATTGGGACCAGAGAAGGAAAAAAAAATGAAAAATCTTTTCATTTTCTATAATTTCAAAGGTTCACAGTTCTATCAATATCAACACTGACAAAGTGTGAAATACCCTGTAAACAACTTTTCAGGAAGTCTGAGGTTTGTGAGCAATGTTTCTTTTTATTTTCCCACTAGTTATGTGTTCTCAGATTTTTTGCCTCTAGCACCCGATTACATAAAAACTGTGCTTTGCACTGAACAGGCTGATAAGGATGATTGTGATTGACACACGATTCCCTTAAAAAGCAAACTCTCTATTCCAAACCATAAAATAATATCAATTTGCTTGTTTACCATGTAGGAAGAATTCATGCAAATCTGTGGTGGGAGCAAAGTGGATTAATGGGATTAATGCAGTGACCCAAAGAAAACAAAGACAAACAGAATTTCCTCTTCTTTCCTTCCTTATTTTAATGGCTAGCTAGCGAACAAGGTTGGACTAGGAACTATAGTTGCCAGAAAAACATAATGTAGGTTTAATTTTTCTTTTCACTGAAGACATGCTTGGGATAAACCAATCAATTTTGTTTACAGTTTAGTCTCAACTCTAAGCCTCACCCACCCCAGGCCCAAACCTGGCCACTGTACAGTCTTTCTTCCACCACCTGGAGGAGAGGCCGGGTCATAACATGAGGAGTTAAGAGGGCTTAAGGGTGTATGTAGGGCCATACACCAGGAAACGGTAAGTGCAGTAAAACACTCTTCGTGCTACAATAGAGGGAACACTGGCTTCTGCACGGAGGCAGAGGACAGACTTCTCCATATTAATTAAGACCCTTCTAAAATGCTGTCTCTGTGAGAAGTCTTGATGGGCTGGTTCAACAATAACAAAAACAAAACAATGTTTTTTGAATGAATGTCAATCCTTCTCACAGGAGAAGCTGTTCTTTTCTCTGTGCTCTGAGAGTGTTTTTCACACTGGTTTGCTTGTGTCTGTCTCTACAATGAAACCCTCAACTACTAGAATATCTCAGCTGTTTCATTTTTATCTTTGTTTTTTTAGTGCCAAACAGTACCTAACATCTGCATGGAACCCAACAGATGTTTTCTAAACTAATGGAAAAATATTTTTTATTCCTGTTTATCAGATGTATATATAAAGAAGTGAATGTGCCTTTTACATAGATAATCAGACCTAATATAACTGAGTTCCATGAGCTTTAAAGTGGGATTCTGGGAACTGTACAAATTTAAAATAAGGGCTTGGAAAAATGAAAGCTCTAAGGGGAAGGATCCAGGCCCATGCAAGTCCACTGCATGGCACAGAGTGATTTGAAAGGAAGATACAGGTTTTGGATCTAAGACATCTTAGATTTAAATCCTGGCTTTGCCACTTACTAGCTGTGTGACTGTGGACAAATTCAATCTGTGACTCCGCTTCTATGAAATGAGAGTATTAACAGGAGCTAAAGGTACTCCACAGATTTCTTGTGAGAATGAAATGAATGAACTTCACACCCATAAGGGCTCAGTGGGTGAGGCTGTCAGTGCTGCTGCTGCTTCTGTGGCTCTGAGTCTCATCTTCAGTCACTTCACATTAGTCACTGTCTACTGTGCAGCCAAGACTAGGGTTATTTAGTGTCATTTCCAAGGCCTGTTTTCTTTCTCTTCCTAAAGATTAATGAGAATTACAGGCCACTAGCAGCAAATATTACTTTTCCGTTACCTGCTCACATGTTTATTTGCATAATGCCTTATTTGCTATCGATACTCGCTGCTTAGATTCTGCTGGGTCTTATAACGCTAGCCTAAATTCTTACTTAGTCCTCAGGTCTCTCAGTCTTCACTGTACAGGGTAAATACGACTACCCCAATCTTCAGAGGAGGCTAAGTAACAATCATTTCTATACCACTGGTCCATTCCAGGGCTGAAATACAAACAAACTGGCTTTAAAGCTAGTCTATTGTTTTTCCAAGATACGAAGCTACCTCTCTGGAAGAAGAGTGGGACTCACCACTTTGACAATGGCAAGAAAGGTGTTGCCATTATTCCTGGAGGAATCAAAGCACGAGAAAGGGATGTGACCCGTATCGACAGGAGCTGGTTAGCCTAGCCCACAGGATTAGATCAGGCTGACAAGAAAGCATGAAATGGGGCCCCAGGGTGCCTCAGCCAGTTGAGCTTCCGATATTGGTTTTGCCTCAGGTCATGATCTCCCAGTTCATGAGTTCAAGCCCTGCTTCTGGCTGGCTCGGTGCTGACAACAAGGAGCCTGTCTGGGATTCTGTCTCCCTCTCTCTCTGCCCTTCTCCAGCTCATGCTCTCTCTCTCAAAAATAAATAAATAAACTTAAAAAAAAGAAGCATGAAATTTAGGTGGGACTGTAGGAGATTATACTTCCTGTTCACAGCTATCAGGTGTTGGGCAGTGTGACAAGCTGCAATGGAAGGACTTTAACTGCACAAAGGTCTGGTGATAACAGAACATTTAGACCCACTTTCTACACCTGTGCCTATAAAGCCACTGACCCTTGTAGCTAATCAAATTTAAATAAAATAAAATAAATTTTAAAATGCAATTCCTAAATTGTCTGAGCCACATTTCTAGTATTTTCAGTGTGGCAAGTGACTACCATACTGGACAGCATCATAAAGAACACTTTTGTTACTGCAGAAAGTTCCACGAAGCTATGTGAGAATTCTCATTTTCAGGATAAACAATAAACCACATCCTGTCATTAGTAAATGCTTTTTGATCAATTGATTGATTAATTGGATTTGAAAGGGGCTACTATGCCCCAGTGACTTCTAGGGCTAACTTCACAAGCTTAAGCACCACCCATGCTCCCTGCTGTAGACACCTACACCAGCACATGGGCACTAAATCCAAGTTAGTGACAAGACAATGTTAATTATCTTTATTATGAATTTTTAAAAATAGCAAAATATCCTGCCTACCTTCTTACTCATTTAAAGAGTGAATGGGCACTCTTTCTCTCCACCAAAAATCAGATTTACTTTAAGAAAAATTTAAAAACACAAGTCCCAAGAAATTTCTCTAAGCTGAAGAATTAAGCCAAGTTTAGGAATAAGAAATTTCAGGCTTATACTTTATTTTCCAGTTTTTTATTTGACAAGATTTATCTCCTGTGTTCAAATCCCTTTCTTCTAGCTTCCTACCCAAATCAGACCAAGAAACTGATAAAAAAACCGCTGAAGTGGAACACTGATATTTATAATTGTGTGTGCTGTTTTTAAATTCCCAGAATACAGTTTGTCTAATTCTTTTATCCCAATATACACAACATTGAGGAGCAATTTATTTGTTTGAAAGTGAATAGTACAGTAAATAACATTAAAGATGAATTCATACAAGGGTGGTACGAAATATGAGAATAAACTTCCTTTGTAAACCAGAAGTCTAATTCTCTTGGCAAACCCATAAATCTTGTATCATTTCCTTTTTTGAGGCACAGGGTCACTGGGAATGGCAACTTAAAGAAAGAACCACCATGTTTCTAGCAGTGGTTATAAATTTTATGTTCAAGGCACAGATCCCGCACTTTTATTGGTAATGAAAATCCTGCCAGAACTTGACAGAAAATACAAAGAACAAAGCAGGGGGAAAAGCCTGGTTTGAAGTCACACTGGCTTGGTTTTAATTCTAGCTCTGTCACTTATTTCCTATTTTGTCTTAATCAAATTACTCCAATGTCTTGAACTTTAACTTTTTCATATCTAAAATGGGGATCATACATACCCAATGGTGTTACTGTGAGATGAGGTACATATATTCATATATACAAGGCACACATGCAGATACTTACATACAGTGTTTGGCACACACACACTAGCTATCTTTAAAACAGTAGCTAGTATATTACTAGAAACTGACTATTTTCTAGAGGCTCTAGAAGCTAATCTAATTTTTCCAATACAAGACAGGATATCTTAGAAAAATTAAGTTTTCTCTGAGTTATTGTAACATATCCATTTCTATACACAACTGGGTAATTAAAGGTCTTAGAAATGTTCACACAGTTTTACTCAACAAAGTCACTATAAAGAATTTACACTAAAACATTTATGTATAAAATATTAATTACACTCATTTACAATAGGAGAGACATAACAAAAAATCTAAATTTCTAATAAAAAGTAGAAAAATCATGAAAACAGTGATACAAATGATAACATTAAAATTCCTAATTCAAAGGGGTGTCTTCGGGTGGCTCATTCGGTTAAGCGTCTGACTCTTGACTGCAGCTCAGGTCATGATTTACCTCATAGTTCACGGGTTTGAGCCCCACGCTGGGCTCCACACTGACAGCAAGGAGCCTACTTGGGATCCTCTCTCTCTGCCCCTCCCCTGCTCGTGCTCTTTCTTTCTCTATCTCAAAATAAATAAATAAACTTAAAAATCTAATTCAAAAAATACACTTAATGAAATTGTGGGTAAAGCTCTTGTTATACATTTGAATTAGGGAAACAGACTGAAGGGGCGCCTGGGTGGCTCAGTCGGTTAAGCGTCTGACTTCGGCTCAGGTCACGATCTCGCGGTCCGTGAGTTTGAGCCCCGTATCGGGCTCTGTGCTGACAGCTCAGAGCCTGGAGCCTGCTTCAGATTCTGTGTCTCCCTCTCTCTCTGCCCCTCCTCCATTCATGCTCTGTCTCTCTCTGTCTCAAAAATAAATAAACGTTAAAAAAAATTAAAAAAAAAAAGAATTGAGTGCATAGCACAGTCTGGAAAGAAAACTGGATACCTTAGTCTCAGTTATGACTGGTCTCTATCTTTAAGGATCATTCTGACACTGGCTGTAAGTCATCTTCTGAATACAAACCTGAATGCATTTGCATGCTTGTCAGCACTACTCCTCCCAGGCCAATCTTAAATCTTTATCTTTTGGTCTTTATCTCTCAGTGTGACTCTAGCACAGAAATTTTCAAACCTTAACATGAATCAGAACCATAAGCTTGTTAAAACACAAATTGTTAACCACACCTCCAAAGTTTCTGATTCAATAGGTCTAGGGTGGGTCCTCTTAGCTGGCATTTTTGACAAGTTCCAAAGTAGTGCTGATGCTGTTGGTCCCACAACCACACGGTGAGGATTACTACTGTAGAAAAACACACTCGACCATTTACACAAGTATCTATGATACACCTCAAGCTTACCCTGACAAAACACCTGCTCAGCTATTAGGACTTGGCATGAGTGACAGGAAGCACTTCTAAGCACTCCTTCTAAGGAGGCTTTCTGGTTTGGCCCGTATTGTAGGAAAGTAGCACTTCCTCCTTTGAGTTCCATCACAGCTGGTGGAGCTTTGCAATCATTACAGCTATAGTGTTTTACTGCTTTAACTTGTTGACATGAACAGCTTGGCTTTCTCATCCCCCAATTAACAATAAAGATCTTACTCTATGCCACAGAATAAAGAGATAAAAATTACACGGTAAGTTCTGGGCCTGCAGCTCAATTACTGCAGAAAAAACCTGCAATCTGATAAACACTTTTCTTCACTTGATTAACGAAGCCTCCTATGCGTCTCATCTGCAGTATACAAGTCAACAATATACATATTTTTAGAAACATGCAATACACCATTTCACATTTTTTTTTTCTAGGTATAAACTGTCTATTCAGAGTAGCAGGGTGGGATAGCAGAGAGAACAAAGAATATGAGTATAGAGATTTGGGTTCAAGTCTCAGTTTTGTCCCGTACAAGACTAATGATCTTGATTATATCACCTAAAATAATAGAATCCATTTTGTCTTGTATACGAGTATAGCAACATTTATGTTAGAGCATAAGGGATACGAAAGTATTTGATATACTAAAATGCTTTATATAAAATGATATTTATTATTCTTCAAAGACCCTGGATTTATAAAAAAGTTATTCTAGAAAATTTTCAAAATAGTATCTTCTCCATAACAAACCATTTACAACTATCATTTCAATACAATTTAATGTCATTTAAACAAAACAATGATCCCTTTTTTTTTTTTTAACTGAAATTGAGAAGTCTTTGGTGTAACATTTTTAATCAGAAATATGTACATTTCTAAACACACAGGTACATCAACTCTAGGATGTCAATAACCACAAACCTCAACTGTGGGAACCATCTTCAAGGAACACGGAAACTTAGAAACAAAAAGAAGTGCCAATATCCAAGATAAGCAAGGGGTCAGAGTTGGCGACTGAGTTTTCACTTACACTAATTTTTAGAAGAGCTCTGGGAGGAAGAACATGGCTCAGGGTAGGCTGAGCATTTACTGATTTCATATCAGTAAAAACAGCTAGGCAGTTGTTTGTCTAGTTCTCTAGTTTTTAAACTCAAATAGAGATGAAAAGTTGATTAAAAAAACACTTTATCAGGGCACCTGGGTGGCTCAGCAGTTAAGAGTCCAACTTTGGCTGAGGTCATGATCTCATGGTTTGTGGGTTCAAGCCCCAAGTCGGGCTCTGTGCTGACAGCTCAGAGCCTGGAGCCCGCTTTGGATTCTGTTTCTCCCTCTCTCTCTGCCCCTCCCCCGCTTGTGTTCTCTCTCTCTCTCTCTCTCTCTCTCTCTCTCTCTCTCTCTTTCTCAAAAATTAACATTTAAAAAATTAAAAAAACCCCACTTTATCAATAAACATCATAGTAACTATTCACATGAATAATTTAATAATCTGCAAACAGAGTCAGATCACTAAAAATCAACAAAGGCAACAAGGTAACAACATACTTTAAAAGGTGTTAAAAAGGAATTCTAGTAATGGTCACCATATATAATGTAGATCAGCTCAACAGAAGAGACAATGTTCATAGGTAAACAAGGTTTTAATGGTTCAATCTTTGATTTCACAAGGAGAAATACTACACGATTTGAATAGTGTACTGAGAATAGAAAGGGATAAAAGTAAATGAAATGGATGGAAAATTGTTTTCCTAAGATCCACAAAATGTCCCAAATTGAAATTCCAGTTGAAAACGTGTGAAATTCAGACAAAAGGATTCACAGTAAATGGCAATTAAAAGGAATCTGGGAAGACAGTGATCACAAGAGCGGAGGTTGACACTGCTAAAATAAAAGAATCAGTAAAATAAGACCAAGAAATATTGTCCTCAAAAATCATGAAGCCTAGGTTTAATTATTACCACAAACAGGCAAATACTAAGCTTAGTCTAGCTTCAAACAAAACAGACCTCACTTAAACTAGATAAATGTGCAACTCAGGTTAAAGGACACTGCTTTAAATTATACAAGGAATAAGAATTCCAAGATCAAAACTGTGTATTACAGAGGAAGCATAAGTTCTCTTGAATGGCACAGCTCGCTTACACAAACAAAGAAATTAGGGCAAATAAGGACAGCAGACACCTCACCATGACACATAGCAACCAGAGCAAAACCATAGCAAGGTGTGTCATACGCTAAAAGCAAAATAATACCCCAAGGTGAGCTTCAACCACCTGTAAGAGAGACACTACCCTGACCAGAGTCAGAAAAACAATTTTTGACCCTGAGAAAGTGAGACTGTGTCCCTGAAAAGGAAAACTTTCTCTGAGACTCTGCAACTATTCCAAGTCCTGGTAAGGACTGACTGGGGGAAGGGAGAAACCTCCCAAGTTTAGTTTCTCCTGACTTGCTTCTAGCAGAGTTGGCCCCTCTGACATGTCCTTCTGAGAGCGGCCTGGCTCTGGCCTCAGATGTCATGTGGTCCCCACAGATGTGGGTGTAGAACAGGGGCTTGTTTGGGCAGACACCACCCTCATGACAGACTCAACACACTGTGACACTCCCAGGTTACCCTGGAGGATTCCTAACCATGACATATCTGAAGGAGATTTCTCTGTGACTACACAGAGAAATCGGCACACCATTACACTGTCAACTCTCCAACCTTGAAGGCTAGTCACGTCAGCTTACAACACAGACTTTTAGTTACCATCACCCGCCTCTGCATCCACCCACACTTCCATGTCTCCCCAGGTGTGAGACTGTTCAGAACTGTGCTGAGCCCTCTAGGGGACAATCAGGACAAGGAGCAACTGGACGGACTGCTCTCAAAGGCTCATCATGTAGAAGCAGCCTCACTTCATAATTTAGGTATCTTATTTTAAATAGAACTTCAGGGGCATCTGGGAGGCTCAGTTAAGTGTCTGATTTCAGCTCAAGTCACGATCTTATGGTTTGTGAGTTCGGGATCAGCGTTGAGCTCTGTGCTGGCAGCTCAGAGCCTGGAGCCTGCTTCGGACTCTGTGTCTCCCTCTCTCTCTGCTCCTCCCCTGCTTGCACTCTCTCTCTGTCTCTCAACAATAAATAAAAATGTCAAAAAATAAAAATAAAAAATAAAAAAGAACTTCAAGTCATTCTATACTATAGGCTTATCTGTGCTAAACTTATCTAAATAATTACTGTGAATGGCTTTCTGCTTAGCAAATACAAAATGTTGTTTGTTAATACAAAGACAAAGCCCATAAAAATTCGTTTTCATCAATGATAGAGTCATTTTCTTCTATTCATAGGGTATCAATCATTTAATGCTTTTCTCTTTATGGATGCTATTTAGTGGGCTTCCTTCAGGGCAGGTAATGGCAAAGCTCTAGCTCCATCAGAGACAGTGAGTCAATGTGTGTTGAGAATATGAGAGAGAAACAGACCCAGCTGAATGGAAGCCTTTTTCATATTCAATTTTTGTCTTTAAAATAGTTCTCATTTGTAAAGCAGATCTCCAAAGAAAAACAATATATAGGAATCAATTGTACAAGTGTTTATACCTTCTTTTACAAGTTTATTACTGATAATATCTACTGACTGAATTCTTGGCCTTATAAAACTTATATACACATAAAGATAAATGTATGTTAAGGTTGTAAACTATCACTATAGTGATATGATGTATATGTCTATACACTATATAGCTATAGTACTTACAGCTTGGTGAAATTTTTAACAGTAAAGATTATCTAGGTTACCTTTGTCAAAATAAATAAAATAGGTTATTGATACTATATTCTAAATAGTCTGTAGCATTTCTCATGAAAACCAAGTAATATCCAAGTATTTTATATTATTTCAAAGTTTGGACTATTGCAATTACATTCTTCGTAAGGACATTTATTGAGCACATATTATATACAAGAAATTACTTAGTATACCAACAGTTATAAATAATAGGATTAGCTTGATAAAAAATTTAGTCTGTTAGGAGGGGGAAAGCATAATAATGTAGATTGTTATTATGTTTATCATAATCCTGTTTAATAATTATGTTTATTATTACACTTTATATTTTATACATTAATTTAAATGAACACTTTATAAATTACTTTTCCTTAAATGACCTGATATGATTCTTATAACTACCCTGGGAGAAAGCTGACTATACAGAATTATCTTCATTTTAGAAGTGAAGACGGCATGATTTGCATAGCAGATCAGTGTAAAGGCCCAGGACTGACACTAAGGTGTCAGACTCCTAAACTGGTAGTGATGATACTATGATATGACAGAGCTTATGATGGCAACTAAAGGGAGCTAACCACAGCTAACAATCTATTCTTCCTATGTCCCTGATACCTTCCAACTCATTAACTGCTGTACGCCTCATAGAAGATCCTCTGAAGCAAAGACAAGTAAAGTTAATTGCCTAAAAGTACACAGCTAATAAGCAGTGGACCAAGATTTGAATAGAGGCAGGTAAGGGACACTAAGGAATCTACTCCTGAAATCGCTGTTGCACTATATGCTAATCTGGATGTAAATTAAAAAAAAAATTGATTGATTACTGTCATCCTCACTATAAAGATAAGGGGATGGTCATCCAGAGCTATGCAGTATTTTCTGCAGGTCACACAGCTAAAAAAGGGCTGATCAGGGACCAAAAATGAAAATATTCATGAGGCAAACCATAAGAGACTCTTAAATACAGACAACAAACTGAGGGCTGCTGAAGAAGGGAGTGGGTGGGGGGTGGGGAAAATGGGTGATGGGCATTAAGGAGGGCACCTTTTGGGATGAGCACTGGGTGTCATATGTAAGAGATGAATGACAGGGTTTTACTCCTGAAGCCAAGACTACACTGTATGTTAACTAACTTAAATATAAGTAAAATAAATAAATAAATATAGATTTGTTTTTTAATTTATAATTTTATTATTTATTTATTTATTTAAATATGAAATTTATTGTCAAATTGGTTTCCATACAACACCCAGTGCTCATCCCAACAGGTGCCCTCCTCAATTCCCATCACCCACATTCCCCTCCCTCCCTCCCGCCATCAACTGTCAGTTTGTTCTTGGTTTTTAAGAGTCTCTTATGGTTTAGCTCCCTCCCTCTCTAACCTTTTTTTTTCCCCTTCCCCTCCCCCATGGTCTTCTGTTAAGTTTCTCAGGATCCACATAAGAATGAAAACATGGTATCTGTCTTTCTCGGTATGATTTATTTCACTTAGCATAACACTCTCCAGTTCCATCCACGTTGCTACAAAAGGGCCATATTTCATTCTTTCTCATTGCCACGTAGTACTCCATTGTGTATATAAACCACAATTTCTTTATCCATTCATCAGCTGATGGACATTTCGGCTCTTTCCATAATTTGGCTATTGTTGAGAGTGCTGCTATAAACGTTGGGGTACAAGTGCCCCTATGCATCAGTACTCCTGTATCCCTTGGGTAAATTCCTAGCAGTGCTATTTCTGGGTCATAGGGTAGATCTATTTTTAATTTTTTGAGGAACCTCCACACTGTTTTCCAGAGTGGCTGCACCAGTTTGCATTCCCACCAACAGTGGAAGAGGGTTCCTGTTTCTCCACGTCTTCGCCAGTATCTATAGTCTCCTGATTTGTTCATTTTAGCCACTCTGACTGGCATGAGGTGGTATCTGAGTGTGGTTTTGATTTGTATTTCCCTGATGAGGAGCGATGTTGAACATCTTTTCAGGTGTCTGTTGGCCATCTGGATGTCTTCTTTAGAGAAGTGTCTATTTATGTCTTCTGCCCATTTCTTCACTGGATTATTTGTTTTTCAGGGGTGGAGTTTGGTGAGTTCGTTACAGATTTTGGATATTAGCCCTTTGTCTGATATGTCATTAGCAAATATCTTTTCCCATTCCGTTGGTTGCTTTTTAGTTTTGTTGATTGTTTCCTTTGCAGTGCAGAAGCTTTTTACCTTCATGAGGTCCCAATAGTTCACTTTTGCTTTTAATTCCCTTGCCTTTGGGGATGTGTCAAGTAAGAAATTGTTGCGGCTGAGGTCAGAGAGGTGTTTTCCTGCTTTCTCCTCTAGGGTTTTGATGGTTTCCTGTCTCACATTCAGGTCCTTCATCCATTTTGAATTTATTTTTGTGAATAGTGTAAGAAAGTGGTCTAGTTTAATTCTTCTGTCTGTTGCTGTCCAGTTCTCCCAGCACCATTTGTTGAAGAGAATGTCTTTTTTCCATTGGATACTTTCCTGCTTTGTCAAAGATTAGTTGGTCATACTTTTGTGGATCTAATTCTGGGGTTTCTATTCTATTCCATTGGTCTATGTGTCTGTTTTTGGGCCAATACCATGCTGTCTTGATGATTACAACTTTGTAGTAGAGGCTAAAGTCTGGGATTGTGATGCCTCCTGCTTTGGTTTTCTTTGTCAATATTACTTTGGCTATTCGGGGTCTTTTGTGGTTCCATGCAAATTTTAGGATTGCTTGTTCTAGCTTCGAGAAGAATGCTGGTGCAGTGTTGATTGGGATTGCATTGAATGTGTAGATAGCTTTGGGTAGTATTGACATTTTAACAATATTTATTCTTCCAACCCATGAGCATGGAATGTTTTTCCATTTCTTTATATCTTCCTCAATTTCCTTCATCAGCTTTCTATAGTTTTCAGCATACAGATCTTTTACATCTTTGGTTAGGTTTATTCCTAGGTATTTTATGCTTCTTGATGCAATTGTGAATGGGATCAGTTTCTTTATTTGTCTTTCTGTTGCTTTATTATTAGTGTATAAGAATGCAACTGATTTCTGTACATTGATTTTGTATCCTGTGACTTTGCTGAATTCATGTATCAGTTCTAGCAGACTTTTGGTGGAGTCTGTTGGGTTTTCCATGTATAATATCATGTCATCTGCAAAAAGTGAAAGCTTGATTTCATCTTTGCCAATTTTGATGTCTTTGATTTCCTTTTGTTGTCTGATTGCTGATGCTAGCACTTCCAACACTATGTTAAACAACAGCGGTGAGAGTGGACATCCCTGTCGTGTTCCTGATCTCAGGGAAAAAGCTCTCAGTTTTTCCCCATTGAGGATGATGTTAGCTGTGGGCTTTTCATAAATGGCTTTGATGATGTTTAAGTATGTTCCTTCTATCTAGACTTTCTCGAGGGTTTCTATTAAGAAAGGATGCTGAATTTTCTCAAATGCTTTTTCTGCATCGATTGACAGGATCATATGGTTCTTATCTTTTCTTTTATTAATGTGATGTATCACATTGATTGATTTGCGAATGTTGAACCAGCCCTGCAGCCCAGGAATGAATCCCACTTGATCATGGTGAAGAATTCTTTTTATATGCTGTTGAATTCGATTTGCTAGTATCTTACTGAGAATTTTTGCATCCATATTCATCAGGGATATTGGCCTGATGATATAGTTCTAAAAAGAGATATAGTTCTCTTTTTTTACTGGGTCTCTGTCTGGTTTAGGAATCAAAGTAATACTGGCTTCATAGAATGAGTCTGGAAGTTTTCCTTCCCTTTCTATTTTCTGGAATAGCTTGAGAAGGATAGGTATTATCTCTGCTTTAAATGTCTGGTAGAATTCCCCAGGGAAGCCAACTGGTCCTGGACTCTTATTTGTTAATAAATAAATATTTGCTAATAAATAAATAAATAAATAAATAAATAAATAAATAAATTTGAATAGAGGCAGTGTGACTTGACAACCTATGACCTTAATCATCAGGCTTATTGGCACTTGCATATCTTTTTTATAGAAATGTCTAATTTATGGTCTTTGCATTAAAAAATGGATTGTCTTTTTCATTATTGAATTGTAAGAGCTCTTTGTATACTCTACCTACAAGTCACTGATCAGATATGAGTTGCAAATATTACCTCCCATCTGTGGGTTCACCTTCTTTGCTCCCCCAGCTTTACTGATGTATAAATGACAAAAACTGCATATATTTAAGGTGTACAACCTGATGTTCTGATATTCATACACATTGTGAAATGATTATCATGGTCAAGCTAATTAGCATATCTATCGCCTCACATAATTACCATTTTGTTTTCTTTTTGGTGGTAAGAACACTTAAGATATACTCTCTTAGCAAATTTCTAGTATATGATATACTATTAACTGTAGTCACCATGCTGTACCTAACGTCTGCAGAATTTATTTATCTTACAATGGAAGTTTGAATCCTTTGACCAATATCTCCCCATTTCCCCCACCCCCACCTCCTGGTATCCACTCCTCTACTCTGTTTTTTATGAGTTTGACATTTTTAGATTCCACATATGAGATCAGATAGCATTTGTCTTTGTGTGTCTGCCTTATGTCACTTAACATAATGTAATTTTCACTTTACTGATAGTGTCTTTTGAAGTACCAAATTTCTTAATTTAGATGATGTGCAATTTATCTTCTTTCTCCTTTTGTTGCTTATGCTTTCAGTGACAGATCTAAGACTCCATTATGAAATCCAAACTTATGAGGATATAGTCCTATCTTTTCTCCAAAGAGTTCTGTACTTTGGCTCTTACACATTTAGGTCTTTGATTCATTTGGAGTTTAAACTTGTAACAACCTAGTTGAACTAATACCAACTTAGTTTCAATGTTATACAAACACTCTGTTCCTATACATCTCCATCTTTTCCCCTTTATATAGCTATTGTCAAAGATCACATCTTCATACATTATATGCCAACTTACAAAGATTTATAGTTATTGGTATATGCATTTGCTTCTAATATAGGAAAAAAAGAGAAATTACAAACAATACCAAAAGTACAGTAACACTGGCTTTTATATTTACCTATGTAGTTAGCTTTATCAGTGTTCTTCATTTTCTCTTATGGTTTTTCAAGTTGCTGTGTAATATCCTTTATTTCAGGCTGAAGGAGTACCTTTGGTATTTCTTATAGGGCAAGTCAACTGGTAATGAACTCCCTTACCTTTTGTTTATCTGAAAATGTTTCAATTTGTTCATTCTTAAGGTATAATTTGGCTGGGTATACAATATTATTCAACATTTTTTTTCTTTCAGTACTTAAAATATGTTATCCTACTGCTTTCTGGCCAAATGATTTCTGATACGAAATCAGCTCTCAGTCTTACTGAGGATCCCCTACATGATAAGCAACTTCTCTCTTGCTGTTTTAAGAATCCTCTCTTTGCCACTGGGTTTTTGACAATTTGACTATCGTGTGTCCCAGTGTGGATATCTGAGTTTATCCTGCTTGGAGTTCATTGAGCTCTTTAATATGTGTTCGTGTTCCTCAGACTTGAGAAGCTTGGTGATGATTTCTTCAAATATATATATTTTTTGTCCCTTTCATTCTTTTTAACATACATACATACATACATTTATTTATTTATGAGAGAGAGAGAGAGAGAGAGAGAGAGACAGAGAGAGCACAAGTAGGGGAGGGGCAGAGAGAGAAGAAGAGAGAGATCCCAAGCAGGCTCTGAGCTTTCAGTGCAGGGTCAAATGTGGGGCTTGAACTCACCAACTGTGAGATCGTGACCTGAGCCGAAACCAAGAGTCAGATGCTTAACTGACTGAGCCACCCAGGTGCCCCTCCCCTTTCATTCTTTTCCATAGACCTATAATTCATTTTCCTTTGTTCTTTTTTCTTTCTGTTCTTCAAGACTGGATAAATTCACTTGCCTTATCTTCAAGTTTGCTGATCTGTTGTCCTATAAGCTCTAATCTGCTGTTTAATTTCTCTAGTGAGTTTTTCAGTTCAGTTTTGTACTTTTCTGCTCTAGAATTTCTGCTTGGTTCCTTTTTATAATTTCTATTTATTGACATTCTCATTTTATTCAGACATTGTTTTCCTAAATCCCTTTCTTTGTTCATGGTCTTCTTTAGCTCATTGAACATATTTAAGACATTTGATTTAACAATTTTCACTAATTCCAATCTGTGCAGTTCATCAGGAATAGTTTCTTTAAAATTCTTATTTCCTTTGAATAGGCCATACTTTCCTATTTCTTTGTACGTTTTTTAGCTTTTTATTGAGAGCTGGATATTTTGAGTATTATGCTGTAGTAACTGTATACTGTACTGCTGTCTGTGCTCTAAACACTTTTCGTCCTCATTTCAGCGTATTGTTAGCATTTCTATCTTACAGATGAGGAAACCAGGCCAAATAAAGAGCCCAGAGAGGTGGGAAATGGTTGATCCAGTACACAAGGCAATTTATCATCAGATTCATGCTTTTAACTGCTATACTTTTCATCTAGAACTTCAACAGAGCCTTAAAAATCATAAGTCTGAGTTACTCATTTTGTAAATAAGAAAAGTTCAAGGAAGTTAGTGAACTATCCAAAGGTCAAACAGAGTCTATTAATGGTAATGCATGATTATAACTTGGCTTACTAATTTCCAGCCTTTTTCTAGTATACATCCTTATTTCTCTGAACACCTGGGCATTTGGAGTGTGAATGAAAATGTTTTTCTAGGTAGAAGGATCTTCATAAGCAATGGTAGAGTCCAGAATTAATTGTCTTTAGAAATGTTGCCTATCTTCCAAAACCAGCTTGATCCTTACTTGCTCCAGGAAACCTGCTCTCATGAGTTAAGTGCAACCAGAAAAAGGCAGTCCCTACTTTGTCTATATTACCTGCATGCAAATCGCTGCTTTATACTCAACTATTTATGTACTTATGTGTTTAAAACCTTTTAAAGAAAAAAGAAATTGTGTTTTCTATTTATCTGTTCCACATCTTTACAAATAAAATAGAACAAATATTTGCTGAATAAGCAACAATTAAAACTTTGTATCTAAGACCACAGATTAAATCTACCTAAAATACCACTTCTGTTATGTCACATCTACACTAAGATATCCTTGAAGGCTCCAATACACAGAATAAAAGTCCACAGTCCTTAATGTGGTATTTGAGCCCATTCAGTCTCCAATAGTAGCTTTCATGGTATTCACGGCTGAAACTTTTAAGTCATACATTTCTCAGTACCTAATGTGCCTTGCACGTAGCAGGTACCTAATGACTAGTTATGAAGTGACAGAGGCTTAAACTATAGTAAATGTGATTTAAAATATATCTAAACAGCAAAAGAATGATTTAATATATGTAACTGTTTTCAGAGACATTTGAAATCTCTTTCCCAGGACATCTTCAAAGATAAAAAAGACATATATGTGCCTCAGGTGACTGTCACCCCTGTCTGGAGACAAGAAGCTGGACTCTACAAGTCCCGTCTACTCTTACAATTCTAGGACTATACACTTAAAATTGCATATTAGCCACTCATTTCCCATATGAAATTTTATGATGTTTTAAACTTTTATACCAATATCTTGTTAACAAAATAAATATTAAACAATAATTAAGCAATGTGAAAGAATATTATACAAGTATTAAAGCTTTATATAAAGATTAGAATCATACATAAAACATTTAATAAAATATTACATGAAAAAATAATGTTTCATGGCATGGTTAATTGCAATAGTAAAAAATACAAACTAGTAAAGATTAGATGAAAACATGACAAAATCTAAATAGTTTTATTATAATAGTGGGATAATTAGGTATCTTTTTCAATTTTAAGTACAAAATCATTTTTTCTGCGTTATATCTATAGTATCAAAAATTCAACAGAGTGGAGGATTAATCATATATAAAGCTAGTATGAAAGTTAAAAGATAAAAGTAGTAAGGGACACCCGGGTGGCTCAGTGGGTTAAGTGTCTGACTCCTGATTTCAGCTCAGGTCATGAACTCAATGGTTTGTAGAGATCAAGCCCCACACTGGGCTCTGCTCTGACAGCATAGCACAGAGCCTACCTGGGAGTCACTCTCCTCTCTTTCTGCCCCTCCCCTGCTCATGTGTGCATGCTCTCGTTCTCAAAATAAGTAAATAAATATTTTAAAAAGACAAAAGTAGTAAAAATAAAATAAAATAATTTATTAAGGGATACACAAGATAAAAGATGTAAATTGTGATATCAAAAACATAAAACAGGGGTAAGGAGAGTAAAACTGTGGACCCTTAGAATGTCTTCAAAGTCTTTTTTTTTTTTTAAAGTTTATTTGAGACAGAGAGAGAGCATGAGTAGGGGAGGGGCAGAGAGAGAGAGAGAGAGAAAGTCTCAAGCAGCCTCTGCACTGTGACTGCAGAGCCTGATGTGGGGCTTGAACTCATGAACTATGAGATCATGACCTGAGCTGAAGTCCAACACTTAACTAACTGAGCACACAGGCGCCCCATCTTCAAAATTTTTATCAACTTAAAACACTCTATTACAAAAATGTAAGTTATTATATATACAAAAATACAAAAAATAAAGAGAAATAAATCTAAGCATACCATTACATAAAATCATCAAATCACAATGAGAGCAAGAGAAGAAAAAAGGAACAAATGAAGTATGAAATAACCAAAACAATTAACAAAATTGCAATAAGTACATACCTATTATTGATTAATTAAAATGTAAATGAATGAAATTCTCCAATCAAAAGACATACAGTAGCTTAATGGATTAAAAAAAGAAAAGTCCAATTTATATGCTGCCTACAAGAAACTCTTTTCAGATGTAAGGAAACATACAGACTGAAAGTGAAGGAATAGAGAAAAGATACTAATGCAGATAGAAACTAAAAGAAAGCTAGAGTAACTATACTTCTAGCAGACAAAAGGGACTCAAAAAAAGAAAAGACTGTAATAAGAGAGATTGAAGGACATCCATTATAATAAATGGGTCAGTCCAACAAGATGATACAACATTTGTAAATATTTATGCACCCAACATAGCAGCACCTAAATATATAAAGCACATATAAACAGACCCAAAGGGAGAAACAGAAACATACATTAATAATAAGGGACTTTAGCACCTCAGCTTCATCAATGGATAGATAGATCATGAAGAGAGAAAATCAATAAGGCAGTATTGGCTTTAAACCACACTTAGACCAAATGGACTTAACAGATATATATACAGAATATTCCATCCAAGGCAAGAGAATACACATTGTTCTTTAGCATACATGGAACATTCATCATAACAGATCATATATTAGGTGACAAACAAGTCTTAATAAATTTATGAAGACTGAAATCATACCAAGCATCTTTTCCGAGCACAATGATATGAAACTAGAAATCAATTACAAGAGAACTGGAAAAAATCAAACATGTGGAGATTAGACAACATGCTACCACAGAAATACAAATGGTCTTAAGAATCTATTAAAAATACCAGTCAACAAATTGGACAACCTATAAGAAATTGATCAATTCATAGACATATACAACCTACCAAGACTGAACCATGATGAAATAAGGTAATCTGAATGAACCAATTACTAGTACTCAGATTGAATCGGTAACCAAAACCCTACAAACAAAAGTCCAGGACCAGACAGCTTTACTGGTGAATTCTACCAAACATTCAAAGAATTCATATCAGTTGTTCTTAAACTCTTCCAAAAATTAGAAGAGGAGGAGACACTTCCATATTTCTTTACGAGGCCAACATTATCTTGATCCCCAAACCAGACAAAGATGGCCACAAGAAAAGAAAATCACAGGCCAATATCCCTAATGAACATATTTACAAAAATCCTCAACAAAATACTAGCAAACTGTATGCAACAATACATTAAAAGGATCATGTACCATGATCAAGTGGGATTTATTCTAGGGATGCAAGTATGGTTCAACATCTACAAATCAATTAATGTGACTGAGCCACCCAGGCAGCCCGATGTTTCTTTTTACTGCCCAACGTATGCAAATCACCCAAAGAGCAAATTAGCCTTGGTCATTCGATTTCTTTTACACAAAGGTAATAAACCTAAAATAAAAGAAATTTGTACCCCATTTTACTTAATATCCTGACTATTAAGGACTGCTAAACAAACAAATAAATAGCTTAAGTTGAGCAAGGAAATACTTTTAGTAAATTTATCTGAGAAACGATGAAATAATATATTCATTATATGTGTGCAAAACTATTTGATTTTAAATCCTTGTATTTAAGAAAAGCACATGGACGCAATGAATTATGAAAATATACTTAACCACCAAATTTGTAGCAATGAATTATGAAAATATACTTAACTACCAAATTTGTAGCAAGTAAATATTTGAATGTGATTTCCTAAAAGGATTAAGTCTTACACCGCATTAAATAGGTATTCCTCCCTCTTATTTCCAACAGGAGCAACTAAAAAAATTTTCAAATAGTAACCACCCCGAAATGTCCCTATTGAAATACCTGACTTGACTTTTGGAAACTTGATGAGTCTCTCACAGAATGAGAAAAAAGTTAGATCAACTTAGAGACAGTGAGCTTCCCAGCTTGAGGAGTGTTATGATAAGACAGATAAGTTTTCAGATAAAGATTTGGGTCCTTCCAGATCCCAAACCTTATTTTTTTGTACCATTACCCCCAGCATGTAACTGTCCTGATTTACTGTGGACAGGAGCCCAAAGGTCACATGGAACCCGAAGGCAGAATAACAAGTGCTGTGTTTTAGTAGAGAGAATATGGGTGTTGGAATAAGAAAGACTTGAGCTTCAAGAAGGCCTGTGTGACCCTGACCCATTTTTCCCTGGACTTTTGTGAGAATTTAATGTAATAACACGTTTAAAAGAACAAAAGATGTAATAGTCTTTGATGAGGACAACTTATTTTTTTCCTTCACTGATGAAGGCGGCATACCAGTACTGTTTCTAATTAGCTCAATGATTCTAAATACCAGGAAGCATATTTGCTAAAAACAAAACAAAAAAAAGTCATAATTCCAAAGAGAGTTGAGAAATTCTCTCTCAACTGCAGTCAGAAACTTTCCTGATAAAATGGACAGAGACTCAATGTGAAGTGCATTCAGACTGGATGGTCAGAGCACAGCTGGAGGGATGGTTTATAAGCAGCAGACAATGGATGGGACTGTGACAAAAGAGTGCGAATGTTTCCTGCAGCTCGATCCTAAAAACAGGAATACCCTGTAACAAACATAAACACTAAAACAACAACAACGTCAACTTGTCTTAGAACGTTTTTTCCCCTTTAAACAAATCTCTATACATACATGTATGGGGAAAAATAGAAAAATGGGTTCTTTCCCCTTTGAGATTAGAAAGTGGCAAATACAACATCAAGTCAATTCTGGACTGCATGTTGTCTGCAGCCTTCTGACACCAGCAGTCACCTGAGATGACAATGGCACAGGTTAGCTTTCTCTTTGCCGACCCCAGGGCCTTCTACTGATGTGGAGGGTCCTCTCTATTTGGTCCCAACTAGCTGTCTCAACTGGGGGGTGAGGGTGGAGAGTGGAGAGAAAACTGTGTCAGTTCTCTAGGCATGGCTACATTTCCAGATCATGTCAACTGTTCTCATTTTACACCTTAAGAAAATTCAGTGTGAAATTGGCCTCTGCTGAAATGGAGAATTCATAGCCTCGCCCATCATCTGTTACATAGGTAGGATCAATATAAACAAAAGTTATTTAAATTGACTATCCTTTTAAATGTTTATTTATTTTGAGAGAGAGAAAGAGAGAGAAAGAAGGAGAGGGGCAGAAAGAGAGAATTCCAATCAAGCACCACGCTGCCAGCTCAGAGCCTGATGCGGGCTTGATCTAGTGACCGTCAGATCAGGACCTGAGCCAAAATCAAGTTGGATGCTTACCTGACTGATCTACCCAGGTGCCCTGAGTATCTTTTTTTTTTTTTCAAAAATTTTTTTAACGTTTATTTATTTTTGAGAGACAGAGAGAGAGAGACAGAGCATGAGCAGGGAGGGGGCAGGGCGACAGGGAGACACAGAATAGCAGGCTCCAGGCTCTGAGCTGTCAGCACAGAGCCTGACACGGGGCTAGAACTCATGGACCACGAGATCATGACCTGAGCCGAAGTCAGATGCTTAACCGACTGAGCCACCCAGGCGCCCCTGAGTATCTTTTTAAATCAATGGAATATTATGGCATCAATAAGAATAGTCACAAATACAACTCAGAAGAATGGAGAAATGTATTTTATATAATGCCAAAAAGAAAGAGAAGAAAGTTATGTCTAAGGCTGCAGTTAAAAACCTAGGTAAATAGTACTTTCATGGATGTGAGTATTCTAAGATATATATAAAAAAGAATAGAAGAGAGGAAATAAATATCTTTTTCTTGTTATAAAAGTAATAAATGACCATTAAATGAAGGTTGGAAAAATTAGAAAGGAGAAAAAAAATCATTAGGCAGACAGCAATGAACACCATAGTATAATTGGTTCTCCTCTTTCTTTGAATTTGTTTCACAGTTTTAATCATGCTTCACAAAGAAAAATCAGTATTCTACCTCTTGATGTTATTACACAAATATTTATTTATAAGTCTGACCTACAGGATCCCTTCCACATGGCATGAGCAGGAGGTGAACAGATTTCAGAAGAGATGAGTTGAGGGGCCTGCCAGACAGACAGACAGGGTAAGGAACTCACAAAGAGAGATAGGGTGTGGGGCCTACAGGAAAGGCAGGGATGAAGCAGGGGAGAGGCAAAGTTGATCACTGCAACTAGAAAGCAATCCGGAAAAAGCCAGTGAATCTAAAAATTAGTTGGTCAGGAATTTACTATGGAGGAATCGATCTCAGAAGATAAGTGCAACTGAAGATCAGTTGCAATGGGCTGAGAACAGAATGTAATTCTGTACATGGTAAGAGAGGCTGCTGCCTGACTTTTCAAGTTGCAAAGGGAAGGGGAGGTAAGAGACACAGCTTGAGGGAATATGGCTCATCGGGAGATGGAGAGAGGGAAGGACCCCAGGTAAGTGATGGAGCAGGCACTGAGAAGGTCTGGGGATTAAATGTCAGGATGTTTCAGTAATTCTGCCTGGATGCATGTGGAAACTCCAAAATAAATGCAATACTTCAATTGAGAAACATTGATATGCTGCCATGCAGATATGTTCAACACCTCATAGATCTTGGTAGTGTAACCAGGGTGCATGTCAGGAGCTTGGTATGAATTTTTGTGCTTTTCAAGTCATTATTAAATTCATAGCAAAGATCTTATGAAGCACTTGTTCCATGCCAGGCATTCTGCATGCTTTACCTCAATGAACCATTACGCCCATCCTACAAAGTGGCTGTTGTTAGTATTACAAGTTTAAAGTTGAGGAAACCAAGGTGGAGACAGATTAATTTCCCAAGACTGCAAAAACAGGAACAGAGAAGCTGGGTTTGAATTAACTCTGCTTTAAGCAATTGAACACTATACCTAGAAGGGACACGTTCCAGGCACAAAAGAATTGACTCCATTTTATTTTACAGCCGAGTCCAAACAGACTGTTTAACGTGAAACGCTCATTTCTTTGGAGAAAAA
The DNA here is from genome assembly GCF_018350195.1 of Panthera tigris. Classification (NCBI taxonomy): domain Eukaryota; kingdom Metazoa; phylum Chordata; class Mammalia; order Carnivora; family Felidae; genus Panthera; species Panthera tigris. Next base: position 892,797 of record NC_056676.1, on the reverse strand, counting down.
CAAACACAGGTACTAGCTTTTAAAGTGGTAAAATATGAGAATCACTGTGGACTTAAGAGTGGACAGATCACCCCAAGATAAATATAAAGGGAGAACAGGAAAGCAGTAAGAAAAAAATAAGTGTTTTTTCTGATTATAAAAGTCATATGGTAGGGGGCCTCTGGGTGGCTCAGTCAGTTAAGCCTCTGACTCTTGGTTTGGCTCAGGTCATGATCTCATGTTTCATAAGTTCGAGTCCCATGTCAGGCTCCGGGCTGACAGTGTGGAGCCTGCTTGGGATTCTCTCTCCTTTCTGTGCCCCTCCCCCACTCATGCTCACACATCCTCTATCTCTCTTTCGCAAAACAAAATAAACTCACACACACAAAAAAGTCACACGACAGCCATTATAAATAACTTGGGAAAATCGGAAAAGTAGAAAGAAGAAAAAAAAAATCAGGAGGCAGCCAACCACAATGAACATGTTGGTGCAATGCTGTAATTCTGGTGTAATATGCAGAAGTAATTACATTGGACTCCTTGGACTTTTGTCCCTAAGTAAACCCAAGAGATTTTTGGCAAACTGCCCCTATAGTCTGAACTTCTGGAAGGCTTTTCAGGGAACTGAGAATCCCGAAGGGACTGCCAGACGCAAGAGGACAGCTGCAAGTTAGACAAGAGAGGAAGGACATGCTGAGTTGTCTGGCACCTAAAGACCCAAGAATAGAACTTAAGTGGCTAACTTGAGGACCTCTAGAAAAGATGCTGCACCCTAAGAATCTGTACAACCTGTGGGGAGAAGCCTTCCCCTTGACACATCTGTACCATGTGTGAAAAGATATATTTGGAAAGAACAGTCAAGACCATAAAAATGTCTCACAAGGTAAAAGGATAGCAATTCCCATCAGGAGAGTCGGGTAAATGTCAAGTTTCACATTGACATTTGCATTTTATAGTTTAAGAAAGAGTTAATACCAGGGAAAATTACAAAATTTCTTTAGTTCAGTCAACAAAAATGACCACTTCTGATAAGATCATCTGAAATTTTAATCAGGTATGGCCTATCAATATAACATAAGCAAGGAAACTTTACCCCTTTAAGAGTTAGTATTTGTGTCTATTTCCCCCAAAGGCAATAAGCATTTCACTCTAAATAGATAGCATTGCATTAAATGTTATTCTTATCAGAAGGTGGTCGGGTAGATTACATAAAAGTAAAATCAACAACCAAAGTTTCTGTTTGTATTTGGGAAAGTCAACCTGATTGAAAAGAGAAAACCTGAATTTGGGTCATAGAAGATACAAGATGCTTCCATACCGAGTCTTTCCCACTAAGACATCCTTCATGATTTATTTCATTTCATTTCTTCACAAGGAGAGCAAGATCCTGTGAACATGGCAGCATGTGCTGCTGCCCCGAGTCCCCATCTCTACAGCGCTCCAGACACACACAGAGGATGCTGGCGTGTCAGCCTGTACTGTGTCCCCTGTCTGCTCGAACACCAACCACTGTGTAAAAGCTGGAAGACCTCACCAACTGGCAGTACCAGCCCTCCTTAGGAGAACGTGCAATTGTTTCCCTACCTTGTCATGGACGTTTTACAGGCGGGAAAGCAGAGGCACAGAATGATCAGGTGACTGGCCCACAAGGAGTCCAGGAGCTGTGGAAGGGGACGGGCGCAGGTCGGCAGGGCTGTGCAAAGCATCTGTTTCCAGTGGAATGTATGTGCGAAGTTAAGTGAGACAACCACATGCAGGCAGGGTGCAGTTACTTTTTACTTACTTATTTGTTTTTGGTGCTCCACACTCTGTTTATTTTTTTTATATTAAATATAATTTGTTGTCAAATTGGTTTCCATACAACACCCGGTGCTCGTTCCAACAAGTGCCCTCCTCAATGCCCATCACCCATTTCCCCCTCTCCCACCCCCCATCAACCCTCAGTTTGTTTGCAGTATTTAAGAGTCTCTTATGGTTTGCCTCCCCAATTACTTTTTAAAAATACATGTAGCTTTAGTTAGCACACTAGAATATAGGTAGAGATAATTAAAAGAAACAAATTTGCTCCGTACTGAATTGTTATTGTTCCAAAAACTATGTAATGTAAAAATGTCCACTATTTATGTGACTTTTTCAACTCTTTACACCAAACTTTATTTTCCTTTTGTGTTACACAGCAAATTGTTTAAAGGAACACTCCACGATAAAGTGGTGACAAACCAGAAAAATGAGTAAGAGCAAACATTCTTCAAAGACTAAAACAAACCACGTCACCAGCAACCACAAAGGATATTAAAGTCTACGATAAGGGTCTATGATAAGGGTCAGATACTGCCCAAGATATACCAGTGCATATTCACTGGATTGTTACAAGGTTAATGGGGAATTCAAACTTTTCCTTGTGTTTTAAAAACATCAAAGTTTGTTAATTATCTAGAACTGAGTTTGTAATGACAATAATCATCCGTAAGTTCTGAGTGTAACCTTAACTTGCCCATTACCTACTGGTATCTTACTGGAATTAAGACATTGCATGGGACTTTTCCTCTTTGGGGGGAAAATAATTTGTGTTCAGTTGGAGCTAGGTAAAAGCAGCACTTTTCTGCAACAGAAGCATCAATGTATAAAACTGGTTCCTTCAATCAATTACAGAACTTAGAAGTTTGGTACATATATAAAAAGATGATAGGTGTCTTTAGTAATACATCAAAGACTCATCAACTTCAAACTGAGATGAACCTATGCACAATGTTGGCCAACAACAGAAATTAAGAATTTAAATGGTATCCGTGTAGTGGAGCATTCAGTTTATCTAGGAAGAGTTAAGCCAATACTGGTTTCTGCTCTCCTGGTTATTTGCAATTTAATATAGTAGTGCTAATGCAGCTTAAGATATTTAACCAATGAGAAATATATACATTGAAGACTGTATAACCAGTTTCTGACTTGCCTCCAGTTTAGGAAATAACCAAACACAGTGGACGATCAGCAAAAAAGACATTATCCTTCACTCTCTACCATTCATAATTTCTCTGCGACTGCCCTTTTTATTACGAGTTCATAACAGAGGATCAGTGGCTGGCCTGCTCTAAGAAGGCATAAAGGCTTAGTTTTTGGTGTTCAGGGATATTTTTCCAATTCATTAAGATGTTCCTGCCCCCAAATACCCAGAGTTCTCTTCTCTTCCCTGTCTCTCTCATTCTTCCCATTCTATGGGGGGACATAGGCCCACAGTATCTGAACTTGGGATTCAAAATTCTTGTTCTCACAGAAATAATGTTATAATGTGGTTAAGAAGAGAAGAAGTTTTGTTATCAGTAAAATGTTACAATACATTAGTGTGAAACAGACTTTTGGGAGCTGGCCTGGGAATGAAGCCATGATTTCTATTACTGTTCTTTGGGCAGATGCAGTCTAAATTCCAAAAAAAGAAGTTTTGGGAAGCAACTCATTCATACTTTATGGCTATATACTTTGGGGTCAGGAAGTAAAAAGTAGAAAGGTCAGGGACATGAGGACACTCTAAACTTAACTAATCTTGGGGCACCTAGGTGGCTCCATCGGTTAAGCGTCTGACTTCGGCTCAGGTCATGGTCTTGCAGTTTGTGAGTTTGAGCCCCACATCAGGCTCTGTGCTGACAGCTCAGAGTCTGGAGGCTGCTTTGGTTTCTGTGTCTCCCTCTCTCTCTGCCCCTCCCCCACTTGTGCTCAGTCTCTCTCTCTCTCAAAAATAAACATTAAAAAAATTAAAAAACAAACTCACTAATCTTCTTTCCTATCACTATAATTACCTGTGAGAACTTTTAGTCCTAAACATTCACCTACAGGCTTATTTTTATTTTTTTAATGTTTACTTATTTTTGAGAGATAGAGATAGACAGAGCATGGGGGGCGGGGGGGCAGCAGAGTGAGAGGGAGACAGAACCTGAAGCAGGCTCCAGGCTCCTAGCTGTCAGCACAGAGCCCAACACGGGACTCAAACCCGTGAGATCCTGACCTGAGCTGAAGTCGGATGCTCAACTGACTGAGCCACCCAGGCACCCGAACCCCACCCCCCAACCTAGAGGCTTAAATTACAACATGTAGTTTGGGCATTATTTGTATATGTGTATGCAGAGGATCTCATCCTTTGAGTAATGTGAAGGGCAGATATGTTCCTATAATATACATGTGTTCCGGAAAACAAAAAGCAGGAATTTTTTCAGCCTAAATATCTAGGCCCCAGATGACAGTTCTAGCTGGTGGGGGGAGGGAGGGCTCACCCTGCAGTTGGAGCAGGAGATCATACCCAGCATCTCCCTTGGAGAACGAGGCCAGTGAGTGGGCGGAGTGGGTGGAGGCAAGCTGGGAATCAGTGCAGGACAATCATAAGGGCGAGTTAAACCAGTGACTCAGAGAAATAGCCCCCCTCCCAGGCCCCCAGGAGCCCATCTGAGGTCAGCGTGCCTTCAGATCACAGTTGTGGCTCTACACTTGAGGTCACTAGGCCTATGGGTTAGTTTTCATTAGCTGTCTCTTTTTTGGCCCAGCAGATATGGAAAGTTATCCCTGACTGACAAAAGATAATGTAACAGAAGTGGGTGTGGCCTTCAAGGAGCTTTAGGCTTCAGGGAGCTTCAAAGACCTTATGTGACCTATATAAGGTCACGTAAAAACTCGTTAACATGCCTGAGCCATGTCTACTTGTCTAAGAATTTTGCTTCTACTATTTTATTCAGTTTTGATAACAGTCTTGTCAGGTAGATAAGATACTGTTAACATTCTTACTTGATAGATGAGAACTGTCTACCACAGTTTTGCTGTCAGTGACAGTGTGATGTGCTTTCCACGCTACAGTGATTTTTAGCAAATGTAGTAAAAGCTCACATACACTGAGTGCCTTGAATACCCAATCCCACAGGAGAGGAGACAGACTATCTATAGCAAAGCACAGATTTCCCTTCATGAGGGAAACCATACCATCTAGTCCAAAGAATAAATGTGCCGACTCCCATTCCCAACCATTGTCAGCTCCATTAAAATGCAGTGTAGACAGAAAGGAATCTGACTCTATTCTATTCCAACTGTCAGAGAATTATCGCTGGTGGACAAAATGAAAGGTGAACACACCACATCATCATACGGAGGTGTTGCTCTCCCCAGGTCCTGCTGTGCGGTGTGCCTATTTCCCCAAGGAGATTTCAGTGATGTGACAGACTGGAATCACATCTCCTATGTTTTTTTCACGTCTTAGGTATGTAGTAAGTGCTTGGAGTCCTGGTTGGCACCCACAGATGCACGTCGGAATAATTTTTTCTCAGTTCCTTCAAAAAGTCATTATCCTGGAATTGTGGTTTTACATAATGGAGTGCTATGGCTGAATTCATTTCTAATGTGTTTTCTGATTGCTTTTTCCTAAGAGTATATATACAACCCCTTCTGAAATCTGTGCTTTTAGGGCACTGAAATAATGATCCTGAGTGGAGACTGGGAGAAAACAACAGCAAAGAGTAGATAAAAGATACAATAAAAGGGAACTGATTATACCACTTGTTATTTATAAGTATTATAGATTTAGGAAAAATCTGACTCAAAGACGAAGTCTCAAAGGAAATTGAAAAATATGCTCTGCTAAAGGAAAATGAAAATAACTCTACATCACAATTGGTGGGATGCAGCTAATGCAGTGCTGAGAAGAAATCTTATAGCATTAAATGCATATTTGAGGGAAGTCTCAAATCAATAACCTAAGCTCTCTCATCAATGACCCCATAAAAATAAGAGCAAACTAAACCCAAGCAAGCAGAAAGAAGGAAATAATCTAGATAAGAACAGAAATCAATACAGTTAAAAATAAAAAAAAAAAAATGGAGAAAATCAATGAAATAAAGAACGGGTTCATGGGAAGATCAATAAGATTGACAAACCTCTGGCAAGACCAAGAAACAGAACACACAAATTACCAATTATCAGAAATAAAACAGGGCATATAACTACAGACTCCATAGACATCAAAAGAGTAATAAGGGTAACACATAACTCTACACACATAAATATGACACATGAGATGAAATGAACCAATTCCTTGAAAAAAGACAAAAGACCACAACTCATACATTTTGAAATAACAACTATCATTCACATGATACCTGATGTTTTTCAGATTTATCTCCTTGTTTGCATTCATTAGCACTCTTAATCCAGGTATCCAAAAGGTCACAAATGGTTGAGCACTCATCTACCCACCCCCATATTTCCTCTTCAACAGTCTTGATCATTTAAAAACAGCAGGTAAGGGGACACCTGGGTGGCTCAGTCGGTTAAGCAACCAATTTCGGCTCAGGTCATGATCTCGCAGTCTGTGGGTTCAAGCCCAGTGGGTTTGAGCCCCATGTCAGGCTCTCTACTGACAGCTCAGACCCTAGAGCCTGCTTTGAATTCTGTGTCTTCCTCTCTCTCTGCTCCTTCCTGGCTAATGCTCTGTTTCTCTCTCTCTCTCAAAAATAAATAAACATTGAAAACAGAAACAACAAAAAAAAAGGTAAGACAGTAATGTTTATAAAAGTTTTCTTTCTTAAGAAATTAAGAAAACTTGCTTCAATTTCCTGTTAAGATTTTCTAGACCTTCATTTGATAAAGTTCCCCAGAATTGGGTGCTTGGTTTCTTTCAGTAAAGATCAGATGTAGGTATGTGATATGTGTGCATGTTTTCTAATAATTTTAATTACTGTGAAAATTAGATAAAACTGCTGTTCCAGAATCTTTATTTGAATGTGCAATACTGCCGTATACCTAATTCTGAATGTTGCTAATATTAATATAAAGAAAAATGATTAAGTACAGTATTTAAAAAAATTCTACTCACTACTACATTTTAAATTGTTTCAAAAACATTTCCCTTCACCATCAGAAGATATGTACAGTCCCGTGGTGATGAGCAGAAGCATCTGAATGAGCTGAAGCCAACTGGGCCACTTACCAGCAGTGTCCATTTGAGCAAGTTTCCCAACTTATGGAATAGGGGTGGCCACAGTTTCTAACATGTAGTATTATTGGGAAGATTAAATGAGATCATTCATGCAAAGAATTCAGTACAAAGACATAATTATGGTATGTTCTTTTAAGTGTTAATTTAGGGGCGCCTGGGTGGCTCAGCGCATTGGGTGCCCGACTTTGGCTCAGGTGATGATCTCGTGGTTCATGAGTTTGAGCCCTGCATGGGGCTCTCTGCTCTTAGTGCAGAGCCCACTTTAGATCCTGGGCCACCCTCTCTTTCTGCCCCTCTCCTGCTCACAGGCACTCTCATTCTATCTCTCAGAAATAAATAAAAACATCTAAATAAAAATAATTAAAACAAAAAAAGTAAAAGTGTTAATTTAGGGGCGCCTGGGTGGCTCAGTTGGTTAAGCGTCAGATTCTTGATATCGGCTCAGGTCGTGATCTCATGGTTGTGAGATCAAGCCCGTGTCCAGCTCTATGCTGAGTGTGGAGCCTACTTGGGATTCTCTCTCTCTCTCTCTCTCTCTCTCTCTCTCTCTCTCTCTCTCTTTCTCTCTCTCTCTCTGCTCTGCCCCTGCTCAGGCTGGTGTGAGCTCTCTCTCTCTCAGAAAAAAAAAAAAAAATCTTAATTTTGACTCTTGTTTTTCACTGTTAACTAAAATCCGAAAATTTTCCATTATTCATTAATTCACTTCGTAACGATTTCATGAGTACCTACTATTTCCCAGACACAAAGTTTCATAAGGCAATCCCTGACTTGAAGTTGCCTACTCTCCAGGGACAGTAAAGGAGGTGGGGGCGGGGGAAGGCGGGGGAAGGCGGGGGGGGGGGGGGGAGGAGAAAATTTCCATAGAGTATGGCCAATGGTATAGGGTAATATTTGTAAATCATGCAGGTAAGAGGTATGTCTTAGAAGTTCTACGAACTGTTGGTCTTAATGCAGAGTGGAGTTAGAGAAAGTTACCAAAAGGAGTGAAGCCAGACCTCAGACTTGAAATAAAAAGTAGAATGGTAGGCTGGCTACTGGAGCAGAAGAGTGCTGAGGACTGTTGAAAAGAAGTCAAAATACTTTAGTATATTTTTACAACTATAGTTCTTAAGTACATTTCCTCATAATATGAGCTTTCAAAAAAGTCATCCTATAGTTACAGAAATACTAATTAGGGATACTTTTAAAAAATAAGATTACAAAGGGGGTACTTGGCTGGCTCAGTTGGTGGAGCATGTGACTCCTGATCTTGGAGTTGTGAGTTCAAGATCCACATTGGGTGCAGAGTTTACTTAAAAATAAAAATCTTATAAATAACAAATAAATGTAAATAACTCTTCTGTTTTCTTTGACTTTTCCACTTATTTGACTATAAAAAGCATATTATGTTTTGGATAACGTCAACACTTTCCTCTGTGCTGTAGGCCAGCTTACCCATTCCCAACCAAATGAAAAATCTAGAGAACAGTTTTATTGACTGTTCCATCAGAAAGTTATGGTCATTGGGGCACCTGGGTGGCTCAGTTGGTTAAGCATCTGACTTCAGCTCAGCTCATGATCTTGCAGTTTTGTGGGTTTGAGCCCCACATTGGGCTCTGTGCTGAGAGCTCAGAGCCTGGAACCTGCTTTGGATTTGGTGTCTTCCTCTCTCTCTGCCCCTCTCCCGCTCACATTCTGTCTCTCTCTCTCTCTCAAAAATAAACATTAAAATTTTTTTTTAAAAAGAAAATTATGGTCATGAATGAGTCTTATGACTTTTTCATGATATTCTTCATAGAGTGTTTAAAACTCAAACATTATCTCAGTACAGTCCCTCATTCAGTCAAACAGGTTCCAAAGGTATTTTTTGTTTTTGTTTTTGTTATGACCTCCTATCAAACATTAACTTGGGGGGGAAATAAAACAGTCAATTTACAGTGATACATTCAGCAAAATTCTTCTTACCCGATTCTTTATTCCATAAAGAATTCTCCCTTTTTTTTTAAAAAAAAAACTTACTCTTTTTCATTTTATATTTTAAATAATTTTTTTAATCCAAATATAACCTACACTGTTATGTGAGTTTCAGGTGTATAATATAATGACTCAGCAATTCTATACATCATTCCTCAGTGTTCATCACGATTAGTGTACTTTAATACCCCCTCTAGCTACCAATTGTTTGTTCTCTGCATTTCAGAGTCTGGTTTTTGTTTGTATCTTTTTTGTTACTTTGTTTTATTTCTTAAGTTCTACATATAAGTGAAATTTCTCTGACTTATTTTGCTTAGTGTTATACTCTCAGGTCCATCCATGTTGGTATAAATGGCAAGATTTCATGTTTTTATGCTGAGTAATATTTTATCATACACACACACGGACGCGCACACACGCACACACATCTTCTTTATCCATTCATCAGTTGTTGGACACTCTCCTTCTTAATTCTCGCTCTTTCTCGTCTATAGAATTTTTTACTTCTTCCTTTAAAACGTGGATTAGGATACGGAGAAAGTTGGTCCAGTGCATAGTTAGGCACAGGCAGGGTCCCCACCCTGGAAAGAGAATGCAGCTGCTAATAGGCAGTCCTAACTGGGCTTCAGGTCTGAGCCACTAAAAGACAGCTTCCCTTAGGAAAAAGGGATTCTTAAAGTTTATTTATTTTTGAGAGAGAGACAGAGTCCAAGTAGGGGAGAGGCAGAGAGAGAGGGAGACATAAAATCTGAGGCAAGCTCTAGGCTCCGAGCTGCCAGCACAGAGTCCAACGCAGGGCCTGAACTCACGAACCGAACCGAACCGTGAGATCATGACCTGAGCTGAAGCCGGACACTTAACTGACTGAGCCAACCAGGTGCCTCAGGAAAAGCGATTCTTAAGTAGACTGTCTGTTAAGTACCAAACTCCACTTCTCAGGACTGCTGGATAGGAATCTCCAAGGAAGTTCCATGTACCCGTCATTGCACCTGACTCTTCAGACTTCCAGGAATCAGTTTTTTAAAAAGCAGGGAATTCAGCTTAGAACATGGCTCTTGCATTTCATGATTAGTTTCTTATTTCATAATTACTAGACTATACAGCTGAGGTAATGCTTTAGTGTACATAAGTTTCTTCAGCTGATTCACAAGTTTAATAGTCTAATGATCACACCCTTCCTCCTGGGGAGGGGGAGAAGAGATGAGGTGTGTGGTGTGAAGGGGCGAGATCACACAGAGTCTGGGAAGGGAGTAAAGAAAGAGAGGGCTGAGGTTAAAGACAGGACTTCACGATCTTTCTTCCCAGCTTCACGATCACCCTTATTATCTTCTGGTCAATGTCCTGAGCCCTTGATCCTTCCCACAAAGGCCCACAGCCCCCAAGCTTGTTATTGTTTTTGCCCTTATATCTGGGTCCAGCTAGGAAAAAAGTCACATGATGGACAAGGCTGGTAATGTAGTAAAATTACCATCTCTAATCTTAATTGTTTCTTTCATCTCCAGTTAGTCCTCTCTGCAAATCCCACAGGTGGGTTCTATCAGGCTTTGCCATTTCCCTTAAGCTTCTTACCCCATACCTCTAACCCTTTCTTTCTCTCAGCAAGAGCATTGTGCACAATTTTGTAGAGGAAAAAGTGAGGCTTAATTTCCATACGCTAGCACCTGTAAGCTTACCTGGACCTAACCAATCTGCCCATTCACTGAAAAAATATCACTTACAGCAATCATGTTCTAGGCTCTATAACAGCTGCCAGAGATATAAAGATGAATAAAATACAGTATGTGTTCTCAAAAAGTCCAGCCCTCCTGTCCTCCCTCCTCCTGACTTGGAAGAGAGATGGTGTTCTTACCCAAGATGAAATTCCTCAGTGTACCTCTGTCTCTGACCTTCTCTTGTAACTCTGCCTCTTCTCCATGTTCAATCTATTCTTATGCAAAAATTTCTTGCTTTCAGGGAGAAATAAATGTCCATGGTTCTCCAAGTTGAAGAAAAGAAAAAGGTCTTCTTTACTGTGATTTCCACTAGTCATCATCCCATTTGTTAGGTTTCTTCTTGGTCAAGCATCTTGAAAGAATAATTGTTTGCTTCAACCTTCAGTAGTATAGCTTCCCCCAAGCCAGTCCATTAAGACACCTCGCAGTCCAGTCTCTGATGACTCCATGGTGGCTACCTAAAAGGGGCACCGTCTTTTCTTGTTTCGTCTTTCTGTCGACCACCTTCTTTTCCTGAGACATTGGATGACTATCATCCCCTCTGGTTCCTGCTGCCCCCTAACAGTGGCTCATGTTGAGGGTCTTTCCTTCCTCTTCCCCTTCTGCACAATTCTCTTGCTTGCGCCCTGCAAGCCTCACCCCACACGATGGTCAACCCCATTTGCTTCTCGGCTCCATCCCTACCTGCTGATCTGCAACTTGGGCCTGGACATCGGGCCTCTACTCTGTCCAAAAATTGATTGTATCATACAAATTACAAGTGAACCTGTCAAAATGGAACTAGACGTTTTCACTGTCTTCAGTATTACCTGTCTTGGTTAACACCCCCCCATCAACTTGCAACTGTCTCAGTCAGAATCTGGAAATTGTTTTAGACTCTTTCCTCTTCCCCAACCAAACAACCCCAAGGGAGGATTGTCAACTTTAATCACCTTCCTAAGGCTTCTCTCACAACAGCCTTCTCAGTGGCCACTCTGCCTACCTCTCACTCCCTCTTGCTGTTGCCAGATGCCTATTGTACTTACAAACCTGTGCTCCTCTTACTCCATCGCTGTTCCAAGCTCCCTCCATCAAAGGGTCAGAGAGCCTGCTGTTGAAATATCACTCAGGTATTTAAGCTGCAACAATGGACTCACCTACTTCTTGAAATTCTATCAGTTTTTGCCTCACATGTTTCAAAGGTCTGTCGATCTTTTCTTGGAGAAGTGGCCCATTGATCATTACAAAATGTTCCTCTTTATCCCTGATAATTTTCCTTGCTGTGAAGTCTGCTTTGTCTGAAATTAAAACAGCTACTCCAGCTTTCTTTTGATCACTATTAGCATGGTATAGCTTTTTGGATCTCTTTACTTTTTTAAAATTAAGGTGTAATTGACATATAACATTGTATTAGTTTCAAGTATATAACATAATGATTCGATATTTGTATGCATTGCAAAATGATCACCACAGTGACTCTAGTTAACATCTGTCATCATATATAGTTGCAAAAAAAATTTTTTTTTCTTGTGATGAGGACTTTTAAGATCTACTCTCTTAGGAACTTACAAATATGCAATATAATATTAAAACTATATTCATCATGCTACACATTATATACTCCTGACTTACTTATATACAAAGTTTGTACCTTTGGACCCCCGGTCACCCATTTTGCTCAACCCTTCTAACTGCCAACCCCCCTCCCCCAGCAACCACTAATCTGTTCTCTGTATCTATGAGCTTAGCTTTTTTTTTTTTTTTAATATTCCACATTTAAATGAAATCATATGGCATTTGTCTTTTTCTGTCTAATTACACTTAGCATAATGCCTTCCATGGATAACAAGTCTCATGCATGTTACAAATGGCAGGATTTCATTTTTTGTGGCCGAATAATATTCCATCATATACTTTTTGTATCCATCCATCCATCCATCCATCCATCCATCCATCGATGGACACTTAGGTTGTTTCTGTATCTTGGCTATTGTAAATAATGTTGCAATGAACATAGGGGTGCATACATCTTTTTGAATTAGTGTTTTTGCTTCCTTCAGATAAATACTCAGAAGTGGAATTTCTGGGTCATATGGTATTCCCATTATTTTTAGTGTTTATTTATTTTGAGAGAGAGAGTTTGTGTTTGTGTATGAGCATGAGCAGGGGAGGGGCAGAGAGAGAGAATCCCAAGCAGACTCCATGCTGTCAGTGCACCTTGGGGTTTGATCTCATGAAACTTGAGATCATCACCTGAGCTAAAATCACGAGTCGGTTGCTCAACCAACTGAGCCACCCAGGTGCCCCATGGAACTCCTATTTATAATTTTTTGAGGACCCTCCATACTGTTTTCCACAGCAGCTACAACAATTTACACTCCCACCAATAGTGCCATCCTGTTACTTTAATGTGTTTTTATGTTTAAAGTGAGTTTCTAACAGGTAACGTGGTTGCTTTTTCCACTGTCAGTCACTGCCTTGTAATTGGTGAATTTAAACCACCAATGTTTAAAGTGAATACTGATACAATAGGATTAATGTCTGCTGTATTTGTTACTGTAATCTATTTATTGCTCTTGTTCTTTGTTCCTATTGTTGTCTTACCTACTACTTTCTGTGGTTTTAAGTGAGTGTTTTTCTTTTCTCTTCTGTTAATATATCAATTATACTTCCTTCTAAAACCTTTTCAGTGGTTGCCCTTGAGCTTGCAATATATATTCCCAACTAATTCAATTCACTTTCAAAAAACACTATATCACTTTATGGGTAGTGCATGCACTTTATATCAAAGTATTCCCAATTCCTCCCTCCCATCCCTTATAATATCGCCGTCATTCATTTTTACATATGCATATATATATACATAAGCTCAAATCACTGGATACATTGTTGCTATTGTTTTGAACAAATGGTTATTTAGATCATTTAAGAATAAGAAATGTATTTAATTTTACCTTTATTTATTCCTTCTCTAATGCTCTTCCTTTCTTTATATAGATCTTTATTTCTGACCTTTCCTTATTTCTAAAGAATTTCTTTTAATATTTCTTAGAAGGCAGTCTATGTTGACAAATTCCTTATTATTTTGTTTGTCTGAGCTATTGTTTCTCTTTTACTTTTTTTTTAATTAAAAATTTTTTTAAAAAATATTTATTCATTTTTGAGAGAGAGAGAGAGAGAGAGCACAAGCAGGGGAGAAGAGAGAGGGGGAGACACAGAATCTGAAGCAGGCTCCAGGCTCTGAACTGTCACAGCAGAGCCTGATGTGGGACTCAAACCTACAAACCACGAGACCATGACCTGAGCCAAAGTCGGACATTCAACCAACTGAGCCACCCAGACGCCCCTATTTCTTGTTTACTTCTAAAGAATATTTTAGCTGTATTAAGATCCTACACTGATGTCTTTCTTCCTGTCAATACTTTAAATGTTTCATTACACCCTCTTTTTGCTTGCATCATTTCTTAATAGAGTCTGATGAAATTCTTACCCTTGCTTCTCTGTAGGTAAAATGTTTTTCCCCGCCCCTCTGGCTTGTTTCAAGGTATTTTTTTTTCTTTGATTTGATTTTCTGCATTTGAATAGGATATGCCTAGGAACAGATTTTATTTATCCTGCTTGATGTTCTCTGAACTCCCTGAATCTGTAGTCTGTTGGCTATCATTAATTTTGGAAAATTCTCAGTCATCACACATAGTCCTTCAAATATTTCTTTCAATCCTTTCTGTCTTTGTTCTCTGGTATTCCCATTATGTGTGTGTCATACCTCTGTGGACCATAACTGGTCCACAGTTCTTAGATATTAAGTTCCCTTCATTCTTTTTTGATTTTTGCATTTCATTTTTAGAAGTTTCTACTGACATTTATTCAGGCTCACTGATTCTTTCCTTGTCCATGTCCGGTGTATTGATGAGCCCATCAAAGGCATTCCTCATTTCCGTTATGTTGTTTTGCACTTCTGGCATTTTCTTTTCATTTGCTTTTGGTTCCTCTGAACAACAGGCAGCTGAATGTACCACTTCCATAAAACATCCAGGCAGGAACCTGTTTTTTTTCTTTTTGTTCATATTCTGCTGCTATATGACAGTTGGCTGGCTTTTATTCAAAAGAAGACAGAAGGATCCCTGTGACCAAAATCTGTGCCTTAAATGTTCTGATTCTTTCCTTAGTACCTAGCAAAGCAGTAGCAAGGCAGCAGCATTGTTGGTTCTGTTAGTAAACTCAAAATGTATTGGTATTTATTCAATTAAACATTCAAATTTCTTCCAGTTATATAAAACTGAGTCTAAAGAAAAGGTAATCCGGCTCTAGTTCACTGGGCCAGACCAGAACTGAATAATAGAATCAGGGCAAGAAGAAACAGATAAACTGAAACGTCACCAGGGCAGGACTGTGCCACTGACCCTCAGGCATCATTTCCACACTCGTTATTTCAGTGCCATGTGGCACTACCTCAGTGGGAGGAAGCAGACCTTGGGAGCAACTACCAGACAGGCCAGCCTTCCTTTCTGCTCATTCTCCAAATTAGGAGGCTCTAAGTGTAACTCAGGAGAATAACTCCAAATATAGGATTCCTAGGGGCACCCAGGCCGGTGCCCTTGTATCCTTCTGGAAATCTATCCTTACGTTCAGTGAAGAAATTATCTTTTCTAATACACATTCTGCCAAGTTTCGTCAGGTGTCATCATGGAGGTACCTGAAGTGACAGTGAGTGCACTGAGTCATATCCTTTATTACTCCAGGGATGATTAGCCCCACAGATCCTACCCACCAATCCAGAGGGGAGCCTGCATGAACTGGGGTTCCCTCTAGCACCACTCAGTGGGCACACTCGGGGTGGACGAGCCAGCAGTGCCACAGCCCTGCCTTGTGACCTCTCCTTACACAAGTTCTTTCTTTATACACAAAACTTTGAAGAGAGGGAAAACATAAAATCTCCTTCCTACTTTTTCACTGCACTTGTTAGCAAAGCAGAGGTAAGTGGGTGATTCAGCTAATGCGAAAACTACAATGATAAGGAAAAAGACCAGCTTTTGCGTTGTTTGGTTTTGGTTTAGGCTCTCTCCTATTCTGGTAAATGGAATATCAGGATTCTCCACAGAATCATGTGACACAAGGCAGCAAACAGCTGCCCTCTGGCACAGTATGTAAATGAACTCAGTCACCCTCTGGGTTTTCCCCTCTTCTTTCCCTGCTCTTTATGGAGGACACAGAATCATAGGGAGGAACTAGATGAAGTTTGCTCTGTACTTTAAGAGCAGGCAGGAAGCCAAACTGCAAATACAATGACTGGATTCAGTTTTACAAGCAAACACTGGAACTGAATTCACCCTAGTCCGGGAAGAATGCCTCGGATCAGAACTAGCAGGAAATCCAATTCAAAATAGGGTGTGTCATTTTTAATTCACAGTATGGCCTTTACACCTTTAATGAAGTCCTTTGGAAATAAATGCTTCCTTCTGTGAAAGGTCCACACAAAAGCCTAAATTTCACTCAATGTTATCAGAAATGTTGTGCAGGAATGTCTGCATTCCCACAACTCGCAACTCCCACAACTCCCACAACTCTACCCTTGGCAGAGACGTTAGCTGTGCTCTCTCTCCTTTGGATACTGATTGTTAGTCTTAGAAGACATTAATGATTACTTAACTATCCCAACTCCCTTCCGACCTCTGACCCCTCTCTTACATCATGTAACTATCAACTCCACTCTTGTTCTCTGGGTCACTTGAATACCTGAATATGAGAACTCTTTGAGATCTTGAGAGAATGAGGACAGTCACATACTTTGGCCCAAATATCTCCTTAAATGTGGCAGGAGGTTTAGAAGCCTGTCTCTTATGCCTCTAGCTGGAGGGGACGGCACTCTGATGAGGGAGGGACAGGAGGGACAAACGCAAATGCCAAGAGCCTGCGGTTCCTGCGGGGGAGCATCAGGAGAGGTCAGAACTTCACACCCAGTTATCCATGGTGGGGCCTTACCAACACTGTGGTTATAGGAGCCCACAGGGATTGCTGTCAGGCACGTGAAACAGCGAGCTAAATTCCAGTTACAAACATTTTCATTTGGATGTATAGGAGGAGAGAACAGAAGAAATTAAGTATGAAATAAAAGCTTCGCAAACTTAAAGGTTTTAGTGAGGAATAAGAAGCAAGAAGCTGTGTGGGGGTGGTGGTGGTGGTGGATATTTCTCATCCCCACAACGGGATTATTTTATGTGAACTCTTAAACATTTTATGTGATTTAGCCTCAGATGTAGAGTTGCCGGATTTACCAAATAAAATATAGGATGGCCACTTAAATGTGAATTCTAGATAAATGATGAGTAACTTTTTAGTGTAAGTATGTCCCCTATCTTAACTGAAATTCACATTTCCCTGGGTACCCTCTATTTTATTTGGCAATCCTACTCAGGTGTCAATTCTACTGAACTGATCCCTAAAATAACTTGTGTCTCTAAACACAAATAAAAAAATGAGTGCTGGGATTCTAGACCCATTGGTTTGTGAATCAAACCAATGCCGGCAAGTTGTACCTGAGCCTTCATGGCATTCAGTCCAGCTATAATGATTTTCTCCCGGGGATGTGGACAAAGATGGCATGTCTTCACCCAAAGACAGGAAAACAGAGGGGCCCACAGTTCTGTAAAAAGACTTTGCAACAGCTCCTGAATACTAAAATTTTAACACCAGAGAAACTAGGTTATGTAATGGCGTGTACCACACTTCTGTTTTCTTGAGGAAGTTAGCACTTCTTATTGAGAAGGCTGTGGCTTCGTTGTGCTGTTATTACTATTAAAAGAAAACACGTTCTTTTGCATTCTCAGACTACAGAGCAGTATGTAATAAAGAGAAAAGAGTGGCAAACCCGGACACAACGTGTTTTCAATCAGGGATCAAACGCCATCTGTGTTACCAACCAACATGAACACAGATATGCACTGAAGTCAAGAGGGCAGCAGCCCCCTGGAACTGCAGCCTGTACTGCTCTGGACTCCACAGAATTTACTGAAGTTGGTGGCTGTATGGAGGAATTTCTAGACAGCTCAAGTGTTAAAGTTACACCTTTTAAACCTCTGTATTCAGGTGGTTTTTTCTCCCAAAGCACACACAGTTTTCAAACCTCCATGAACAGCGGGAATGTGACTTGCTCTGTTGTATCAGTTCTCAGTCTACACTGGTTCTGTATTTGGCCACAGAACTGACATTCCAGGCTACAGTCCTATTAAAGACCACCTCTGTGTGATGCCTCAATCTTACTGGGTTGGTTAGGGTCAAACAGAACAAAATAAGTTTTCAGTAAAATGCCAAGAAACTTCACAAAAAGGAAATTAGGTGAACATACACCAAAGTAGTACTAAGTTCAAATTCTAAAACTTTTTTTTTTTTAATGTTTATTTATTTTTAAGAGAGCACAAGCAGGGGAGAGGCAGAGAGACGGACACAAAGGAGCTGAAACAGGCTTTGCGCTGACAGCCACGAGCCTGATGTGGGATTCGAACTCACAACCGCGAGATCATGACCTGAGCTCAAGTTCGATGCTCAACTGACTGAGCCACCCAGGTGCCCCAGGTTCAAACTCTAAAACAAAAATCTCGAGGCACCTGGGTGGCTCAGTCAGTTAAGTGTCCAACTTCAGCTCGGGTCATGATCTCACAGCTTGTGACTTTGAGCCCTGCATCCAGCTCTGTGCTGACAGCACAGATCCTGCCTCCCTCTCTCTCTGCCCCTCCCCCACTCTCTCTTTCTCTCAAAAATAAACACACACACAAAAAAGAATTAAAAAAAAAAAGAAAATCTTAAAAAAACCCCTAATTCTTAATGTTAAATGTTGCTTTCAAAACAATTGGCAAAAACATCATTACGTTATTATAGATTTCACACAAAATACATATTAAAGAGTTTTGTTAGAAATAGTAATATGGGGAGCCTGGGTGGCTGAGTTGCTTAAACATCCGACTTCTGCTCAGGTCATGATCTCCTGGTTTGTGAGTTCGAGCCCGGAGTTGGGCTCTGTGCTGACAGCTCAGAGCATGGAGCCTGCTTAAGATTCTGTCTCCCTCTGTATCTGCCCCTCCCCCGCTCACACTCTGTCTCTCTCAAAAATAACATAAACATTAAAAAAAAAAAAAAAAGAAAAAAAAAAGAAAGAAATAGTAATACTAGGGGCACCTGCCTGGCTCAGTTGGTAGAGCATATGACTCTCGATACTGGGGTCATGAGTTAAAGCCCCATGTTGGGAGTAGAGCTTACTTAAAAAAAGAAAAAAATAGTAAGGAAGAAAAGAAGTAGTTTTAGTGCCAGGAGGAAAAAAAAAAAAAAATCCATCCCAAAACAAGGATATCCAGTAAATAAAACACTTCTTAGAATTAAAAAATAAAGACAAATCATGTTTTAAAAATTTAATACTCTCCACTTTTAACTGTCTTTTTGAAAAGAGCAAAGCAATAGAATATGCACAGACAACACAATGATATTTTGTGATTTCTAATATGGACACATTTGTACCCTACCTAACCTCTGCAAATGGGGACAGGGAGAAGTGGGGTGGGGAAAGGGGCACTGTTCAGCCTAAGGTCACTCTAGCAGCCAAGAACAGCAGAACTTCCTCTTTGCCTTTGAGCTCACAGGCCCTTGCATTTCCAAGTTGGCTCTGACCAAACCTTTAGTAGCTTTTCCTGCTGCTGACAACCAAATGGGGAAAATAAATGAATTTTAAAATGATTATTGTCTTCACAAATTTGGGGAAAGAAACCATGTAAGGAGAAACACATGTGGGTAAATACAGTCACATATTATTATGGATGCTGCCGGAACCAGAGAGCCAAAGCACACACTGAATCTAAAACAACGAAGCAGGCGGGAACAGGATGATCCTTTTAGTACTAAAATTCTTTTTCTCCTGCTCATACATTTCTAAGAACTAGGAACATCCTTCATTAACACAAAATACTGCCCTATCTTGCTGATTAGATTAGATTTCCATCTACGAAACCTAACGGGAATGCTTCCAAATAGGAAATGCATCTCTCCTTTATTAGAAAAACGAAAAACATCTGAGCATTTTTTCTAGTATCCTCCTCACAGGTTCTGTCTGTATCTTCTTTATCTACAGCCACCACATTCCATAATACCCAAGAAAGAAATTTCTGGTTTTGATTATTTGTTCTTAAGAAGTAAGTAGTAAGGAAAGGAAGATATGTATAACACAGTTATCACTAGTTTATTAGTCAAAGCAACTTCAATCAAATTTCTACAGTAAAACTGAATGAGGTTATTTTCAACTTTTACTTTGGAACCATCCCGCTAGAAACAAGTCAGGTTTTGATGCCTAAGTGGATTCTATGTGATTTGCCTCTGATTTGACACCCCACTCAGGAGCCTCTCTGGTGGCAGATGACTTGGTTCCAACACTCACTCTTGAAATGCTACACACATGCATTGTCCTCTGACGAAGCGAAGCCTTTTTACTCTTCTTCAGAGCAAGGCCATATCCACATTTATATGGAAGCTGCATTGCACCGCAAGACAAGGTAATGCTGTCCTTTCAAAAGGAAAGTTCTGTAGGCATGAGCCTGGAAAATTTTTGAGCCTCATCCAGTTTGTTTACATTTTCTCAGGGTCATTGATACTCTCTCCTGTCATTAACAGACTACAGGAGACTCAAGAAAACTTGAGCAGGTTACCTGTGTGCTAAGCACTAATGCAAGTCTGAGATAAAAGTGGGGTTTTCATCCGAAGCCAGTTAACCAGAATACCATTCTGAAGTCTGATATGCCAGTGCCACACAGCTTTGTTACCTCTACTAGTAGTGGGACATTTAGCAAATTATTTAATATGACTTCAGCTTCCTCATCTGCAGGTTTAAGATAATAATGCCTCCCTTACACTGTATTAGGGATTAAAAGACCGAATAACCTATACAAAGTATTAAATATGACTAGCATATTTTTTAAGGAACACATTAAGAATTTTCATGCCATCTGTAGCACACTGTTGGGCTGCCAAAGATTAGATGCAGAGAGAGACGGGAATCTGCTCAGACCAAGAAGGAAAAAGTCAGAGTGCAAAGATTCTTAAGGTTAAAATTTTAAATGAACAAACAAAACAATCTTGAGCCACACTTCTTGAAACTTGCCTGATACAAGCATAAAATTAAACAATTCAAGTTTTGTTCAGTTTATATCAAAGACTCAAAATGTGTAGCAGTTTCAATAGAAGTAAAAGATCAACCAAACAGGTCCCTGCTGCCCCTGGGGCTCACTCACACAGGTTAAACTAACCACTAGCAAACTAGGGACTCATCATTGAGGTAGGTGATCACTAGAATGTTTATAAAACATTTGTCTCCCCATGATAGTGAGGCATATCACTTTAAAATTCCTTTTCAGAATATTTCAGGAAAACTGAGAAAGAAAACAAACTAAAAATCAAGTAACAGGATACTCCATATTCATAATCCATGCAATAAGTCTGTGTCATCTGCAGTAAAGGTTATACTTTGGTAGCTAACTCTCCTCCTTCCACCAGAATTCAAAATGAATTTGTGCTATACTGAGGGTGCAAGGGTTTAATACAATGGCAAAGGGCAAAGTTAAAAAATCTGTCAGACTGTGTGCTTATTGACTAGGTTAGTTGTCTTTGTCTTTGAAACTGATCATATACTTTGGGTTTAATTTTTTAAGATCATGTCCCACAATCAAGCATTTACTTTTAAATTATTCATATACACAAGAAACAAGGCACTAATTTAGGGCAAGGTTTACAGACTACCAACACAATGAAACAAAGCAAATAAATAAATCTTACAATGTATAGGAATACAGTATGTGATAAGAGAGACATTTAAAATGGGGAGGGATTATTCAGAAAGTGATGCTGATAAAACAATTTGGAAATAAATATGAAAATTGATCCCTACCTCATTTTATACATCAATATACAATGTAGATATATTAGAGTTACCTACAAATAATGCGACCATAAAATTACTAGTAGAGAAATGAGCATTTTGTTGATTTCACTATATCAAGATATCCTCAATTTTCTTTTCTAGTTATTTAATGTCTACACATTGTAGCTTTAGATTAAAAGCTTGGTTTATCCAAGAAAACTAAAATCAGTGAAAGTAAACATAATCATTTTAGATACTTATGAATTTGACATAAATATAGCAAAAGACTATGCTGTAGCAAGATTAGCTAATTAGAGGAGAACTCACTCTCTCTCTCTGAACCCTTACAGAACAGTGGCCATCGAGGGTGACCTGTGGTCACAGATGTGCACATCACATCAAGTAACTGGTGTTTGTGGTCAAAGGGAGGCCTAGAATTGGAGGAAAGAAGGCTTGATGAGGAACTTCTTGTATGTTTGTCCACACTTTTATTTTGCAGGTAACAGTAACTGTTTACCAGGGATATTTCAGAATTTAAAAGTATATTATGTGTTCAACATCATTAGTCATTAGGGAAATGCAAATCAAAGCCCTGATGGGGGCACCTGGCTGGCTTGGTCAGTTAAGCACTGACTTTGGCTCAGGTCATGATCTCAAAGTTCGTGAGTTCAAGCCTGCGTCAGGCTCTGTGCTGACAACTCAGAGCCTGGAGCCTGCTTCAGATTCTGGGTCTCCCTCTCTCTTGCCTCTCCCCTGCTCACACTTTGTCTCTGTGTCTCAAAAATAAACATTAAAAAGTAAAAAATAAACTTTAAATAAACAAAGAAACAAACAAACCATGATGAAATATTGCTTCACACCCATTAGGATGGCTATTAAAAATAAATAACAATAACAAGTGTTGGTGAGGAAATTGAGAAATTGGAACCCTTGTGCATTGCCAATGGGAATATAAAATGATGCAGCTGCTATGGAAAAACAGTATGGTGGCTTCTCAAAAAATTAAACATAGAATTACCATATGATCTAGAATTTTCACTCCGAGATATAGATTCAAAAGGATTGAAAGCAGGGATTCAAACAGATACCTGTACACAAATGTTCATAGCAGCATTATTCACAATTGTCAGAT
This sequence comes from Panthera tigris, assembly GCF_018350195.1. Taxonomy (NCBI): domain Eukaryota; kingdom Metazoa; phylum Chordata; class Mammalia; order Carnivora; family Felidae; genus Panthera; species Panthera tigris. Next base: position 870,181 of record NC_056676.1, on the reverse strand, counting down.
GGTGGAAACGACCCAAATATCCATGAGCAAATGAATGGATAAACAAAAGGTGGTAGTATATACATACAATGACATATTAGTTAGCTTTAAAAAGGAATGAAATTTTGATACATGCTATAACATGGATGAACCTTGAGGACATTAAGCTAAGTGAAACAAGCCAGACACAAAAGGACAAATACTGTATGATTCTACTTATTGGAGTTACTCAGAAGAGGCAAATTTACAGAGATAGAAGGTATAACAGTGATTATCAGGAGCTGGGGTTGCAGGAGATGTGGGAGAACGGGGGGTTATTGTTTAATGGGGGCAGAGTGTCTGCTTGGGATGATGTAAAAGTTCTGAACATGAACAGTGGTAACGGTTGCATCATGTTATTAATGTACTTAATGACACTAAATTTACCTAAAAAATTAAAATGGTAAATTTTATGTTATGGACATTTTACCACAATTTTAAAAAGCATATCATGGACTAAGTGTGTACATACGTGAGAGTTTACAGAGTAAAGGATGTATTTCTGCCTCAAAGTAGAGCAACTTCAGGTAAACCAGTCAACAAACATATTAAATACCTACATTTATGAGATGTACATTGAAAAATAGTTTAGGTAACTTAGTACCTAGAATAGAATCAAGTAATCGGGAACAAAAGACAAAAACACACTAGAATGACAGACACCACAAAGGTGGTGGCTTTGCGTCACTCCTCGCTGCACAGCGATCAGTTCAAAAGGAGGACATGTGTTCTTCCTTTGGTCAACCTTCTAAAGCAAACATACAGGAAAACGGTGTTGGAAAATAGTGTTCTCTGATTCTCGTACTGCTTGCAGGCAGAGCCATTTAAATTCTTCAGAAGTATAAGAGAAAGGTAGACTTCAGAAATGAAGGGCATCATGGCTTCTTTGAACAGCAGTCGTAAATGTCAGAAACTTGGCATGCTGTTTTGTAAGCTGTATGCACGCACAAAAGGATATGGTTTACAATATATATTTGTATTTACTAACTCTTCCTTTAAAGCAGTCTGAATATCCCTGTCATACACATATTTATATTTCCCTCATCTCCCTCATTAGATTGTTTTCTTAGCGTTGCCTACTCAAGTTACTTTCAATCATCAACTCTGACAGCTTTGGAATCATATCAAAAGAAACTGATCCCACAGAATTTAGCATAGATTTGAATGCCTTTCTCCTGTATGCCTCATTGTACTCTTAGATTTCTACTGCAGCAACTGTAAAGAAATACTATACATATTTATGGACACATATTCCCTCAAATAGAGTAAAAGGAAATCATCTTTACATCCTCAGCACCCACCCTGGCCTGACACGGAGCAAGTTACTCAGTAAGCATTTATAGAATTTATGGGTGAACACATCTGGGATATATTAATAACTCTATGAGACCAGAGATCACTATAGAAGGTGAATTTTTGTTACAGAAAGCCCCTCTGCCCCAAATCTAGCAGTCGTTTCCATACCAAATAAATGAAATAGAAATTTTAATCAGTAATTTTAGATTTAGGGAATTTAACAAATGTAAAATATCCAGGACAGAGCCAGGCACATTAAAGGCAAGAAATCCTAGTTTTTCTCTTAAATCTTGCCAAATGATATTTTTAGTTTTTGGTAAATTTTTGCTATTAGATTTAGGGTTTTCTAACCAAAGACTTTTATAAAAGTATATGGCATATGCAAAGTGTATGCATACTATGGGCCTTTATCTGGACCAATCCACTAGCTGCAAGCACCACTGTGACTTACATATTATAGACCCTCAGTTAGTCACCACCCCAGACTGTGGTGCCACAGGGTTCACCCATGGGGCATGAGGCAGAAGAGAACAACAGGAGGTGACTATAGCAAAAAACAACGTGTTTTCCAAATTCTAATAACAGACTGTAGAAACACAGATTTAGACACACACCTAACCCTAGAACTTGTAGCCATTTTAAAGCTATTAGTGAGGATCTTATCCCAAGCAACAGTCTCTCCTCCATCCCCACTCCTACGTCTAAAAATAAAATAGTACATAACAGCGGCATAGTTTGCTTGCTTCAGCCAAGAGCTCAGAAAACCCCCTCAAGCCCTACTGTAGCTGGATCAGTCCATTGTATACTATGAGTCAGCACTTCTCCACATTTCTGGAAATTCCTCACCAGCAACAGGAACCCACAACAGGAAGCCAACTTTCCATTTCAATGTATAACAGGAAGTATTCAAACACATTTCACCTAAACTGGAGAGATGTTGTTAATATAACTGCTGTTACGTCAAAATAATTAAAAATCTACAAAAAGTCATCCGTTTAAAAAATAGTTTTTGTAAATCTGGAAATACAAAGGCACAAATTTGATTTGCTAAACCAGAAAAATGAATTTGAACAAAGGTACTTAAGTGGATAGAAGACAGGAAAATACAAATTAAGTTTAAAATTTAACTCAATTACTGCCCAATTTTCTGTTGCACGACTCTGGCAAAACCTATGTTTATTATATTAAGAGTCTGCTAAATTTTGTTTTGAAAATCTGGCTTGGCCCGTAATGTGATATACAGAAATAACAATAGAAATGTAAATTATTTTGAGAAAAAAACCCTCTGCAGCAAATACTTTAACAGATACACCTCTCCCCTCAAATAATGGCTTGAAGTTATTCAATTAGCACAAAATACATTAGCAGATTCCAGAGATTTTATGTCTCAAAAGCGACTTTTTAGAAGATTGACAGACTCTAAGATAGCCTGTACATGAAGCTCATGCACCAGGGTGTCTTTTCCTCACTTTGCATTCAGAAAGCTGCTTTCGTAGTTAAAATGTCAGCTACAAGAAGTTGTTTTCAAAATGTAAGTTCAGTAAAAAGCCAAATAGCTCAGCTATTACAGTCATTAATAAATGTATTTAACATTCGTGCAGCATCAGAATGCAAAACATCTGGTTCTAATTTCAATTTTGGCTCAGAATAAAAGCGCCTCCCCCACAATAGTTTGATTATAAACTGTTCTTTTCCTCCTCTCTTTTTTTCCTCTTTGGAAGCTGTTGTCCTTCATTCTTGCTGGAAGCCACCTGACCACTGCCAGGAAGAGGAATGCAAAACATTCCCAGGAGCGGCTGTGACGTCAGCACCACATTCCACCTCTCCGCGGTTAGGGCTGTCGGGAAACTCCAGCCTCTAGCAAAATCCCTCAAATGAGATAACAGCTGAGGCCTGCACTAAATCATACTAAAAACTCCTTAATGTTCTGCTTTAAAGATAGACAGTTAAAGAGAGAATGAGAGAGAGACACACACAGAAGTAGGAAGGGAGGGAGAGAGAACAGAGCTGGCTTTATAAGGCACGTTTACTGTTAATCTTCAAAACTGTTTATTTGTTCCTTGGGGGAGAAAACAAGGAAAAGATGATTTCACATCAATGTCAGCAGACGGATCACATTAGGCATTAGTGTGTAGACAGGGCAAGATGAACCATAGAACAGTCTGGGCTTCAACTGGTAGACATTTCTCAGTTAACCCCCAAACTGGTTTCCAAAGCCCCTTACAGAACAAAGTCCTGTTGAAAGATGCTTTAGACATATTAAGAAAGTAGTAGATGCATTTTCTTTAAAGATAAATAAGATACAAACTGAAAGATTTAAATAGTCTAAAGAAAATACAAATATAATCCTCTTACATACAATTTTCATTTGTAATTTCCTAAATTCTGTCAACAAGTGTATTTTAACATACTTACAAATATATTACACATGATGTTTTGTACTCTGCTTTTTGCATATACTGTATCATACATTTTCCCCTGGAATATTATGATCTTCTATACTTTATGAAACTCTAAAACTACCAAGTGCTTCTTGGGGAGGTGAGAGGGCATCTATTACAAAAAAAATTGCACATAACTTTTGTAGTTGTTGCTAAATGATATCCTTAGAATAAATTTGCAGGTATAGATAACTAAATTATGAAATTTCCAATGGCATTAGCTACATGCTGCCACATTAATTTCCAAAAGAACAATACTCAATTATAAGACAATTGTAAGCTTCCTGTATCCATTGTACTTGTAACTTTGTCAGCATTCATATGTATATGCACAAATAGTTGCAGATATACTTGGCACATAATAATTTGTCAAAGATACTTTATACTTTTCTGATTAATAATGAGACTGAAGAGTCCTCCATGAGCTGAATTTTGGGTAATTTTTGTGATTTGAATTTTTAGAAAAAAATGTCACAATTGAAGGTATTATCAAAAAACAAATATTAAATTCACCTAATCCATCGAAATGCTAAATAAAGATACACTGAATTTGGGATCTGAATGACCCATCTATGTAAAGGCACAATAATTATTCAAGTATAGTTATAAAAGATATTCTTATTATGTCTTTTATGGAAAAGATAATGGAGCAGAGTCACATGCTATGGGTTGGTTGAAAATAAATGCTACCAGTTAGGTTTAAGTTGGTGTGGCAAACATATGAGTCTTGACCTGGTAGATACAATACTCTCTCCCTTAGACAGCAAAGGAAAAGTCCAGAAAACAGCAAAGAATTTCTAGGACAGGCCTAGAATGCCTGTCCAAATGAAGACTGATGCTCAAAGAATTTGGTATTATTTTTATGAACAGAAAATAGGAAATCTTTCTAGAGACTGCATGGAAAGATTTATAAACACTGAAGGTATTTACTGCAACCCAGAACTTTATTGGTGATGCTGAGAATGACAGAAGCCATATATGTGTGAGAGTAGAGGATATATAGGAAATCTCTGTATCTTCAGATCAATTTTCTGTGCAACCTAAACTGCTCTAAAAAACGGAGTCTATTTTTAAAAAAGGGAGTTCTCACTAAAATGGCAGAATTTAAAATCTTTAAAAGGTAAATTTAAATTATTTTTAATGTTTATTTGTTTATTTTGAGAGAGAGAGAGAGAGAGAGAGAGAGAGAGAGCGCACATGCATGAACACGCAAAGTGGGGGAGGGGGAGAGAGAGAATCCCAAGCAGGCTCTGCGCTGTCAGTATAGAGCCTGATGTGGGGCTTGAACCCATGAACTGTGAGATCATGACCTGAGCTGAAATCAAGAGTTGGATGCTTAACTAACTGGGCTACCCAGGAGGTCCAAATTTAAGTTCTTCATAAAAAAATTTTAGGGGCGCCTGGGTGGCTCAGTTGGTTAAGCAAATGACCCTTGATCTCAGCTCAGGTCATGATCTTGGCTCAAGTCATGATCTCAAGGCTCGTTGAGTTCGAGCTGGCTATGGGCTCTGCTGGTGGCTCAGAGCCTGCTTGGGATTCTGTCTCTCCCTTTCTCTGCCCATCCCCTGCTCCTGCATGCATGCTGTCTCTCAAAATAGATACGTGAACTTAAAAAGGAAAACAGAAAGAAGTATTTAATGATTTATCATTCCTTTCTTTTTCTCATAAGAGCCCTTTGGAGAGTTTTTCACCAAAAAACAGAACTGTGGAGGTGTAGCAAAAATGTTATATCCAAAGTCAGACTCATTTGAGTTCATTAAAAAAAAAATCATAAAAAAATACATACATATATAAATAACTGATGAAAACAGCAAATACTATCTAAAAATGAACCACAACACCCAAGCAGTTGGTACAAGAGACAGCCCTAACATATGTGTCCAGAATCCCATTCTCCTGATTCACCTGGTGTTACAGAGCCCAACCACTGAGGTATTCATGGAGGGCCTTATGAGGACCATGTTTCCAGTGCAAGGAAACAGCCGGGAGTGAGAGAAAGCTACAGCTGGCCTAAGAGAATTTGGAAAAAAGTCTTCTCAGAGTTGAAGATGCTGATATGTATGAGTTACCTAAGAGCTAACTGCAAGACATGTATGCATTTCACACTCATGAAAATTTTTCTTTTTTTCTTTTTGGCTCCCAAATGAAGTTTTTTCTTTTAAAGCCCCCCCCCCCCCACCAGAGAGAACCAGTGGGGGAGGGACAGAGAGAGAGTGGGGACAGAGGCTCTGTGCTGACAGCAGTGAGCCTGATGCGGGGCTCGAACTCACAAACCACAAGATCATGACCTGAGCCAAAGTCGGACACTTAACCAACTGAGCCATCCAGGTGCCCCCTCAAAATAAAATTTTAAAGAATAGTTCTGTTATTTACTCCTCCCTCTCTGCTTTTTGAAGGGAATATTACATTCTTTTAAAGGGATGGTCTATTTAATAACAAATGAAGCTTTATATTAACTTAAAAACAACCCAGACTTTTGTTTTTAATTCCAGATAATAAATATCTAGCTACTAAAGGACCAAAATCTTACAATAAAGACCAGAATCTTAAAACTACCAATTCCTACATGAAAAGTGTTTTTAAGTAGTTGTCAGTAGATGGGCCATTTTAAATCCAATGATACAATGGGAAAAAATACAATTTCCTCACCATCTGAGCACAGTGAGTGGGTCCCCTGCATGCTTAAGACTGGGCAGGCTGCTGGCCTCTATCAGGCCCCAGGTCTGTCCTCAGGACTAGTATGAGTTTTCAGATTTTGTAGTACTGCTGAAAAATAAATAGGCCTGAGAAATGTTGGGAAGAGAAAGAAAGGCAAGTCTCAAAATTAACACTTAACATGTCCCTATTTGATTCTGAAGCGTTAAAAATAAAGTATAATACTTTAAGAACAATCTATTTTTGGAGTCTCATAGCATTACTTTTCTGTCTTAAATGTTTTCCAGGAAATACAATTTTAAAACCTATTTAAATTATATCTCAAAATAGCTAATTGTGGCATTTGTGCATTAACTCTGTTTTTGTTGTTGTTGTTGCTGTTGTTTTTTGGTTATAGGTTTAAAGGTAACACCTTTCAACCTACATGGAATAAGTGAGTCTTTCTACAATATCATTCCAAATTATAGCAACTTCTATAATTGAATACTTGTTCTGTATATGGCAATATGCTATATCCATAGTTCCTGCTCTTAAGGAGTTAGCAATCTACAAAATAGGAAGATAGGAGAAATCTACGTAACAGCTCTTATATTAGGAGAATATGGCAGATGCTAAATGAGAGACACTAATTTAAAAAAAACAAGCAAACAAATAAAAAAAACCACAAAACTATAAGGGTTCAAACACTGGGGAGAGCTCATCCAGCTGGAAAGAATCACATGAGGAAGTAGATTTGAGATGTCTTAAATGAAGAGTTAAGACATTCCAGGAAGAGTGAGGGTTGAAATGCCAGGAATATTGAGTTGGTTCATTAACTGGGCCACAGAATAAGTAACAGAGCAACAGAAATACACTTTGGAAAAGTTCTATGAGGGAATCATAACTTGTGCACTGAGAAGCATAGTCTATTGTACACTACAACGAACTACCTAAGGATTGTGCATATGGGCAGCATGGCCAAAGCTATGTTTCCAAAATTTATATCAGGACTATGGCAATGTCACTGGTAGGATACAAAATGGTTTGAAGAAAACAGGAGTAAAAAGGTAGCAGTGAAAATGAAATAGAAAGAGAACTACAGAGTCATTCTGGAAGGACAGTCTATGAAAGCTTAGGCACTTATTTGTCCCTTATAATTTGGTATGCCATGTTAACCAGATTCTCCTAATCACCAGGAACAAGGAGTAAATTCATTGGGGCTAAAATGCACCATGGCTGACCTATTTCTCAGAGATGAGAGAGCAGACAGATTTTTAAAACTAACCCCTATGTAAAGGTTTTCCTTGGTTTGTTTATTTTGCAAGATACTTGTTTTTATAATTTGGGAAGAATAAAATTAGGTGTGTGGGCAGCATGGGCCACTCTTACCACACCGTGTCCTGTTTCTTTAGTTATCCAGGTTTAGTTACCCAGACTCCATGTATCAAGTTAGGAAGCAAGGACTCCTGGAGATCTATCCTTGGAACTATCCAGGGAAGGAGTCAGACTGGTTAAAGGTGGAGACCTTGATACCTCCTAAACTTCCTGGCCTTCTGTGGTCTGGTTTCTTTCAATCATTTTGCAGGTGGTTGTGTGCTAAGAGACCTTGATATGGAATTACTTTAAAAAACAAAAGGCTCCATAATAGGCTACCTGAAATCTCAGCATGCCCACATCTCATACCCTTCTGGGAACACTAATATAAACAGCAAAGAACAGCCACTCTGAATAGTTGCCCCAGGACCTCCATGTTTATATTTAAGTCTCATTCTTTGCTCTCTGAAACTAGGTTCTGTGACTTCCCAAGATAGCCAGTCTGCTTCAAAGTTTTATTTGGAAATATTCTCAGACTTTCAGAAAATATGCAAGAACACTCTTGTACTATTGATTATATTTGTGAACGGTGAACCTTTCATCACATTTGCTTTGTCACCTTTTCCAAACACATATACACCTACATATTACCACTGTGGTTGTTAGTTACTATCATCATTTTGCTGAATGACAGAGAGTAAACTACAGACATCATGGTCATTTAATTAAAAAAAAAAATGTTTTTAAAGTGTTAGGTCATAGCAAAGTTGAGGGAAAAGTACAGAGATTTTCCATATATGCCCTGCCTCCACACATGCATAGCTTCCCCTTTTATCATCATTCCCCCAACAGGTACATTTATTACAACTGATGAACCCACAATGACACACCATAATTGCCAGCGTCCATAGCTTATAATATGGTTCACTCCTGCTGTTGTATATTCTCTGAGTTTAGACAAACATACAATGAGTGATACATACCCCATCATTACAGTATTATTATACAGAGTATCTTCACTGCCTACAAATTATCTGTGCTTTTCCTCCCTTTTATAACCCTTGGCAACCATTGATCTTTTTACTATGTCCCTGGTTTTGTCTTCTCAAGAATGCCATACAGCTAAAATCATACAATGTGTGGCCTTGTCAGATTGATTTCTTTTACTTAGTCATATGCAATTAAGGTTCCTCCATATCTTTTTATGGCCTGAAAACTCATTTTCTTTTAGTGTTGAATAATATTCCATTTTTTAGATGCACTATAGTTTATCTGTTCACTTACTGAAGGACATCTTGGCTGTTTCCAAGTTTTGGCAATTATGAATAAAGCTGATATAAACATCCATAAGCAGGTGTTTATGTGGACATACGTTTTCATTTTTTAATATTTATTTATGTTTATTTATTTTTGAAGGAGAGAGAGACAGAGTTTGAGTGGGGAAAGGGCAGAGAGAGAAGGAAACACAGAATCCGAAGCAGGCTCCAGTCTTTGAGCACAGAGCCTGAGGTTGGGCTCAAACTTATGAGGTGTGAGATCATGACCTGAAGTCGGACACCCAACTGACCGAGCCACCCAGGTGCCCCTTAAATTTTTTTTTAATGTTTATTAATTCTTGAGGGAGGGAGGGAGGGAGGGAGGGAGAGAGAGAGAGAGAGAGAGAGAGAGAGAGAGAGAGAAAGAGAACATGAGTGGGGGAGGGGCAGAGAGAGAGGGAAACAGAATCTGAAGCAGGTTCCAGGCTCTGAGCTGTCAGCATAAAGCCAGATGTGGGGCTGGAACCCACGAACTGTGAGATCATGACTTGAGCCAAAGTCAGACGCTTAACCGACTGAGCCACCCAGGTGCCCCTCTTTTTTTTTTTTTTTTTTTTTAGTTTATTTTTCTTCTGAGAGACAGACAGCAAGTGGGGGAGGGGCAGAGAGGAGGAGACAGAATCCCAAGCATGCTCTGCCCTGTCAGCCCAGAGCCCAAGTCAGGGCTTGAACTCACAAACAGTGAGATCATGACCTGAGCCAAAGTCAAGAGTCAGACACTTAACTGTCTGAGCCACCCAGGACCTCATATGTGGATGTATGTTTTCAATTACTTTGGGTAAATACTAAGGAGCACAACTGCTGGACTGTATGGTAAGAGTATTTTAATTTTTATAAGAAATTATTAAAGTGTTCACAGCGGCTGTACCATTCTGCATTTCCACCAGCAACAAATGAGAGTTGCTCCACAGCCTTTCGTGTTATCAGTGTTCTAGATTTTGGCCATTCTAATAGGTGTGCAGTGATGTCCCACTGTGATTTTAATTTACATTTTCCTGATGACATATGTATGACGTGGACTGCCATCTGTATATCTTTTCTTTTTTTTTTTTAATTTTTTTTTAACGTTTATTTATTTTTGAGACAGAGAGAGACAGAGCATGAACAGGTGAGGAGCAGAGAGAGAGGGAGACACAGAATCTGAAACAGGCTCCAGGCTCTGAGCTGTCAGCACAGAGCCCGACGCGGGGCTCGAACTCACGGACCGTGAGATCATGACCTGAGCCGAAGTCGGACGCTTAACCGACCAAGCCACCCAGGCGCCCCTGTATATCTTTTCTGATGAGGTGTCTGTTAAAGTCTTTCGCCCATCTTTTAATTGGGTTTTCTTGTTGAGTTTTAAGAGTTTGTTGTATATTTTAGATAACAGTCCTTTATCAGATGTGTCTTTTATTTTTTTTAACTTACATATTTAGAGAGACAGAGAGAGATGGAGAGAGAGAGTCCCAAACAGCAAGCAGTCTCTGCACTCCAGCATGGAGCCCGACATGGGGCTCAAACTCACAAACCGTGAGATCATGACCTCAGCGGAAATCAAAAGTCAGAGACTTAACCGACTGAGCCACCCAGGTGCCCCAGATGTATCTTTTGTAAATATTTTCTTCCAATCTGTGGCTTGTCTTCTCCTTCTCTTGATATAGTCTTAGGCAGAACAGAAGTTTTTATTTTTAATGAAGTCCAGTTTATTAATTGTTTCTTTCATGGATCATGCCTTTGATGTTTTATCTAAAAAGTCATTGCCACACTCAAGGCCATTTAGGGTTTCCCCTATATTATCTTCTTGGACTTTTGTAATTTTACATTGAACATTTAAGTCTCTGACCATTAAGTTAATTTTGTGAAAAGTATACGGCATATGTCTAAATATATTTATTTACCTACTTTGCTTGTGGATGTCTGGTTGTTGAAGAGTTTATCTTTGGTGCATCATATTGCCTTTGCTCCTCTGACAAAGATCAGTTGATTTTACTTATGTGTGTCTATTTCTGGGCTCTCTATTCCATTCCATTGGATCTATTTTTCTGTTAATTCACTATTACCATATTGGCTTGATTACTATAGTTTTACAGTAAGTCTTCAAGTTGGATAGCATTAGTCCTCCAATTTTGTTCTCCTTCAATATTGTGTTTGGTATTTTGGGTCTTTTGTCTCTCCATATAAACATTAGAATCAGTTTGTTGAATGATCATTTTATTTTAAATACTTCTGAATGTATTCCCTAAGAACAAGGTCATTCCTTAGAAAATGATGGTACAATGAACACATTCAGGACATTTGACATTGTTATTATAATCTAATATGCAGTCCATATTCAAATTTCACCAAGTATCCCAATAATGTCCTTTAGAGCAATTCTTTTCTAATCTACGATCACAACTGTGGCTAGTCGCAGTATTTTGATACTGAGTGTTGACTCTTTATCTTTTATACATTCAAAACTGTAAGGCTTTTTCTCCCAGCGCACATCTGTCTGGGACGATTGAGCCTTAGGTGACTGGACATCAAGAGGCACTGCATAAGGAGAACAAAGAGCCAATGTCATTGGTCTTCTTCCACCATGTTCTGCCCTGGGGAAAGGGCAGTGCTGGTGCTGGATTTGCCTTGATGGGAGCACTGCACACAGGATTATGAGGTTCATCCTCCACAGCCAGGAGCAGCTAAGCCCATCCTAGGTAAGCAGGACCACCTCACTTAGTCTTACTAACAAATTCACAGCAGTTCCAAAGAGCAATAAAAGCAAAAGACCTCCCCATATTGAGTGCTGTTGAGGGACTGCTTCACTTGTCCTCAAAGTTACTACAGTAGGTCCCCCTTATCCACGGGGTATATCTTCCAAGACCCTAAAGGACACCTGAAACCATGGATAGTACCAAACTCTATATATGCTGTTTTCCCCCATACATATGTATCTACCATAAAATTTAATTTATAAATTAGGCGTAGTAAGAGATTAACAATAATAACTAATAATAAAACAGAATAATTACAACAATATACTGTAATAAAAGTTATATCAATGTGGTCTCTTTCCCTCAAAATATCCTATGCTGTATTCATCCTTTTGCTCATGATGATGAGAGATGATAAAATGCCTCTGTGATGAGCTAAAGTGAGGTGACGAGGAGTGCTTTGTGAAGTAGTGTTAGGCTACTATTCCCTTCTGACAGTAAGTCAGAAAGTGGATCGTCTACTTTTGGATGGGGGTGGACTGTGAATAACTGAAAACACAGAAAGTAAAACAACTAGGGTAGAGCCAGACTACTGTTATTATCGTTGCTACTTTTGTAATTCTATTCGGTTCCTGACTTCGGTGAAGAGAATAGCAGATTCCCCAAGGCAATCCCCAGCTATAGAAATTCATTCTTGAAAACCAGTTGAATCAAATTATTCTACACATGACAATCACAGAAATAGTTTGCTAATTTCACAAAGAAGTACCAGTATTTTTAGTGGGAGGCTCTACATGGTGATTTACCAGATTCAAATTTGGTTATCAAAATACCCAAGATAAAACTCCAACTCTATCCTATCTCCATCCCAACACTCTCCTAACCATACTTCTAAGAATGCAAATGAGCCACTTGATTGATCAGAGACAAATAGTTTTAGATCATAACTCTATAATTATAATATGCCTTGGCCTTACAGCAGCAGTTATTGATTTAATTTTGGATCACAGACCATTGTGAAAATTGGATAAAGGGACCCTCTCCCTAGAAAAAGTAACATACACATGAATTTCACAAATTGTTTTAGAGACAAAAGAGTGGTACTGTTCATCAATTTACTTGTCTTGTCTTTGGAGTTCAGCTTCTCACTCATGTCCTTTGGGCATTATCTACGTGACCACCTATCCTAACTGGTCTATTCATTCCTCGAGGCTGACTGCTTTTGGGACGGCAGTTACTCCCAAGGATCAGCACTTGGTACCACACAGAATATTATTCAGGACTTACTAGTGTCAAGAAAAGCAATTAGCCTGCCTGTTTGGGGTATGGACTGGCTTCATAGCTTATCTGTTATGCTGACATTTCCTATGAACTCTGTTGAATGGCAGGAAGTAAAAAGGATAAAGTTAATATAAGCTAGATGATATAAACTATAAGGACTTTTTAAAAAAGATTTTATTTTTAAGTAATCTCTCCACCCAACTTGAGGATCAAAGTTACAACCCCAAGATCAAGAGTTGCACGCTCTACTGACTGAGCCAGCCAGGTGCCCCAAACTGTGAGGACTTTTAATAGATTTAAGAAAAAAAAAAAAAAAGGAGCTAACATTAAAAGAAATAACTGAACAAAGATCTAAAGATATAATACAATCTGTTCAAAAATAAGACAAGCCTGGGGTGCCAGGGTGGCTCAGTCAGTTGAGCGTCTTATTCTTGATTTCAGCTCTGGTCATGATCCCAGAGAAAGATTCTCTTTATCTCTCCCTCTGCCCCCTCTCCTTGACTCACCCACTCTCTTTCTAAAAAAAAAAAAACAAACAAACAGACAAACCCAAGAATATAATAAAAAGCACACACAAATGCAACAGTGATTTAAAAAAAAAATCAAGTAGTATGGCCTCTTAAACAGGTAAGATCTTTAAGGCTGAGGCAGCCAAAGAACAGCAAAGCTGGACTTGCTACCCTGACCCTGGACAATGTCCCACTGCAAAGGGGCCCTGAGGTCTGTATCCTTGGCAAAATAGCTCTAGAAGAAGCAGCTTTCACATTCACACATACGTTACCATAAGCCACATATGACATTTGTTTTTAAATACATTTAATTGTCTTCTCTTTTTATGTTTTCAACATTCATCCCAATCTACAACCTGCTTTCTAAAAAAAAGGAATTATTTATTATCCAATAAACCATCAACCAAATGGAAGTTTTATAGGGTTAGAGATGACATGCTAAGATTTACAGGACTAAGGAAGAAAAGGTGCAAAAAAACTTCCTAAAAAATGGCTTCCCATAAGACTCAGCTGATCAAAGAGGCAAACAAATCCAGAATAGGAAGTTCAGAGGAATCAAGGGGCTGAGACTTTCTTGATTATTAATCTCTTCATTGTTAGGAAGCATCTTTAAAGTCTATATCTGGGATCAGTGCTCCAGTAGAGCCCAACATAAAACACTCTTAACAACACCTTTCACTTGTAATTGCCTATTCCATTATTCTTTCCCTCACTAGTCAATAAGGTGCACACCCATGTACCCTATACAGAACAGTTACCCATGAATGTTTGCTGGTCTTGTACACGAGAATGAAAAGCAAAGGCACTAGCAGGAGATGAGAAGTAATGAGAAATTTAAGGACTTACAGGAGCTTGAAGAGAATAAGACTGCCACAGGGTAAAATGAGAAAGGTCAGCAGAGTCAATTAAAGGGTATCTGGGTCTTAGAAACAAATAAATGTCTAAAATAAAATTTCAAAGGGTAAAGGTAAACATGGGATGGAGCTGCAAATTTCAGGTGCCACAGTAATCTGGACGGGCATGAGCAACAGAAGAAAAATGCATACTTTAGATTCAAATATCTGTGTGCCACATTCACCTTGTACATTACATAAACTATAAACTGAGTACTCATATTAAAGGTGACAGACATTGGACATAAAGAATCACCCCAAAATATTTATCTACTCTGAGGAGAGTAATATGATCATTGTTGGTTTCGCTTACATTAAAAGTGACATTGTCATCCATTTGCAATTACTGTTCAAAGGAAGGAAGATCACTGCCATACCTAAAATGTACTTGATATATTAAGAATGAAGAGTAATTTGATGTAGTCCCACTTGTTGATTTTTGCTTTTGCTGTTTGTGCTTCTGGTGTTACATAAAAAAAATCATTGCTGGGGCGCCTGGGTGGCTCAATTGGTTAAGCGTCCAACTTCGGCTCAGGTCATGGTCTCACGGTTCGTGAGTTTGAGCCCTGCGTTGGGCTCCGTGCTGACAGCTCAGAGCCTGGAGTCTGCTTCAGATTCTGTGTCTCCTCCTCTCTCTGCCCCTCCCATGCTCCTGCTCTGTCTCTCTCTGTCTCTCAATAATAAATAAACGTTTAAAAAAAATTTTTTTTAAATAATAAAAAAATCATTGGTAAAACCAATGTTGAGATGCTTTTTCCCTATGTTTTCTTCTAGGAGTTTCAGGATACCAGGTCTTTGATACATTTTGAGTCAATTTTTGTGAGTAGCATATGACAGGGGTCCAATTTCACTTTTCTGCATGTGTTATTAACACATTAGCAGTCTTCCTAAAATATTTGTCGAAGAGATTATCCAAACTTAAAGTTTCTGCACACCAACAAAATAAAAGACAACACCTACATAATGGGAGAAAATTTTAGCAAACCATATACTGAATAAGAAGTTAATATTCAAAATACATAAAGAACTCATACAACTCAACAACAAGAAACACCTGATTAAAAATGGACAAAGGAGAGGGGCGCCTGGGTGGCTTAGTCGGTTAAGCATACAACTCTCAATTTTGGCTGAGGTTATGATACAGTTGTGAGATAAAGCCCTGCGTTGGGCTCTGTGCTGGGGTGTGGAGCCTGCTTAAGATTCTCTCTCACTCCCTCTCCCTCTGCCCCTCCCCTGCATGCACATACTCTCTCCAGCTCTCTCTCTCTCAAAAATAAATGGATAAGTAAATAAATAAACAAATACATAAAATAAAATAAAATGACAGAGGAACTAAACAGAAATTTACATAAAAAGATGCTCAACATCACTAATCATCAGGGAAATGCAACTAAAATACTAAAATGAAATATGACCTCATACCTGTTAGAATGACTATCATTAAGACAAAAGATAACAAGTAATGGATTTAGAGAAAAGGGAACCCTTGTACACTGCTGGTGAAAATGTAAATTGGCTCAGTCACTATGGAATACAATGTGCAGGTCCCTCAAAAATTAAAAATACTTCCACTTTGTGAGCCAGCAATTCTACTTCTAGGTATATACTCAAATGGAATAAAAACAGCATACTAAAGAAATATATGCACACCCATGTTTATTACAACATTCACAAAAGCCAATGTATGAAAATAATACATATGCATCTAGATATGTCTATATCTACCTCTCCCCCACAAATCTCTCCCTCTCTCTCTTTCTGTATGTATGTGTATATATATGTACATACCCTCTCTCTCTAAATCACACAGAGGACTATTATTCAGTCATGAGAAAGGAACTCCTGCCATTTGTGACAACCATGGATGGACATTGAGGACACTATGCTAAAAGAGATAAGGCAGAGAAAGACAAATACTGTATGATAATACGTGGAATCTAAAAAAACCCAAACTCTGTAAAAGCAGAGAGTAAAATAGTGGTTACCAGGGGCTTGAGGGTAGAGGGATAGGAGAGATAGTGTTTAAGGGTACAAACTTGCAATGAGTAGTAAATAAGTCCTAGAGATCTACTGAAGAGTAAAGTGAATATAGACAACAATACTGTACTATGATCATCAAATTTCCTAAGAGACTAATCTTAATTATTGCAACCACGAAAAAGAAAGAATAATTACGTCAGGTGATGTAGGTGCTAACTATTCCAACAATAATCATAATACAAATATATAAATGTATCAACTCAACATGCTGTACATCTTAAATTTATAAATATATTTCAACAAAAAAAGAATGAAAAACAGGGACTAAGAACTCTATTTCCAGGGACTTCCTCTTAACCAACTTCAAATGGTCCTTTTATACATTTTTTAAAAACTCAATTATGTATAGTTAGCCTTGTGGATATTATATTCAGCCCAGTTATTCACATATGCTCGTCTCCCCAAACTGCTTTCTTGCCTCTAACAGTTCCTTTTCACCTTAGGTGAAATATAGGTAGGGCACAAACTATAAAACAGGAAATATGCTAAAGGTCAGAAATTCAGTGGTAAACAAAATTATGCCACTGACAGAACAAACTGCACAACTAGAGGGAGAGAAGAGGCCACATCGTGGAAGTCAGGACTTGCGGATATGTGATTTCGGGGAGAAAAGAATCCCGGGTGCTGCAGAAGGAAGGGAGCCCTCTCAGAGAGAGGCAAGACAGAGAGAGGCACACACAGCAGATCACACAAGAAAAACACTTCCCCAAAGCCAGTGAGTGGGAAAATGAGAGGGACTGATTGTCGTGAATTTTTACAACGAGCAGGGCTTAAAGACTAGAGTTTTATAGGTCCATGCTGTGGCCAGTGTGGAGCCTGCCTGTGCTGCAGTGCTCCTGTGAAGGAGTCACTGGGAGAGATGATTCTCCCTTTATGGAGCTCAACTGGCAGAGGGGGCTCTGCCTTTCAAGGGGCAAAAGAGTGGGCGGGTGTCATTATTCCTCCCCCTCCTCCCCCACCCCTTAGCATGGGCGCAGAGACACCTGCTGAAGGTGGCTAACCTGGTAACCGGCGTTTTGCTGTGCTTTACTCCAAACTGCAAGCTCCTGCGCATGGTGCAACTGCACTTCTGGGAAAACCCTGCACCCATCCCAGCACAATGAGACCCTCCTCCAGAAGACCAGTGTGGGTCCATGCCAGGCCAGCTCCCTAAAGTTTGGAGTTTTAAAACTAAGTCGGTCTGCCTGGGATAAAACACAGGTTGCACTGTGTGACTAGGCAGGCAGGCAGACAGCCTGGACACAGACAAGGTGAAGACAGGGATCTGAGGGGCACCTGGAACACATGAGCAGAGATTGTTTGCTCTTCTGTTAGACTCCCCAACAGCGGCAGGCACAAATTCTCCTTTCTGGGGATGAGGGAGGGCCATTTCCCTTCCCCATCACCCAGCATAAACAGCACAGTGCCCATAGTGCTGGTCTAAACCACTTATACCAAGCCTCACCTCCTTGTGCTCTGCAGGTGCTGCTTTCTTAGAGCTAGTGTGCATGAGAACAAGAGTAGTGGGCCTCTCCCCCAGAAGACCAGCACAAATTCCCCACACACTACAACTACTGACCATAGAGATTACCGCAAAGCTTCAGCACCAGTAGAAATAGCATCAGGTCTCTTTTAACATGCAGACTAGAGCACACCTAGTAAAAACTTGCCACACTCTGACCAAGGTCAAACATTCCCCACTACAGGCAAGGAGAAACTCTGAGAGGACTGATTTGAGGGAAAGAGGAGTCAAAACCAACAGTAGCAGACTGCACACAGCATACGCCAGAAACACTTCCTGAAGCCGCAGGCCTGGACAGTATATGACCTTTTTTTCATAAAGCCATTACTCTCAGGAGCAGGAAACATAATAGGCTTTCCTACACAAAGAAGACAGAGACCTACACAAAATGCCAAGATGGAGGGATTCATCGCAAAATAAAGAGGTCATGGCCAGTGATCTAATCGAAACAGATATAAGTAATATGCCTGATACAGAATTTAAAGTAACAATCATAAGAATACTAGCTATCCTTGAGAAAAACATAGAAGACACCAGGGAGTCTCTTACCACAGAGATAAAAGACCTAAAAACTTGTCAGACTGAAAAAAAATGCTATAATCAAGATGTGAAAATGACTGGTATAATGACCACAAGGATGGAAGAAGCAGAAGAATGAATCACTGATATAGAAAATAAAATTATAGAAAATAATTAAGTTGAAAAGAAGAGGAGAAGAAAAATACTGGATCACAAATATAGACTCAGGGAACTCGGGGACTCCATAAAGCATAGTAACATTTATATCATAGGAGTTCCAGAAGAAGAGATGGGGGAAAAGCACAGAAGGTTTACTTGAGGAAATTATAGCTAAAAACTTCCCTAATCTTAGGAAGGAAACACATAATCCAAATTTAGGAGGCACAGAGAACTCCCACCAAAATTAACAAAAGCAGGTCAACACCAAGATATACCATAGTTAAATTTACAACATATAGAAATAAGGAAAATAATCCTAAAAGCAACAAGAGAAAAGAAGTCCTTAACTTACAAGGGAAGACAAATAAGGTTAGAAGCAATCTTCTCCACAGAAACTTGGCAGACCAGAAGGGAGTGGCATATATTCAATGTGCTGAATGGGAAAAATATGCAACCAAGAATACTCTCCAGCATGGTTGTTATTCAAAATAGAAGGAGAGATAAAGAGTTTCCCAGACAAACAAAAACTAAAAGATTCCATGACCTAACTAAACCAGCCCTACAAGAAATATTAACGGGACTCTTTGAGTGGAAAGAAAGGCTAAAAGAGGCAAAGACTAGAAAGGAACAGAGAAAATCTGCAGAAATGACTTAACAAGTAATATAATGGCACTGAATTCATATATATCAATATTCGCCCTGAATGTAAATGGAATAAATGCTTCAATCAAAAGACATAGGGTATCAGAATAGATAAAACAAACAAACAAAAAACTAAAAACTAAAAACAAGATCCATCTATCTGTTGCCTACAAGAGACTTATTTTGGACCTAAAGACACCTGCAGATTGAAAGCGAGGGGATGGAGAACGATTTATCATACTAATGGACATCAAAAGTAACTGGGAGTAGCCAGATTTATATCAGACAAACAAGATTTTTATTACAGTCTTTATTTTAAAATCTACTATGGCTACTCCAGCTTTCTTTTGGTGACCACTGGCATGATAGATGGCTCTCCACCTCCTTACTTTCAAACTGACGATGTCTTTAGGTCTAAAATGGGTCTCTTGCAACCACATATAGATAGATCTTATTTTCTTATCAATTCTGATAGCTTATGTCTTTTGATTGGAGCATTTTGTCCATTGACATTTTAGAGTGAGTACTGAAAAATATGAATTTATTGCCATTATGTTGTCTGTAGAGTTGGAGTTTCTGGTGGTGTTCTCCGGCCCTTTCTAGTCTTTGTTGCTTTTAGTCTTTTTTGTTTTGTTTTGTCTTTTTTTCTTCTCAGAGAGTCCCCCTTAAAATTTCTTGCAAGGCTGGTTTAGTGGTCACAAATCCTTTAGTTTTTGTTTGGGAAACTCTTTATCTTTCCTTCTATTTTAAATAATAGCCTTGCTGGATAAAGAATTTTTGGCTGCATATTTTTCGAATTCAGCATGTTGAATATATCCTGCCACTCCTTTCTGGCCTGGCCAATTTCTGTGGATAGGTCTGCCACAAACCTGATCTGTCTTCCCTTATAGATTAAGGACTTTTTTCCCTTGCTGCTTTCATAATTCTTTCCTTCTCTGTGTATTTTGTGAATTTGACTATGATATGCCTTGTTGATGGTTGGTTTTGTTGAATCTAATGGGAGTTCTCTGTGCATCCTGGTTTTGATTCTGTATCTTTCCCTAGGTTAGGAAAGTTTTCTGCTATGATTTGCTCATATAAACTTTCTTCCCTTTTTTTCTCTCTCTTCATCTTCTGGGACTCCTATGATTTGGATGTTACTCCTTTTTAATGAGTCACTGAGTTCTCTAATTCTTGTATAGTGTTCTTTTTTCTTAGATTCCCTCTTTTTTTCTGCTTCATTATTCTCCATAATTTTGTCTTCTTTATCACTAATTCGCTGCTCTACTTCATCCAGCCTTGCTGCTGTGGCATCCATTCAAGATTGCATCTTAGTTATAGCATTTTTAATTTTGTCCTGACTGGATTTTACTTCTTTTATCTCCGCAGAAAGGGATTCTATGCTTTTTTCAACCCCAGCTAGTATTATTATCATTATTCTAAATTCTAGTTCAAACATATTGCTTATATCTGTGTTTATTAAGTGTCTGGCTATTATTTGCTCCTGTTCTTTCTTTTTGGGTGAATTCTTTCATTTTGTCATTTTGGAGAAAGAAAAAATTAATAAAGTAAAAAAAAATTAAAAACAACAAAAAAATCAAATAAAGGGAGCTAGATCTAAGTGTGTTTGGACTGGTTGCTGAAAGAAGCTTGACAGAACAGAGAAAAAAAAAGGAAATAAAAAAATGTTTAACATTAAAAAAAGTATACAATAAAATAGAATAAAATGAAACGAGGAAAGGAAAATAGAATAAAACAACTTACAAAACATATAGTAAAACGTTTTAAAAACTTAAAAAAATGGAAAATAAAAATAAAATTTTCTCTTTCTGTATGGAAGAATAAAAGAAAAACAAAAAACAAAAAACAAAAAAAAATGAATAGATGGATCAGCGAACAGAATGAAATCTGAACGAAATTACATCCAGTTTCCCTAGAAGTCTAACTATGAGACACTGTATAATCTGTACACTAAATAGGCAGAGAGACTTTTGCTGGTCCTCTAGGGCCTGAGCTTGGTTGGCGCAGTTGGACCGGGCTTGGTGTAACAGATCCATTCTCTGCTAGGTGGTGTTACTTAGCTTACTGTGGTGGACCAGTGTTCACGTGTGCATGAATGCACATGAACAGGAGAGATGAAAATAGCATCACCCAGCTTTCCAGTCTCTGGCACTGGAACTCTGTGCTCTCACCAATCAACAATTAAGCATCCCTCCTTTGTCTCTGGCTTCCGTCCACTCCCTGCTTCTAGATTGTCCACATCCAAGCTGTCAGCGTGTCAGGCGGCACCTCTCTCCTTATGTTATATCTCATATGGGGCTGTGTTTCCAAACCCCCCACTCTGAGAGCCCTGTGGCTTGGACCCACTCTGACTTGCTGAGGGAGTGTCATCCCGGGCAATGGCTGGGTGCCAGCTTGCCCCCAGGAACATTTGAGCGGCCACGCTGTTGCAGAGGTTCAGAGATTGTGGCCAGGTGCTTGCTTGCCCCAGGAAAAGTTCATGCGATCATGCAGCAGCAGGGGTTCAGAGATTATGGCAAAACACAACACAGAGGCAGCGACAGGTTTCACTGCACTGTGGCATCTTTGTTCTAATGCCAGCAAATGTGCTGTTCTCTGGGGTCCCCTGGGACCTTTGCCTGTGGGGAGGCCGCACAGTCTCTACCAAATGCCCTCTTATCAGGGGAACCACTTCTCCCCGTGTGGCCTTTGGACCCCTCAGACCTCGTTGTCTGCTCCTGGGGATTTTCCCTTCCCACCAGAGCACTACCAGGTATTGAGCTGCAGAATTTCTGACTCTGCTCTCCCCTGTTTATAGACTATTAATGATATTGAAACCCTCTCCTTTCTCCATTCTTTTTCAGTTCCTTGTGGGTGTTTACACTCTTTCTCTTTCTCTCCAGCTACTTTTGGGGAGGAGTGCTTTTCCTCTACTCTCCCCCCTTTCTCTGTCATCTCTCTGAAAACTCAGCTCCCTATCCTCCGTGGCTTCTCTCTCCCCCAGTTCATTTCTCTGCGCCATGTACCTGCTGAGTTCTGTGGCTCAAGTTACAGAGATTGTTGTGTTAATCCTCAGATCAATTTTCTAGGTGTACAAAATGGTTTGGTGCCGATCTAGCTGCATTTCAGAGACAAGAGAAGCCAAGAACTTCCATGCTGCTCTGCCGTTTTGGTCCCTCCCTTCCAGACAAACAATATTTTAAACCAAAGATTGTAACAACAGATGAAGAACACTAAGGATCTGTCCAACAAGATTTAATGATTGTAAATATTTATCTCCAACCTGAAAGCACAGATGTGTATAAAACAATTAATAACAATCATAAAGGAACTCATTGGTGGGGCACCTGGGTGGCTCAGTTGGTTAAGAATCCAACTCTTGATTTTGACTCAGGTCATGATCTCACATTTCATGAGATCAAGTCGCAGGTGGGTCTCCACACTGAGCGTGGAGCCTACTTGGGATTCTCCCTCCCCCTCTCTCTCTCTGCCTCCCCACCCCCACTCCAATCTCTCTCAAAAATAAATAAATTGATTAAAAAAACCTCATTGGTAGTAACTGGTAATAATATAGCTGGTAATAATTGGTATTAATTAGTAATAATGCATTAAAAGTAGGGGGCTTTAACAGCCCACTTATAGTAATGGACAGATAATCTAAAGCAGAAAAATCAATAAGGAAACAATGGGTTGAATGATATCTGGACCAGATGGACTTAACAGATATATTCAAAACATTTCATACTAACGCAGCAGAATACACATTCTATTCAAGTGCATATGAGACATTCTCCAGAACAGATCACATACTGGGTCACAAATCAGGGCTCAACCTTTACAAAAAGACTGAGATCATAGCGTGCGTATTTTCAAACCACATGACTATGAAACTTGAAGCCAACTGCAAGACAAAATTTGGGACGGACAAAAATACATGAAGGTTAAAGAATACCCTACTACACACTGAATGGGTCAACCAGGAAATCAAAAAAGAAACAAAAAAAAAATACATGGAAAGAAATGAAAATGAACACACGACAATCCAAAACCTTTGGGAGGCAGCAAAAGCAGTTATAAGAGGGAAATATATAGCAATACAGGTCTACCTCAAGAAGCAAGGAATGTCTCGAATATGCAATCTAACCTTACACCTAAAGGAGCTAGAAAAAGAACAATAAATGAAGCCTAAAACCAGAAGGAGTGAAATAATAAAGATTAAAGCAGAAATAAATTAATATGGGGAAAAAAACCAAACACATCAGTGAAACCAGAAGTTGGTTCTTTTACAGAGTTAATGAAATTGATAAACTCTAGCAATACTTACCAAAAAGAAAACAGAAAGAACCTAAACAAAATCACAAATGAGTGAGGAGACCACAACCAACACCACAGAATTACAAACTATTATAAGAGAATATTATGAAAAATTATATGCTAACAAATTGAGCAATCTGGAAGAAATGGATAAATTCCTAGAAACATATAAACTACCAAAACTTAAACAGGAAGAAATAAAAAACTTGAATAGACTGATAACAGCAAAGCAATTGAATCTGTAATAATCTCCCATCAAACAAAAGTCCAAGGCCAGTTGGATTCCCAGGGAGATTTTACTAAACATTTTAAGATGTATTAATACGTATTCTTTTCAAACTGTTCCGAAAAATAGAAATGGAAGGAAAACTTCCAAACTCATTCTATGAGGTCAGAATTACCTTGATTCCAAAACCAAACAAAGACTTCACTAAAAAAAAAAGAATTACAGGTCAATATCCCTGATGAAAATGAAGCAAATATTCTCGATAAGATATTAGCAAATAGAATCCAACAGTACATTAAAGAATCATTCATCACAATCAAGTGGGACTTATTCCTGGGCTGCAAGGGTGGTTCAATATTCGCAAATCAATCAATGTGATATACCACATTAATAAATGAAAGGGTAAGAACCACATAATGCTCTCAATAAATGCAGAAAAAGTATCTGACAAAGTACAGCATTCATTCTCGATGAAAACCCTGAACAAATTAGGGATAGAGGGAACACACCTCAACATCATAAAGGCCATATATGAAAGTTCCACAGGTAGTATCATCCCCATTTAAGAAAAATGAGCTTTTCCTCTGCAGTCAGGAACAAGATAAAAATGTCCACTCTCACCATTGTTACTCAACATAGTACTGGAAGTCCTAACCTCAGTAATCATACAAGAAAAAGAGAAAAAAAAAAAGGTGTTCAACTGACAAAGAAGAAGTCACACTTTCAGTATTTGCAGATGACATCATACTCTATATAGAAAACTTGAAAGACTACACCAAAAAATTGCTAGAACATGGATTCAGCAAAGTCGTAGGATAAAATATCAATGTATAGAAATCTGTCGCATTTCTTTAAAAAATTTTTTTTTAGTATTTATTATTTTTGAGAGAGAGAGAGAGGGAGAGAGAGGGAGAGACAGAGGCAGGGAGACAGAGGTTCTGATGTTGATACTATCTGCTGATAGCAAAGAGCCCGATGCAGGGCTTGAACCCACAAACCATGAGATCATGACCTGAGCTGAAGTCAGACACTCAACCACTGAGCCACCCAGGCACCCCAGAAATCTGTTGCATTTCTAGACACTAGTAATGAAGCAGCAGAAAGAGAAATTAAAAATATCAATCCCATTTATAAATGCACCAAAACCCATAAGATACCTAGGAGTAAACCTAAACAAAGAGGTAAAAGATTTTTACTCTGAAAACCATAGAACACTGATGAAAGAAACTCAAGATGACATAAAGAAATGGAAAAACATTCTATGCTCATGGATTAGAAGAGCAAATGCTGTTAAAATGTCTATACTACCCAAAGCAATCTACACTTTTAATGCAATCCTTATTAAAATATCACCAGCATTTTTCACAGAGCTAGAACAAACAATCCTAAAATTTGTATGGAACCAGAAAAGACCTCGAATAGCCAAAGTAATGTTGAAAAACAAAAGCAACGCGGGAGGCCTCACAATTCCAGACTTCAAGCTGTATTACAAAGCTGTAGTCACCAAGACGGTATGGTACTGGCACAAAAACACACTCAGATCAATGGAACAGAATAGAGAGCCCAGAAATGGACCCACAAACCTATGGCCAACTAATCTTTGACAAAGCAGGAAAGAATATCCAATGGAATAAAGACAGTCTCTTCAGCAAATGGTGCTGGGAAAACTGGACAGCGACAGGCAGAAGAATGAACCTGGACCACTTTCTTACACCATACACAAAATCAACTCAAAATGAATGAAAGACCTAAATGTAAGATAGGAAACAATCAGAATCCTAGAAGAAAAAACAGCAACAACCTCTTTGACCTCAGCCACAGCAACTTCTTACTAGATATTTCTCCGGATGCAAGGGAAACACAATAAAAAATGAACCTACTGGGACTTCATCAAGATAAAAAGCTTCTTCACAGTGAAGGAAACCATCAACAAATCTAAAAGGCAGCCTATGGAATGGGAGAAGATATTTGCAAATGACATATGATAAAGAGCTAGTATCTAAAATGTATAAAGAACTTATCAACTCAATACCCTGAAGCCAAATAACCAAGTTAAGAAATGGGCATAGGACAAGAATAGACACTTCCAAAAAAGACATCCAGATAGCTAACAGACACATGAAAAGATGCTCAACATCACTCATCATCACAGAAATACAAATCAAGATGACAATGAGATATCACTTCATATCTGTCAGAATGGCTAATATTAACAACACCGGAAACAACAGATGTTGGCGAGGATGTGGAGAAAGGGAAACCTTCTTACACTGTTGGTGGGAATGCAAACTGGTGCAGCCACTTTGGAAAACAGTATGGAGCTTCTTCAAAAAGTTAAAAATAGAACTATCCTACAATCCAGCATCTGTACTACTAGGTACTTAATCAAAGATACAAAAATGTTGATTCGAATGAACACATGCATCCCAATGTTTATAGCAGCAGATCAACAATAGCCAAATTATGGAAAGAATCCAAATATCCATCCATGGATGAGTGGATAAATAAGAGGTTGTGTGTGTGTGTGTATACACACACACAATGGAATATAATATATAATGTATGTGTATATATACATATACATACAATGGAATATTACTCAGCCATCAAAACAAAAGAAATCTTGCCATTTGCAGCAATGTGGATGGAACTAGAGTGTATTATGCTAAGCAAAATAAGTCAGTCAGAGATAGAAAAATACCATATGATTTCATTCACATGTGGAATTAAAAAAACAAAACAGATGAACCTAGGGGGGGACAAAGAAAAAGCAGGTAAACCATAAAATAGAAAACTACAGAGAACATAAACCATAAAGCATAAAAATATAGACAACAACAGGGTTGCTGGAAGGAAGGTGGTGGGGGAGTGGGTTGAATGGATGATGGATATTAAAGAGGGCACTTGTTGTGATGAGCACTGGGTGTTATATGTAAGTGATGAATTTCTAAATTCTACCTCTGAAACTAATATTACACTACATGTTGAGGCATCTGGGTGGCTTAGTTGATTATGTGTCCAACTCTTGATTTTGGGTCATCATGATCTCAAGGTTGTGAGATCAAGACCCATGTCTGCACTGAGTGTGGAGCCTGCTTAAGATTCTGTCTCCCTCCCTCCCATTGCCTCTCCCCTCCACTCAACGTGCTCTTTCTCTCTTCAAAAAAAAAAAGAAAAAGAAAAAAAGAAAAAAATACACTGCCTGTTAACTAACAGGAATTTAAATAAAAACTTGAAATAAAAAGCAAACAAAAACAATATAATGCCCTAAAGGAGCTTACTGTCTTGAGCACCAGCTTTTGGTGTTCCTTGGGGCCCTGTCCTTAGCCACATGGATGACCTCCACTACCTCCCAGGGATTTATGGCTTCAAATTTCATTTGTAGATAAAACCATCTCCCAGCATTACTTCCTAGCTAAAACCCTGACCATAAAACATCTCTACTTTTCCTGTTTTCTGGACATCCTCAGTTAAAAAATAATCACTTCTATTGCTTTTATTAGGAAAATTTCAAATATGCAGCAAAGTTGAAATAATCTTACAGGCAATATCTATGTACCCACTGCTTAGACTCCACCATTAACATTTTACCATATTTAACACATCATCAGTTAACTTACCTCTGACGCATTTCAAAATAAATTACAGATATCAGTAAATATCTGTTTCAAATACTTTAGCTTGCATATGACATTCAATAGTTTAAAGTTTCTTTAAAGGTAAAATTTACTACAATGCAATGCATAAATTTTAAATGAAACTTCACTGAGTTTTAACACATGGACATGCTTGCATTCTTCAAGCACCTATCAAGGTACAGAACATTTCCACCATCCCCAGAAAAGCCCATCAGGCTCTAAGTCCTCCTTTTCACCAGTAATCTTGGAATCTAAGAGCTGTATTACAATTCTCTATTTTTCACTTGGCATATGAAACAAATATCAAATTTGGTTTCCTCAGATTCCTCAATTTCCTCAGATCTCTCTCATAACTAAAACTCCAAATGAAATGTAATGATCAAAAATAGCACTACCTCTTACATTAGTCGTAACATCGTGATGTTGTTAAAAGGAAGTAAGTGATAGGCACCTGGGTGGCTCAGTCGGACTCCTGATTTTGGCTCATGTCATGAATTTACAGTTCATGAGTTCAAGCCCCATGTCCCCATTTCGGGTTCTGCACTCACAGCATGAAGCCTGCATGGGATTCTCTCTCTCTCCTTCTCTCTTCCTCTCAAGATAAACATATCCTTTTCCTTTAAAAAAGGGAAGTCAGAAGATAACAGCACCCAGCACACATTACAGAGCAATGTTCCAAGATAGCTCCAGTGCAGATGATTCTTGTGGTAAAGTCTTTTCTGCAATTACCATGCATCCTGTTCAATAATCCCATGAATGCAGGTGGCTGCAGATCCATCATTGCCAGTCATATTGAATTAACTTTTGCTTTTAATTTTTTTTTAATGTTTATTTATTTTTGAGAGACAGAGAGACAGAGCATGAACGGGGGAGGGGCAGAGAGAGGGAGGGGGAGTCACAGAATCTGAAGCAGGCTCCAGGCTCCCAGCTGTCAGCACGGAGCCGGAGGCGGAGCTCGAACTCACAAGCTGTGAGATCATGACGTGA
This sequence comes from Panthera tigris, assembly GCF_018350195.1. Taxonomy (NCBI): domain Eukaryota; kingdom Metazoa; phylum Chordata; class Mammalia; order Carnivora; family Felidae; genus Panthera; species Panthera tigris. Next base: position 841,805 of record NC_056676.1, on the reverse strand, counting down.
GCTGAAGTCAGACGCTTAACCAACTGAGCCACCCATGCGCCCCAACTTTTGCTGTTATAACAAAGATAGGTTGTATTTATCAGCATTCCATTAGAAAGGTACTGACAAGTTTAATAAAATTAGTATTAAAGCCTCTAAAGTTCGGACATCAAATGATCTGGTGAACACTTGAGTAGTTTTCTTCTGACAAACCTGCACCATTCCCAACAAAAGGATTAATCACTGTGAAGAAATGAAGAGGACTCCTCTCAAATGACTCAGGACTCAGGTATTTGGACCTTTCCTGCTCATTCGGCAAGCATCAGTAACAAGAGACTGAAATCCAAGCTAGACCACATGGGGAAGCACACACAGGCTTCCTGCAGATCAGTGGAAACAGCTAGGACATTGATGCAAGATTGTACGTTTTCAGTTTATGCGAATGAAGCTGTTCACCATTTCAACATTTGATGTCATCCACCAGCTAGACATTCACTGTCTGTCATGCAGAATGCTGGAATTTCTTCCTTTTAAGAGCCACAGAATTCATGGACAAACCATTCACTTTAATAAAATGACGCGTAGGGGCGCCTGGGTGGCTCAGTCGGTTAAGCGTCCGACTTTGGCTCAGGTCATGATCTCACAGTACATGAGTTCAAGCCCCGCGTCGGGCTCTGTGCTGACAGCTCAGAGCCTGGAGCCTGTTTCGGATTCTGTGTCTCCCTCTCTCTCTGCCCCTCCCCTGCTCATGCTCTGTCTCTCTCTGTCTCAAAAATAAACATACATTAAAAAAAATAAAAAATAAAAAAAAAATAAAATGATGCGTGCTGTTACATACAACATTTCCTACCTTAGGTAATTAAATGAGGACATACTTATTTCATCAAATAGTTAACCCACACAGAAAGAGATACATGTTTGTGTGTAAGATACAACATTTAAGCAACTCTATAAACACTGCTTGATAACACAAATAAAATAACCACTTAAATCACCTTCTTCCTCATTCTCTACGTTGGATATTAAAATCATCTTGTCTTTTCTTTATATTCACCTCTGTGCCTAGCACAGTGTCTAATACCAAGCAGCTCTCATTAATAGTGAATGGATGTATTTTGATTCCTTAGATAGATGCAAAACAGGCAACTAGTGGTAAAACAAAGGGATACATTCTTCAAGATATTTTTTTCTTCTGCCCTTTGGCTCAAATGAAAGGAATTCACCCTTTTAAGCTGGTGGTCAAATTCATTTTTTACTGTGATTTACTTTACAGTTCAAAGCATAGTGAGACACAATGGTCTGGAATTTGAAATGCCTTTACACCAGGTAATCAAAACATGCATCATTTTAAAAACACAGAATAGTAAACAATAAAGAAACTATCACAGTCCTCATAGCACTATGGACTTAAACTGTTTTATTAAATGCTGTTCAAGTCTTGAACACAAGCTATTGTTTTTTCTTCTAAGATTTTATTTAAATTCAAGTGAATTAAAATATAATGTAGTATCAATTTCAAGACTAAAATTTAGTGATTCATCACTTACATATAATACCCAGTGCACATCACAAGTACCCTCTCCTTCCCCCCAACTCAGCAACCCACAGTTTGTTCTCTGGTTAAGTCTCTTATGGTTTCCTTCCCTCTCTGTTTTTACCTTATTTTATTTTTCCTTCCCTTCCCATATGTTCATCTCTTTTGTTTCTTAAATTCCACAGATGACTGAAATCTTATGGTATTTTTTTTATACCTGACTGACTTATTTCACTCAGCATAATACACTCTAGTTCCATTCACATTATTGCAAGTGGCAAGATTTCATTCTTTTTCATCGCTGAGTAATATTCCATTTCTCCCTATACCACATCTTCTTTATCCATTCATCAATCAATGCACATTTGGGCTCTTTCCAAGATTTAGCTATTGTTGATAGTGCTGCAATAAACACCGGGGTTCATATGCCTCTTCAAATCGGTATTTTTGTATCCTTTGGATAAATACCAAGAAGTGCAATTGCTGGGTCATAGGCTACGTCTATCTTTAACTTTCAAAGGAACCTCCACAGTTTTCCAGAGTGGCATTTCCACCAACAATGTAAGAGGGGTCCCCTTTCTCCGCATCCTCACCCACATCTGTTGTTTCCGGAGTTAATTGTAGCTATTATGACATATGTGAGGTGGTATCTCATTTTGCTTGATTTGTATTTCCCTGATGATGAGTGATGGTGAGCATTTTTTCATGTGTGTTAGCTATTAAGAGTATAGATCTTTTTACCTCTTTAGTTAGGCTTATTCCTAGGTATCTTATGGTTTTTGGTGCAATTATACAGGGGAATGGTTACTTGATTTCACTTTCTGCTGCTTCATTATTGGTTTATAGAAATGCAATAGATTTTTGTATGTTGATTTTTTTTATCCTACAACTTTGCTGAATTCACGTATTGGTTCTAGCAATTTTTTCTTGAGTCTTTTGAGTTTTCCATGTAGAGGACCATGTTGTCTCTAAAGAGTGAAAGTTTAATTTCTTCCTTGCCAAATTCATATGCTTTTTACTTCTTTTTGTTGTCTGATTGATGAGACTAGGACTTCTATCTAGTACTATGTTGAACAACAGTGGTGAGAGTGGACATTCCTGTCGTATTCCTGACCTTAGGGGGCAAGTTCTCTGTTTTTCCTCACTGTGGATGATATTAGCTCTGGGCCTTTCATATATGGCTTTTATGATATTAAGATATGTTCCCTCTATCCCTATTTTCTTGAGTTTTCTTTTTTCAAGAAATGATGCTATACTTTGACAAATGCTTTTTCTGCATCTATTGAGAGAATTATATGGTTCTTACCCTGTCTTTTATTAATGTGGTATATCAGGTTGGTTAATTTTCAGATATTGAACCAGTCCTGAGCCCAAGAATAAATCCCATTTGATTGTGGTGGATAATTCTTTTAATGCACTGTTGGATTCTATTTGCTAGTATCTTATTGAGAATTTTTGCTCAATGCTCATCAGGGATATTGGTCTGTAACTCTCCTTTTCAGTGGAGTCTGTCTGGTCTTGGTAATGCTGGCTTCACAGAATGAGTTTGGAATTTTTCATTCCAATTCCTTCTGTTTCTGTTTTTTTGGAACAGTTTCAAAAGAATAGGTATTAATTCTTCTTAAATGTCTGGTAGAATTCCCCTGGGAAGCCATCCAGCCCTGTACTCATTTGTTGGGAGATTTTTTTATCACCATTCAATTTCTTTACTGGTTTTGGGTCTGTTCAAATTTTCTACTTCTTCCTGTTTCAATTTTGGTAGTTTATATGTTTTTAGGAATTTATACATTTCTTCCAGATTATCCATTTTGTTGGCATATAATTGCTCATAATATTCTCTTATAATTGTATTTCTGCAGTGTTGGTTGCGGTCTCACCTCCTTCATTTGTGATTTTACATATTTGCGTCCTTTCTCTTTTCTTTTTTGTTAAGTCTGGCTAGGGCTTTATCAATTTTAATTCTTTCAAGGAACGAGCTCCTAGTTTCACTGATTTGTCCTACTGTTTTTGTTTTTAATCTCTATATTATTTATTTCTATCATTTTGATATCCCTCTCCTTTGGTCTTAGACTTTATGTGCTATTCTTTTTCCAGATCCTTTAGGTGTAAGGTTAGGCTGTACATTTGAGACTTTTCTTCCTTCGTGAGATAGGCCTGACTTGCTGTATACTTCCCCGTTACGACTGCTTTTGCTGGATCCTAAAGGTTTTGGACTGTAATGTTTTCATTTTCATTGGCGGTGGCTGCTGCTGCTGCTGCTTTCTCCTCCTCTTCCCCTTCTTCTCTTCCTTCTCCTCCCCGTCCCCCTCCTCCTCCTCCTTCTTCTTCTCCTCCTTAGTACTTCTTTAATTTCCCGCTTAATCCATTCATTCTTTAGCAGGATGTTCTTTAACCTCTGTGTATTGCTAGTCTTTCCAAAATTTTTCTTGTGGGTGACTTCAAGTTTCATAGTGTTGTAGTCTGCAAATATGCAAGGTATCATCTCAATCTTTTTGTACTGGTTGAGGCCTGATTTGTGGCCCAGAATGTGATCTATTCTAGAGAATGTTGCATGTGCACTCAAAAAGAATGTGTATTCTGCTGCTTTAGGGTGAAATGCTCTGAATATATCTGTTTAGTACATCTGGTCCAGTGTGTCATTCAAAGTCATTGTTTCCTTGTTGATCTTTGGCTTAGAAGATCTATCCATTGCTGTAAGTGGGATGTTAAAGTCACTTACTATTATTATATTATTATCAATGAGTTTCTTTAAGTTTGTTATTTCAAAATAATTTTTTAATATGTATTTATTTTTGAGAGAGAGAGAGACAGAGAGAGAATGAGAGAGAGCAAAAGCGGGGGAGGGAAGACAGTGAGGGAAACACAGAATCTGAAGCAGGCTCCAGGCTCTCAGCCGTCAGCACAAAGCCCAATGCAGGGCTCGAACTCATGAACTATGAGATCATGACCTGAGCTGAATATGGACACTGAACTGACTGAGCCACCCAGGCACCCCTCTTTGTTATTAATTGACTTCTATATTTGGCTTTCCCAAGTTGGGGGCATAAATATTTATAATTATTAGATCTTCTTGTTGGATAGACCCTTTGATTATGAAATAGTGCCCTTCTTCATCTCTTATTACAGCCTCATGGGATAGAACCTTAAGGACTTCACTCACAGTGCCCATGTGTTCAGGGTAAACCCAAAATATCTCTTTGAGGACAACTGTGGTTCTGCTGCAGGTATGACCCTATGCCTGCTACAGACTGAATGTCTGTGTCCCCCTCAAATTCACATTTCACATCCGAACGCCCAATGTGATGGTATTTGGAGGTCAGATCTTTGGGGGTCATTATGTCACAGTGGTGGACCCCTCATAAGTGGGATTAGTGGTCTTATATAAAGGACCCCAAAGGACTCCCTCTCCCCTTTGCCATATGAGGACACTGAAAAGGCACTGTCTGTGAACTAGGAAGCAGGCTCCCATCAGATGCCAGGCCTTGATGCTGGCCTTCCCAAGCTCCAGAAATCTGAGACATAAATTTCTGTTCTTTATAAACCACCCAGATTATGGTAACTTATTATAGAAGCCTGGATGGACTAAGAAAGCACTCTTCTGTACAGAGCCGACTGGGCACTCCATTCAGACACATATCACTTTTAGACTCCTCGCTTTCACCAGTCTCAGTTCAGTTGGCTTTTAAAGTATAGATGGCCAATTTCTGCCTAACCAAGAAACAAACAATATCTTGAACCTGTTCCTCATGTCTTCTCTATCTTTGTGAAGGTGCAACCAACTATGCAGTTATAAAAACCCCAAACTTCCAAGCTAAAAAAATTCAATCTCCCTTCTAATCCTTCATCTTTCCTGGATGCTCTCAGGACCCAGCTGCTTCTGCCACCCCTATTGTCTCAACTAGCTGGCATGTTCACTGCCCTTGACCTGGTCACTGTAAGAGCCTCTTCACTGCTATGCTTGTTTCTAGCCTTGATGCCCTATCCTGCTCCCAACCCATTCTTCACATTTTGAGTGAATTTTCAAAACCACAGACGTAATAATGTAATCTGTGTCCCCTCCTCTGCCCCCCGGACTGAGTCTTGACTTAGCACACAGCACAGGCCCCTCAGACTCTGGGTGTTGGCAGTTCTAGCTTCACCCATGGCCACACCCTCTCTTCTCTGTACTGAGCCTCTTTCACTTTCCTCAAATGAGTTATCTTGCTACAAATAGTTTTACTTGCTGTCCCCAATCCTGGCTGGATCCTTCAACTCATTCTTTGCATATCAGCACAGCTCCACCCTCCTGAGGCTGCTTGTGTCAGGGGCTCTCTCTGCCTTCCCAGGTTCCCTGTGTGGTTCTTGGTACTCTCTCCACCCATCCTGCTTTAGCTGGCTGCTTACGGGACTGTCAGCTCCATTAAGGTACTGACATGAGAGTATCCCCTGTACTTGGCACTCTAAAAAACATCTGTTGAATGAAACAAAAGAAAGCAGAACAACTTTAAACTCACTGCCACCTAACACTTACCAAGAGATAGGCTAAAAGAAATATCTGTTGAGAATTAGCTTTAAGATTTTATTCTTTTATACTTTCCTCTAGATATCCTAAAGAGTACTCCTGGATTAAGTATATGAAGACCACGGGCCTTTTTTTTTTTTTTTTTTTTTAATCTGTATGTAAAAAGAATCAGGTTAATGTGAATTAGTTTAATGTGAAATAAGTTAATGTGAATAATTAAATAGTTAAAATTCATTAAACATCTATTATACAGACACTGACTCTTTCATTAAATTTAACATACTTGAAATATTTTTATCTTCATTTCACTCAGGAATTATGCTCAGAGATGCTCAAAACATTCCCATGCTAAAACAGCCAATGGACAGTATAAAATCCACAATCTCTCGGAGTAACCTCAAGCCCTTATGCCGGCAGCTTGCACCAACAGATATTAAGAGGAATAATTCCTACTAACCCAGTTGTTATATTTGTTATACTACATTATTTTATTTCTGTATTACAGCTTTGTCCTTATAAGGAAAATGTCCTAAGGTATCACTAGCAGATAATCGTAGTGCTTTTCAAGTGTGCTGGATCCGTTTGCATATACAGCCTTGAGTCTTAACACTGTTTCCTCCTTTACCACTGTTTGCTTGCTTCTCTTCCATGTAGATTTCCATACTTGAAACTTTATATTTTTTAAGCCATCTAAAATCCATTTTGGAATAAGATAGGATATATAAACAAATAAATGTGATTTGCTCACTTACGTCCATGAAGAATGAGAAGTACTGGGCAGAGGTGGTGGTCTAGGGGTAACAAGTCCCTAGGCAGGCAAGTTAAGTGAGGTGCAAAGTGCCTGACAGGCAGAAGAAACAGAAGGCAGTAAGTGGGAAACTTAATAACTCAGGATGTCACTGAATGGAGCTTCCAACTTAACAACTGTAGTTCAACTTCAGTTACTATTTGCTGAGCTTCTGCTACTCACCGGCATCCTTCTGGGTGCCATTTTCATAAACTCCTTGAACAAGCTAGTGACATAGCTATTAATGCTCTGTGTCACAGCTATGCAAAAGAAAAATCATGGCAATCAAAGAGCCTGTCCATGCACATGAAATGTCCTGACTTTTCCAGCTGCTGCCTGAAATTTAGGCTTTCAATTAGCCTGCATTAGGGAGCTGATGGGGCAGGCAATTCATAGTCTTCTGAGTCTGAAAGGCATATGGTCATTTCTCACACTTTTGGGACACTAATGGGTTTTGGCACACCCTCAAATACTGAAAGCCACTGAACGCCAACAATGGTGGCTTAGAAATCACAAAAATTTGAGAGATGACTTGGAGCTCAGGCCAGGCTGACTGGCAAAGTACATTTCCATGAGGCCAATTTGTTAAGATTGGGAGGGGTGGCTATTTTATCTACTGCATAGAACCCAACACAGAGAGTCAAGAAAAATGAAGAAATGAAGGATACATCCTAAAACAAAAGAACAAGAAAACGCTCCAGAAACTAACCTTAATGAAATTGATAAGAGTGACTTATTGACGAGAGTTCAACACAATGGGTATATAGATACTAACTGAGAACAACGCACGAACTGAGTGAGAATTTCAACAAGAGATAGAATATATCTTAAAAGTACCAAACAGACAACAAAAAGCTGAAGGATATAATCACTAAACTGAAAAAATTCACTAAAGGGGTTCAAAGAGTCTAGTTAAAGTGGCAAAAAGGATCAGTGAATTAAAAAACAGAGCAGTGGGGGGTACCTGGGTGGCTTAGTTGGTTGAGCAACCAATACCTGATTTCAGCTCATGTCATGATCTCACGGTTCATGGGTTCAAGCTTTGCATCAGGCTCTGTGCTGGCAGTGCAGAGCCTGCTTGGGATTCTCTCTCTCTCTCAAGATAAATAAACTTAAAAAACAAACAAACAAACAGGGCACTTGGGGTGGGGGTGAGGGGAAAACCAGAATAGTGGAATTTATCCAAATAAAATAACATTGGTCCAAATAAAGGAACAGGGGCAGCTGGGTGGCTCAGTCGGTTGAGCAACTGACTTCAGCTCAGGTCATGATCTCACAGTTTGTGAGTTGAAGCCCTGCGTCAGGCTCTGTGGTGACAGCTCAGAGCCTGGAGCCTACTTTGGATTCTGTCTTCCTTTCTCTCTGCCCCTTCTCCGCTCATGCTATGTCATGTCTTTCTCTCTCTCAAAAATAAATAAACATTAAAACAAACAAACAGAGAAACAAAAAGGAAAAAAGAATGAAAAAGAGTAAAGATAGTTTAAGAAACTTCTAGGATACCATCAAGTGGGTAACATATGCATAAGAGTAGTCCCAGAGGGAGAAAAGAAAGAAAGAACAGAAAGTATATTCACAGAAATAATGGCTGACAACTCATCTAACCTAGGGAAAGGAACAAATACCCAGATAAACAAAGCCCAAAAAAATTAAAACAGGATAATCAAAAGAGACACACAATGAGGCACATTATAGTTAAACTGTCAAATGTTAAGGACAAAGAGAATCTTAAGAACAGCCAGAGTAGCATAGTATAGCAAGGAAATCACCCATAAATGGAGTTTTCAACAGAAACCTAGTATGTCAAAAGGGAGTGAATGATATATTCAAAGTGTTGAAATAAAGCAATTGCCAACCAATAATATTCTGCTTGTCAAAGTTCTCCTTTAGAACTGAAGGATATTTAGAATTTCCCAGACAAACAAAAGCTGAAGCAGTTCATCACCACTAGACTGGCCTTGTAAGACATAATAAAAGGAATTCTTTAAACTGAAATGAAAGCACTCTAGTTAGTAACATGAAACCATATGAAAGTATAGAATTCAGAGGTAAAAGTCAATATATAGTTAGTTCAAAATAATCTAAAACTAATTATTGTAGATAAATTAGAATTCTAGTACAAAAATTAAAAAAAGGTATTAAAAATACCTACGACTACAGTAATTTGTTAATGGATACACAATGTAAGAAGATGCAAACTGTGACATTAAAAGCAAAACTGGAGTGTAAACATTTTGTTTTTCTATACGTTCAAGCTAAGCAGTTATCAACTTAAAATGGACTGTTGTAACCATGACATGTTTATGTAAGCTTCATGGTAACTACAAAACAAAAACCTATAGTTGTTAAACCAAAGGTAAACAGAAAGGGATCAGGACACAATACTGCAGAAAATTATCAAATCACACAGCAGGAGCAAAAGAGGTAGAAAAGAAAAAAGCAGCCTGAAAACAGTGAACCAAAAAGGCAATAGTAACCAATCAAAAATAACTTTGAATGTAAGTGGACTAAATTCTCCAATCCAAAGACCTAGAGTAGCTGATAAAACAAAGAAAAACAAACATCATGCTGTATACAAGAGACCCACTTCAGCTGTAGGAAACAGACTAATGAAGTGATATAAGATGATACTCCATAAAAAACGGAAAGCAAAAGAAACAGAGCTAGCTACACTTACATCAGACAAAAAAGACCTTAAAACCAGAAACTGCAACAGAAGACAAAGAAGGTCATTATATAAGGATAAAGAGGACAATCCAAAAAGAGGATAAAATAATTGTTAATATTTATGCACTTTTATGAGCACCTAAAAATACAATGTAAACGTACATTAAACATTAACACATTGGGGCGCCTGGGTGGCTCAGTTGGTTAAGCGGCCGACTTCGGCTCAGGTCATGATCTCGCAGTCTGTGAGTTCGAGCCCCGCGTCGGGCTCTGTGCTGACAGCTCAGAGCCTGGAGCCTGTTTCAGATTCTGTGTCTCCCTCCCTCTGACCCTCCCCCATTCATGCTCTGTCTCTCTCTGTCTCAAAAATAAATAAACGTTAAAAAAATATATATTAAAAAAAATAAACATTAACAGATTATCCAGACAGAAAATCAGTAAGGAAACTTTGCACTTAAATGAAGTGTTAGACTAGATGGACCTCAGTATATATAGGATATTCCGTCCAACAGCAGCAGAACACATATTCTTCTCAGGTACATGTGAAGCATTCACCAGGACAGATCATATGTTCGGCCACTAAGTGTGAAATGATATATAGCATCTTATGATCCTAGAAATCAATTAGAGGAAGAAAGCTGGAAAAATTCACAAAAGTGGAAATTATGGACAACATGCTACTGAATAACCAATGGGTCAAAAAAGATACCAAAAGAGAAATTTGAAAAATACCTTGAGACAAATGAAAATACAAAACACCAGAACTTAAGAATGCAGCAAAAAAGCACTTCTAAGAGGGAAGTTCAGAGTGTAAATGCCTACATGAGAAAAAAAAAAATCAAATAAACAACCTAACTTTATAACTCAAGGAATTAGGAAAAGAACAAATTAAGCCCAAAATTAGTAGGAGGAAGGAAACAACAGAGATTACAGCAAAAATAAATGAAATAGAGACTGAAAAGACAATGGAAAAAAAATCAATGAAACTAAGAGCTGTTTTGTTGAAAAGATTTACCTAGATTTATCAAAAGAAACAAAGAGAAAGGAATTAAATAAATAAAATCAAAATAATAAAGTCAGAGATGCTATACAACTGATCCCATGCAAATACAAAGAATCATAAGAGACTACTGTGAACAATTTTATGTCAATGAATAGAACAACATAAAAGAAATGGATACACTTTAGAAATGTGTAACCTACCAAGACTGAATCATAAAGAAACAGAAAATCTGAATAGGCCAATTACTAGTAAGGAGATTGAATCAATAATTAAAAACATCTAAAACAAAAGTCCAGGACCAGATGGCTTCATGGGTGAATGCTACCAAATATTTAAAGAATCAATACTAATCCTTTTCAAACTCTTCCAAAGTATATAAGTGGAGGGAACACCTCCAAATTCAGTATATGTAGCCAGCATTATCCTGATACCAAAATGAGACAAGGACACTACAAGAAAAGAGAATCATAGGCTAATATTACTGACGATTACAGATGCCAAAATCCTCAATAAATATTGGCAAACCCAGTTCAATAATTCATTAAAAGGATCATATGTCATGATCAAGTGGGACTGATTTCAGGAACGCAAGGATGGCTGAACACCCACAAATCAATCAACATGATGCACCACATTTACAAAGGAAGGTGAAAAAATCTTACGATCATCTTAGTAGATGCAGAAAATGAATTTGACAAAATTCCTAATCTATTCATGACAAAAACTCTCAACAGACTGGATATAGAGGGAATGTACCTCAACAAAATAAAGGCCATATATAATAAATAAGCCCATAGCTAACAACATACTTAACAGAGAAAAGCTACAAACTTTCCCCCTAAGATCAGAAACTACTCTCACTAATTTTATTCAACATGTACTAGAATTCCTACTCAGAGCAATTAGGGAAGAAAAAGAAATAAAAGATATCCAAATCAGAAAGGAAAAAGTAAAACTGTCTCTATCTGCAGATGACATGATTTCATATATAGAAAACAGAAAAGATTCCACCAAAAAGACTGTTAGAACTAACAAACAAATGCAGTAAAGTGGCAGTATACAAATCATTATACAAAAATCAGTTAAGTGTTTTACATTAACAACAGTCATTCCAAAAGAGAAATTAAGAAAACAATCCCATTTATAATTGTATCAAAAAGAATAAAATACCTAGGAAGAAATTTAATGAAAGAGGTGAAAACTCTCTAAACTGAAAACTGTGAGACATTAAAAGAAATTGAGGAATATACAAATAAATACAAAGAATTCCATGCTCATGGACTGGAATAATTAATATTTTTAAAATGTCCATACTAGCCAAAGCAGTCTATAGATTCAATACAATCCATGTCAAAATTCCAGTGACATTTTTCACAGAAATAGAAAAAAAAATCCTAAAATTTGTATGAAACCATGAAAGACTCCAAACAGCCAAAGAAAACTGGAGAAAGAACAAAGCTGGAGGCATCACACTCTCTGATTTCAAACTAAATTAAAGCAACAGTGGAAACAGTATGGTATTGGCATAAAAACAGACAAGTAGATCAATGGAACAGAATAGAAAGGCCAGAAATGAACCAAAATTGGAACCCTATCTTACACCATATTCAAAAATCAACTGAAAATGACTTAAAATTTGAATGTAAGATCTAATACCATAAAACCCTTAGAAGAATAAGATTTGAATATAAGATCTGATACCATAAAACTACCACAAAAATGAGTAAGTGGGACCACACCAAACCAAAAAGCTCCTGCACAGCAATGGAAACCATTAACAAAATGAAAAGGGAGGCTACAGAATGGAAGAAAATATTAGCAAATCCCACATCTGATAAGGTGTTAATATGCAAAATATATCACAAACTCCTATAACTCAATAACAACAACAACAACAAAAAAGCAATTAAAAAATGGGCAGAGGAAATAAAGAAACATTTTTCCAGTGAAGGCATCCAAATGGCCAAGAGGTATAAAAAGGTGCTGAGCATCACTATTCAAGGGTCCCCTTTCTTCACATCCACACCAGCATTTGTTATCTCTTGTCTTTTTCATGATAACCATTCTAACAGATGGGAGGTGATAGCTCACTGTGGTTTTGATTTCACTTCCAGAACATAAAGTTGCTTCCTCAAAGATCTAAAGTAACTTAGCAAAATATTAAAGACTTCTTTTCTATAAAAGTGTCTGTGACAGGGGCAGCTGGGTGGCTCAGTTGGTTAAGCTTCCATTCTTAATCTCACCTCAGGTCACGATCTCATGGTTCATGGGTTTGAGCCCATATCAGGCTCTGTGCTGACGGTGCAAAGCCTGCTTGGGATTCTCTCTCTCTGCCCCTCTCCCATTTGCACACATGTTCTCACTCTGTCTCTCTAAAAATAAATAAATAAACTTTAAAAAAAAGTGTCTATGACACTACTGTAAAAACAATACTAGATACAACTCAAGCGGATCTGAAAGCCAGGAATTTTGAATTTTAATTATAAGCCAGCCACAGATGACTCAGTTGGTTTCATCAAACTATACTTAAATTGTTTAAACTCTGCATTCTCATCTGTAAAGTGAAAGTGAAAATTCTACCCGCATCGCATAAAAGAGAGCAAGTAACAAACTAATTCTGTTGGACCGGATTCTCATTTCTTAAATTAAAACAATTATTTCTAAGATCCGTAGGATTCTAGATGCCAGAACAAAATCAAATAGGCATTTATATTTTTTGTTGCCAGGGGACTAAGGTAAACTGTGTAAAGGGAATATAGATTTAGAACTCTGTTTTTACAATTATTGACTTGTCTGAAAGAGAAAATATGCAAAATGGCAACCTGACCTATTCACAGATCTCTCAAAGGCAAAGAGCTGACCTTCAGTTCCATCGGAAAGAGGCTCAATGCTGAGAATCAGCACTGGCAATGTGATAAAGTGACTGGGGTGGGCATAATCTTTTAGGCATTGACACTCCCACTGTTTCACTCTTCGGATTATTCTTGTAAGATTGTATCCCTAAGGATGGTGGCTTCTGTGCCTGGACGCTGCTCTCCAGAGGTGAGTTCAGAGGAGGGGAATGACCTGCCCCTGCTCTGTAGGAGTGGGCATCTTTGCAAATGTGCATGAGTCACTTTTGCAAGTTGCAAGCACTGTACTAAAGAGAAGGGTCCTGTGCTGCTGAATCCAGCCCTTGTCACAGGCACCTGGAGGGTGGAGTGGGTGCAACCTGGCACAAATCCTGGCTCTTCTTCCAGAACCACAAGCTGGGACCACAGGCAGGACACAGCCTCAGCTTCCTCCCCTGCAAATGAGGTCGTCTTGCCTCACACAAGGTTAGTGGGCACTAAATGGACTTGTGGGATTGAAGCACCAGCACAGAACCTCGTCTGCACAGGTGCTTAATAAATAAGAGCTACTGCTCTGCACAGGCAGAGACTTTATAGTAGCCACATATGAAACAAGGTCAAGTGGCCAGTTTGTGGGGGTCTCCGGGAACCTGCTCAGGTAATGAAGCCTGTATTGGGCTAAACACACAATTGTTTCTTGGACAAGTGAGTGGAAGGTAAACCTCTTTTACTGAGTGCTAAGGGCCAGCTGTGGCACCAGCTCATATAAATTCCACATAAGTCATCTCCATTAATTCTGTCCACAAACTTGTGGGTCTTCCGATCAATTTTCTTCACTCAATAAGGAATGCTGATGCTGAAGGGACTTTTCACAGTGTCACCATCTAAGGCTGTGCAAGAGAATGTCTCCTGTAAAATCAACTGGAAGCCCGGTGATCATGCCTGCTTGTACTTACTTTCCTTGTCTGTTTGGCAATAATTTAGCAGGAGAGCTCTATTTTTAAGTGACAACTACCTGTCTCTGCCACTATTCTATACACCATACTACATACTACTGCTGTATACTATGTAATCCCTCTGTCCTATAAGGCTGTGGACAGAGGATGAAAACTTCCCGAGAATTTTTATCTTAGCTGAGGATGAAGATCTACTATGAAAGCACTATGTGCTTTCATAGCTGCAAATACTAGTGTACATATCCCCACCCCCACTTCTGCTTCCTCAAAAAATGAGTTGGTTTTCCAATTTCACGGGGATCATGTATGGTCATACAGGTCTTGTAAAGCCAATTTCCACTTAGGCTATAAACACCAGCCTTGCACTCAAGATGCTCACAGTGAAGAAGGAAAGACAGGTGTACATTGTAGGTGGTTTTTCTATTGAATGTGCTATAATGGAGGCATATGGAAGGAACCATGATGGCACACAAGAGAGAGCAACCAAGTTTGCCTTGAGTTGGGAAAAAGATGGCAAGGAAGGTGCAAAGAAAAAGAGCAGAAGTATGTTTTGACGTGTACCAGGGGAGTGTGACAAAACACTCCAGGCAGAAAGGACAGTGCTCACAAAGAGTAGGAAACAGTGTAGATGCTGAGTGACCACAAGAAGTCATTATCATTTAGACAGTAAGACCAAAAGCCACCTCTATTCCAACCTTTGTGTTATCTTCTAGGTTATTATGTTGAAAATAATAAAAAAGAAAAATTAAGAAAAACTTCCTTATTCTAGCTGAGGCCTGTATGGGTATAGCATGTTCTACTTCTATAATGTGAATACCCAGAAGGTGAAGAACATGAGTGTATCCAAGATGTTTTAAGCAAGAAGAAATCTGTAAACTGTGAAATACATTTTTGTTCGTATATGTTATTTAACCTGATGGTTGCCAATGTGTTTGTGATTCTGAAAGAATTAATGTGCTCAGTGGAGTGTTCTTAAGGAGGGACACACACTAGGAGAGCAATGCAGTGACATCTATCACCCCTTCTCTGCACAGGAGCTCGCAGGTGAGTGTACCTTGGTGGCAGGGAACTCAGGGGCCATGCTCACTAACACTCCACCTTTGAAAGACCATGGCCAGAGAGCAGAAATTTTTTAAACAGTGAAACTTTTTGTTTGCTCCTCCAGTCTTTACTTTTGCGATAAAAAGTACTCATGGGCCAATTGGGAGACTGCATTAGATATGAAACATTCCATTCATTCAATAATGTTTAATATTTAACCACAAGTTGATTGCTTTAACTGTAATGTTTTTAACAGGGCTTCAAAGCTAGATCAAATTTGGCTTGTGTCTCGGGCAAGTAGCCACTCAGGTTGCATCAAAGTTACTTATGTTAAGATCAGTGATGTCAAGCCTCTCTGAAGTAAATAAACCTTGCTCTACATAGAAAAAAAAAAGTACAGAATCCTCTGACTTTAATGCATCACACATTTTCAGAAACAAGTCAATAGTATATCTCATCTCTAGGACTTCATGTAGTTTGCCCCACATGTATATTCTCAGTAGCAGTGCCGTAGTTGATCCTTTGATACTTATATAATATTCTGCAAAATAATTTCACAGTTTTCTATGAAATTTTCACCTGAGTTTTACATGATTTTCATATTCAATCACCACATGAAAGTTGAAGCCTCCAAATCATACAGTTAAACAGCTGACCCCTGAACAACACAGGTTTGAACTGCAATGGTCCACTTATCCATGGGCTCTTTTCAATAAATATGTTGAAATTTTTTTGGAGATTTGTGACAATTTGAAACAACTTCCAGACAAACCATCTAGCCTGGAAACATCTAAAAACTTAAAAAGTTAGGTATGTCATGAATGCATAAAATATATGTAAATATTAGCCTATTTTATCATTTGCTACTATAAAACATATACAAATCTATCACAAAAAGTTAAAACTTATCAAAACACACACATTTTTACAGATTGTACATGGTACCATTCGTAGTTGAAAGAAATGTAAACAGACATAAGGGTGTAGTATTAAGTCATAACTGCGTAAAGTTAACACTAATACATGCTGTTCTACTGTAATAATTTCCCAGCCACCTCCTGTTGCTATCGTGGTGAGCTCAAGAGTGTCCACTTAAAAGGCTGTGTGATGCTAATTACCTGCACATGAGCAGCTGGTATCTCCAGTAAATTGCCGATGGCAGTAAAAAGTGAGCTCTCACAGTTCTCGTGTATTTTTCTTCATGGTTAGGGCAATATTGTAAACCTTAGATAACACTAAGAGACCCATAGGAAGTACTACTAGTGATGTTGGAAGTGCTCCCAAAAAGTAGAGAAAAGTTATGACATTATAAGAAGAAGCTGAATTGCTTGATATGTACTCCAGACTGAGGTCTACAGCTGAGGTTACTCACTATTTTAAGAACTATCGTAAAAAAAAAAAATTCATGAAGCTGTCACTGCAGCCATGCCAGTAGGCATGAAAATCTTGTACTTTTTGCAAGATACCTTTCTACCTTATATTGAAAATGCAGTTTTTATGTGGGTGCAGGATTGCTTCAAGACAGGCATGCCTATAAATTCTAATATGACTTGAGAAAAAGTCATTATATGACAACTTAAAGCAAAAGGAAGGTGAACGACCTAAAGCTGGACAATTTAATGCCAGGAAAGAATGGTTTGATAATTTTAGAAAGAGGTTTGGCTTAAAAAAAATGTCAAGATCACAAAAGAAGCAGCTTTTGCTGACTAAAAGACAGCAGATGAGTTCTCAGATACCACTAAGAAAATTATCAAGGAGAAAGGATATCTGCCTGAACAGGTTTTTAACACAAAAGTACCCTATCCTTGGTGGGGGACGGGGGGGGGGGCAGCCACCAGGACATTTATTAGTAAGGAAGAGAAGTGAAAACCAGGATTTAAGACAGGAAGGGGCAGGCTAATTCTACTGTTCTGTGCAAATGCAGTCAGGTTTATAATCAGGACTACCCTTATGTATATAACCCCTGATCTTTGAAGGGAAAAGATAAACACCAGCTGCCAGTCTTTTGGTTGTCCAAGAAGGCCTGGACAATGAACTCGTTTCCTGGATTGGTTCCATTGATGCTGATGTCAGGAAGTACCTTGCCAATAAGGGACTGCCTTTTACAGTTCTTTTCATATTGGAAAATGGCTCTGGCCACCTAGAACCTCATGAGTTCAACAATGAAGGTCTGAAGTAGTCTACTTATCCGCGTATAACATCTCTAATTCAGCCTCTAGACCATGAAGTCCTCATGTCCATTAAGTCTCATTACACAGGGTATTCTATGGAAAGGATTGTCAACACAGTGGAAGAGAACCCCAAAAGAGAGAACATCACGAAAGCCTGGAAGGATGACACCATTGAAGATGCCATCAATGTTAGAGAAAAAGCTATGAAAGCCATCAAGCTGAAACAATTAATTCTTGCTGGAGAAAACTGTATTCAGATGTTGTGTATGACTTTACAGGATTTATGACAGAGCCAATCAAGGAGATCATAAAAAAAGATTGTGAATATAGCAAAAAAGGTGAGCAGTGTTAAGGGTTTCAAACTATGGATCTTGGAGAAATTAAAGAGCTAACAGACATGACACCAGAGGAATTAACCGAAGACCTGATGGAAATGAATGATTCCTAATCAGCATCAGATGATAAGGAAGAAGACATAGAAGCAGCAGTGCCTAAAAACAAATTGACATCAGGCAATCTGGCAGAGAATTCTGATTACTCAAGACTACTTTTACAACATGGACCCTTCTATGATACAGGCACTGAAACTAAAGCAAATGGCGGAAGAAGGACTGGTACCATAGAAAACATTTTTAGAGAAGGAAAAGGCAAAAATGCCACACGGATAGTATATTTATTTCCACAAAGTTACACTAAGCATGCCTGCCTCTCCCTCTTTCCTTTCCACCTCCTCCACTTCCTTTGCCTTTGCAACGTCTGAGACAGTAAGACCAAACCCTCTTCTTCCTCCTTGGCCTACTCAATGTGAAGAGAATGACAATGAAGACTTTATGATGATCCAGTTCTACTTACCGAATAACAAATATTCATCATGTTGTATGGTTAATAACCTTAGCTGGTGTGTATGTGTGTATCTTTGTATGAAAATCTATTAAGCATACAAGACATTTTTGTGTCATCATCATCACTACTGCCTAAATACACATTGTGTAGAACATCAACCTGCAAGACTCATATGGAAGAGAAAAGCCTATTCTTACATAGGCATAAAGTGAATGATATTTAATATAAAATTAATAATGTGCTAGTTTTCATACTGCTTTATAACTTTTCTTTCAAAGAATTCTATTACTGTACAGTATGCCTCTTTCTCTAATAATTGGAGATTGCATTTTAGTCTATCATCAGAGGTGAGTTTTTTTTTATAAATGATCAATGTCTCTAATACTGCATTATAAATATGACTATAATATGGTACACCATCAAGATTTTATAAGGATTCACTCATTAGTGTATATAGGCTAGCCTACATGAAGCAATCCTATCCATTATAGTAGGTCACCAAACTGCAATTGTATTGTGGCTTGTTATCAATATGTGAATTGTTAAAACCGTAATAAATGTGAATTTTTTCCATATTGTCTTTTCATTTTTGATGTTTAGTGTTAGTAAAATGTCTAACATCTACAATGTTTTATATCATATAAGACAATATTGATGTAGGTTCTGACAGATGACCCATTTGTAAAAAGATGACTTAAATTTATGGTATTGATAAGTACAATACTATAAATGTATTTTTCTTCTTTATCATTTTTTAATAATATATTCTTTTCTCAGGGTGCCTGGGTGGCTCAGTCGGTTAAGCGTCCAACTTTGGCTTAGGTCATGATCTCACGGTCTGTGGGTTCAAGCCCTGCATTGGGCTCTGTGCTGACAGTTCAGAGCCTGGAGCCTGCTTCAGATTCTGTGTCTCCCTCTCTCTCTACCCCTCCCCCTCTCACGCTCTGTCTCTGTCTCTGTCTCTCAAAAATAAACATTAAGAAAATAAAAAATAATATTTTCTTTTCTCTAGCTTACTTTATTATAAAAATATACAGTAAATAATACAACAAACAAAATATTTTAGTTGTTTAAGTTATTGGTAAGGCTTTTGATTAACAGTAGGATATTACTACGTAAGTTCTCAGGGAGTCAAGCATGCAGATTTTTGACTGTGTGGGGAGTCGCCCCTAACCCCTTCATTGTTCAAGGGCCAACTCTAATTCAAGAGTCAACATTGTTCAAGGTTTCTGTAGTGTCACAAGGAAACCTAAGTGGAAACAGTGGGATTCATAATGGGCTATTTATCATTTACCCTCAGTCATCTTGTGAAAAGGCACAGATGATATCATCTGTCTCATGTTACAAACAAACATGATGACATCTCAAAGATATGACCAGAAATGTAGTGTTGGGCTTTAAACTCTGGCAAGTGCAAGCTCAGTACTCTTGCCACCAGCACTCCTTGAATCTAAGGAACTGACATATCTCTTTGTTCCCACAGGCCACTCAACTCAGCAACATTCTCCTGGATCCTGGTCACCACTCCTCTCTCTGCTGCCACCTCATCAATAACACAGTCTATTGTCAGGTCATATCAATTACAAACTCTTCATTAAAGCTTCTTGAGCCTCATGATGGGACTCTGCAGGGTGACAATCCATTATTCCAGTCTCTTCTCAGAGAGGGATAGTGGGGTGGGAGGGGTAAGCCCTGTTCAATACTTGTACCTAAAACAGTACTTGTACAAGCAGTTTTGCAGAGTTCTGCTTTGTGAGACAGAAAAAGGTCTTACCATGGGCTTTCTCATTGAGTCTTTATGCTTAGGTTTTTTGGGATAGAAAATGGGGGAAGAAAAGAGCAACAATCCTGAAGGGCTACTGTGAAATTACATAAGATTCAGGAACTGAGCACTGTACCTGGTATAGAATGACCACTTACATAAGTGTTAGCAATGATCATGTTTGTACTATTTATAAGTTAATGATGAATTTGTTGGGACATCACTGGAAATTTGGAATCCTATGAACTTATATATTTAGACTTTACAGTGAAGGGATTAATTGACCTTAACTCAATGTACACATTCTTAATATTAACATCAAATTAAGTTTTACTAACTATTCTACTTAAGTTGGGTGTGTGTGTGTGTGTGTGTGTGTGTGTGTGCGTGTGTGTAAATTTTGTAAATGTTTATTTGTTTTTGAGAGAGGGGGAGAGAGAGAGACAGAGTATGAGCGGTGGAGGGGCAGAGAGAGAGGAAGATACAGAATCTGAAGCAGGCTCCAGGCTCTGAGCTGTCAGCACAGAGCCAAATGCGGGGTGCAAACTCACAGACCACGAGATCATGACCTGAGCCAAAATCAGATGCCTAACCAACTGAGCCACCGACACGCCTGGATTTATGTATTTTTAGATACAATGTGCCTCCACATCCACATGTAAAATAATTAATTTATGAACTAAAACAAACACTAGAGAGTAAGTTAACTCATTTAGCAGTTCTTTTTAGGTTCATTTTTATTGTGGTACAACACGCATGAATGTTACCATTTTAACCATTTTTAGGTGGACAATTCAGTGGCACTAAATATGTGCATAATATATACCATCACAACTATCTACTTCAAGAACTTTATCAAGATCCCGGGGCGCCTGGGTGGCTCAGTCGGTTAAGTGTCCAACTTTCAGCTCAGGTCACGATCTCGCGGTGTGTGAGTTCGAGCCTCGCGTGGGGCTCTGGGCTGATGGCTCAGAGCCTGGAGCCTGCTTCCGATTCTGTGTCTCCCTCTCTCTCTGCCCCTCCCTCGTTCATGCTCTGTCTCTCTGTCTCAAAAATAAACGTTAAAAAAAAAAAATTAAAAAAAAAAAAAAGAACTTTATAAAGATCCCAAACATAAACTCTGTACCTATTAAACAGTAACTCTCCATTCCTCTTACTTCTTGGTAATCCCTATTCTACTTAAAGATACTAATCCCTTAGCAAATCTTTTCTCACATTTTGTCAGTTGTCTTTTCACTTTCTTGATACTGTCCTTTGATGCCCAATGTTTTTAGCTTTCGATGAAGTTCAATTGATGTATTTTTTAAAAAATTTCCTGTGCTTTTGGTGTCATATCTATGGAATCACTGCCAAATCCAATGTTATGAAGATTTTCCCCTGTATAGTTTTAGCTCTTAAGTTTAGGTCTTTGATTAATTGTTAGTTAATTTTTGTGTACAGCCCAACTTCCTTCTTTTGCATATGGCTATTCAGTTTCCCATCACCATTTGTTGAAAGGATTTAGTGCCCTTGTTAGAAATAATTTCACCATATATATAAGAGTTTATTTTGGGTGTCTGTATTCTATTCCACTGTTCTATATCTCTGTCTTAATGCAATACCATACAGTTTTAGTTACCGTAGCTTTGTATTGTTTTCAAATGAGGAAGTGTGAGTTCTTCAATTTTGTTTTCCTTTTTGAAGATTGTTTTGGCTGTTTTGGATTCTTTGATATTCCATATGAATTTTAGGATGGGTTTTCTCCTCCCAGAAAAAAACTGCTTTTGGAATTTTGATAGAAATTATACTAAATCTGTAGATTTCTTTGGGGAGTATTGTCAATTTAACGATATTAAGGCTTCCAACTCATGAACATGAGATGTTTTCCATTTATTTACATCTTTCTTAATTTCTTTCAGCAAAGTGAACTGATGTGGGGCTCCAATTCAGGAACCATGAGATCATGACCTAAGCCGAAGTTGGATGCTTAACTGACTGAGCCACCCAGGCACCCCTAAATTTCTTTTTTAAATGTGTACGTTTACACTTATGAATTTCTAATGCAGTGTTTTCACATTGTAAGTTTAGGCATGTTTTGTTTTTATTTTCATTTGTCTCAAGGTATCTTCTAATTTCTCCATTTGTAATTCCTAGCTTTATTCCATTGTGAACATAAAAGACACTTTGTAACTTGAATCTCCTTAAATTCGGATTTGTGTATTAGTTTCCTAGGGCTACCATAACAAAATATCATAGACTGGGTGGCTTAAAAAAATAGAAATTTATTTTCTCATAGTTCTGGATGCTGTAAGTCCAAGATCAAAGTACCAGTAAGTCTGGTTTCTCCGAAGGCCTCTCTCTTTGGGTTTGCAGATGGTCACCTTTTCACTGCATCTTCATAACACTTTCTCTGTGTACGTCCATCACTCCTGGCTGTCTTAATACACCATACCTATCACATTGATCTGGGCTCCACCACATGACTTAATTTAACCTTATTATTATTAGCTCTTAAAGGCCCTATCTCTACTGTCAAATTTTAAGTTGCCCAGGAGTGGTTATGAATTTTGGAGGAACACAATTCAGTCCATAACAACTTGCTTTGTGGCCTAACAATATTGTCTAGGTTGAAGAATGTTCTATGTGCACTTAAGAAGAATGTGTGCACTCTGCAGTTTGGGTGTGGTATTCTATATATTAGGTCTAATTGGTTTATTGTGTTGTTCCAGTCCTCTTGTGTCTTATTGATCTTCTGTTCTGTCCATTATTGGAAGTGGGATACTGAAGTATTTTAGGCCTTTTTCTCCCTTCAAAAATTTTCAATTTTGCTTCATATATTTTTGGGGCTACTTTATTAGGTATGTATATGTTTAGAATTGTTACATCTTATTGTATTGAACCTTTTATCAATATATAATATCTGTCTTTGTCTCAGCTTTTTTAAATTTAAAGTCCATTTTGTCTGACAATAATATATCCACTCTTGTTTTCTTTAGTTACAATCTGTATGGAATTTTATATACTTTTTATCCTTTTACTTTCAACCACTTTGTGACCTTATATTTAAATTGAGTCTCTTGTAGACAACATATAGATGGATCCTGTTATTTTTTTTTGAAATCCAAAAAGTTTTTTTAATAGTTTTTTCCATCCATTTACATTTAATGTGATTATTGATAAAGAAGGATTTATTTTTGCCATCTATGGATTGTTTTTGTATACCTTATTGTTCTTTATTTTTCAGTTCCTTCAACATTTTTTGTATCAAAATATCAATGATTAAATATTAATGTCAATAATATGTATATAATATTTAGTTGATTTTTTTGTAGTGTAACATTTTAATTCCTTTCTTCTTTTCCTTTGTCTCTATTTTTTTATTTTCTTAATGTTTACTTTGCAAATTACAGTTAAAATCTTAAACTTATAACAACCTATTTTGGAAAAGACCAATTAAGTTTCAATAGTATACAAATACTTTGTACCTGTAGTACATCTCCTTCCCTCCCTCTTTACATTGTATTGTCACAGATTACATTTTTATACACTGTATTCCCATTAACATAAATTTTAAATTCTTGGTGCATGCATTTTCCTATTAAATCATAGAGAACATTACAAACAATACCAAAAGTACGCTTTTATATTTCCTTCTGTAGTTACCATCACCAGCGTTCACATTTTTCTTAGGTTCAAGTTGCTAAACATTTCAACATGGAGGACTGCCTTTACTATTTCTTATAGGACAGGTCTATTGGTAATCAACACCCTTGGCTTCTGTTTATCTATAAATGTCTTAATACCTCTTTCATTCTTGAAAGATACTTTTGCAAGACATATAATTCTTGGTTGACAATTTTGTTTTGTTTTTTTCCTTTCGGGATTTTAAATATGTCATCCAACTCCTTTCTGATACCAATTTTTTTTTTTTAATGAGAAATTATCTCCTAATATTTTTGAGGATCCCTGGTACCTGACAAGTATTTTCTCTCTTGTTTCTCTTTGTCTTTGGATTTTAACAATTTTACTAGAATATGGTTTGGTATGGATCTCTTTCAGTTTATCTCTCTTGGGAGACTGTTTAGTTTCTTAGATATGTATATTTATGTTTTTCCTCATATTTGGAACATTATTGGCCATCATTTCTTCAGATAGTTTTTTTTTTTTTTTTCATGTTTTCTCTTTCTGTTTTCCTTCTGGTACTCCTATAATACATATGTTCTACATTTGATGGTGTCCTTCAGGTGCCTCAAGCTCTGTTCATTTTTCTGCATTCTTTTTTCTTTCTGTTCCTTGGACTATATAAGTTCAACAGTCTTAACTGCAAGTTCATTGATCTAAACTGTCACCTGTTTAAATATGCTATGGAGGTTCTCTAGTGAGTTTGAAAATTTAAGTTATTGTACTTTCGGTTCCAGAATTTTTTTTGAAAAAAAATTTTCTATATGTTCACTGAAATTTTCATTTTTGTTCATATATTTTCCTTATTTCCTCTAGTTTTCTATCAATGGTTTCCTTTAATTCATTGTACACATTTAAGACAGTTGACTTCACATCTTTGACTAATAATTCCAATGAGTGGGTTTCCTCATTGATGGTTTCTGCCAAATTATTATTTTTTTTCCGTTAACAGGCCATTGTTTCCTGTTTCTTTGTGCGTTTTGTAATTTTTGTTGAGAAGTGGACATTTGAGTATTATTTTGTGGTAAATGTGGAAATTTAATTGTCTTATTCTTCAGGGATTGTTGAACCTTATTTGTCGAGGGCTGGATTAATCTGTTTTGACTTTTCAATATTATTTTTTCAAGATGTGTGTTCTTTGTCATTTGTTGTGTCTGTTATTTCTGTTCCATTATCTCTGTGGTCAGCTAGTGAACTGATAACGATTTCTTAAATGTTTGGCTCCCAAAAGGGGGAAAGTAGACAAATACTGTCTCCTTAAGTGTCTTGGAAACCACGTCAGCCTATGGAGGTTAAAAAAACATCTACTAACCTCTTTGCCAGTTCCTCAGCAATCAAAAGCAGTTCTCAGCAATCAATACACAGCCCTGATATACTGCCCACCCTGGCTCCAGCATTCTGCACCAGGCTTGTAAAGCTGAGAATGTGGAATGGTAGTGCTACTACTTGAAAGGCTGAAATTCCCCCCAATTTACTGTTTATAAAAGTCTTCCCTGGAGCTACAAGCGTTCAACTAGAATCAGTTCTTACCAGTACACTAGTTGTTTAGGTAGAAGTGTGCTTCCTACTCCACCATTTTTTGAGACATCACTCCCCTTACTTGTTCTCCTGACCCACCTGCTTAGATTAGGAAGAATGTGGTCATTTGTTGCTTACATGATCCCCTCTGTTTTGTTTTCCTCTATTGTAAAACATAATGCGCATTTGCTTATTGCACATTAGTCTCTGAGGAGCCCAACAGTATAGTAACCAGTCCACATTTAAGTAGCCTCTCCCAAAGTTATTTGAATGAAAACCTTTTGGTTATATTCCTACGAAGTGGAATATAATGGAATATAATGGAATCCCATGGAAAAGTGTTCTGTGGTGCACTGCTGATATCTGCTTTACTTCTTTCCTCATATAAGCATAAATGATTGATTTCCTTCTCCTGTTTTAGATTTTCTAGATTACCATCATGGTGTTCATTTTTTTCCCTTTTATCACTGCATTAGTTTTCTATTTATTTCTTTTCAGGACATCCTGTACTTGTGTTGGGAAAAATTGGCTTTCTGGCTGTCACAACTGAAAGACAGTACCACTCAGTAAACAAACCTTTCATCTTTGGCCTTGCTTTACTCCTAGCAATAAGAGTCAGCCATGTCTTCATCTCAAAGAATCCCAGGTAGCAAATATAAAAGAGGAAAAAACCAGCCGTGAACAAGCCTATGGGCTCTACCTTGGCCCTCTGGCACTTACCAAACATAGGTTACACTGAAAACCCAGACCAGCGGACAAGAGTTTCTCTTTTGGCATCATAATCTCTCAGGGCTCTAGCTATTGCTGGTGTCAAGAAGGTACTATGGACTGTGCCCCCCAAATCAACCCTGTCTCCCCATTTTACTACATGGTGCCATAACTCACCTCCTCCTCAAACCAAAAACTTAGGAGTCTCCCTTCTTTCTTGACTTTCATATAGCACATCAAACCCAACCGGAAATCCTGTTGCCTCTGACTGCAAAACAGATCCCACATCTGCTGTTTACCATCCCAGTCCAAGTCATCGTCTTTCTCACACTTTAGCTACTTCCAAAGCCTCCAAGATGCCTTTACTCCAGCCTTCTACAGTTAGTCTCCACCAACTTCGAAGTGTGAACCAGATCACATTGCTCCTTTCCAGGACGAAGGAAGGATTCAGTATCACCTCTTTAACACTGTATCTAGGTTCTCCAGCCTCACCTGCTGCTACCTCTGCCTGAGAATTTCCTGAGGCATATATCCCCGCACACACCCTACACCACCATACCATTCTGGCCTCTTGGACTTTGCTCACTCAGTCATTTGCTACTTCAAATGCCCTCACAGTCTTTTCCTTTATTCTTTCCAACTTAGCCTCCATAGCTTGGATAGGGGATCACCAACTCCAGGAAGCTACCCTTGACACTCTCAATCTATATTCTCCCCAGCATGTGGTGTACACACACACACACGCACGCGCGCGCACACACACACACACACACACACACACACACACACCCCTCTACTGATCTATCAGTTGTATTGCCTTCCTCACTGTCCTCACATCCCTTGTACAGAGAGCTATTGGTATACTTTCTACGTCCTTTATAACTTGTTTATATTGCCTTTCTCTTCCACCACTGAGTTCCTCAAGGGCAGAGATGATTTGTCATTTTGAATACTGTAACCCCGTCATCCAGCACAAGGCTTATTATAGCATCTGTAAACATTCAATAAATGCTTCCTAATGAATGTACAAATCAGCAAAATATACTGATACATCCTGTCATCCAAATAGGGAGTGGGGCATCTAAGTGGCTCAGTCGGTTAAGCCTCAGACTCCTGATTTCAACTCAGGTCATGATCTCAGTTTGTGAGATCAAGCCCTGTGTCAGCCTCTGCACTGACAGCATGAAGCCTACTTGGGATTCTCTCTCTCCCTCTCTGCTCCTCCCCTGTGCTCTTCCTCTCTCTCTCAAAAAAAATAGACAAATAGGGAGCATAACAAAACTGACAATGTCTTGATGATTATTTAATACTCAACACTAATCAAATATTGAACGTCCTAGCATTCTAGCATAAAACTATGCTAGCATAACAAACCTAGCATAAAACTATGTGCCTAGCATTATTCTAGTCATTGGAAATACTGTAGGAAAAAAGACTGATTTAAAAGTTTTAGCTAATGTAATAAGACAGAAACAAGAGATATAACTATTAGGAAGGAAACAACAAAAGTATTATCATAAATGATATAACTATAAACAGAAACATTTTATTATACAAAACAGGCATCAAATTGATAAGAAAGTCTGCAGAACCCCAACAAATGTGAGTAAAGGTTAAGAAAACCAACTCTCAAAAGATAACCTGTCATAATATATATAAGAAAATATAAGATCATATTTTCTTATATATAAGAAAATATAAGAAAAAGTATTCAATGACCAGATGCAGATACTCTATGAAGTTTATAAGTAACTGTATCAAGAAATTACAGCAGTGACAGCAACAATGCATACCTTTAACCCACTAAAACAGTTCCTAAAATCCACTCTGAAAAGAAATCTAAAATATATACTAAATTATATATATATGTGTGTGTGTGTGTATGTCTATTAAAAATTAATTTGTGTTAGAAAAAAAGTGAATATACACTATATGTTGAGAATATGGAAAAGAATAAAGAAATTATATAACCTGTAGTCATTAAAAATGTTGAGTGTGTATTGACGTGACTGCTGAGAAACTGACAGCATTGGGAACATTTATAACCTTCATAGGTTACTATGGTGACAATATACTGAAGAGCTCAAAACCCACCCATATTCTCTAAACAAGAATTTCCACTTTTAGAAATACTCTAAGAATATAATGAGAATGGAGTATCAGCACTTTCATTCAGGTACGGTTTCAAGCTGGGAAACAACTTCCCAAAATAGGAAGCAACCTTAAAATCTCAATAGAAGAGACTATTTAAATTATGACATATACATATGGCAAAGTACAAAGTAGTCATTAAAAATGATGATGTGAGGGGCACCTGGGTGGCTCAGTCGGTTGAGCCTCTGACTCTTGGTTTTGGCTCAGGTCATGATCTCACAGTCCATGAGATGTAGCCCTGCGTCAGGCTCAGCACTGACAGCATGGACTCTGCTTGGGACTCTCTCTCCCTCTCTCTCCGTCTCTCCGCCACTCGCATGCACACACGCTCTCTCTCAAAATACATAAAACACATTAAAAAATTAAAAAGAAAGAGACAGTGATGTGGATTTACTGATACAGAGAGGTATTCATTATAATGCAGAAAGTAGGATTTCACTCCTTCCCCAGATTATGATGCATATCGTAAGGAAGGACAAAATTATCTGGCACACAGTGCGTTAACAGATATTTTGAATGAGTGAGTGGGTGTCCCAGGAGGTGTCCTGGTTGTCCCTTGATACACTATCACATATTCAACTTTTTCTGGTGCTCATCCTGGCTTTAGATTTGGTAGTGGGTCATATTCTATCAGCCAGATGAGTTCTATCTCCCTCTTTCTATAACTAGTATCACAGAAAACTCCTTTCTTCACATAAAAAAAAAAATTCTGTTCAATTTGCTAAAATGTTTCTCTGGAATCATATTGAAACCTTTCAGTTTCCTTTAGCAATAAATTCTGTTTGTTCATTAGTTGATAAAATTTAAAACTGTGGTGGGGGCATGAGATTCATTAGACTACTATATTTTTATATGTTTGAGATTTTATACATTCATGACCTTTTTTTTAGAGGTTGCTTCTGGTAATACAATTCTATCACTGTATCATAATACAATTAATCCTAGGCAAGGCATTTTAGTTCTACCTTCATTCTCAGATTTGCTGAGGTAAGATAACAATGACATCTTATAGGAATTCAATACATAGAGAGGGCTCTAATCTCCTTTGGATAAGTAACCATTATTCAACTAAACTCCATTTATTGCTAAAGGACAAATGGAAGTGTCAGAAGTCTACTGATTCTGCTTTTTATAAATTCTTTTTTTAAAATTCTATGCTTTTATTTTTCTTTTTAAGTTTATTTATTTATTTTGAAATAGAGAGCGAATGAGCATGCATGCCTGAGAGCAAGGGGAGGGGCAAAGAGAGAGGGAGGGAGAGAATCCTAAGCAGGCTCCACACTGTCAGAGCAGAGTCCAACGTGAGGCTTAAGCCCATGAACCATGAGATCATGACCTGAGCTGAAATCAAGAGTCAGACACTTAACCAACTGAGCCACCCAGGCTCCCCTCTACTGATTCTTTTAAAAACTGTTTCCATGTTGAAAACAAGTTTGAATGAAGACAAAATACTTTTAGTGGAAAAAGAGCAAACAGGCTACAAGGACAAAATATTAATTAATTAATTAACTAATTAATTTTTAATTAAAAAAACTTAACGTTTATTCATTTTTTGAGACAGAGATGGAGTGTGAGTGGGGAAGGGGCGGAGAGAGAAGGAGACAAAGAATCCGAAGCAGGCAGCAGGCTCTGAACAACAGCAAGAGCCCGATGCGGGACTCGAAATCACAAACTGTGAGTTCGTGGCCTGTGCCGAAGGCAGACATTTAACCGACTGAGCCACCCAGGCGCCCCCAAGGACAAAATATTTATAATGGTAAGTTTCCACTAAAAGAAAAAGACTAGGGGCAGTGGCTTAGTCAGTGACTTAGTCAGTTGAGCATTTGACTTCAGCTCAGGTCATTATCTCGTGGTTTGTGAGTTCAAGCTTCACACTGGGCTCGCTGTTGTCAGCCTGTCAGCGTAGAGCCCACTTTAGGTCCTCTGTCCCTCACGCTCTCTGTCCCTCTCCCACTAATGCGTTCTTTCGTTCTCTATCTCAAAAAAATTATATTAAAAAAAGACTAGTCATTTTTGTTATTTTGGCTTTTTTTTCTTTAACTATGAGCTATTTTTAAGTGACATCTAGACTAACTTCAGTTAACATTTGGATAAAAGAAATAAATCCTTAATTAAAATGCAGAAACTTCCAAACTATTAAGATAGATGGCCTAAATCACCTATACATGCATATCAATAAACTCATCTTTCAAAACACTTCCCATTCATCTCTCCTCCTAAAGTACCTAAAAAATACTATTACATTTTCTTTAAATTAAAAAAGTATCTTTTTTTTTTTTTTTTTTTTTTTGAGAAAAATCTCTATATATAACAAGACATAATACAATTCAGGAAGCTATTTGGAAGGTTGTCAAGTCCTCTTGGAGACATGGAAACAGAGAAATCAGGCGGTTGATCAAATTCACAAAATTGAAATATCCAGCAGAAAAGTGTTAATATTTATGATAGTGTTATGGACTGAACTGTGTCCCTTCCAAATTCATATGTTGAAGTCCTAACCTCTAGTAGCTTAGAATGTGACTACTTGGAGATAGGGACTTTAAAAAGGTAATTAAGTTAAAATGAGACCATTAGGAAGGACCCTAAGCTAACTAATATCCTTATAATGAGAGGAGATTTGGGTACACAAAGAAACATCAGGGGCATGTGCCCACACAAAGAAAAAACCACTTGAGGACAGAGCAAGAGTGTAGCCATCTACAAGCTAGTGAGAGAGGCCTCAGTGGAAACCAACCATTGGTACCTTGATATCAAATTTCCAGACTCCAAAACCATGAGAAAATAAGCTTCTGTTGTTTAAGCCACCCAATCTGTGGTATTTGCTTTTAGGAGAGCCCTAGAAGCTAATAACAATAGTGTATCAGTTTGTCTGCTGGGTAATGAGGTGGCCAAGGAAGGAGAAGTGGTAATAGTCCTCCTACCCAAGTGACCCAGACTGCTCCTCCTGTCTCAGTGACCCTAACTGCTGTCTTGTGACCTGCTCTCTGCAAAATAACACTGTGATATAGATATTTTTCTGAGAGGAAATAAAAATCTCTATCACTATGTTAAATTACCATCCATAGCAGAGATGTGCAGAACCTTATTTAATCCACCTCAACCTAATAGCTATTTAGGCTGGATTTAGATTTTAAGGTTTTAAGCAAAACATTTATGACTATATTTTCTGTACATATTTGAGTATTTTTATAGGATAAAGTACCAGTGGCAAAAGTTCTGTATCAAAGTGTATTCACATTAACATTTGTGACATATTGCCAAAGAAGGTACCAAATTACAGTCCCACCAACATTTGGGAATTATCAGTGTTTTATAATTTTCATCAAGGTATCTTACTTTATATATATATATACACACACACACACACACACACACACACACACACACACACATATATATATATATATATATATATATATATATATATATTTCTCCTTCTTTTGAGATGGTCATTTTGAGAAAGGTCACAATGACTCCAGAGAAATATATCAAATTATATCTATTTCAGATATTTTCACTTTTATAGAGGTAATAAAATTCTTACATAGCATTAATATCTGGTACCATTTGGCTTGGATAACAACACAAGCATTCTAAGTTGTCTTCCTAGAGATCAAAATTCATTTTCCATTGGATGGCATAACATATAAAAACAGTTAGGTCTCATATATTAAAATGGGCAAATGCAGGATTTCATTTCACTCTTATTCTATAATCTACATTCCATTCACAGAGCAAAACTCCTCAAAGAATGAAAACCAAAAACATAACAGAGAAAAAGAAAATATCCAAATCAAGGTTAGAATTAATAATCTCTGCATATAGTACCACACAGGAAATTCCATACAATTTCACACAGAAAATTTCCCCTGAAAGAATGAAAGAAGCAACCACCAAGGCAGCTTCCTCAATACAACCCAAAACTAAAAACATCCCAAAGTCAAATGATAATAACTCATCCACTTATGAGGTCTAAGGAGCCAGTGGGATTTGAAAATTTTTTGTAAATATATTATCTTTGCAGATAATCTTGATTTAATTTTACTTCTCATGAGCCCAAGAAAGTGTCCCAACTTCAATACCTCTAAAACATCTTTCCTAAAGAACATTCATACTTAGACACTAATTTTTTTTATTAAAAAAGTATCATTTAATAAATATGTTTTGAAATACATAGAGGTGCACAAAAATATTAGAAGTTGAGGAGGGAGGAGATTAAAAACAAAGAATACCAACTTGCCTTTCCTATCAGCAATGAATTTAGACTT
The DNA here is from genome assembly GCF_018350195.1 of Panthera tigris. Taxonomy (NCBI): domain Eukaryota; kingdom Metazoa; phylum Chordata; class Mammalia; order Carnivora; family Felidae; genus Panthera; species Panthera tigris. Next base: position 809,425 of record NC_056676.1, on the reverse strand, counting down.
TATTGAAAGCAAAACCTAAATTATACAATGAAGCAAAAACTAGAGTGAGAAAGGAGAAGATGCTGAATGAGAACAGATTTCTGAGGGAAGACAGATTTAAGGTAACCAATTAGCACCCTGGTGCTCTGATACATGCTGCCATTAATTGCATCAGCATGGGGAAGGGAGAAGCATCCTAGCAGAGCCTTACCCAGATACTGCTTTTAAGTCCTATTCCAGAAATTCATAAATTTAACATGATGTCAATAAATGCTGACGGGACTCCTGAGCGGTCATTTGAAAAAAATTCATTTCCTACTTAACCTATTACATAAATATAAATTTCAGGAGTCAAAGATTTAAATATAAAAAATTTGAAAGCAATTAATCCATAAAGTATTAGAATAAACACAGAAAAAATTTTAATCTCACAGCAAGAAAGTTTTGACTTCTTTACTATCTATGATATAAAATGCAGAAACTACAAAAGATGGATAAATTCAGCCATGGAAAAGCACACTACCCTGCTTTTCAAAAACAAACAAAAAGAGACACCTCCTGCCTAAAAAAGCTGAAAGACTAATGACAAATGGGGAGAAAACTCATTGTAATGTATACGATTGACAAAGAGCTATTTTTAGCATTTCTGAAGAGTTGATACAAATCCATAAGATGAAGGCCAACAATCCAAGAGAAGAAAGGTCTAAAGTCATCAACAAGCATTTCATAGAAAATAATACATAAATGGTTCTTAAGCACAGGGAATGAAGCCCAAGCTTATATTACAGTAAAAGAAAAAAGAAATGTAAAAAAATTAAAATGATAAATTCCATTTTCTAGTTTTTAAATTGGCGAAGATCAATACAGGGAAATAGGCACTTTATGCACTGCTAGTGGAAATGTAAAATGGTGCCATCTGACAATGTTTCCTAAAGTTAAAGAGGTATATAACCTCTGATCCAGCAATAATACTTACAGAAATACATCTTATAGCTCTCCCTCACACATGTTGGTAATGATGCAGTACTGTTTGCAGTAACCAAATAGGAGGAGCAACAAATATGTCCATCCAAAGGGGCTGATTGAATAATAATGGTATCTTTAATTCAGAAGTCCATGCAAAACGAATGTAACAATTATTTCTATACTAGCATATTGTTACTGAATACTCTCCAACATGCATTTTTAAAATAGAAAAGCATGGTACAAGGGTATTACGGTTGGATACCATTTTTGAAAAAAAAAAAAAAAAGAATAGTGGCAGGAAATACATAAATGAGTTTATATTATATATGCATATGCACACACATACACAAACACCATCTCTGGATGGTGTGTAAGAACTGGTATCAGTGGTTCTTTGGGTGATGAGAACTGAATGGCTGGGAAACAAATATGGGAAGGACTCACTGTTCACTGCGTATCTTTCAATATCTTTTGAAATCTGTATCATATATATAAATACCTACTAGAAAAACCAATTAAATGCTTTTTAAATGAAATGAGAGGGGAAAAATCCATACTAAAGACACAGAGATTTGGAGGCACGATGATGCTTTATGGACCTATATAATGATTCTAAGAGTTTATCTGCTTATTTAAGGAAAAGATAAATCAACGTGATGCATCACATCAGCAAGAGAAAGGATAAAAACCATATGTTCATTTCAATACATGCAGAAAAAGCATTTGAAAAAGTACAACATCCAGGGCACCTGGGTGGCTCACTCAGTTAAATGTCCGACTTTGACTCAGGTCATGATTTCATGGTTCGTGAGTTCAAGCCCCCCATCAGGCTCTGTGCTGACAGCTCAGAGCCTGGAGCCTGCTTCAGATTTTCTGTCTCCCTCTCTCTCTTCCCCTCTCCCACTTCTGTTCTCTCTCTCTCAAAAATAAAAAAAATTTTTAAAAAATTAAAAAGGAAAAAAAAGAAAAAGTACAACATCCATTCATGATAAAAATCCTCAACAAAGTAGGGTTAGAGGGAATATATTTCAACATAATAAAGGTCATCTGAAAACACAGAGCTAACATCCTACTCAATGGTGAAAAACTGAAAGCGTTTCCCTTAAGATCAGGATCAAGAAACAGATGTCCTCACACCACTTTTAGTCAACATAGTATTGGAAGTCCTAGCCACAGTAATCAGACAATAAAAAGAAGTAAAGGTCATCCAAATCGGTAAGGAAGAACTAAAACATTCATTATTTGCAGATGGCATGATTCTATGTTTGGAAAACCTTAAAGACTCCATCAAAAAACTAGCAGAATTGATAAGTAAATTCAGTAAGCTTGCAGGATACAAAATCAAGATACAGAAATCTATCTTATTTCTATGCATTAATAATAAAGTAGCAGAAAGAGAAATTAAGAAAACAATCCCATTTACAATTGCACCCAGAAGAATAAAATACCTGGGAATAAACTTTAACCCAAGAGGTGAATGACCTATACTCTGAAAACTGATGAAAGAAACTGAAATGACACAAAGAAGTGGAAAATATTCTGTGCTCATGGATTGGAAGAACAAATATTGTTAAACTGTCGATACTACCCAAAGCAATCTACAGATTTAAGGCAATCCCTATCAAAATATCAACAGCATTTTTCACAGCACTAGAACAAATAATCCTAAAATTTATATGGAACCACAAAAGACCTTGAATAACCAAAGCAATCTTGAAAACAAAAAACAAAAAACAAAAAACAAAAAACAACCTGGAGGTATCACTATCCCAGATTTCAAGATATACTATAAAACTATAGTAAATCAAAACAGTATGGCACTGGCACAAACACAGACACATAAATGAATAAAACAGAATAGAGAGCCCAAAAATAAACCCACGATTATGTGGTCAATTAGTCTACAAAAAAAAGGAGGCAAGAATATGCGATGGGAAAAAGAGAGTTTTTTCCTGACATGGTGTTGGGAAAACTGGACAGCAACATGCGGAAGAATGAAACTAGACCACTTTCTTACAACATACACAAAAATAAACTCCAAATGGATTAATGAACTAAATGTGAGACTAGAACTCACAAAAACCCTAGAAAAGAGCACAGGGAATAATTTCTTTGACATCAGCTATAGCAACATTTTTCAAGATATGTCTCCCAAAGCAAGGGAAACAAAAGCAAAAATAAAACTATTAGGAGTGTATCAAAATAAAAATCCTCTGCACAGCAAAGTAACCAGTCAAAAAACTAAAAGGCAATCTACTGAATGGGAGAAGATATTTGCAAATGACATATTGGATAAAGGGTTAGTATCCAAAATATATAAAGAGCTTATTCAACTCAACACCATAAACAAATAATCCAATTAAAAACCAGGCAGAGGACATGAACAGACATTTCTCCAAAGAAGACACACAGATGGCTTACAGACACTTGAACAGATTGCTCATGTAACCATCAGAGAAATGCAAATTGTCTCACCTGTCAGAATGGCTAACATCAACAACACAAGAAACAGATGTCGATGAGGATGTGGAGAAAAAGCAACCCTCTTTGACTGATGGTGGGAATGCAAACTAGTGCAGCCACAGTGGAAAACAATATGGAGATTCCTCAAAAAATTAAAACAGAATTACCATGGGATCAGGTAATTCCACTACTGGGCATTTACCCAAAGAATATGAGAACACTAATTCAAAAAGATACATGCCACCCCCATGTTTACTGCAGCAGTATTTACAATAGCCAAATTATGGAAGCAGGCTGAGTATCCACTGATAGATGAATGGATAAAGAAGATGTGGTGTATATCTATAATGGAGTATCATTCAGCCATACAAACGATAAAATCCTGCCATGTGCAACAACATGGATGGATCTAGAGGGTATCATGTGAAGCCAAATAAGTCAGTTGGAGAAAGACAAATACCATAGGATTTCTCTCATATGCCGAATTTAAGAAATGAAACAAATGAACAAAGAAAAAAAGAAGACAAACAAAAACAGACGCTTAAATATAGAGAACTGGTGGTTACCTGAGGGGAGGTTGGTGTGGTGATGGGTGAAATAGATGAAGAGGTTTGAGAGTACTCTTATTGTGATGAGCACTGAGTAATGTACAGAATTGTTGACTCACAATATTGCACACCTGAAACTAATATAACATGGTGTGTTAATTATACTGGAATTAAAAAAAAAAACAAAATTAAATTTAAAAATAATAATAGATATATAAATAAAATAAAGAAAAGCTATAAGGGCAAAAGCTAGGATCCAGAGTCTACTAATGTTTCTAAAGTTAGTTCCAAACATAACTATGTTGGAATCTTCTGTGTCTCACTGTAATAAACGCAGCATAGCTGCAATATACATATTTTTGTTGAAATACAATAAATAAAAACAAAAACTGGTGTATATTGATAAAGAAGATAAAACTAGAATTCACCGTAAAAATCAAATACTCTCAGTATCACTAAGTTTTACTATAAGCTTCCAAAAAGAACTTCCAATAAAACAGTCAAAAGAACAAAAGAAATTACAGGAACAAGGCCCTAGACAGGAGGAGCACTGTCTAGGACAGTAAAGGACAAATCAAGTAGGAAAAGGACAATAAAGGGCCTGGAAGGGGATACTTTCCAATTGCAGACATGGACCCCAGGGAAAGACTCTTGAGAAGGTGACAGCTGAGTAAATGCCCAGAGAAGATAAACCGCAGACCATGCAGACACAGGGAGGGGTGGGACAGAGCACCCCAGCACAGGCAGTGGCAAGAATCCAGGCCCCAGGGGGAGAGTTGCACGGTATCTGAGGACCAGGGTGGAGTGTAGGGTGGCTAGGATGGAACGGCGGAAGGAGACAGAGATGGGAGATGCCGACTCAAAGCTCGGGATGGGTTTGTGCACGAGGTGAGCAGACACTGGGGCATGGAGCGCCAAAAAGCGGTGTGACAACTCGCATATTCATAGCTTTGCTCCTTCAAGCATCTTGAAAGAGACAGAAGGAGGGCAAAGAAGGAAGCAGGGAGATGACTTAAGAGACTGCAACAACCCAGAGGAGAATGAGTACCTGGAAACGTCCTGACAGTAGAGGTGGCAAGACGTCCTGGACCCGTGTGCATTTGGAAGTGGAGCTGCAGAAGGGAGGTTACGAGAAAAAGAAGAGTTGAGGACACGTGCGTGCACTCAGGAAGGTGGTCTCCATGTCCTGAGATGGGGAAGGGTGAGGAAGAAGAGGGAGGGTTAGGAGCTTGATTCTGCCACGCCGTCAGTACTCAAGTAGAGCCACGGCTGTGGCAGTAAGGGGGCTGTGGGGTACTGCTGTGATGAGGGGGTGGAGAGTGGGCTGCAGACAGTTTTAAGAGGCGTCGGTGATCGGCTAGTATTTACAGCAAAAGATGAAACGGAAGGACCAAAGGGGTGAGTGAGGTAGACAGGGTAGAGAAGAGGTCCAGGACGAGCCTGGCAGCACTTTAGTATTGAGAAGCCAGAGGAATGCACGAGGAGGAGCCAGAGTGAGCCATGATGGCCACACAGGTAACCACGAGAGGAGCACGCGGAGGTGGCCGCAGATGCCGGAGGTGTGGTGGGGGGAGAATGGGGGGAGAATGGGGGGCAATTTGGCCACAGTGGGAAGAGGAAGTGCCGTCAAGATTAATTGAAATTTTTTTTAACACGGTAGAAAAATAATGGCATGGTTTCAGGATGATGAGAAATTTCGGAAAGAAGAGAATTAAGGGCATTATATTCTTGAGGAAGCCGCAGAGAATGACAGTTGGCCATTACGTTATGCACAATATCCTCAAACTGAAGGCACCTAACTATCTGTCAATAGAAGAATAGATGGATTTAATTGCATAAATTAATACAATGGAATACTGTCTAGCAATAAAAATGGACAAACCACTAAATGCCAAGGAAACTGATGAATCTCACAAGCATAATATTAAGTGAAAGCAGTCAGGCAAAAGAGAATGCATATTTTGTGATTACTGTATGGTTCTATTTATATGAAGTTCTCAAACATCTAAAGGAGTCTACTGCATCATATATCAGGATGATAGTCAACTGGTGTAGGAGGAAAAGGGGGGAAATGAGAGGGGATTGGGGTGGTGCCAGGTGTGCACTGTATTCTAGTTCTTGGACTGGACAGCAATCACATAGTCACTTTGTGATTATTTGAAGAAATGTATACTTATAATGTGTATATGACACTGTAGGTGTCTTATACTGTTCAATAAAAGGTACATTAAAAAAACACAACAAAGCAAAATGAAATAAAATAAAATGTAGGTTACCCTATGATATCCACAGACTGTGGAAGAATTTGAGTAAACACTGAGAACTCACTATGGACACAGTGAAAATAGATCCCTCCTCTGGGAAGGAAGTTTTACTTTAAAGACCTGTAAGTCAACTTCAAAGCTAAGAATTTGACAGATGAATGAAACTCTTAAAAATGTGCCAACAAAATTAATAGTTCTTAAAACAAGGCTGCTCAAACATTCTCTCAAAAATAATATGATTTTCTTTTTCTTGTAGTAAAAAATAACACCCTATGGAAAAGAAAGCAAACATGTATCCTTAAAAATATTTCTGACCTATTAATGACCATTTATGCTCCTAAAGATTCAAACCCTATTATGTCTTAATTTATGCTTTTTATCCCTTTCAAAGTGATTAGCAAAGAAATATTAAATTAATGTGTATTATCATACGGTCACATTAATGCCTCTTACTAAAATTGAATTTCTAAGAAAAAAAAGCCATATTTCTTAATAGACCACTTAGAGAGGAATATTGATATGATTGCTTCTCCCTTGCCTCTCTGCCCTTAAATTATAAAAAATTTCCTGACAAAAGTACAAACAAGCATTCAAAGACAGTTCAGTGCTTCTGTTACATAAAATCGATGTCAAATCCTGGCTTCTTTCTCCTGGCATTTCTCCATAATAAGGTGACAAAAATGTTCATGATAAAAATACATTTTGAGACAAACTCAGTTAGTGACTGCTACAATCAGTTCTTTCTACTCACCAGGGAGGGTAAATATGGATGATGTCTTGGGGATGTCCCCTGAGATGGCAAGCAGTCTCCTTGGTGAACAGCACCTTCAGTCCAGTGCTGGGGGCCTGACCTAGAGAAGAGCTGTCGGCTTGCATCCCTGCTAACTGCTCACACATAGCAACTTGGATGTTGCATTCCTCATGCAGCTCCAGAATTTTCACAACTAATATGCCAGATTTTCTACCTAGAAGGTGAAGAAGAAAAAAACAAGCAAAATGAAGTCTAATAAACATAAGGTCCAACTGTGAATAAAATGTCATGAAAAAAAAGAATCACATTAAGATAGCTTTAGGGGCACCCGGGTGGCTCAGTCAGTGAAGCGTCCGGCTTTGGCTCAGGTCATGATCTCACAGTTCGTTGAGTTTGAGCCCTGCGTCGGGTTCTGTACTGACAGAGTTTGTCAGGTTCTGTGCTGACAAGTTGGAGCCTGAGGCCTGTTTCAGATTTTTGTGTCTCTGTCTCCCTCTGCCCTTCCCCCACTCTCTCTCTCTCTAAAATAAATAAACTTTAAAAAATTAAAAAAAAAAATAAGATAGCTTTCTCCACCTATAGAAAATGGTGTGTATACTTTGCAAAGTAGAGAACAGATAGTAACCTACTCACTGTAACATCTTTTAATTAAAATTTTATTTTAAGCAACATAAAAGATAGTCTTCCATCATAAAGAAACATTTTTGTACACACAGAAAACTTAGAGCCATCATTTCACACAGCATGGTTTTACGCCAAATCTTGAACTCTTCTGATAACCACAACAAGGGAAGTATGGGCACTTATTGATTCTTCTTTCTTATATGCTCCCTCCACCTCATTACCTGCTTTGACTCTACAGGAGACGGGCTGGTTGCAACTGTTCTAATGATCATAAAGGTTAAAGGGGAGGATTTCTGAGGAATGTTGAACGCTAGGGCTTGAGATTTAAATGGGTGGAGGGGCGCCTGGGTGGCTCAGTCCATTAAGTGTCTGACTTCTGCTCAGGTCATGATCCGTGGTTTGTGGGTTCGTGTCCCGCATCCGGTTCTGTGCTGACAGCTCAGAGCCTGGAGCCTGCTTTGGCTTCTGTGTCTCCCTCTCTAGGTATACCTCCCCCACTCATGCTCTCTCTCTCTTTCTCTCTCTCAAAAATAAATAAACATTTAAAAAAATTTTAATGGGTAGAATTTGATCTGAATTTAACTACTGATTAATTAAGGTGGCCAAGGGGCGCCTGGGTGGCTCAGTCGGTTAGGCAGCCGACTTCAGCTCAGGTCATGATCTCGCAGTCTGTGAGTTCGAGCCCCGTGTTGGGCTCTGTGCTGACAGCTTAGAGCCTGGAGGCTGCTTCAGATTCTGTGTCTCCCTCTCTCTGACCCTCCCCTGTTCATGCTCCGTCTCTCCCTGTCTCAAAAATAAATAAAACATTAAAAAAAATTTTTTTTAATTAAGTTGGCCAAGTTAGATAACATTTCAACCCCTCCATTTTCCCACGTGTACCTCAAAGAACATTTTTAAGAATTCAGCAAGAGAACTGAGGTTGACAGTGTATGTAACCTAAAACCCAGATGTGTCCCAGAAACTGCCACAAGCACCAGGAGACCTAAACAAGGATGCATACCTCAGGACTATTTATAAGAGCAGAAAAGTATACCGAACACAAATCAACAGGAGGAAGGGTAAACCATGTTGTGTTCATACAACAGAACACCATACAGAACTTAACACTAGTGGGCCAGATGTCTATGTATCAGCATGTAGAGATCTCATAAACGAGAGGGGATAAACAAGATATTCAGAGCATGATACGCATAATGTTATTATTTTTTGAAACATAGAAAACAATAAATTATTGTTGTAGATATATATGTAATATGAGTATATAAATATGGCCAGCAGGATACATAGAAACACATACCTAAGGAGAAAGAAGAGCATTTCACACTTCATATCGTTTCTATTATTAAAAAATATGGGGGCGCCTGGGTGGCTCAGTTGGTTAAGCGTCCGACTTTGGCTCAGGTAATGATCTCACAGTCCGTGAGTTCCAGCCCCGCATTAGGGTCTGTGCCGACAGCTCAGAGCCTGGAGCCGGCTTCGGATTCTGTGTCTCCCTCTCTCTCTGCCCCTGCCCCACTTGCACTTGGCCTCTCTCTCTCAAAAATGAAATAAAAACATAAAAAAAATTTTTTTTTAATGTGAATCAAAAAAAGACCAAAGATTAAAACACGTTATTAATTCTAGGTGGCGAGTACACTTATGTTTTTCTATTTTCTGTTTTTTAATTAAAAAAAAATAAATGAAATAACAAAAGCTAAGTATCTAACATAGTACCCTGCTACTTATATAATAGATACTGATATTAGTTTACCACTTTAGCCAACTGGTTAACAGTGAATAATGAAAATTAATATTTAAATAACATCAAAGTTTTAGTTATATAATTTCATTTCATTTCCATTTCTTTTTCCTCTTCATTTTTCTTCATTTTCCACTCATCCCTAATTTTCCATTCCTTCCTTTCTCTAAATGTCAATAACATGTGTTCGCATATTAAGCAAGGCCACATCACTGCTCCAGAGCACTGCCTTCGACTACTGTTTCCTCAGGTATGTACCTATCTTGCTACTATTTCTTAAGGTAAGGAAGGAAACAGAATGGGGGAAGGATGTGAACAAGCACAATGTCAGGCTGGTACTAGTCACTATGGGGGAGGGAAGTGGAGTAATGAAAACAAGTATTACAGAAAGGCACTAAGTAGGAAGTAAGCATTGCGCCTCCTCTACCATGATAGTTGTTTCTTTAGTAAAACGTAGCTCATCCTCAGTTGGTGAGCAGGAAAACAATTCAGGACAACGTAAGGCATCGCTCTGGTGCACACACCATCTTTCCCATGCAGGGCAGCCAGATCAGTGGTTGGAGAATTAGGGTCTTCAGCAGCAAAGGGAAATGCCCTAAGTTTAGGGGCTGCATTAACCACAGGAGCATTGGTGGACATATTTTAAGAATTTTTAAAACTCGGACCTGTGCTCAGAGCTCATCCCCCAAAACTGTGCAGCACGCGTGGCACCTACCCCATCAACCACTGACAACAGTTGCTGTTTGGAGCTCCAGGGCCCATGAGATCAGGTGGCCTGGCTCTGTGTGGCTGAGTGTCTGCCATAGCACCCTCCAGCCACGCTCAGTGGCTCGCCTGAGCAACCTGAGTTTTCTCCTCAGGCACTAATTATTGTCTTGTGTGGCTCTAAAAGTGAGATAGGTTTTCAGTAGTCTGCCAAACTCTATAGTCCCTATAAACCTCCAACAGATTTTATAAAGGCAAGACATTACAGAAACACACAGTTATTACCCCAGGGATACTTACATATCTGAGATGAATCATATTGCTACTAACCACACTCTCTTTGAAGATTTTTATGATAAATCCTGTCAATATTCCTAAAACTATGATTTCTGCTGAAGATTTGGAGCACTAAATGACTTGTAAAATAAACATGTTTCACGGTATTGGCTATCACCACAGCCCGTGCGCTGCAGCACAGAATAAACATATATATATATATATGTATATATATATACATATATATATATATACACACACACACACACACACACTTTTATTTTAGAGAGAGAAAGAGTGCATGAGTGGAGGAGAGGGGCAGAGGGAGAGAGAGAATTAAGCAGCTTCCATGCTCAGTGTGGAGCCTGATGCAAGGTTCAATCCTACAACCCTGGTATCATGACCTGAGCCACAATCAAGAGTAGGATGCTCAACCAACTGAGCCACCCCAAGAATAAACACACTCAATGGTACTACCACCACAGCCCTGGTGTACTGTGGATGGAATAAAAACGTGTTGCACGGTATCACTATTACCACAGCCACGGTACACTGCAGTATAGACAAAATAGAAAAAACATGCCTTATGGGACCACCAACAGAACCCTGGTGCACTGCAACGTAGAACAAACATGCCAGATGCTATTGATGACCACTCTTGTGCACTGCAGCATAACAGCACTGACTGTCACCCAAATCCTGGTGCACTCCAACAGGCTTGGTGACTTACATACAGGCTTGGCGAAGATGGTGATCAGTGCCATCCTGGATGTGCTACGGGGCTCCAATGTTCTCCAAGAAGCACTCTCAAGTCTCTCATACGGAACACTGTCCAATACAGTTTTAGGGACACACCAGCAGCCTACCCTCCCTCAGGAAAATAAGGCAGTGTAATTTCCTCTTTGTGTGAGAGATAAAAAAGCAAAAAGCAACCTAGGACAAATGGTGAATTTGAAACAAGCTTTAAATCTGGGCATAAGAGATACTGGTTTTACAAACAAAGATTATTTTATAATTAAATGGATGATACATAAAAGGCATTTCTGTGCTGGCAAAGCAAAATTTTCCAAAAATTTGTGAGTCTCGGCCAAAATATAACCTTGTCCAGGAAGGGTTTACTGAATCCCAGCCAGAAGCAACTACTCCTTCCCTTTTGAAATCCTCAAATACCTTATTTATACCTACCTTATTTTCAACAGTGTCCTCATTTTTTTTTTCATGTTTACTTATTTATTTTTAAGAGAAAGAGAGAGAGAGAGAGAGAGAGAGAGAGCGCGCACAAGTGGAGGAGGGGCAGAGAAAGGGAGGCAGAGAATCCTAAGCAGGCTCTGCGCTGCCAGCACAGAGCCCGATGCAGGGCTTGAACCCATGAACCAAGAGATCACAACCTGAGCCGAAGACAGACACCCAACACTATCTTTATTTTTAAATAGAGACAGTATTATCCATCCTCAAGAACACTGCAAATATTGAGAGAGGGAACACAGAAAGACCACAGTGCAGGGCCTAGTCCATCACACATGAAACAACAGCAGCCACTGTCACCATGGTCACTGTCATTGTTACTAACTTTTTCCAAGGCATTTTCAAATCTATTATCATACTTGACCTACAACAACCCTATGAAATAGGTAAGGAAGATATTAATCTCCATTTTTGGCAGATAAGAAAACTGAAAAAGTTACTTGCTCACATGACTTTCTTAAGGTCAGAGAGAATTACTGGTAGGTCGAATCCTAGAAATCGAGTGTTATCGCAAGACATGGACCAAAATTTCTCTCAGGTAAATGCTGGTTAAAGATAGGAAATTGTGAGTGATGCTTTTTTTCCTAATTTATTATGTTAAAACATGAGACTTATTTAAAATATAAAGAAAGCATAACCAGCTGAGAAATGGTTGCTCTTGCTTTGGCAGGACATGGCAGAGTGTCAATACTGATTGCTGCACTGTAACTTGTCATAGTTCTAAATACTGAAGAGTACCACAGAGGTCAACTGGAGAGCACAAATATTAACATAAAACAAAAAAGACTAAATGATTAGGAAACAGGAATAGCAGGTTCATACGGAAGGTATACTATAGGGTCTTGTAAGTTCCATCTGTGTAGGAACAACAGATAAAACAGTTCTTAGTTAAAAATGGAAAATATTTAAGGCTAACATTTGCCAAATGAATATGCGAAAGAATGAGTTATTTTATCAGCTAACTGCTCTTAAAAGTATTTGGTTTTAAATGACCAAGAGGCCACAAAAGAATCAAGTAAATGATATAAGAACAAAATGTATCTGAGACTACTGGACTTACTTGAAATGTACAGGTTGCCAGGGTCCATTTATATACAAGTCAACTCAAATCCTCTTAAGTAGGTTATGTTGATAAGTTAATAAATACTATGATAACTTTCACAAACATTTACACAAGAAATACTATATAAGAAATTAATGAACACTATATAAGTAAGTACCAGCTGAAACAAATTAGTATGTGGGGAGATACTGAAATGATCCTCCTATAGAAGACAGAAGCATCTGTAAGTTTTTCTAAGAGAAATACTTTACATAATATAATGTTGCACTAACTTTAAGTTACTCCATTTAATTATCCAAACATTGGCTACACAGTAATTTGGAATTTCCCCCTGTATTATTACCCTCTCTTTATCTTCATAGATATCCCAATCTATACAGCATCCTGTCCTCACCCATCATGTACATGCACACACAGACACATGCAGACAGACAGACAGACAGACACACACATACACACACACACACACAGGTTGGGGGAATAGCACAGCAAGGCTCAGGAATGGACATCAGGAGATTTTAATGTCCACCTGCTTCCAATACAGGTAGGACCTCTGTCCTGAACAGATACTCTGATACAGTTACCACTGGCTATGATTATTACAATTCTCCTTGTTACTCACTCTGGATTACCATGGTATAATCAGTTTACATTTTACTCTTAGTAAAGGTATTTTATAGCTTTCCCCCTCCACCCCCCAAAATGATACATACCTCCAGTACCAAAATGGTCTTATGTGGATGCGTCTGTTAGTTACCTGTGAAATTTTAAATAATACCTTTAACTAATTCTATGTCCTATTCTATCAACTTCTGATATTTATCCAGGAAATCCCAGCCTTATAAAATGAAGGGCTAGAGTCCTAGGAATACATTTGAATGAGAATATCCCTAGCCTCAAGTTCAAGTGATCGTCTATAGTACTTCTTATGCTCAGGCCCTCCAAATGCCAAAAGAAACAGGATGGTTTTCTGGTGGCTTTAATATCCCCATTAGAAGTCTCAGCTTTCCCCAAAGGTTCATTCCACCATTTCAGAGAAGAGTCCACTCCTATTTTGGCTAGGACTAAAAGTAGTCTGCTTGACCCTGAATGGCAGCAGATAGGAGATTAAAGAACAATGGTCAGAAAGAAGACAGGTCAAGGCCACTGTGTGAACTTGGGGTATTTCCGGTGAGTGTGATCAGAAGAAGCCAATGAGGAAGGCACATAATTTGCTTTGCTGAGAACAGACTGAGGGCAGAAGGGAAGAAGTAGGGAAACCAGTTAGAAGGCTACTGTGGCGGGGTGCCTGGGTGGCTCAGTCGGTTAAGCGTCCAACTTCGGCTCAGGTCATGATCTCACAGTTTGTGAGTTCGAACTCCGTGTCAGGCTGTGTGCTGACAGCTCAGAGCCTGGAGCCTGCTTTGGATTCTGTGTCTCCCTCTCTCTCTGCCCCTCCCCCACTCTCACTTTGTCTCACTCTGTCTCTCAAAAATAAATACACGTAAAAAAAAAATAATAAAAAATTTTAAAAAAAGAAGGCTACTGTGGCAATCCAGGAGAGGTAATAGTAGCTTGTACCTGGGAAGTGGGGACAGAGGTGATAAGAAATGGTTGAAAACTAGACATATTTTGAAGGTAGAGCCACCAAATTTTATTGATGAACTGCAAGTGGGAAATGAGAGAAAGCAGTCAAGAAGGACTCCATTGTTTTGGCTTAAGAAAGGGGAAGTACACAGTTAATGTCTACTGAGACAGGCAAGGTTTCTAGATGACCAGGTATCTTTGTGTGTGTGTGTGTGTGTGTGTGTGTGTGTAGGGGGGTGGCCTTAACAAGGGATACTACTGGTAATGAAGATACCAGTTTTGGATATATTGAGATGCCTCTTAGCTAATACAATAGCCTGACCTTAACTGACCTCTCCAGTCCAGTACCTGGCCATTCTAACTATTGTACATAAGGCCCACTAGGGTGCTCTTTTTAAGTGTAAATTTATCAATTGCCACCATGCTTGAAGCTTTCAATGGCTATCCACCAGAAAAAATCCAAACTACTTTCCATTACATAGAAACACCTTTGTTACCTGTTATTTTTTACTGCTCTAGCCTCAAATTCTCCAGCTTTACTCTAATATCTTTAAATTATTTCTATAATAAGGTAAAAACTAGACTATACTTTTAAGAAAGAGTTGAACTTTCTGAACACAGTTTTCTTTTTCCATCCAGCTGAGTTTATTACTCTCCTTTATGCCATTCTGCTCCTCTTACCAACACTTTCACACATAAAATGGATACTTTTGTCCATTAAACCATAAACTCAGTGCTGTATCAGGATCAGTACCAATAGATATATATGAGCTAAGTGAACCTTAATTCAAACTGATGTCAAGAACTCTGAGGACTGTTTCACTAGCCTTAATTTCACTGCTGACCAAGATGATTTTAACTAATCCACCTTACCTCAACTGGATATGATCTGCACCTAGATAGAATGCAAATTAACTGTGATTCAAGTAATGCTCTAAGAAGAAAAATAAACAAACAATACATTCCAAAATCAAATCCAAATGATCTACTTTATCTATTCACTGTATTTTACAAATGCTTTTTTTATGCACTGAAATATGAATTGTATTTGTTTGTATATAATCACACTATCTTTTCTTTTGAGAGATTATAACTATGCCTAATTTTATCAAGGATTCCCAAACACCTGGCAATATTATGATCCTGTGAGTATTCAATGAGTGAGACTCTTATTAATTGCAATATTGCATCATTATTAATGTTCGTTAAGTCAAAACTTTAGTTTCTGAGTAAATATTTTGATAAGCTGCCATCAGATTCATTTCATATATAATTTCACAATAAAATTCAGAAAGCCCCAAGCAGGAAGTCTAGGTTACAATACCTAAAAACTAAATTCTGAAGAAATTCACATCTTTATATTCTGTAAACAGTACAATTACTTTTTGTTTAAAATTTATGTTCTCCCATAAAATTTTAAGTCATCTGGCAATGATGAACAGACACATTTCTTAACCACAAGTGCTTACTGAACCATAAACAATTGTGCTTTCACTTCTTGATTCTACATTTTTTTTTGCCTTTTCACCCAGTTGAAAATATTCTTTGCCAAAAACCACAATAATCCTAAGCATGAAACAGAAATCTGAAACCCAACTCTAAAAAAAAAAAAAAAAAATACAAAAAAAAGACTAGACAATACTGACCGGGCGATTGGAATATTCACCACAGTCTATAGCAATGAGAACAATCAGAATTTAGCAGGGCACACCAGCCACCTGGGATCACAGTGTCACAGTGCTACCACCAGGAATGTCACTGTGACTTGTTCTGCAGAGGTAGTCTGAACTGTTTAGGAGAGGGTGAAGAGCCAATAGAAGGTCCAGTTTTTAAAGAATCTAAGTAAGAAAAAAGTATACAAAGGTTCCAGGAAGACAAGAGATTCCTAAGCAAAGTTTATACAAAACTGGACAAGAGGGGGTACTCCGAACTGAATGTGTGTCCCCTACAAATTCATATGTTGAAGTCCTAACTCTCAGTTTTGCTGTATTTAGAGATAGGACCTCCAAGAAAGTAATTAAGTTTGAAGGAGTCCACAGGGTGGGGCTCAGATCTGATAGGATTAGTGTCCCTGTAAGAAGAGACACTAGAAATCCCCATCTCACTGGGAGCAGAGAGAAAAGGCCACAACAGCACACAGCCAGATAGCTGCTGCCTAAAAACAAGGAAAAGCAGAGCTGTCACAAGAAACGGACTATGGCGGTATCCTGATCTTGGACTTCCAGCTTCTGTTGTTGTTTAAACCAGACAGTTTATGGTATTTTGTTATGACAGTTCAAGCTGGGTACTGCTCTAACAAATATCTAAAAACGTGGAAGTAGCTTTAGAGCTGGGTAATGGGTAGAGGTTGGAGTTCTGAGGTACATGCTAGAAATATGGATGTTAAGGGTAATTCTAGTGAGGTGTCAAACAAATGAAGAGATGACTGGAAACTGGAGGAAAGGTAATTGCTATGAACTGAATGTTTGTATCCCATCAAAATTCATATATTGAGGTCCTAATCCCTAATGGGATGGCATTTGAAGGTGGGGCTTTTGGAAATAATTAACTCATGAGGATGGAGTTTTTATGAATGGGATTAGTCCCTTACAAAGAGAGACACAAGAGAGATGATCTCTCTCTCTCTTCGCCATGTGAGGATACATCAAGAAGGTGGCCATCTACAAACCAAGAAGTTGGTTTTCACCAGGAACCAAATCAACTGGCACCTTGAACTTGGACTTCCCAGCCTCTAGAACTATGAGACTGAAATACCTGTTGTTTAAGCCACCCAGTATATTTTTGTTATAATAATCCAAACTGACTAAGACAGCAATTTTTGTTATTAAGTGGCAAACAACTTGGCTCAATTGTGTTCTAGGTGTTTTGTAGAAGATGGAACTTATGAGCAACAAGATTATGGATATTCAGCAGAAATTTGTAACCAAAATGTAAAAGGCAGAGCCTGGGTTCTCTGGACTTCTTAAGAGTAAAATATGGGAGAGAGATGAATTGAAGAAGGAATTGTTAAGCAAAAAGGAAGCAGAACTTCAATACTTAGAAAATTCTCAGCTTGCCCACACTGCAAAATATGAGGAAGCATGTTCGAAGAGAACACCAAGGGTGTGGCTAGACTACCACTTGATAAAGAGATTGTGGGATGGACCAGCAAACACAATACCAGTTTGAAGTAAAGGAGAAAGATACCAGAGAGAATGAAGGAAGGCTGCTGGACTTCTTTCATTCTGCAGGACATGACAACAAAGCTATTCTTTTTCTTTTAGTGTTTATTTATTTTTGAGAGACAGAGAGAGAGAGAGAGACAGAGAGAGAGACAGAGAGAGACAGGGCACAGAGGATCTGAAGCAGGCTCTCTGGCTCCGTGCTGACAGCAGGGAACCTGAGGCAGGGCCCTGACCCACGAACTGCTAGACCATGAATGGAGCTCAAGTCCCCAAGTGGGAAGCTTAATGGACTGCAGCACACAGGCGCCCCTAGAGGTATTCTTTTGAGACTGTGCATCATCCATCGAAAAAACGGTAGGACTCCAAAGGCGATTAGGGGACCATCAGGGCTGCCACTCACCACAGGCCCTGGGGGGCAGGGTTGATTATTTCTCCTGGGTTTCAAAGGATGGGTCTACCTTTTTGGTTTAGGTGGGCTAAAATGCCCCCTCCTTCCCTCAGTGGTGGAGGTCTCTGCAGAAAGCCATAAGGGTGAAAGGCCCCACAGAGCCATGAGGGTGACACTGACATCTCAGCAGACCTGGAAAACAGATCACTGAACCAAAGGGAATTTTCCTTGAGCCTTATAATCTAATGGAATTTTCCTTGGTTGTTTTTGGACTTATTTGAGACTTATTACCCCTTTCGTCCTTCCTATTTCTTCCTTTTGGAATGGGAATGTCTATCCTATACCTGTCCCAGCATTGTATTTGGAAACACATTGACTTGTCTGGTTTCACAGGCTCATAGCTGTTGAGGAATCATGCCACAAGGCGAATGGTACCTAGTCTCCCACCCACCTCTGATTTAGATGATATATAGATGAGATTTTGGACACTAGACTTTAGAATTGATGCAGGAATGAGTTAAGACTTTCAGGGCTGTTGGGATGAAATGAATTCATTTGCATGTGAGAAGGGCATGAATTTTAGGAGGCTTGGGGCAGAATGCTTTGGACTGAATGTCCCCCCAAATTCATATGTGAAGCCCTAACCTTAATCTCCAGTGTAGCTATAATAAGAGATGGTGCTTCTAAGGAAGGAACTAAGGTTAATTGAGGTCATAAAGATAGGGGGGGGGGGGGCTGATTCATTAGGATTAGTATCCTTATAAGAAGAGACACCAGCAATCTCTTTCTTCTTGTGCACAAAGAGGTCATGTGAGCATACAGCTAGATGCAGCTGCCTTCAAGCCAGGAAGAGAGCTTTCACTGGAACTGGATCATGTTGGTTGACAACCTAATCTCAGAATTCCAGCTCGAAAACTGTGAAAAGTCAATGTCCGTCGTTTAAGCCGCCCGGTCTGTGGCACTTTGTTATGGCAACCTGAGATGACTGAGACAGGGGCTATTATAGGTTAGCCTTTCCAAGGTGTGAAGTGTATAGGACCACTGAGTGTACATAACTGCTTCCTTCCACTCTGAGTACTCACAAAGCAAGGTGTTCCTTATTAAAAAAAACTTCCTCATTTAAACCACCTTATTTTGTAGCACTGTAGGTAGTATTTTTAGCTTGGAAAATAGGTTTAAACTGGTGTCCAAAAATCACACTGAAAACAACTTTTAAAAGATCATAAGGCTAAAGAGAAAGTACAGAAATATTTAAATATCTCTTTTATAAATGAAACATCAACTGAAAAATAAGTGTGATGAGAAAAATTTTAAAAATTATAAAATAGTAAATTACTAATTGTGGACGATTAGAAAAGTGCTCCAGAGATTCAGGGGTTCATACCCACCCTCCTCTAAACAGTCCTGAAGAAGGCCCGAAGTGCACGTGCGTCTGCACAGAACAGCACACCCTCTGCGTGTGGAAATACTATAAATCTGTGTGGCACAAAGAGCTGAAAATACAATCAAGGGTGCCTCTGCTGCCACGTTATTTTTGATATTTATTCCAATATCAACCTTCAACCCTCGCCCCTTCTGTTGTTACAACTCTTCATAAAAGATATTCTAATGAACAACTTCTAATTCATTAGTCAAGTCACTTTAAGTTCCAGCAAAATGGGCAAAATCTATAATTAGCCAGAGCTGCGCATGTCCCAATAGGAGGACAGCAAATTCACAACTACTAAACAAAAGTAGGTATTTTAGTCATGCGTGCTATCTCTTTTCAACAACATTGTAACAAACACTAACAGGGAAGGGGGAAGGAAAGGAGAAGGGAAATCAGCTTAAGGAATAAAATGAGATGATGTCAGGAAAGTGCCTCTCTTGAAAGGCAGGCAGTAAGAGACCAGGGAATTCTAATCACAGAAAAAGTGCGAGGGAAGTAAAACACTTAAAGGGACTACTTAGCGAAAAACGCCTGGAGTGCCTGTACATGGGAACACCACACAAGACAAGGTAAAAGAGCAAAACAGAGTTTTAAAAGTAGAAAGAATGTAAGGTCTAGCAAAGTCCACTCTTATCAGTAAAGAAAGTGAGGCACAGATCACATGACTCACGTATGCTTTTGGCTCTGGCAGAGCTGGGACCAAAACCAACATCTCCCGACTAGGACCATGTTTGCACTCAGATGTCATGTGATGTGTTTAAATTCACCACTGACATCTACAACACTTCCTGAGATAGCAGGCACTCCTCAGAGTTGGTAGGTAAGGCCTGTACATCTTTGCAGCACTTTGCTCAGCTACTATTTACTTATACTTTGTGTAATTACAGTATAACAGGATACTGGAGGTAAAATTACACCCAAAGACAGAAAAGTATATTAGGCCCAGTTACCAAACATTTCATGAAGGATATAACTGACCTTTGAAGGAGGGACTCAGTGTTGTGCACATGCGTGGGGTAGCACATAAACAGAACAGTGGGAAATGAGTCTACCATTGGGTAGGCTGGGCACATGACCAAGAATACCACACAAGACAGCTTAAAGGTGGTGAACATTTATTCCAAGGACAAGTGGCAGTGAAAAGAAACCTTTTATTTTTTATTTATTTATTTATTTTTTCAATATATGAAGTTTATTGTCAAATTGGTTTCCATACAACACCCAGTGCTCATCCCAAAAGGTGCCCTCCAAAAGAAACCTTTTAAAGCAGAACAGTGAAATTATCAGATTTGCCTCTTTAGGATGATGACCCTGATAGACTGAAAATGAGGAAAGGTCAGTGGCAGGGAGACCAGAAGGAGACTGACACAATCATCCAGGCACAAGGGAATTTGAGCCCGAATAGTAGCAGATGGGATAAATGAAGAGATGTGACTTGAGAGATAGTTCTGAGGCAGAATCACCAGAATCTAGGGTTGAGATGGACTGAAAACATGCATAAGAAAGTCCAAGTGAAGACTGCTCAATTAATGGACCAGGAATGCAAGTGCTAGGGCATGCTGGGTCTATGGGACCTGCAGGATTCCTAGGTGCCGGCAGGGCCAGGGCTGGGCCAAGAAAGGCAGCAGGACACAGAGTTACCAAACCTCCAGGCAGTCCTGGGGGAGACAGCATGAAGAACTTTGATTGCCCACAAAAGGCACATAGGACAGGAAGAGGGCCAGGACAGAAGCCTAAGGAGGCTGAAGTTGCACACAAAAAAAGGGTTCAGCAAAGAACCAAGAAGGCACATGAACACGGGAAGGGGCAATCCATGAGGGAGCACTGTTCTTCTTAAGGGAAGGGTGACCAGCTGTGTGAGCACTGCAGGAAGACAGCAACTAATGGAAATGAAGCATCACAGGGATGAAAAGTGATGTGAAAGTAGGCCTCCTGACTACTCTTTTTTTTCCTTTTAATGTTTATTTATTTTGAGAGAGAGAGAGAGAGAGAGAGAGAGAGAGAGAGAGAGTGTGTGTGTGTGTGTGTGTGTGTGTGTGTGTGCGCGCGTACTCTTTTAAATCACTATCAAAGTACAAAAGCACAACTTCCAATTTTTACAACTTTACAAGGCATTTTACTAATCCAAGAACTTGTTTATTCAGTTTGCAGGCTGAAAAGGTTCTTATTTGGTCACAGAAAAATTTACAACTGCATCTGTTCAGAAAGATACATAGGACTGTGTGATAAGCCCATTGTTAGAGCACCTTCTTTAAGTAAGATTCACACCACATGGGCTGCCAAGAGCAGTGCCACCGTCCTGCCAACTTATTCCTCCTTGGCAGTCTCTACTGAAAGATGAGGAAAAGTCAAGTTTGGGCTTGTACTTTGAAACAGGCTTCTCCAGGCAATAGGATCCTAAGTGAAAAACCTATAATCCCTTTGAAAATAAAAATGAGCTGAAGAAATTTGGAAAACTAGATTGGTAGAAAGGTTAAGATGACATAAACAAGATTTCACAGCATGGATAAATGCCAGTGGGATACTGAACTAGGATACAGGGTAAAAATGACAATTGGTTCGAACAAGCCAATGAAAATGTTGCCTTGCCAATGACAATACTTTCCTAATGGTTGAAATCAGGGTTTTTAAGATGTACATAATGTTCTTCATTGACAAGGTCCCAATTTAACACTATGAATTAATTTTTATTTACTGAACCACATATGGAATTCAACAGGAAACATGTTTTACACTATATAATTCATTTAGAATGGGCTAACTGTGCAGTCTTATTTTTGGATAACTTACAACAGAAAACAGAAATAAAGATTCTTTTAAACCTCAGGCCAATGAGTAAACAATCTTAAAACGGTAAACTACTGTTTTTCTTTTCATATAAAAAGAAGTGGAGATTAAGTAAATCTACAGGGAACCCAAAAGCATCACTGAATTCTGCTGTGTCACCAAACCACATTTTATAGATTTTTTATGTATAAAAGTCACAAAAAATTATTTACTTCTATTAAATATGGTAAAAATGGATGTGGCAGAAGCAGCCAAGGTGTGACAGATACATTAGCCAGAAATCGGAATTTGGTATTAAGCATTCCTTCCTCTATTTCTCAGATACCGTCATTTATTTTTAATAAAGTTATGAAATAACTTGACAACATGAAAGTTAAATATGAACTCTTTACTTCTCTGGTAACTTACACTTAAAATGATTATTGGAAATTATAGTTACTTAGGACATGAAATCACAGCTTTAACAGTGGAGAAACTAACATCATAGTTTGTTTCCTAACCTAACTCAGCAAAGAGTATTCCTGTGAATTCTTCTTGCACATCATGGCAAAGAACCATATTAAATGTGGGTAGGGATTGAAAAGAGAAGAAAAAAATAAAGCTTAAACATGTAATTGGCCTTCTGGTTTTATTGGCTAGAGGGAAGCTGGAGATAATCCAGAGACAGCTCCCTTGACCCCAAAGGAAAGGGGAAGTTAAGAAATGGAACTGCAGCAAACCCTCTCCAGCCAAACTGGACTTGACCCATACTGAGTAGGTCATAGTAGAGTTCCTTCACTTGAAACTAGGGTGGTAAATAAGGTAGATCGGAAGTTTAAGAAAAAAACTCAAAGGACTTTTTAAAGACTCTGAACTATAAAACTAACAACTCTTCAATCCATGTCGTTCTCATCTTGTAAATTTTTTTTAATGTTTACTTTTGAGAGAGAGAGAGAAACAGAGTTCGAGTGGGGAGGGGCAGAGAGAGAGGGAGACAGAATCCCAAGCAGGCTCCAGGCTCTGAGTTGTCAGCAAGTCGGATGCTCAACCAACTGAGCCACCCAGGCACCCTTCATCTTGTAAATCTAAATAAACATACATTGTTTTATAAACCTGTCCTATTATACCAAAAATCTCTTATGTCCCCACAGAAACAAAACATTTAAAAGGTATAAAATACTGCTCCAAATCGGACAAATTAAAGTAACAGCTCACCATAGCTCTCTTTCCTAACTTTAAAAACACAACTCTAAGACACTT
This sequence comes from Panthera tigris, assembly GCF_018350195.1. Lineage (NCBI taxonomy): Eukaryota > Metazoa > Chordata > Mammalia > Carnivora > Felidae > Panthera > Panthera tigris. Next base: position 786,230 of record NC_056676.1, on the reverse strand, counting down.
AGATTAAACCACATGTATTTCCAACAATTATTTTTCATCTAAATAGAGGGCTCTTAGTTTACCAATCAATTTGCTATACTAGAAATAATCAGCCTAACGTTTTCTACCGCAAGTTTCTTTAATTGTGAGAAAATATTGTATCAAAGCAATTAGATAAGACTTTTGGACACACATATCAACAAAGGACCCTTGGCTCTTCTTCCTGCTCACACCACTATTTCCAAATAGAAGATATTGGCCCTGACATTCCTTCTTCCTCTCTTGACCACTCAAGGGTGAGTCTGAAAAATGACCTCATTTTCAGGGGTTCCCCAGCCTCAGAAGGGTCCCTTGAAAGCAACGAGAAAGAGGCAGGGGCCAGATTTCTGGCTGCCGGTTCCCAACAAGGCCAATGGGACCCCACTTCTCAAGTCATGCAGCCACCACTCCTGGGATTGGCTATAGGGACCCTGGGGGCAGTGGGTGGCCTCAGGGTCAGTGTTCTCCCAGTCTCAGCCATCCTTTGCATCAGGAGCACAGAAATGCCTATGTGAGGTTTGTGCAAGTAACAAGGAGAGCTCCAGGGGGAGTGCCTAATGGGAACTTGTGGTGGCATCAGAGATTACAAAACCAAACCTTTGAGAATGTTCACTGCTGATCATGCTCAAGGACAAAGAACAGCTTGTACTCTGCATTTTGAAAAACTGTCTCACTGGAAAAACCAGTCTCAATAAATTATTGAATTGTTCACCTCCTGACACAATGATACACATTTTAGGGGTTCATAAGTAAAATCTAAGGTGCAATTTGCTACTTCACATTTTTCTCCCTTCTTCTTTAAAAAAATTTTTTTATTGTTTATTTTTGAGAGAGAAAGAGAGAGAGAGAGAGAGAGCGAGCGCGCACACACACGCACCAGCCGGGAAGGGGCAGAGAGAGAGAAGGACACAGAACCCAAAACAGGCTCCAGGCTCTGAGCCATCGGCACAGAGCCCAATGTGGGGCTTGAACACACAAACTGCAAGATCATGACCTGAGCTGGAGTCGGACACCTCGATCAAGCCACCCAGGTGTCCCCTTCCTTCTTTAATTATAAAAACAATGTATGTGATTTTGACAATTTTTTTCTTCTATAAAAGAAATATTTAAAAAGAAACCTTGTCCTGGGATGCCTGAGTGGCTCAGTCAGTTAAGTGGCAGACTCTTGATTTCTGCTAAGGTCATAATCTCACGGTTCATGAGAGGGAGCCCCCTGTTGGACTTCATGCTGACAGTGCACGGAGCCTGCTTCTGATTCTCTAACTCTCTCTTTCCCTCCCCCACTCATGCTTGCTCTCTCTCAAAATAAATAAACATAAAAATTTTTCTTTTTTTTTTTAATATATGAAATTTATTGTCAAATTGGTTTCCATACAACACCCAGTGCTCATCCCAAAAGGTGCCCTCCTCAATACCCATCACCCACCCTCCCCTCCCTCCCACCCCCCATCAGCCCTCAGTTTGTTCTCAGCTTTTAAGAGTCTCTTATGCTTTGGCTCTCTCCCACTCTAACCTCTTTTTTTTTTTTTTTTCCTTCCCCTCCTCCATGGGTTTCTGTTAAGTTTCTCAGGATCCACATAAGAGTGAAACCATATGGTATCTGTCTTTCTCTGTATGGCTTATTTCACTTAGCATCACACTCTCCAGTTCCATCCACGTTGCTACAAAGGGCCATATTTCGTTCTTTCTCATTGCCATGTAGTACTCCATTATGTATATAAACCACAATTTCTTTATCCATTCATCAGTTGATGGACATTTAGGCTCTTTCCATAATTTGGCTATTGTTGAGAGTGCTGCTATAAACATTGGGGTAAAAGTGCCCCTATGCCTCAGTACTCCTGTATCCCTTGGGTAAATTCCTAGCAGTGCTATTGCTGGGTCATAGGGTAGGTCTATTTTTAACCTTCTGAGGAACCTCCACACTGCTTTCCAGAGTGGCTGCACCAATTTGCATTCCCACCAACAGTGCAAGAGGGTTCCCGTTTCTTCACATCCTCGCCAGCATCTATAGTCTCCTGATTTGTTCATTTTGGCCACTCTGGCGTGAGGTGATATCTGAGTGTGGTTTTGATTTGTATTTCCCTGATGAGGAGCGACGTGAGCATCTTTTCATGGGCCTGTTGGCCATCCGGACGTCTTCTTTAGAGAAGTGTCTATTCATGTTTTCTGCCCATTTCTTCACCGGGTTATTTGTTTTTCGGGTGTGGAGTTGGGTGAGCTCTTTATAGATTTTGGATACTAGCCCTTTGTCTGATATGTCATTTGCAAATATCTTTTCCCATTCCGTTGGTTGCCTTTTAGTTTTGTTGGTTGTTTCCTTTGCTGTGCAGAAGATTTTTATCTTCATAAGGTCCCAGTAGTTCACTTTTGCTTTTAATTCCCTTGCCTTTGGGGATGTGTCGAGTAAGAGATTGTTACGGCTGAGGTCAGAGAGGTCTTTTCCTGCTTTCTCCTCTAGGGTTTTGATGGTTTCCTGTCTCACATTCAGGTCCTTCATCCATTTTGAGTTTATTTTTGTGAATGGTGTGAGAAAGTGGTCTAGTTTCAGCTTTCTGCATGTTGCTGTCCAGTTCTCCCAGCACCATTTGTTAAAGAGACTGTCTTTTTTCCATTGGATGTTCTTTCCTGCTTTGTCAAGGATTAGTTGGCCATACGTTTGTGGGTCTAGTTCTGGGGTTTCTATTCTATTCCATTGGTCTATGTGTCTGTTTTTGTGCCAATATCATGCTGTCTTGATGATTACAGCTTCGTAGTAGAGGCTAAAGTCTGGGATTGTGATGCCTCCTGCTTTGGTCTTCTTATTCAAAATTACTTTGCCTATTCGGGGCCTTTTGTGGTTCCATATGAATTTTAGAATTGCTTGTTCTAGTTTTGAGAAGAATGCTGGTGCAATTTTGATTGGGATTGCATTGGATGTGTAGATAGCTTTGGGTAGTATTGACATTTTGACAATATTTATTCTTCCAATCCATGAGCAGGGAATGTCTTTCCATTTCTTTATATCTTCTTCAATTACCTTCATAAGCTTTCTATAGTTTTCAGCATACAGATCTTTTACATCTTTGGTTAGATTTATCCCTAGGTATTTTATGCTTCTTGGTGCAATTGTGAATGGGATCAGTTTCTTTATTTGTCTTTCTGTTGCTTCATTGTTAGTGTATAAGAATGCAACTGATTTCTGTACATTGATTTTGTATCCTGCAACTTTGCTGAATTCATGTATCAGTTCTAGCAGACTTTTGGTGGAGTCTATCGGATTTTCCATGTATAATATCATGTCATCTGCAAAAAGCGAAAGCTTGACTTCATCTTTGCCAATTTGGATGCCTTTGATTTCCTTTTGTTGTCTGATTGCTGATGCTAGAACTTCCAACACTATGTTAAACAACAGCGGTGAGAGTGGGCATCCCTGTCGTGTTCCTGATCTCAGGGAAAAAGCTCTCAGTTTTTCCCCATTGAGGATGATGTTAGCTGTGGGCTTTTCATATATGGCTTTTATGATCTTTAAGTATGTTCCTTCTATCCCGACTTTCTCAAGGGTTTTTATTAAGAAAGGGTGCTGGATTTTGTCAAAGGCCTTTTCTGCATCGATTGACAGGATCATATGGTTCTTCTCTTTTTTTTTTTATTAATGTGATGTATCACGTTGATTGATTTGCGAATGTTGAACCAGCCCTGCATCCCAGGAATGAATCCCACTTGATCACGGTGAAGAATTCTTTTTATATGCTGTTGTATTCGATTTGCTAGTATCTTATTGAGAATTTTTGCATCCATATTCATCAGGGATATTGGCCTGTAGTTCTCTTTTTTTTACTGGGTCTCTGTCTGGTTTAGGAATCAAAGTAATACTGGCTTCATAGAATGAGTCTGGAAGTCACATAGACCAATGGTATAGAATAGAAACCCCAGAACTAGACCCACAAACATATGGCCAACTCATCTTTGACAAAGCAGAAAGAACATCCAATGGAAAAAAGACAGTCTCTTTAACAAATGGTGCTGGGAGAACTGGACAGCAACATGCAGAAAGCTGAAACTAGACCACTTTCTCACACCATTCACAAAAATAAACTCAAAATGGATAAAGGACCTGAATGTGAGACAGGAAACCATCAAAACCCTAGAGGAGAAAGCAGGAAAAGACCTCTCTGACCTCAGCCGTAACAATCTCTTACTCGACACATCCCCAAAGGCAAGGGAATTAAAAGCAAAAGTGAACTACTGGGACCTTATGAAGATAAAAATCTTCTGCACAGCAAAGGAAACAACCAACAAAACTAAAAGGCAACCAACGGAATGGGAAAAGATATTTGCAAATGACATATCAGACAAAGGGCTAGTATCCAAAATCTATAAAGAGCTCACCAAACTCCACACCCGAAAAACAAATAACCCAGTGAAGAAATGGGCAGAAAACATGAATAGACACTTCTCTAAAGAAGACATCTGGATGGCCAACAGGCACGTGAAAAGATGTTCAACGTCATATATATGTCATATATATGCATTTATATATAGTATACATATAGTATTTAATATGTATATTTATGCATTACATACATATATATGTATATAAATGCAATGGAATACTATCCAGCTATAATAAGGTAATATCTTGTCATTTGTGACAACATGGATGGACCTTGAGGGTATTATGCTAAGTGAAATAAGTCAAAGAAAGAAAAAATACTGTATGATCTCATTAACACGTAGAATTAAAAAACAAAACAAAACAACCACCCCCGCAAAATTTATAGAAAAGGAGATCAGATGTGATTCCCAGAGGTGGAGGGAAGCAAGTGTGGGGGGATGAGGGGAGAGAATTGGACGAAGATTATCCAAAGGCGTAAACTTTCAGTTATAAGATAAATTAGTAGTAGGGATGTAACCTACAACATGGTGACTATAGCTAATGCTGGAGTCCTAAGAGTTCTCATCACAAGAAGAAAATAGTTTTTCTTTTTCTTTTATATCTATACGAGATGATGGATGTTAACTACACTTATCTTGGAATCACTTAATATTTGCATGTCAAATATTTATGCAGTATACCTTAAACTTATACAGTGCTTTTCTCAAAACTGGGGAAAAATAGAAACAGGAAAAAAAAATGGGCTGAGAAAAAATCTCAGTTAAATAAAATATAATTTTTCTGGAAAACATTAATGAAAAACAAAACCTCCAATGTTTCATAACTCATTAGCTATCTTCCTTTGATATTCTGTCCTAGAACCTAGACAGAGGCTACAGGTACCCTCTCTAAATCTGAAGCTATCTTCCACGGCCTGTCCAGTGTGGTGCCCACCCTAAACCCTCCACAAGTCCTTCAGTATGCCAACCTGCACCTATATTCTTTCTTTGCATATCATCTATCTAGTTAGTAAAATAGAAGTTCCATAATTGCAGTGGCCAGATTTTGCTTATTCATGGTGCACAGTGTGTGGTGCACAGCAGGTCCTTAACAAGCAGGTATTGAATTAGTAAACAGTTACGTGTGTAGCTCCTCATCCGTGACCTCTCTTGCCACCATCCTGTTTCCACCACCAGATTCTAAACACCAGTAAAGCAGCAGTTTGGGAAAAGGACATATATTTCATATAACTAAAATCAACACAGAAATATAGACACACAAAAAATTTTCCTCCGCATAAACGATGTACATGACAATTTTATAGAAGAAGACACTAAATAGGGACACCTGGGTGGCTTAGTTGGTTCAGTGCCTGACTCTTGATCTCAGGTCTGGTCATGATTTCATCAGGTCATGATCTCATGGTTTGTGGGATTAAGCCCTGAGTTGGGCTAGTGCTGCCAGCATCAAGACTGCTTGGGATTCTCTCTTCCTCTCTCTCTGCCCCTCTCCACTTGCTGTCTCTCAAAGTAAATAAATAAATTTTAAATAAAAGAAAAAGAGGGGTGCCTGGGTGGTTTCAGTAGGTTAAATGTCTGACTTCAGCTCAGGTCATGATCTCGCAATCTGTGAGTTCAAGCCCCACATCGGGCTCTGGGCTGACAGCTCAGAGCCTGGAGCCTGCTTTGGATTCTGTGTCTCCCTCTCCCTCTCTACCCCTCCCCACTCCCACTCTGTCTCTCTCTCTCTTAAACATAAATAAATATTTTAAAAAATGTTTTTTAAAGAGAAAAAAAGAAAAAGACACTAAATATTACTTGGTTGTTTACTTTCTATAACACAACTTAAAGGAGAATCAATGTTTTTTAATTAGGTAACTGAAGTGACCTCAAACATCTAAAAACAAAAACAAAAACAAAACAGAAGGCCTTTTAACAATAGGCAGTGGAAAACAGAATTTAGAAGAGTAGCAGCCCTGTCTCCCACCCCCAAATCAGCTTCTTCATTTAACAAACAATTTCTAATTCTATGGACTAACAGCAGAACATTCTGGTTCCTTTTGTGGTCTAGGAGGCACAGTGCGGCTCTGGTGGAATGAAGTGTGTGTGTACTGCCTCACTCAGTGTCTGGAAGGGAGGAGCATTCAGCAGGAGCCATCATCTGTATTATCTGCATCAGTCTGAACTGTCTTATTTGCATCATCTCTGAAAAATTTCCAAGTCTAACATTCAGAAATCCAAAAAGAAATAATAAATGGCAGATTTCCCCCCCTAAATACAGAGACTATTTTTTGGAGGAGAAAGGAAAAAACCCGTAAAAAATAACAGAACTGGGGTGCGCCTGGGTGGCTCAGTCTGTTAAGCATCTGACTTTGGCTCTGATTGTGATCTTGTGGTTCATGATTTCGAGCCCTGAATCAGGCTGGGCTCTCTTCTGTCAACTCAGAGCCCACTTCACATCCTCTGTACCCCCCTCTCTCTGTCACTCTCCCACTTGTGTGTTCTCTCTCAAAAATAAATAAACATTAAAAACAACAACAACAACAAAACCTTTGATGGGGACATGTATCATAAAATGTGGCACTGGAGGGACGCCTGGGTGGCTCAGTCGCTTGAGCGTCCAACTTCAGCTCAGGTCATGATCTCACAGTTCATGAGTTCAAGACCCCGCGTTGGGCTCTGTGTTGACAGCTCAGAGACTGGAGCCTGCTTCGGATTCTGTGTCTCCCTTTCTCTTTGTCCCTCTTCCCCTCATGCTCTGTCTCCTTCTCTCAAAAATAAATAAACATTTAAAAAAATTTTTTTTAATAAAAATAAAAATAAAACGTGGCACTGGAAAAATAACAAGGTAGTGAATGTAATTTTGCAAAAATCATGGTGGGAAAATGAAGAAATAATTATTCTCAATGCGAAGATATTAGGAAATTAAAATAATATGACAGAAAGAAGAAAAAATAAGAACTCCTGAAATCTGAACATATTTACTCTAAGCAGGTACGCTAACAGTGTATGGTGAGGTTATCTAATAGAGTCTGGCAGTTGAGTAACTGTGGGAATTTGTTTTAAGGAGACTCAGTACCCCTTCTAGGTGAGCCAGCCTGGGCATTCTGTCAACTGGTTGGGGAGAGGCTGGCTAGTGGTGTAAGTGGAAAACAAGGTTTCCCGGGCAGCAGATCAGGATGCTATCGAAGCAGTGTTGGAGAAAGGCATCGACAGATGTTATAGTTTTTTGTGGCCTACACGTCACAAAGTTTCAGCTGTTCATGACCCACTGGCAAAAAGTAAAAAAATAAAAAAATTCTAGTAAAAAGCTATTAAATATTAATACCAATATGAATAACTAAGTTCATTCTTTGCTCTTGTAATACTATTCTAAGTTCAAGACAACATATTTATTACTTTTGAAACACATACATGTGTACAGAAAACTTACAGCATTTTTACTTTTACAGGCATATCAAAGGGTGTTCTAAAATGAGAACTCACATACATATGCTTAGTGACAACTCTCAACATATAGTAGCAAGTTGAGGAAAAAGAAAATTGAGAGAGAATCCTGCTTTGGATGCCAGTAAATGCTACTGTACTTCATTAATTTTACTTGTTTCTCTGCCCCTCCCCCATCTTCTTCTTTCTCAAGTCTAGAGTGAATTTTTTAGAACAAAAATCTCAGTGAAAAATTACTTATCTGAAGACCATCTTTTGATTTTTTGGTTTCACTTATCTTTTTTTTCTCCTACTCTGTATTCTTTTTATTTTATTTTAATTTTATTTTTTTAAATATATGAAATTTATTGTCAAATTGGTTTCCATACAACACCCAGTGCTCATCCCAAAAGGTGCCCTCCTCAATACCCATCACCCACCCTCCCCTCCCTCCCACCCCCCCATCAACCCTCAGTTTGTTCTCAGTTTTTAAGAGTCTCTTATGCTTTGGCTCTCTCCCACTCTAACCTCTTTTTTTTTTTTTTTTTCTTCCCCTCCCCCATGGGTTCCTGTTAAGTTTCTCAGGATCCACATAAGAGTGAAAACATATGGTATCTGTCTTTCTCTGTATGGCTTATTTCACTTAGCATCACACTCTCCAGTTCCATCCACGTTGCTACAAAGGGCCATATTTCATTCTTTCTCACTGCCACATAGTACTCCATTGTGTATATAAACCACAATTTCTTTATCCATTCATCAGTTGATGGACATTTAGGCTCTTTCCATAATTTGGCTATTGTTGAGAGTGCTGCTATAAACACTGGGGTACAAGTGCTCCTATGCATCAGTACTCCTACTCTGTATTCTTAAACATTACAAGGAGCTCACTGGTTTTGTCCATCTAAGAATATCCTTAACAATTTTTAGTTTAAAAACTTAGATACCACATTGAGAAACTTCTTGTCATGCCCTTACTGAACAGAGGATGAACAGGAGAACTGGGAGACAGACTTTGCTACGCTCATGTCTCCAGAACTCAGTCATGCCATGAGCATACGCTCTCAGTGCCTGCCTGGATCTGCCTCCCAACAAACTACCTAGAACAAGATGGGCCTTTATCACAGGCCACTGAGGCAGACTGACACGAACACACAGGGCTGTGCCTGTCTCTAAATAGAAGATCCAACTGGAAGGGTTATTGTGAGGATTTAATGGGTCAATAAACACACGAAATGCTTTGGATATCACATAATAAAAACTGGCCATGGCAAAGCAGTGTTGGAAAACTGTTTCCCTTCAAAAAGAAGAAAAATAGAATGGTTCCTGAAAAGAAATCTAGGAAATATGTTTCTTCTGACTCTGTGATCTTCCATTCCCTATTCCACAGACACCTTTTAAAATACGTATTTCGAAGGCATCACACTGGAAGGTGAGACGGGGGCGGTGGTGATGGGCAAAGTAGAGGAGATTAAGGAGTACAAACTTCCAGTTATAACGTAAATAATTCATGGAAATAAAAAGCACAGCATAGGGAATACAGTTAGTACAGTCAACAATAAATATAAGGTAATAACGTTGTATGGTGACTACACTTATGGTGAGCACTGAGTAATGTACAGAATTGCTGAATCAGTATGTTGTACCCCTGAAACTAATACAACATATGTTAATTACACTTCAATAAATTTTAAGAAAATCCAATCACAGACTCCAGGAGCTGAGTGATCAGGCCCCTGCACCGCCTCTTCTCTGCCTGTCATCTCACGTGCCCATCTGCACTAGCCTTCGTGTGCAGCACACATGTTTCTCTCTGTTCTCTAAGCAGCTAGCTAGGTCAATCCGGCCTTAGTGATCACAAAAAAACAGCCAAGGAAATAGACACACATTTAAAATTTATTCAAGTTTGAAGAATCTTGAACTATGTCTTTTATACTGAAATGTACTTGGAGGAACAAACAGGGAAAACAAAACTGATTATTAAATGGTATAAGTGGTTGTTATAAAATAGCCCAGAAAAGTAAGCTATACAAGAGGGAAGAAAAGAAAAAATTAAAATCCACAAAGCAAAGGTGTTAAAATTTTTTTTATTATTTTAGAAATATTCACTGGAATATTTGAAATATGCACTGTCTTATAAAACTAGACATGCCCTTACTATAACACCTGGCAATTGCTCCCTTGATCATTTGTAGCAGAAAAATAAAGGCCTATGTTCACTCAAAAACTTGTACACTGACATTCATGGCACCTTTATTTGTAATAGCCCAAATTTGGAAATGATCAAAATGTCCCTTAGTAGGTGCACAGTTAAACAACTGGTATATCCACATCATAGAAAATTACTCACTAATAAAAGGAAGTTAACTATTGATATATACACAATCAAATCTTGAGGGAATTATGCCGAGTGAAAACAGCCAATCCTGAAAGGTTACACACCATATTATCCCATTTAAAAAAATTTTTTTAATGTTTATTTTTGAGAGAGAGAGAGAGAACACACCAGAGCGTGATCAGGGGAGGGGCAGAGAGAGAGGGAGACACAGAATCTGAAGCAGGCTCCAGGCTCTGAGCTGTCAGCACAGAGCCCGACATGGGGCTCGAACCCACAAACTGTGAGATCATGACCTGAAGTCAGACGCTTAACCAACTGAGGCCCCCAGGCGCGCCCCCCCATATTATTCCATTTATATAACAGTTTTGAAATGACAAAACTATGGAAATGGTAAGATTCATGGTTTTAAGGTATTAGAGAGAAGGGTGGGAAAGAGATGGCTGTGGGTAGCATGAAGGGATTCTTGTGGTGATGGATGCTTCTGTATACTGACTATAGTGGTGGGCATGTGAATCTATACATGATAAAATTACATAAACAAAATATATACACAAACTGACAAGTACATGTAAAACTGGTAAAATTTGAATAAGGTCAGTGAATTGTATCCTGGAACAATATTTGGGTTGTGCTGTCATAGTACAGTTAGGAAAGATGTCATCATTGGGGGAAAGCAGGCAAAGGACACAGAGAATCATTCTGTATTATTTCTTTTAAATGTATGAGTTACATGTCAATCTACAACTATCTCCTAATAAAATGTTTTGCTTTTTTTTTTTAAAGGCAGACAGATACGTTGGAGACATTCACTCAAACATTTCAAATCAATAAGCAAGTTCACACCCCTCCTTGTTATGGATTAATTGGATGATACTCCTCAAATGGAACAAATGTAAGAAGGCCACAAGCTAAATAATTACAAACTACATATTAATTTCATAAACCATTATTTCTCATATCTGAAGGAAATAAAGACTAAGAGAGATGCTACACTTAATTTCTAAACCAAAAATTAAGACCTGATTCATAAAATTCCTAGGTTTCTCAGTAAACCCATCAGAAGAAGGGAAAGCCACGCCCAATGTATTCAGTCAAAATTAACCTAAGATGAACAAGCCACTTCTGTGTGTAAGAAATAAAATGGAACTGTGACTTCAGTACCTTGTTAACCCAAAGGTACATGTAAACCCCAAGGAAGAGAAGGAGAAGCTGATTTTGGTTGCTTCTGAACTACCAGTCTGGTATGAAAATGACCTCAGAATAATTCAGTGTCTGTTTATTTTCACCACCTATTGAGTGCTGACTCTGTCTCACAGCTGTTTGTGCTTACATGCAGAATCAGATTTATTGTCAGCACAAGCTCATTAGGTGACGTACTATTACATTCACTTATGATCGGGAAATTAAAAGGCTCAGAGAGATTAATAATATAGATATTTTAATAAATCCATCACTGAATCTCAGCTGTTTACTAAATTTTTTTTTCTTGGGATTTGGGGGTAGTGGGAGCTATTTCTATTTAATATTTTTAAGTTTTTCTTTTACTTATCCAGTTACTATAAATATATAGAAATAAGAAAATATAATTTTGTATACTGAAAGAAAAAATTTCTTCTGCCAGGCCACAAAGCACAGTGAAATATTCTTCCTAATACAATAGAAGTTATATCAAAAAGAATGAGAAAAATAGTACAATGTATTACAAGACACCAAGCAGAGGGTCTAAGAGATCTCAAAAGTAAGAAATTCATCTAAGAGAAAGAAACAAAAAATAAAATCTAAATCTAAAGATGTTCAGACTTTAAGACAAAAATCTATTGGAGATGGGCCATTCATATATGAAATTAATGGATTAGTTTTTAGCTCTTTGTTTTTGTTTTCTTTTGCTTTTGTCTTTTATTTGTGGTATAATTTATATAACCTCTATCCCCAAATTCAAAGAGGAAATTATGGAGCACCTGGGTGGCTCAGTCGGTTAAACCTTTGACTCCTGATTTCGGCTCAGGTCATGATCTCATGGTTTGTGAGATAGAGACCTGCTTTGGGCTCTGTGCTGATAGCACAGGGCCTGCTTTGGATTCTCTCTTCCCCTCCCCCACTACCTCTCTCTCAAAATAAATAAACAGTAAAAAAAATAAAAATAAAAAAAATAAAAGAAGGCAAATCATAAGGAACATTCCAAATAAGGAATGAACCAAATAAAAGGTCATATTTATTTATGAACCAAATAAAAGGTCATATTCCCTCTCTTCATTCCAGGCACCCAGTCACACTTATTTGACCTGGTATTTTTCTATTTCAACCTCTAGAAGATACTTTCTATTCTGTGCTTAACAATTTGTGGTCAATTCACTATGAGAAGGTAGGACAACAATGTAGAGTGATTTCTATTATATGTTAACATGAATAATTAAGAAGACAATCCGCCATCTCCCTATCAAAATAATAAGATTTGAGGGCATCCTACAAAAGATTCATTATTTAGATAACCTTCAAACTTACGTCCTATGCTTAGTGTCGTCTCAAGAATGCAACACGGAACTAACTACATGTTGAAAGACTACCTTTTCCCAAACAAAAATGACATTTGTATGAATATTTCTAATTTTGCTGGTTCCTTAATCACTTGCCTTCTTAATCCTAACTTTCTCCAGCCCAAGCACATAATCTAATGAAGGCCCACACGGATTAGTGATTAAGAACATGGACAACAGAGATAACATCAAACCTGGGCTTCCGCATCTATACCATATATTCAATCTACAAATTTTTCATCTAGAAAATAAGAAAAGCAAACTGAATCTTAGAGCATTATTTTGCATACTAAATGGTTTAATATGCAGTAAGCCTCAGCATTGTACCTGCCATACAGTAAACCTCCAAATGTGATACAACAGTGATAAGGACAAAGTCAAAGGAGAAAAAAAGACAGACAGAAGCTATTTTCCCCCAATAGTTTCTTAGGAATTTATGGTTCAAATTAAAGTTTGTCCAAGTCTTCCTCTCACCTTGAGCATATTTACAATATTTCAAGACTATAAAGCCAACAAAAATTCAAAATAGATACCTTATTTGACACATAAAATTCAACCTGGGGTGTTTGTGGATTCCTCAATTGTAATATCAAGAGCAAATTGGTAGAGGGTCTCCTGGGTGGATCAGTCAGTTAAGCATCTGACCTCAGCTCAGGTCATGATCTCATGGTTCCTGAATTCAAGCCTTGCGTCAGGCTCTGTGCTGACAGCTCAGAGCCTGGAGCCTGCTTCAGATTCTGTGACTCCCTCTCTCTCTGCCCCTACCCTGCTTGCACTCAGTCTCTTTCCCTCTCTCTTTCTCTCTCTCTCTCTCAAAATAAAGAAACATTAAAAAAAGAGAGCAAATTGGTAGAGAAGTGAAAAAAATTATTTTCATGAGGCAGGATGTGGTACCATGGAAAGAGCATGACTCTGGCAGTCAGGTGGCTATGGTTTTAGTCCTGTTTCTTCCTTTAATTGAATAATCAGAGCAAGTCACTTCCCTCTTCTAGGCAACATACTGTCTCCATCCCCCAAAGAGGAGCTGAGACTGGAAGATCTCTAAGAACCCTCAAGAATTACCATTCTACTTTTTCATGAGGAAAAAGAAAATAGGATGTGGCATGAACACTAACGTAGCATATAGGTGGTACTTTCAATGTTTTGTTTTCTTAAAAGATTATTTTTTAATGTTTATTTATTCTCGAAAGAGAGAAAGTGTGAGCGGGAGAGAGGCAGAGAGACACAGAATCCGAAGCAGGCTCCAGGCTCCAAGCTGTCAGCACAGAGCCCGAAGTGGGGCTCAAACTCACGAAGCATGAGATCATGACCTGGCCCGAAGTCAGACGCTCAACCGACTGAGCCACCCAGGGGCCCCACAATGTCCTGGCTTTTTAAGTGTGCAGTGGCCAGACTCCAAGGAAAAGCTAGGTATTCCAGTCACTCTGTTTGCTATCCTCCTGTCCTCCATTCTTCCTGTCCTGTCTTTTCCATCCTGTGGCTCATGACCTCATCCCAACCTCTCAATACAAAGTTGGCCTATATCACTAAAATAAAAGTTGCTTCATTGAAATTGACCAAGTCAAATATTTTTTTTTAATTTTTTTTTTAACGTTTATTCATTTTTGAGAGACAGAGAGACAGAGTATGAGCAGGGAAGGGGCAGAGAGAGAGGGAGACACAGAATCTGAAGCAGGCTCCAGGCTCTGAGCTGTCAGCACAGAGCCCAATGCGGGGCTCGAGCTCACAAACTGTGAGATCATGGCCTGAGCCAAAGTCGGACGCTCAACCGACTGAGCCACCCAGGTGCCCCGACCAAGTCAAATATTTATATCAAGTCAGAAAGAAATCCAAGCTTACCATTCTCTTATATAATTACTTCAAAAGAATGGAGGCAAAAGCAGAATAGAAAAGAAGGGTAAGTTTGAGAATTTAGGTGGCATGGCCATATTTTTCTGGTTGAAGCAGAACAAAAGAAATTTATAATGCATAAAACTCCAAATTAAATTCAAAATGATGAGTGACACAAAGTTAAACAGAAACTAGTTAGAGGTGGAAGTGGATAGATTATAGGAGAAAATGATCACTCCAAATCAAGGACATTCACATTTGAGAGGTTGCGTATGTACAGGTAAATATTTATAAATAGAATATGAAAGATTACTGAAAGGTTAAAATGAAAAAATATATTCTAAAATCACAAAGCATACTTATTTTTATTAAATAAGTCTTGAAAAAGATCACAAGTTAATTACAGGGCTATTTATTATACTCTACCTCAATAGTGATTAGTTCAAGGAGGGGTATATGTCTCTGCAGATCAATGAAAATCATTGGTAAAATATTAGAAAAGAAAGCATTCTTTTTATCAGACATGAAGCTGTGAATTACCATGTGGAAAAGACCCACCAATCTTTTCAAACCAATATGCCTGAAGTGAAATTTTCTCCCTGTGGCTTTCAGGTATAAGTACTATTAAATTCTTTTTGTGCTTATGCCAGAGTATTTATTACTGACTTCCCTGAGTAATAAAACTCATTGTCAATCTTTATGTATACCTGGTTTTCTGACTAATCAAATGAGTTGTGAAGATGATTATTTAATATAATCTTTTATATATAAAAAAGATAAGATACAAGGTAATAAATGTAACAATGGGCTGATTCATAGCATCCTGTAATAAAAAAAAGTATTCTTGGGTCATATGTATCAGGTCATCCTGATAACATATGTCATATTATAATACTCTCTAATACAAGAATGTGAGAGAAGGCAGTTGCTAGAAGATAGCTGGGAAGAATTTTACTTCATTTTATTTTTTAAGATTTTTACATTTTAAGTAATCTCTATACCCAACACAGTGCTCGAACTCACGTGTCCGAGATCAAAAGTCAAATGCTCCACTGACTGAGCTAGCCAGGTGCCAGCTGGGAGGGATTTTAAAGATAATGAATGAGATCAAAATTAAAAAGTCTTCCAGAGAAAAGTGCAACAGTTGACAACATACTGGTTGAGTATTTTATCTAACACTGCTGTTCTATTTTGCATGCTAACATGTGCCAAAATAAACTGTGAGCCTGTTGAGATGCATATTCCAAGGAACCCCCTGGAGAGAAAACTAATAGATGACCATTCCCACTTACCTCTTCCCCGACTCCTAATGGAAAGACCACTCAAGAAGAAACCATGAAAAAAAAACACAGTCTCACAGAAGAGGGAGCTTTTCCAGGTATATGAAATATTTTTAACATCAAACAATTTGTTAAAAAACAAGTTTTCAGTCACTTGCTTGTAGTAGCAACTTTCAAACTACATCTTGCAATTTATTAGAAGGGACCTATATCAATTTAGTGAGATTAGGATTATGGGAAAAATAAAAGACAATGCAGAGTATATCACACATATTAAGGTTAGTGTTGTTTAAAAAACGTTTCAGGGGTATGTGCATGCATGTAAATCATATGTGCACTGGGAGATTATATAAGGTGTATTTCTTTTTTTTTTATTTCTTTTTTATTTTTCAATATATGAAGTTTATTGTCAAATTGGTTTCCATACAACACCCAGTGCTCATCCCAAAAGGTGCCCTCCTCAATGCATAAGGTGTATTTTTTACTAGGGATCACAGTCACAGAAGTCTGAAAGCTATGGGCAAAAAGCTAAGAGCAAAAGAAAAGCCTAACACAGAGCTCTCCAAATCAGATCAAGAGTATGTCTTCTATTGAACTGTGAGAAGCTCTATAGGGAGGGATAAGTAGACCTTGTAAGAATGGACTCATCTTTCAGAACAATTTTTGAGACCCATAGGACACCTGGAGAAAAAGAAAACGTCATGAAAACAGTAATGATTAAATTAATATATCTTAACAAAAAATAATTTTGACTAGCATCTTCTTTATCCACAGTCTCAGATGTCAGTGCAGACCTTACCTGAAAGTGTCTTTTGGTAAGAAACACATTGATGTCTCCATAAAGAAATGGCAGATCTCTCTCGATTTTGCAGTCCATTTAGTCTTTCTGCTAGCCCGCCTCTGTTTAATGAATTACAATGTATTAAGTTAGTTAAAAGAAAAGCTTCAGAATAGTTGGAACTCTCTATTTTATACCCTCCAGCCAGAAACAAATAGAACATGCGAATTCTAACTTATTTGGCATCATGTTATCTTCCTAGAGGCCGAATCCTCCTAGATCAATATTCTTTAAGATTTCTAGAAGCTCAGTTTCCTGATTCTTAGAAATACAGGTTACTCTCATGTCAATTTGACTTTCTTCCTATTCTTTCCTAATTTACGTATTCCATGAATATATACTGATCACTTGTTTCCTGCTCTACCTAGCAAAGTGCTAGATGCCAGGAATCAAAAGAAGGCAATGAACCATGCCACAGGGGAGCCTCGCAATCTACTCAGCAGACAGGGACAAAACATATAAATTAAAGCATGGTCAGAATTGTAGTCAAGAATAAAACCTGCAAACTGTTGATAGGCAGAACACTCAAATAAGAGAATTTAGGTATGGGATCATTATTGGGACCACAGAGACAACTATTAACCACAAGCACACCACAAGGGTACCAACATTATAAAAAAATTTTTAAAAAACCCAAAACCTTCCATGTATGGCAGGAAGATGATTAAAATGGACATACTTCACAAAAACCTTTACCTATCAATGAATAATATATACAACTGTATTATTACATATTATTACACTAATACATTAGTTATATTATTACACTAATATTCATGTATTATATATAACATACATTATACATGTTACAATTATAAATTATTATATAATTACATTGTTATATATCCTTATATAATAAACATAATGTAAGTATGTTGCATATTAACATAATATAATGCTAATCTTATGCTAATATATTATTAAATCGTATATAATATGTATATTCATTGATATGTATATTATAAACATACATATTATATATATTTTTTTGATTCAGTAAACTACCTAGGGTCAGAGAAGTCAGCAGCTCCTAAAACATCTGTGCTGTCAAGAAAAATCAGGATCAGCTGTTAATCACCATTATGATTATATTATACATAATTTATCAATATATTATTTCATATAATTACGTACCAGCTCACTGATCATTTCATTACATTATCTCATTTTATTCTAATAATATACCTTTATTAAGAAGAGATATCAATAACTACCTCACAGATGATAAAATCAGAGCTTAGAAAGAGGAAATTCTCCAATATTATGTAACTAGCCAGATGAGGATATAGTTGTTGAAACCAGAAAAGACTTAGCATAGTGCCTGGCATTTAAACCCTCAAGAAACACGAGTCATTGGTATTATGATTTTGTCATGATTTTTACTTGTACCCTACAAGCTCTTTCTACTGAGATGACTGAAATATCTCATTTTCATACATATTATGTATATTATCATTGTTTTTGTATAGACACTTGTTTTCCTATAGGCACTATTGTTTCTGAATGTGTGGGACATATAACAATTTTTTAAAATTCTCATAATCACAAATATGCCAAAGAACCTCAACTTTACATACATGTCTACCTCTGCTTAATATATGTGTAAGCTCTTCTTCATATCATTCTCTTTACAGAAAGTAGCTCATTATACTCCTTCTCTAAACACTATAAAAGTAGGTACTATTGTCATCCTCATCTTTACACATGATAAAGTGAGGGAGGCAGTGAGAAATCAAACACCTGTGAAAGGTGACACATGTGATAAGTGGCATACCTGGAGGCATACCTTAGCAGTCTGTCTCCAGAGTTCCTAAACTCAGCGTCAATGATATACTTACTGCCTCTTAAAAACAAACTCCTAATAAACACAAGAAAAAAAGCAAAACACTATTCTTTGTACAATGATCTAGACAGTTACTTGTCAAATGTTGGTTTTCAATCCTAGGACTATCAAAAAAAGAAAAAAAAGACAAAATGCAATCTGAAAGCAGTATACGGTTAAGGCCACATCCCCAAGTAAACTGTATAACCTCCCAAGTAAACTGTAGGAATTATAAGATGAAAAGGAAGAGTAAAAATAAATGTGGAACAGTTCTCTGCATGTAGAAGTATCTGGAGCCATAAGACAGAATCAGCATTTGAGCTTGTTTTTAGTCATTCGGAGATGTAGTAGTGCTTCACAGAGCATCTCTGCTCCATCTGCCTAGAGAAATTATCATCAGATGGACCAAAGCCTAGAAATGGAAGCACCATGACCTCTGACCAACAATCATAATTCAGTGAAAACCTATCTCACATTATTTAAAAAAAAAAAAAAAAGTCATGCAGGAGGTTCAAGAAGGCCCTGCTTGTATACAAACATGTTCTGGTTTCTGTGTTTACTTTTTCTTTTTTTTTTGTTAACAGTTCCATTGAAGTCTAATTGACAAATAAAACAAATATTTAAAGTGTACATTGTGGTGATTTGATATATGTATACATTGTGAAAGGATTCCTCCCATCTGGTTAATTGACAAATCCATTGCCATATATATTTAACTTTTGTGTGTATGAGAACATTGAAGCTCCAGCCTCTTAGCAAATTTCAACTACAAAATACAATGTTATCAACAGTCATCATTGTGTTTTCCTTTATTTTCTTTTTACACTAATACCAGATTTTTATTGTTCTTCAAACAATCTGAAAACTACTACAGCTTATCAAAGTTCAAAGGTAGTAGCTATTACTGTATTTTACTTTAAATCTTCAGAACTTATTCATCTTATACCTGGTACCATTTTACCAAATTCTCCACAACTGGCACAGGCAACCACTTTAATCACCCTCTGTTTCTATGAGTTTGACTTCTTTTTTTGTTTAGATTCCACTTATAAGTGATACCATGCCGTACTTGTCTTTCTCTGTCTGGCTTATCTAACTTAGCATACTGCCTTCGAGGCCCATCTATGTTGTCACAAATGGCAGGACTTCCAGCTTTCTAATGGCTGTGTAATACTCCAGTGTGTGTGTGTGTGTGTGTGTGTGTGTGTGTGTGCGCGCGCGCATGCACCACATCTTCTTATCAGTTTATCCACTGGCTGATTTTAGGTTGTTTCCACATATTAACTACTTTGACTAATCCTATGATAAACATAGGAGTGCAAATAACTCTTTGGTATCCTGTTTTCATTTCCTATGGATTACTGAAAGTAGAATTGGTGGATCATACGTTAGTTCTGTTTTCTGTTTTGTTTTGTTTTTTGGAGACCTCCATACTGCTTTCCATAGTGGTTGTGCCAATTTACATTTCCACTAACAGTGCACATGGTTTTTATTTTCTCCATATCCCCACCAGCACTTGGTATCTCTGGTTTTTTTGAGGATAACCATTCTAACAAGTGTGAGTGATATCTCACTGAGTTTTGACTTACATTACCCTGATGATCAGTGATGTTGAGCACCTTTTCATGTACCTGTTGGCCATTTGTATGTCTTCTTTGGATAAGTATCCATTCAGTTCCTCTGCTCATTTTTAGTTGGATTGTTGTTGGTTTGGTTTTTGAGTTGTAGGTGTTCATTATGTATTTTGGATATCAATCTTTTAATAGATACATGACTTACAAATATTTTCTCCTTGTAAGGCAGACATTCTGTAAGAATGTCTTTATCATTGTGTTAATGGTTTTCTTTTGTGGTTTTGAAGCTTTTCAATTTGGTGCAGTTCCACTTGTTTAATTTTGCTTTGGTTGCCTTTGCTTTTGGCATCAAATAAAAAAAAAAATCATTGCCAAGACCTATGTCATGGAACTTACCCCATGTCCTCATCTAAGGGCTTTATGGTTTTTGGTCTCACATTCAAATCTTTAACACATTTTGAGTTGGTTTTTGTGTATGGCATAAGATTGTAGTCTAGTTTCATTCTTTTGTATGTGGCTGTCCAGTTTTCCCAAAACCATTTATTGAAGAGATTGTCCTTTCTCCATCGTATGTTCTTGGCTCCTTTGTCACACACAAAAAAATTGACCCTATATACAAAAGGACTATTATGATCATTGAAATATGTGTCTGTTTTTATACCAATACCATGCTGTTTTGATTGCTACTCCCTTGTAATATAGTTTGAAATAAGGAACTGTGATGCCTCCAGCTTTGTTCTTTCTCCAGATTGTTTTGGCTGTTTCAAGCCTTTTGTGGTTTCATGAAAACTTTAGGATTGTTTATTCTATTTCTGGGGAAAAAGCCATTGGAATTTCAAAAGGGGTTGCGTTGAATCTGTAGATTGCTTTGGGCAGTATTAACATTGGAATAATATTAATTCTTCCAACCAACGAACACATTTATTTTTGTCTTCCTCTATTTCTTTCATCAGTGTCTTATACTTTTCAGTGTACAGTACTTTTATTTGCTTGGTGCAGTTTCTACCTAGGTATTTTAATCTTTTGATACAACTGTAATTGGGATTATTTTCTTCATTTCTCTTTTGGATAGTATATAGAAATACAACTGATTTTTGTATATAGATTTTGTATCATGCAACTTCACTCAATCCATTTACTAATTCTAACAGTTTATTGGTGGTCTTTAGGGTTTTCTACATATAATATGCCATCTGTAAATAGAGACTGTTTTACTTTTTCCTCTACAATTTGAATGCCTTTTATTTCTTTTTCTTGCCAAATTGCTGTGGCTAGGACTTCTAGTTATCTGTTGAATAAAAGTGACAAAAGTTGGCATCCTTGTCTTTTCCCTTATTTTAGAAGTATCACGTCAGCTGTAGGCTTACTATATGTGGCTTTTTTATGTTGAGGTACATTCTCTCTGTACT
The DNA here is from genome assembly GCF_018350195.1 of Panthera tigris. Lineage (NCBI taxonomy): Eukaryota > Metazoa > Chordata > Mammalia > Carnivora > Felidae > Panthera > Panthera tigris. The sequence continues at coordinate 764,805 of NC_056676.1, read as the reverse complement.
CAAATTATTGGCACTGTTTCTCATGAATTGATGTTGATATTTGTCAAAAGCACTTTATGCATCTATTGAGATACCCTATGATTTTTCTCCTTCATTTTGTTAATGTGGTATGCATATCATGTTGATTGATTTGTGTATGTTGAACCATTCTTACATCCTTGGAATCAATCCCAGTTGACCATGGTGTATGAAACTTTTTTTAATTTGGTTTGCTAAAACTTTATTGGGGATGTTATGTCTATGTTGATCAGAGATATTAGTCTGTAATTTTCTTGTGGTGTCTTTGATGTTAGTATCAGAGTAATCCTGGCCTTGTAAAATGAGTTTGGAAAAGTTCCTTCCTATTTTATTTTTTGAAAGATTTTGAGAAGGATTGGTATTAGTTCTTCTTTAATTGTTAGGTAGAATTCACCAGTGAAGGTACCTGTTTCTGGACTTTTCTGTGTTGAGAGGTTTTTGATTACTGATTCAATTTCCTTACAAGTAATTGATCTGTTTAGATTTTCATTTTCTTCCTGCTTCAGTCTTAACAGATTGTATATTTCTAGAAATTCTCTATTTCTCTTAGGCTGTCAATTTGTCAGTGTATAATTGTTCACAGTAGTCTCTCATGACCCTTTGAATTTCTGTGGTATAATTGTAATGCTTCCTCTTGCATATCTAATTTTATTTATTTGTACCTTTTTTCATTTCTTGGTATGTCTTGATAAGGTTTTGTCTTTTTTTATCTTTTCCCCAAATCATATGATTTTAATCTTCATAAGTAGTTAAGACTTGCTTTGTGGCCTAACGTATGATCTATCCTGAAAAATGTTCTATGTGCTCTTGAGAAGAATGTGTACTTTGCTGTTTTTAGATGTAATGTCCTATAAATGTCTGTTAAGTCCATCTGATATAATGTCTCTAAGTCCAATATTTCCTTCATGATTTTGTCTGGATGATCTAGCTATTGTTGAAAGTGCAGTGCTGTAGTCCCCTAATATTGTATTTCTGCCTTCTTTCATATCTGGTAAATTTGCTTCATATACTTAGGTGCTCCTATGTTGGGTACGTAAGTATTTATAATTGTTATATCTTCTTGATTAATTGATACCTTTGTGACTACAAAATGATCATGTTTTTGTTATAGTTTGTGTCTCAAAGTCTGTTTTGTCTGATATAAATATAGCAAGCCCTGCCTTCTTTGGATTTCCATTTTCATTGAATGTGGTTTTATATTTTTTTACTTTCAGTCTATATGATCCTGTAAGGAGTGAATTTCTTACAGGCAGCATGTAATTGGGTCTTGTTCTTTTATCTCTTCAGCCACTCTACGTCTTTTGATTGGAGAATTTAATCTATTTACATTTAAAGTAATTATTGATAGGTATGGAGTTACTGTTGCCATTTTGTTAATTGTTTTCTGGCTTTTTGTAATATGTTTGTTCCTTTCTTCTTCTCTTTGTCTCTTCCATTTTAATTTGATGATTTTCTACAGTTGTTTGTATTGATTCCCTTTATCTTTTTTTATATATCTATTACAGGTTTTTACTTTGTGGTTACCATGAGGCTTATAAGACATCTTATATTTAAGCTGTAACAACTTAAGTTCCAATGCATACTAGAGCTCTATATATCTATTTCCTCTCGTTATGATGTTTTATGTTTTTGATGTCACAAATTACAACTTTTTACCTTGTTTAGCCATTAACACATTTTTGTAGTTACAGATTTTTTAATACTTTTGTCTTTTAATCTTCATACTATAAGTGATTTACCCACCAGCATTACACATCATTAGAGTATTCTGAAATTAACTACATGTTTATATTTACCAGTGAGATTTATACTTTCATGCTTTCCTGTTACTTTTGTCCTTTTGTTTCAGCATGAACAAGCCCCTTTAACATTTCTTCTAAGGCTAGGCTAAGGTTGATGAACTCCGTTAGCTTTTGCAAGTATGTAAAACTCTTAATTTCTCTTTCAGTTGAGAAAGACAACTTTGCTGGGTAGAATATTTTTGGTTGGCAGATTTTTTACTTTTAGAACACTGATATATCATTCCACTTCCTTCTTGCTGCCAAGTTTCTGCTAAAAATCCACTGCCAGTCTCATGGAGGTTACCTTGCACATATCAAGTTGGTTTTCTCTTGCTGCTTTTAAAATTCTCTTCCTGGGGTGCCTGGGTGGCTCGGTCGGTTAGGCGTCCGACTTCGGCTCAGGTCACGATCTCACGATCTGTGGGTTCTAGCCCCGCGTCGGGCTCTGTGCTGACAGCTCAGAGCCTGGAGCCTGTTTCAGATTCTGTGTCTCCCTCTCTCTGTGACCCTCCCCCGTTCATGCTCTGTCTCTCTCTGTCTCAAAAATAAATAAACGTTAAAAAAAATTTTTTTTTTTTAAATAAAATTCTCTTCTTTAGCTTTTGATAATTACATTTCTTGATGTGGGTTTCTTGGATTCATTTATCTAGAACTCTATAAACTTCTTGGATCTAGAGGCCTGTTTCTTTCCCCAGATTATGGAAGTTTTCAGCCGTTATTTCTTTGTTTTGTTTTTTTTTTTTTTAACGTTTATTTTATTTTTGAGACAGGGAGAGACAGCATGAACGGGGAAGGGTCAGAGAGAGAGGGAGACACAGAATCTGAAACAGGCTCCAGGCTCTGAGCTGTCAGCACAGAGCCTGACACGGGGCTCAAACTCACGGACCGCGAGATCATGACCTGAGCCGAAGTTGGATGCTTAACCGACTGAGCCACCCAGGCGCCCCAGCCATTATTTCTTTGAACAAGCTTTCTGTTCCTTTCTCTCTCTCTCTTCTCTTTCTGGGACAACTATAACACAAATATTCATCCACTTCATGGTATCCTTTAAGTTCCTTAAACTATCTCCATGCTTTTTCATTCTTTTCTCTCTTTGTTTCTATGTTTAGATGAATTCCATTGCCTGTCTCTGAATTCACTGATCTTTTCTTCCAGCTGATCTAGGCTTTTGAAATTTCTACAGTCACTATATTGTTTTCAGGTCTGTTGTTTCTGTTTGGTGCATGCTTATATTTTCTACCTCCTAAAATTCTCACTTTGGTAATGCATTATTCTCCTGACCTTGGTGAACATCTTTATGACTATTATTTTGAACGCTTTGTCAGACAAATCACTTCTCTCCATTCCACTAAGGTCTGTTTCTGGAGTTTTTCTTGTTCTTTTTGGAGAACATATTCCTGTTTCTTCATTATCTTGGAGTCTCTGTGTTGATTTCTGTGCATTAGGTAAAATAGCCACCTCTCCGAGTCTTTATAGAGTGGTCTTGTGTAGGTGATGAACCTTATTGTTCAGACTGCCCTGAGCTCTTAGTTGTCTCCCAAACCTTGTGGAAGGCAAAGCTGCATTCTTTGTTCTTAGTAGCTCCCAGTAGTTGTGGGTGCCAATACCTGTCAGTGTGCGAAAGAGTAGGATCTCAGTCAGCACCTAGATATAGGCTGTTTAAAAGCTGCTTTTAAAGTCAGCAACTTTTAAAGTATCCAAGCAGACAGACCTCTTTCATGGAAAGACTGGAAGCTGGGCATTTTTCTCTGCTCCCTCTGCTCTGAGTCCTCAAGGGACCATCAGGTAAGAATTGGTTCCTTGTTTGCCACCGTCCTGTGGGACCCACAAATCACAAGTCCCCCTGGCCATCAGGGCCAGGAGATCAAGAGATGTGCCCTCTGGGAGACACTGGAGATCTAGAGTGTACAGGGAGATGTCATCTGCTGACCTCCCTGATCTCTGGGGAGGATGGCAGTCAGCACCTAGGTATGTCTTTTAAATTAGAAGCCTGACCCTCAGTCAGCAGCAGCAGCTTTTAAAGTACACAAATAGGCAGCTTTTAAGAAACGACTGGAAGATGAGTGTTATCTACTCCCTCTGTGCTGAACCGTGGAGGAAAAACCACAGCAAGTCCAAGCCAGGTTGACAACTATTTCTTTGTTTGCTATAGTCTTGCGGGTCTTATGGACACAAGCCCTGTTAGCTTTCAGAGCTAGGTGTTTTTTGGAGGCTCATCTAAAGATGAGCAAAAGTCTTAAAAACTGGGGTGTTAGATGTTGGGTTCAAACTCTTTGCTTATGGAAAACCTGGGAGTTATGAATCCCTACCTATTGTATCACTATGCCTGGGGTGAAATTTATGGCTAGACTGTGTCTTACCCTCTCCTACCTGTTTCACTGTGGCTATTTTCTAATTCATCCAGTGCATAGGAGTCACTCAGTTTCTGGATTTCTTTCATGGGTAATTGTTTCATGTGTAGCTACAGATTTGGCATGTCCAAGGGAAAAGTGAGTCTAAGAGGTTCTCATACTGCCATCTTGGATGAGAGCCTCCAAATGACTCTTGTCAATATAGTCAGCAAAGTTATTCACAGATAAAACCCAAAACACCAATGCAGAATAAAAAATTCACTAAGAAAGTTAAGATATTTTAATTATCTTTTACACAAAAAAATTGACGGGTAACCTATCTGAAAAGATTCCTGGCATTAGTTCAACAGGGCTAAACATTGCTACAAAAACCATATGAAGGGAAAAAGAATAACAATTGAAAAATATTCCAACATTTCCCAAAAAAGCTCATTAAAGTATTTTTTTCAGTTTATTTATTTTTGAGAGAGAAACAGAGAGAGTGAGTGGGGAAGGGCTGGGAGAGAGGGAGAGAGAGAATGTCAAGCAGGCTCTGCACTGTCAGCATGGAGCCTCATGTGGGGATCGAACTCGCAAACCATGAGATCATGACCCAAGCCAAAACCAAGAGTCGGATGCTTAACTGACTGAGCCACCCAGGTGCCCTTCATTGAAATATTTTTAATAAACTATATAAAGTGAGGAAAAATAATTTAAATAAATGTAGTATAATGTATTTAAGTTTTGTTTTCTGTTAGATATAATAGGCATTGTGAAAAATAACTTTATCATAAGAATAGGGAGATATGGCTTTATTATTGACAACATACTTAAATATAAAAACAATTTTGCATTGACTTTCATTAGTTATGACTTAAACAGAATAAAGTCATGAATCAAAAAGATAAAATTTTTTTTAAAAGGGAAGGGGCGCCTTGGTGGCTCACTCCATTTAGCATCTGACTCTTTGATTTTGGATCAGGTCATGATCTCATGGTTTGTGGGATCGAGCCCCGTGCTGGGCTCTGCTGACAGTGCAGAGCTTGCTTGGGATTCTCTCTCTCCCTCTCTCTTTGACCCTCCCCTCCTCACAAGTGTGCATGCGCACACACACTCTTTCTTTCTCTCTCTCAAAATAAATACATAAACTTAAAACAAAAAAACAGGTAGCCCAAAGAGTAACATTTCTCTATGGGGCAAACACAAGGGAAAAGTTCAATGTTCTCCAAACTTGGACTGCCAACAACTACTTAACTTGATCCTTGCTAATGAGCCACAATCTGGTTAAAAACAAACAAAAAAGCAACAATTCTTTTAATCACAGCTATGGTCATTCTAGATAAGGAAAATCTATTATTTACACCTGTATTTTTCTTTTTTTTATGTTTATTTATATTTGAGAGAGACAGTGCATGTGGGGGAGGGGCAAAGAGCAAGGGGGACACAGCATCTGAAGCAGGCTCTGCACTTAAAGCAGTGAGCAGCCTGATGCAGGCCTTGAAGATCATGAAGAACCATAAGTTCATGACCTGAGCCAAAGTCGGACGCTCAACCAGCTGAGCCACCCAGATGCCCAGACCTGTATTTTTCTGTACTCTGTCTGACAAAAGTCAGTAACTGGGTTTTGTTTTGTTTCATTTTGTTTTGTTTGGTGATCTTTGTGAGGATTATCAGGACATCAGTATTCTCAGCATTTTCATAGGAGTTCACTTCAACAAACCAAATTTCTTAATGCAAAACTGTTTCTTTGATCCTTATGAGATAACTAGCTAAGAGATTTTTCTAAGCATGATGCTCTAGTGCTTTCATTACAAAACAGCATATGAATCAAAATATATTACCTTTTCTCCTCCTTCAGAAGGAAGTCAACAAACTGTCATCATGGGCAATCATAAGCTATCCTAGTCAGTTTAGAAAGCTGGCTCCTATGGTCAATAGTCTTCCAGTTTGAATGCCTGAGACTGACAACCCTAATCACATCAAACTCATTTTTAACATTTAAACACATTATCAACTTGGAAGGAATGGCCACAAAACAGACATCCCTCACTTAATGTTTATTTATTTATTCTTGAGAGAAAGAAAACATGCGCACATGCCCCCAGAGCGAGGGAGGGGCAGCGAGAGAGGGAGAGAGAATCTCAAGCAGGCTCTGCACTGAATAGTGGGAGCCTGACGTAGGGCTCAATCATACGAACATGAGATCATGACCTAAGCTGAAATCAAGAGTCAGACACTTAACTGACTGAGCCACTCAGGTGCTCCTGTATATCCCTTATTTAGTTATCACTTAGAAATCACAAGAAGAAAACAATCGTCTGCATATTTGTGGAGTTGCTTCAGTCATTAGCAAAAACTCTGTGTCCTCAACTCCAAATGCTCCTTTCATCTTCTTACTCTTCCCCTGAGGGCTCCCTGGCTGTGATCTTGAATGCAACTGCTATCTCTCCTCTCCTTTCCACACAACAGACATGGAGGGCATCCTGCCCTCCTGTGTCTCCTGGGATGTCCACACAACAGACATCCCAGGAAGGGATGGTTTTGCTCTTTACAGAGGCTTCCAATTTTACACCTTCCCTTCTACTACAGCTGTGATGCATAGAGGGAGAGGAACAGCCCATCCCTAATTGTTTTGATGCTATTGTAAATGAGATCATCTTTTTAATTTATTTTTCTGCTAATTAGTTGCTACTGTACATAGAGATCTGCTATTGATTTCTGTATGTTAATTTCATATCCTGCTATTTACTGAATTCGTTGATTAGATATAAGAGTTTTTCGATGGGAGTCTTTCGAGTTTTCTATATATAGAATCATGATGAAAAAAACTGCAGACAACACAAATATATGAAAAGATATCCCATGTTCATGGATTGGAAGAATTAATATTGTTAAATGTCCACAACTACCTACAGCCATCTATAGATTCAATGCAATCCCTATCAAGATTCCAATGGCATTTTCACAGAAATAGAAAGAGCAACCCTATAATTTGTATGGAACCACAAAAATTCCAAATACCCAAAGCAATCCTGAGAAAGAACAACAAAGTGGGAGACATCACACATGCTGATTTCAAGCTATACAATAAAGCTATACCAATCAAGTAAAAACAAACATATAGACCAATGGAACAGAATACAAAGCCTAAAAATAAACCCATGTATACACAGTCAACTAAAATTTGATAAGGGAGCAAGGATACCCAAAGAAGAAAAGACAGTATCTTCAATAAATGGTGCTGGGAAAACTGGATATTTACATGTAAAACAATGAAACTAGACCTCTATTCTTACAATACTCACAAAAATTAACTCAAAGTGGACTAAAAACTTAACCCATAAAACCACAAAACTTAAGAAGAAAACAGAGGAAAAAAGTGGCTTGACATGGGTGTTGGCAATAATTTTTTTTGGATATGACACTTAACCCACAAGGAATAAAAAAACAAGTGGGACTACAAAAAGCTAAAAGCTTCTGCACAGCAAAAGAAATAATCAAAATAAAAAGGCAGCCTACAGAATAAGAGAAAATGTTTGCAAATCACATACCTGATAAGCAGTTAATATATAAAATATTCAAAGGAATTTGTACAACTCAATAACAAAACACACGCACAAATAATCCAATTTTTAAAATGGGCAAAGAACCTGAATAGACATTTTTTTAAGGAAGATATTTAAATGATCAACAGGTATAAGAAAAAGTGTTCAACATCACTAATCTTTATGAAAATGCAAATCAAACCACAATGAGGTATCACCTCACACTTGTTAGAGTGACTATTATCACAAAGCCAAGAGATAACAAATTCTTGTTAAGATATGGAGAAAAAGAAACTCTTGTGCACTGCTGGTGGGAATGTGAGTCAGTTCAGTCACTACAGAAAACAGTACAGCGGTTCCTCAAAAAATTAAAAATGGAACTACTGTATGATCCAGCAATTCCACTGCTGAATATATATCTGAAGGAAATGAAATCACTATGTTGAAGAGGTCTGCACCCCCATGTTCATTGCATCATTATTTACAATAGGCAAAACATGAAAACAACCAGAGTCCACTGACAGATGAGTAAAGAAAATGTGGTGTGTGTATATGTGTGTATGTGTGTGTGTTGCATACATACACACATACACACATACACACACAGGAATATTATTCAGCCACTGTAAAGAAGGGACTCCTGTCATTTGTGACAACATAGGTGGACCTTGAGGGAATTATGTTAAGTTAAATAAGTCAGTGAAAGACACTGTATGATCTCACTTATATGTGGAATTCTGAAAAACAACAACAACAACAAAAACAACACAAGCTCACAGAGAAAAAGATCAGAATTGTGGTAACCAGAGGTGGCAATGGGGGGTGGAACTGGAGGAAAGTGGTCAAAGAGTACAAATTTCAGTTATAAGATAAGTAAGTAATGGACATGTAATGTACAACATAAGGAGGATGATGGTTAATTAACACTGCTGTATGGTATTATCTGAAAACTGGTAAGAGAGTAGATCCTAAAAGATCTTATCACAAGGAAAAAACCTTCTTTTTTCTTTTTTTCTTGGTATCTGCATGAGGTGATGATGTTCATTTCACAATATATGTAAGTCAAGACATTACGCTATACACTTTAAACAGTGCTTTATATCATTTACATTTTCATAAAACTAAAAGAAAAAACACAATAAATGTAAAAGGAAAAAAAATTATTACTACTAAAATGCAGACCAACATTCTACTTTTAAAAAGTAATGGGGGGGGGGGTGTGCCTGGGTGGCTCAGTCGGTTAAGCGTCCGACTTCAGCTCAGGTCATGATCTTGTGGTTTGTGAGCACAAGCCCTGCATCGGGCTCTGTGCTGACAGCTCGGAGCCCGGAGCCTGCTTCAGATTCTGTGTCTCTGTCTCTCTCTGTCCCTCCCCCACTTGTGCTCTGTCTCTCTCTATCAAAAATAAATAAAATGTAAAAAAAATTTTTTTAATTGTTTAAAAAAAAAGTAATGGGGGATGGGTGACACAACATGAACAAGTGATAGAACTAACCACACAAAATAGACACCTTCATGCATTCTTGCCAAATACATCTACACACATATAAAAGAATTCAATGCCAAACAGAAAGTGGAAAAAACAACTTCAAGTTGTGTTTGAAAGTATAGAAGCAAAACAATAATAAAAACTCAGACCCCAGTATATCAATTGTACAAAAAATGTGTATGGTCAATTTACAACAGAGAAAGTAAGAGGCTAACAATTCCCTCCCACAGGGATGGGGAGGGGGGGAGCCTCATGATTTTCTCATCAAGAAAACAAAACAAAACAAAACCATCTGATCCCCTGTATCACCCTCCTGCCTCATCTCAGGCAATGTCAGCTCCACAAAATGTCCTTCCCCACACCTCATGACCAGTCTTGATCCTTTTCTGTTTTCTTTTCTGCTTTTCTTTGACATAAAATTTGTCTCCTTTTGACATTACTTCCACTTTACTTCTTGGGCCCTCATCATACATCCTCCTAACACAGGACACACAACAGTGCTCAGCACATAGTAGGCCCTCAGTAGGGTTGGGGACATGGCTTTCTGTAATTATATGGCATTAACTTCAAAAACAAGGACATTCAAATCCCTCCAACTGTCTTCCTTTCCTGTTCTTTCCAGAGACTATTAAACCACCACCATTTTCTTTTGAGGCTTTAACACATCCACTCTGGGCATAAGACCTTCTGAGTTATTTTGTGTTATAAACATAACATAATATATATGGTGAATAAGCATCAATAAACTCACCATGTTACATCCATCCCAGTAGACTCTGTCACATCCTTATGCTCCTCCCTCTACTCCTATGCTTAAGACAGGACTCTCCTCCTCAGCCTTCCCTCCCCTACTTCCTTTTCCTAGACACTGACAGAGCAATTATTTCCAACCACTCTGTCTCTACTGGGTCCTCCCCATTATTTTCTAAATAGGCCTCACCTTTCATCTGATGTCTCTTTGGACCCAAGATCCCTTTCAAGCCACTAGCAGATAATCTCCACATTTGACCTCTCACCTCAAGTCCCCATCCTAGAAGTCACAGCACTGTCCCCACTCCTATGCCATTGGGTTCTCAATATGCATCACATCCTCTGCCTCATTATTTAAACATTTCCTAAACATATCCAAAACCTGTGCTTTTCATTGCCACGTTTGCTCTTTCTACCGAAACTCCTTTTTCCTTGAATCTCTCTACTAAGTTTACTTTTGTGGCACTGCTTCCCACAAGTTCTCACTTTCATTGAAATTTTACTTTCATTGTTTTGTTCTAATTTAAAACACAAAGAGACCATGTATTACACACGGTTGGTACATGGCTCTCATAAGGCACATCCTGAGCCCCTTTCCATGCCCTGCTCCACCCACCATGGCCTGGCCTTTGTGGTTCTCCATACACATACCAGCTGGTTTCTTATCTGCATCTTTGCTCTCTTGTACATCTTTGCATTTGCAAGTGTTCCTTTGGATAATCTCTGTAACTGTACTTGTAAAAGTAATTTGAATATATTTATTTCTGTTTTCCTCTTTATAACTTTTTCAAAAACAGAAATAGTCATTTACTTGTCTTAATTGTCTAAGTATCTGGAACACTGATGCTCAATAAAATTTGATAAACTCTAACAACCCACCCCACTAAGGAAAGCAGTCATGTAAGCTGTTATGACTGAAACAGTAAATGCTTGACTTAGATAAACAGTTCCCTAACTCATCTCCAGAAATTAGAACTTCTATAATTGCTTATTGAACTTAGAGTTCTATTCTGCCAATTTTCCTCTCCAAGTAAACAAGTTAAGTATTTTTAAGTTAGCCTTTTAGGTATTTGGATTTTTAAAAATTTTATTTATTTATTTTGAGAGAAAGAGAGAGCGAGACAGCGAGAGAGCAAGAGAGGGAGAGAGAGAGAGAGAGAGAGAGAGAGAGAGAGCGAGCAGGGGAGGGGCAGAGAGAGAAGGGAAGAGAGAGAGAATCCCAAGCAGGCTCTGCACTACCAGCACGGAGCCCGATGCAGGGATCAAGCCCATGAACCAAGACCTCAGCTGAAACCAAGAGCTGGACCTTAACCAACCAAGCTACCCAAGTGCCCCAGGGATTAGATTTTTAAAGAAAGATAACAACTTTCTAAACAAGTATTTAAAGAGATGTAATTTAACCTTAGAAGCTTCATCTTTGCTGATGGTCCTGGAGTCCTGGGAAACGTCTGCTTCTGGGGCGTGTACAAAATGGTCTCTGCAGATTTCACCTTCCGCCTTATTGGTCTCTCCATCACCTCTCTAACATCAGTTCCAAAATCCATGTGGTTTTTGGGAGAGGATTCTGAATCAATGAACAAGACATTTTCTGAGTCATCTTCCTTTTCACTATCTGATGAATATTCCAAAATTTCTGTAGAACTTCTCTGAAAAAAAATTAAAAGAAATGCAATTACATTTGGAGAAGTCTTTATTCAAGTACATATTTACATACACCTGTTATTCCATTCTCTTCTGTTTATATTCATTGATATAACTTTGTAAATACAGTTATTTGTAGGTTAAACTTTTATTTTGACATGAGTTCCAAAGTAAAAAAAGCCATATACACAAAGACAAGAGAGTGTTAAGCCAGTTGTAAGCCAGATATTATCTCATAAAATCCACCAAATTCAGTGCAAGTATTTCAATCTTCCTTTGGTAAAGTAAAAGAAATGTGCCCCATATACAGTCAGTCTCAAAAACCGAACTAGTAAATGGCTGATGATAGTCACTGTAATCTAACATCTACTGGAAAAAAGTATTTTTTGGATTTTGAAATTTAATGTGAGATAAATAATGCTATTTGTAACAAACCAAATACAAAGAAAATTGCCTCTTCAGGTGTAAGCTTACCAAAGGATTCTCCAAGGATAAAGACAAAAACTTGACTTTTCCAGCACAATTCCATTATAATATTTTCAAGAGACGAGTTTGAAATGGCTAATAACAACTGTACTTTTTAAGAATATGAGTTATTGCCACTTTTTCCTACCATTTCCTAAAATGTTTTTTATTTTCTCCTACTCAGAATTCTAATTACAATTTTTTTTGAAAACTGGATTATAAAAAAAAAATAAAATGCTTTTGCAGCGTCTCCCCACCCCTCCCCACCCCCCGCCAAAAGAAAAGAAAACTGGATTAAAAAACAGTAGATCGGATCACATAGCCCATCCTGGAGAGAATCAAAACTTTTTCTATGATGACTTCTGTCTTTGCCTAGACACACACTAAAATATTTAAGTGTGGTATGTATTTTATTTTCCCAGTACTTGGTTGTACAGGTCAGTCCTGTTTTGTTCTAATGATAGCAATAACTTATCCTTTGACATTCTAATTTTCCAGTGTATTAGTAACATTTTCTAATGGAATACTCATACAAAATTTTAAATTTCTTAAATGTAAACAGTACATTCAGTTGAAATGGATCTTCTGTACCTGGTCAGTTTGTAGTGTAGGCATAGGATCCCTCATGAGGAGCCCTATTTTGACAGATCAACAAGGACTGTGTCCCTAGCACTATAGGAGACACTTGGCTAAAGAGAGTGAAGAGAATACAAGTACATGAGGGTTACTATCGATGGTTACAAGTGCATGCATGTGTGAGTGTGCAGGGTAGCACTAGAATGTTCATCATTTGCTAATCTATGTAAAACAAAAAGTTTATTACATTTGGCCTTTTATGAAGATTTTATACCTAAATCCTTATTTAACAGCTTAAAAAGGATATCATTCATCCATACACCTCCAAAAACCTGCCTGGGTAGTCACCTGTTCCTAGATACATTTAAAATAAGAGAAGTAAATGAAAAAAACTTCTCAAACATAGAGCTTAGTTCCACTATCCTTTTCACAATCTCAGTTGCATGCTTAAATTACTGCAGGTAGCTGATAACCCATTAATAAGCACTAAAGTCACATGTTTCCCAACAACACAAATTCTGAATATATATTAACAGTAGGCTACAAAAAAGAACCAAAGCAGTTTAGACTGAAAATTAAGTTGTTTTACACTCAAACTTTGCATACATTACTTGAGAACTCCAAACTCAATTCATCTTTTTGCTATGAAAAGTCTTTTAATACCCTCAAGTTTTACACTTCATCCTAGAGCAGGGTTTCTCAACCTCAGCACTACTGCCATTTTGGGCTGGATAATGTGTGGGGGCTCTTTTGTCCCCTGTAGAGCTGGTTAGCAGCATCCCTAGCCTCTACCCACTAGATGAGAGCAGCATGGTCCCACCAGTCATAACTATCAAAAATGTCTCGAGACATCACCAATGTCCCCTGGGAGACAAAATCACCCCCAATTATGAACCACTATCCTAGAAAAATGTCAGCAAATAACCAACCACATTTGGTCTGTGCTGGAGACTCACATGCAGAAGTGAAGGCAACACGGCGATTCACGGGGAGGGAGGGTCAAAATGAAATGAAACAGTACCCCCTTCTCTGTGGGGAAACATTCCAAGACCTTCAGTGGATGCCTGAAACCATGGATAGTACCGAATCGTACACAGACTATACTTTTTCACATACACGCATACCAGTAATAAAGCTTAATTTATAAATTAGGCACAGTAAGAGATCAATAACAGAAACCAGTAATAAAATAGAATTATAATATATTATAATAAGATTTATGTGAATGTGGTCTTTCTCTCAAACTCTTATTGTACTGTACTCACCTTTCTTCTTATGATGATGTGAGATGATACAATGACTACTTAACGAGGTGAAGTGAGGTAAATGATGTTGGCCTGTGAATGTAGCATTAGGCTACTAATGACCTTCTGATGATAAGGCAGAAAGAGTATCATCTGCTTTCAGACTGTGGTTGACCATGGGTAATCAACCACGGAAAACAAAACCACAGACAAGAGGGACTACTATAGGTATAAAACAACGTGCTAGAAGTATTGCAACCAAAGTACTGCTCAGGCTCCATGGGGAACATGTAAGAGTAACAAAAAATCCAGGGAGGGCACAGGGAGAAGGGAAGAAGAGCCACCACCTAAAGCTGAATGCTAAGTGTAAGTTAATCAGGCAGAGAGAAGAGCATGTTCCAGGGAAAAGGAACAAGAGGAGCACTAATAGGAGGCCAGAGAGAACACAGCACATGCAGGAAAACCTACAAGCAGCAGTAAGAGAAAAGGTTGCACGAGAACCGTGCAAACCATAGCAGGGCATCTGGCTTTAATCTGAGGTCGTGAGGGAACCACTGGCAGTTTCCACAAGGACTAACAAAATCAGATGTTAATATGGAATGATTATCCAAACCACATTCTGAATAACAGACTCTAATATGGGAGAGGGAAGGTACTAAAGCCTGCCAGTGGGAAAGCAGTTAGCTAGAGGGTCTTCATAAAGCAGAAAACAGAGGATGTGAGTGGGAGTAAGAACAGGAGAGGTGCACTTGAAAGAAAATGAGGGCAGAGATGTAACTATACTAGAGGATTCTCACACGTGAAAAGTCAAAGTGAAGGCAGACTCAAAGAAGACCCCAAGCATGTGTTTGGGCAACAAAAAAATGTGCTCACCCAGAAAGGGATTTGAGGAAATAATCTGGAGAGGGGTAGCTGCTAATATAATTTGGTTTTGATATGTTAAGGTTGTGATGTCTATGGAATAGCTGAGGTAAAATTGACCAATAGGCAGTTGTCTTTACGGGTCTGGAGTTTTAATAAAGTCATGTGGGATTCAAGAATCATCAAAATAGAAACTGCATGAAAGTATGTCAGTTGGAAAAGACTGTCGCTGGAAATTCTGTAAAAGTGAGAAGAGAAGGTCCAGGCTGGAACTGTGGGAATATTATCAACATTTAAGCTGAATTCAGATGAAAAGAGACAGAAAAGGGTTTGGGATTTGAGAAAAAAGTGATTGCACAGATACAAGAAACCTATGGGACCTTGGAAATTGTGTGCTATGAAGAATAAATGGGGAAAAATGGTCCAGTAACTTTGGAAGACCATTGGAGACTTCTTACTAAATATATTCTTACCATACAACCCCACAATCACACTCCTTGGTATTTATCCACAGGAGCTGTAAACTTATGTCCATGTAAACACCTGCACACAGATATTTAGAGCAATTAATTACTCATAACTGCCAAAATATGGAAGCAACTAAGATGTACTTCAGTAAGTGAATGAATAAATTGTGGTACATTCACATAATGAAATATTAGCACTGTAGGTAAGTAAGCTATCAACCCATGAAAAAACACAGAAGAACATTAAATGCATATGACTAAGTAAAAGAAGCCAACCAAAAAATGTTATATAGTGTATGATTCCAACTATATTACATTCTGGAAAAAACAAAACTATGGAGACTACAAAAAGATCATTGGTTGCCAGTGGTTATGGGCAGGGGCAGATGAATAGGCAAAGAGTAATCTTAGACAATGAAAATACTCTGTATGATATAATGATGGATATATGTCATTATGCATTTGTCCAAACCCACAGAATGGACAACACCAAGAGTAAACTTTAACATAAACTATGGACTTTAAGTGATTATGATGCATCAATGCAGGTTCAACAATTGTAACAAATGTACCATTCCAGTAAGCAATGTTGATAATGGGGGAGGCTATACACGTGTCAGGGCAAGAGGTATATGGCAAATCTCTAAACCTTCCTCTCAATTTTAATGTAAACCTAAAACTGCTCTAAAAATGTAAGTCAAAAAACCAACAAAAAAAGGAATAAATGGAAGGTGAGGTGAAAATAGGAGACCTGAAAATTCTTCCAGGAAGCTTGGAAATGCATATTTTAATTGCTTTCAAAGATAGAAAGGACAGCATAAAAAGACACATTTGCTCAAGTATGCACAACCTGTATGACAAAATTGAAGTTAAATAATTAAAATAAAAATGTACTCCAGACTCTAGTCTATCCTCCAACCACAGCCACAAAATTTAAATGAATTTCCTCAAGGAAGAATTTAATAGCAGTAAGATTGGTAAGATTTAGTAGAAGTTTAGGTAGTACTTTAGAATTTCTTGGCATCAATCCATGACAATCAATTTTAAGTAGTTTTGATTTAGGCAGTCACAAATTTAATGAGAACTAGCGAATATGTAAGAATACATTGAAAGCCTACTACCCACATGCTCCCTAAGCTGCTAAAGCTAATTCAAGGAAATTTTCAAGTCTGTCCTTGCTTTTGCATATTTGCAAATCAATTTCAAAACAGAAATAAGTAAAAGCCAAACTAAAAATTATAAAGCAATATATGGATAATTCCAGACTCATTGGGCATATAGCAGATATATGAGTGGAAAAGAATGATCACTTGGGGTAGCACAGCTTAGAAAATCTTTAACCAATAAAAGCAGGATTTGACCCCAACACTGTCTCTGCCTCAGCCCTGTCCCTCACTAGCTGATTACCCTAGGCAAGGTACTTAATCTATAAGTTGGAGATATAATAATGCCTAACACATTAAGCATTTAGTTAATGTTAGCTATTATTTTTAGCCCTTCCAGTAATTAATTCAAGAATTTGTTTTAAATTTTATGTTTTTAAGCTTGCATTTATTTTCACATAAAGTTTTTTTCCTTGATTTGTAAGAGGATCTGTATATAAAGGACAATGAGGAACACAACAAATGTCTTTAGCAGCCAATCAAACACACAAGCAATGTCTTAACCAGCAGAACAATTCATATATTCTTCATGTAGGCATTTCTGAGAGAAAACAAAAAAGGAATAACACCTTTAGGAAAAGATAAATAGAAACTATCACTTTAGCATATCATATTTTGAGCTCTCTTGAGCTGATAATCCCTGAAGAATGTGTACAAAGTCTCTTCACAAGGACACAGAGAGGAAATACAGCGCCCCAGACACCACCTGTTTTGGCCCAAGCCTATCAGTAAGGAACACATATTCTTTCAGAAAGGATGGTGTGTGCATGTACACACCTGTGCATGTGGGTGTGTGCATGCACATGTGTGCAGAGGTGTATGTGTGCATGCACTGGGAGAAGGGGAAAAGACAAAGTTGGGTCGGAAGAGCCTGCAGTTCATAAGCTTGTTTACATTTCATCTTTATATTACAGAATTGGATTAATGGGAAGGAAGAGCTATGAGTTTAGAACAAGAAAGATGATTATGAATTGCACCTCAGCTATTTGTTTCGTGACTTTGGATAAGTATCTTCATAGACTCTCCCATTTCTCAGTTTAAGCTTCCAAAAATGAAAAATTCTTTTAGAAATATTAAAAGAATTAATGATAATGGCTATTTATGGGGTACCTGGGTGGCTCAGTAGGTTGAGTGTCCGACTTCGGCCCAGGTCATGATCTCACAGTTCGTGAGTTCAAGCCCCACGTCAGGCTCTGTGCTGACAGCTGGCAGCCTGGAGCTTGCTTGCATTCTGTGTCTCCCTGTCTCTCTGGCCCTCCCCAGCTCACAGTCACACTCTATCTCTGTCAAAAATAAATAAACTTAAAAAAAAAAAAAAAGACACTGGCAAATCTCTAAATGTACAAAAGTATTAAAAAGATATAAAAATACATACACTAATCACCCTATCACCCTATGTCAATATTAAAAGGATACAAATTTACCTTCACAGTTTCTTTTAAATGATGCAACTGAAATTTTATGTATCTCTTTCTGCTCCTCTTTTCTTCCTTCCTAT
This sequence comes from Panthera tigris, assembly GCF_018350195.1. Lineage (NCBI taxonomy): Eukaryota > Metazoa > Chordata > Mammalia > Carnivora > Felidae > Panthera > Panthera tigris. Next base: position 746,977 of record NC_056676.1, on the reverse strand, counting down.
AGATATCTCTCTCCTGCACTTGGTATTTCATTAGCATTCTACTTTCTCTCTCTCTCTCTCTCTCTCTCTCTCTCTCTCTGACACACACACACACACACACCCTGATTAGTATTCTTTTTCAAGTTTTTAAATTGTATATAAAATGGTGTCTTCTGAACACAGCTCTGAATAACCTATATTTTTTTGAATCAATATTCTGTTTTTTTATACTTATCCACGTTTACACATGTAGTTCTATTTCAGTGCTACCCAATTAAAGAAGCATAAGTAATTTTAAGTTTTCTAGTAGCAACATTAAGAAAATACAAAGAAACAGGTGAAGTTAATTGTGATAATACGTTTTACTTAACCAAATATATCAAAAGATTATTGTTTCTTGTCAGGGCTCTCACCAGAATCACTTTTAGAACATTACACAGTTTGAAAGCCACTGACACATTCCAAGCTATTTGTTATGGCAGAATCCCCCCCCTTGGTACCAATGTCTGTCTTAGCTCAGGCTGCCATAACAAAACACCATAGAGTAGGTGGCTTAAAAACACAAACAAACAAACAAAAAAACCCATTGATATCTGTGAGGCTGGAGAATCTAAGATCAAGGTGACAGTCAATTTGGTTGCTGATGAGGGAGCTCTTCCTAGCTTGCAGATGGCCACTTTCTGGCGGTGTCCTCAAGGAGCAGAGAGAGAGAGAGAGAGAGAGAGAGAGACATCTCCCTCCTGTCTCACGAGGACCCCATCACCAAATATTATCCCACTGAGAGAGCTTCAACATATGAATTTGGGGGAGGGGAACAAAATTCAGGACATAGCAATCTTCTTCCACATTTTTTAAGGTTTTTATTTTAATTCCAAATAGTTAACAAACAGTGCTATATTATTTTCAGGTATACAATATAGTAATTCAACAATTCCCTATATTACCTAGTGCTTATCACGACAACTGCCATCCACATCACCTATTTAACCCATCTCTCCACCACCCTTTCCTCTGTTAACTGCCAGTTTCTCCTCTAATGAAGAGTCTGCTTCTTGGTTTGTTTGTTTTTTTTTCTCTCTCTCTCTCTCTATTTTCCCTTTGTTATGTTTCTTGAATTCCATATATGAGTGACATCATATAGTATTTCTCTTCCTCTCACTGACTTTTTTCACTTAGCATTACACTATGTAGCTCCACTCGTGGCACTGCAAATGGCAAGACTTCATTATTTTTTATAGCTGAATTAACATTCCATTGTATATACACACCACATCTTTTTTTATCCATTCATCAATCAGTGGACACTTGCACTGCTTCCATGCCTTGGCTATTGTAGATAATGCTTCTATAAACACAGGGGTGCATGTATCCCTTTGAATTAGTGCCTTTATATTCTTTGTGTAAAAATCCAGTAGTGAGATTGTTGAATCATAGGGTAGAGCTATTCTTAACTTTTTGAGGAATGTCCATACTGTTTTCTACAGTGGCTGCACCAGTTTCCACTCCCCCCAATAGTGCAAGACGATTCCTTTTGCTCCACAACCTCACAATCATTGTTTCTTGTGTTGTTGATATCAGCCATTCTAACAGGTGTGAAGTGTTATCTCATTGTAGTTTTGCTTGTATTTCCCTGATGATAAGTGATGCTGAGCATCTTTTCATGCATCTGTTGGCCATCTTGATGTCTGCTTTGGAGAAATGTCTTTTCATGTCTTCTGCCTAATTTATAAGTGAACTATTTGTTTTGGGGAGTTGAGTTCTTTATATATTTTGGGTACTAACCCTTTACCAGATATGTCATTTGCAAATATCTTCTCCCGTTCTGTAGACTGTGTTTTAGTCTTGTGATTGGCTTCCTTTGCTGTGCAAAAGATTTTTAATTTGATAAAGTCCCAATAATTTTTCCTTTGCTTCCCTGGCCTCAGGAGACATATCTAGAAAAAGTTGCTACAGCCAATGTCAAAGAGGTTACTGCCTGTGTTCTCTTCTAGGATTTTTATGGTTTCAGGTCTCATATTAAGGCCTCCAATCTATTGTGAATTTATTTTTGTGTATAGACTAAGGAAGTGGTTTAGTTTCATTCTTTCGCATGTAGCTGTCCAGTGCTCCCAACACCATTTGTTGAAGAGACTTTTTCTCAGTAGATATTCTTTCCTGCTTTGTCAATCGGCCACTGATTAATTGACCATACAGTTGAGGGTTCACTTCTGGGTCCTTTATTCTGTTACATTGATCTATATGTCTATTTTTGTGCCAGGACCATGCTATCTTCGTAATGTAACTGGAAGTCCGAAATTGTGATGGCTCCAAGTTTGCTTTTCTTTTTCAAGATTTCTTTGGCTATTTGGGGTCTTTTGTGCTTCCATAAAACTTTTAGAATTATTTGTAGTAGTTCTATGAAAAATTCTGTTGGCATTTTGATAGAGATTGCATTACATGTGTAGATTGCTTTGGGTAGTATAGACATTTTGACAATATTTGATCTTCCAATCCATGAGCATGGAACGTGTCCACATTTCTTTGTGTCATCTTCCATTTCTTTCATCAGTGTTTTACAGTTTTCAGAGTACAGGTCTTTCATCTCTTTAGTTAGGTTTATTCTTGGTATCTTATTATTTTGGGTGCAATTGTAAATGGGCAAGTTTTCTTAATTTCTCTTTCTCTTTGGAAAGTATAGAAATGCAACAGGTGTCTGTACACTGATTTTGTATCCTGTGACTTTATTGAATTCATTTATCAGTTCTAGCAGTTTTTTGGTGGAGTCTTTTCTACATAGAGTACCATATAATCTGCAAATGGTGAAAGTTGGACTTCTTCCTTGCCAATTTGGATCCCCTTTATTTCTTTTTGTTGTCTGATTGCTGTGGCTAGGACTTCCAGTACTATGTGGAGTAAGGGTGGAAGGGTGGACATCTTTGTCTTGTTCCTGGCCTGAGGGAAAAAGCTCTCAGTTTTTCCCCATTAAGAATGATGTTAGCTCTGGGTTTTTCATATATAGTCATTATGTTGAAATATGTTCCCTCTAACCCTACTACTTGAGGGTTTTTATCATGAATGGATGTTACACTTTTTCAAATGCTTTTTCTGCAGCTATTGAAATGATCATATGGTTCCTATCCTTTCTATTATTGATGTGATGTATCACAGTGATTCATTTGCAAATACTGAATAAATAGCACATGATAGTGGTGAATGACTGTTTTAATGTATTGTTGAATTCTGTTTTCTTGTATTTTGTGGAGAATTTTTGCATCTGTGTTCATCAAAGACACTGGCCTATAGTTCTCTTTTTTAATGGTATCTCTATCTGGTTTTGGTATGAGGGTAACTCTAGTCTCAGAATGAATTAGGAAATTTTCCTTCCATTTCTGTTTTTTGGAATAGTTTGAGAAGAAGAGTTCTTTAAATGTTTGGTAGAATGTGCCTGTGAAGCTTACTGGAACTGGACCTTTATATGTTAAGAGTTTTTTAAATTACTGATTCAATTTCTTTGCTAGGTCTCAGTCTGTTCAAGTTTTCTATTTCTTCCTGATTAATTTTTCAGAATTTACATGTTTCTAGGAATTTATCCATTTCTTTAAGCTTGTTTAATAGGCATATAATTTTTCATAATGTTCAAATTATTTGTATTTTTGTGGCATTGGTTGTTATTTCTCCTCATTTGTAATTTTATTTATTTGGCTCCTTTCTCTTTTCTTTTTGATAAGTCTGGCTAGAGGTTTATCAAATTTACTGATTTTTTTTTTTTTTTCAAAGAATAAGTTCCTGGTTTCATTGGTCTATCTTTTTTTAAATTTTCTATAGCATTTATATCTGCTCCAATCTTTAATAATATTTTCTTCTTTCCACTGGTTTCAAGTTTTGTTTGTTGTTCTTTTTCTAGCTCCTTTAGGTGTAAGGTTAGGTTGTTTATTTGAGATCTGTTTTGCTTCGTGAATTAAGCCTGGGTTCCTATAAACTTGCCTCTGAGTACCATTTTTACTGCAGCCCAAAGGTTTTGGACTGTTGTGTTTTCATTTGCATTTGTTTCCCATGTACTTTTTTACTTCTTTGATTTCTCGGTTGACCCATTCATGGTCTTTATTGGAGTTTCTCTTGTGTTTGATTTCCAGTTTCATAGCATTGTGGTCTTTTAGAAAAGATGCATGGTTGACCTCGATCTTTTTGACATTGTTAAGGCTTGTTTTGTGGCCTAGTATGTTACCTATGCTGGAGACTGTTCTATATGCACTTGAAAAGGATGTATATTCTGCTGTTTTAGGATGGAATGTTCTGAATATATCTGTTTAATTCATCTGGCCCAGTGTGTCATTTAAAGCCATTGTTTTCTTGTTGATTTTCTGTTTAGATGATCTACCTGTTGATGTGAGTGGGCCGTTAAAGCCTCCTCTATTATTCTATTATTTTCAATTAATTCTTTTGTTATTAACTGTTCCACGTATTTGGGTGCTATGTTGGGGTGCATATATACAATTGTTAGATATTCTTGTTGGATTGTTCCCTTTATTACTATATAAAATCCTTGTCTCTTGTTATAGACTTTGTTTTAAATTCTATTTTGTTCAATATAAGTATTTCTACTCCTGCTTTCTTTTGACATCCATTTGCATGATAAATATTTGTCCCCTCACTTTCAATCTGCAGGTGTCTTTAGGTCTAAAATGAGTTTTCTGTAGGCAGCATACAGATGGGTCTTGTTTTTTTTATCTATTCTGTCACCCTATGAGTCTTCTGATTGGGAGTTTAGTACATCAACATTCAAAGTAATTATTGATAATATGTATTCATTGTGATTTTGTTTTGTGGTTGTTTCTGAAGATTTTCTCTGATCCTTTCTTGTCTTTCATAGTTTGCTGATTTTGTTTGGTGATATATTTGGATTCCTTTCCCCTTATTCTTTGGATATTTATTAGTGGCTTTTGGTATTTGATTATGATTAGGTTTGCATATAACTTCTTCTGCATATAGCACTCTGCATTAAGTTGATGGTCATTTAATTTTGAACTAATTATTTCTGTCTCTCTCTCTCTCTCTCTCTCATACGTTTTTGGTATATGTTGTCATATTTTACAACCTCTTATTTTGTGAGCTCCTTGACTTATTTTTTTACAGACATATTTTTACTGCTTTTGTGTTTCCTACCTTCATACTGTCACTTCTGATCTCTCCTGTCCACTCAAAGAGTCCCCATTAATATTTTTGCAGGACTAGTTTAGTAGTCACGAACTCCTTTAGTTTTTGTACATAGGCTATCTGTCTTTCTCTGACTGACTTATTTCAGTTAGCATAATACCCTCCAGTTCCATCCATGTTGTTGCAAATGGCAAGATTTCATTCTTTCTCATTGCCAATTAGTATTCTACTGTACATATAAACCACATCTTCTTTATCCATTCATCAGTTGATGGACATTTGGGCTCTTTCCATAATTTGGCTATTGTTGATAGTGCTGCTATACATAATTATATAATTTGAAACAGTTTCTTAAAGAGCTTGAAATCAAATAAATGAGATATTATAAGCATGGCTCACATTAAATGTTCCAAATGGGTGAAGAACTATTTCTGTCCAATCTGAAACCAGCATAGATACTGAAAGAGATAAAACCTATACCAGGTCTCAAAGCATTGGAAAATTCTTAAATGATGAAGATGAGAAGAGAGAAGGAAGAAAGAAGAAAGCACATAAGGCAGTAAACTACAATGGATATTCAAGATATATAAAAACAAGTCTAGACAAATGAAAGTTTACAGTTCACACTGGGAAGCAAAAGATAATAAGAACAATATAACCCTACAGATTGTGTGTGTGTGTGTGTGTGTGTGTGTGTGTGTGTGTGTGTAGAGAGAGAGACAGCACACATGTTCCCTTACATAAAGACAAACCAACAGATCCATCATCCATGGGAACACGCTCTAAATTCATCATTATGATGATGAATTTGGGCAAATTCATTCACATCCTTTGAATGTGGCTTCTTGGTACCAGTAACTGATCTGAGTGAGTGGTAAAGTCCATGCATTCAGACTTGTTTCTATTCCCAACCCCACTAATGAAATGCTCTAACAAATTAAGTTTTGACAACATCTTCATGTACTGAAAGTAATTCAATACACTAAGTGTTAATTCTTTTTTGGCCTACTACTTTAATAATCACTATTCTAAAATTGTTTGGTAACCAAACAGTGCTAATTAAATACGACAGAGGAAGAGTCAGTTGGTTCAAGTGAACCAAGAGGCCAAATTTCTTGCCACTAAGGATAGTGGTGCTACTAACTGAAATAGAGAACACATTCAGGAACAAAGAAAGGGAAAAGAAAATATTATTTCCAAGACAGGGAGTTTTAAATGATCACAGAACTAGCACAGAGAGAGCCATCTGGCAGGAGGCTGAAATGCAGCTGCTTAGCAAAAAAGTCACTGGAGAAGAAATGATCCAAGACTCTGATCTTTAAAATACCTGTGTTGTGGACATGGGTGAGAACAAACCAGCCACAGCATTCATCCTCCTGAGCTCCTTGAACATGAAGGTATATTTATGTGATTGTAGCCTCATCATAGAGGCAACCTCCCTCAGGTTGCATGATAGGGACCACAATGACTCCATGACTTCCATTACTTTCAGGGATTCTTTATTTTGATACTCTTTAATACTGTACAGCAAAATGAAGAGTAAAAAGACCCCACTGTTTCTCTCCTTTAAAATCTGCCAGTTATTTGGTTATGCAAGCAACATTTGGGCAACAGGAAGAGTTGGGATAAAATAAGAAGCATGTACACATACTTAGGTAAACTGATTTAAAGAATAGTAATAAAAAAAATCCTACAATTTTCTAAATAGGTGGATATTCCACAATCACTGTCTTTTTCCTTTAAAAATATAAATTTTAAGTAACTATAATAAATTTTAAACAATGCTCTCTGCAATTCATCTGATAACCTTGAAGCCAACTTAATCCTATCTACAAATTTCTTCATGGAATGCTCAGGAAAGATTCTTGTTAGTGATATCCCTGAATAATTAAAGAACTACCCCTGAACTGAAGTGTCCCAATTTCTTGATTTGATGTAAATCAAATCTAAATCTAAATGCATGTCTACATGAGTAGGGTCCTCTTAGATAAAAATTGTGTCTACTAACAAAATCAAAAAGCAGAAGATAAGCAGATTTAAATAGTGCCTCCGTGGTAAATTTACAATGACAAATGAAACAAATCGGCCAGGTAAAAAAACACTGCTCTCTAAAATTTAAAAATTAAAGCTTTTACTTCTGAATTCACCAAAAGCAACAGCACAATACTGGTAATAAATAACTACTTCTTTATTTTTAAATGACACCTTTATAGCTACTTACTCACTCAGCTGGTAAAACAAAGAAAAGGAAATAGGAACTAAACTAAAATCACTCTTTCAGATAACCAACTATAAGTCTAAACGGCTCACCTGACTCATATTTCATGCAAAACAAAAGTCCCAAGCCCTTGTTTTCACAGCCCAGATGAGAAGGTGTCCATGAGAGGAAGGGAGGCAGGCTGGGAGTGGGGGTCATGGAAGACCCCTCGTATACCTGCAGGTGAGGGGGCAGGTGCTGGCTGCACCCTGACTCGCAGGGCCAGGCGTGTTCCCCATGCCACATCCTGTAGTCATGGTTTCTGCTGAGGACTCTCACTCAATTACTGACCAGGTCCAGGCCTGCCCTTGTAAGATCTCATGAGATCACCAAGAGCCGGGCTATACTAAAGTCACCATGTTTAGCCTGGGTTCAGACTCCCTTTCTTAAAGCCCACTACAAATGAGAACAGTCAATGGCATTTTAAAGAAAGAACACAAGAATTCTAAGACCCTGACTGCCTAGAAGCTTTTACATCTAATAATAACCGTGAAATGTTTTTTTAAAATGTTTATTTATTTATTTTTGAGAAATAGATAGAGGGAGAGCACAAGCAGGGGAGGGGCAGAGAGAGAGGGAGAGAGAGAATCCCAAGCAGGATCTGCACTTGCAGCAGAAAGCGAGATGCGGGGCTCAATCCCACAAACTGGATGATGATCTGAGGTGAAATCAAGAGTCGGACACTTAACTCACTGAGCCACCTAGGTGCCCCTAACCACTAAGTGTTGTTATGAGAGGTGGACAGTGAGGGCAACAGCAAAAACGCCACAGAAAATAAGCCACGGCAGCTGTGGCAAATAAAATCACAAAAACTAAGACAGCTCTTAAAAATTAAGGGGAATGAAAGACGACTGGTGGCTAATAAACCAACAAAATTAGTTAGCAAATGCTTTCATTTCCACTCCCAAGACTAAAATGGGATTCATTCATTTAACAAATTAATTGAGTGCCTCCTGTGTATCATTCTGGGTACAATGGATATAATGGGGGGGGGGGGCACCAAAATTTGTATCCAAGTGGTCTTTAAATTTCAATGCAATCACACACACACACACACACACACACACACACACACACACACACCTGAATTGGGCTCTTCTCTGGCTATTAATCAAGAACTGCTCAGCTGTGTGGAAAAGGATAGCAAAACCACCAAAAATGGATTGATTATATATATATATCAGACTCCCAGCTAATAGAATTTTATTTTCTATTGGGATTAAAAATCAATGAACACAGCACAATTCTAGACAAGAAGGTCTTAAACTACTGATAGGAGATATACTTTCGCCATTTGCTTGATATATTTGTGATTGAAACTTTATCCATGAAAACTGGAGCCAGCTAGTGAGGAAAAACAAGACCTATAGGTTTTCTCACACACTGAAGAAAAAAAACAAATCTTTTCTGAGGTAAACAGGTTTAACAAGCTACACCCATGGTCACGCCTCTGTAAACCACTTGGCTTGCCTTCCTCAAATATGTTTCCAACCTCAAATTCCAGCCCGATGAGAACAACAGAACTCAAGTCCTATCACCTTGGTTCACAAAAGCACCATTCCACCTCATCTTAAGGTCCAAAGAGTCTGCTCTAAGGAACCCAAAGAGAAATAGAAACAGCAGGGCAAAGGTGCACTTTAAGAGAAAGGGAGACAGAAATTACAATGCTCTAGAAGGAACCTGCTGGGTCAGTCACAGTTCACCAAGCAGCAGCTCTGAGCATAGGCCAAAGGGCAGAAATCCGCAGACAAGTGGAGACCTGCTCAGAACAAGGCCGCCGTAACCCGGCTACTGTGATTACAGAGGACAAGAGAAGTACCTCCTTCTCCAAGAAAGACAGCGTATAACTGTGGAAAATGGAAATGGTCTGTGACACAACCTATTCGGCCGTTCTCTGTTTTAAAATATGTTCAGAGACAGACACAGCGTGAGTCTTTCTGCAACACTGCCGTCCAGCACACCCGGGCAGTGGCAGCATACCTTGTTCCTGGTCTGCTGGAGGCTGAAGGGTCCTCAAAACTGATCCTCAAAACCGGGGCCTCAAAATTAAGAGAAGCCCAAATCACAGCACGTTCTAAAAAGTAATCTGTTCATTAATGCGAATGGAACCAGAGGCAGGACACACGGGTTGTTTCTGGTTAGAAGCGAGGCTCTGTTTTTATTCAAGATAAAGAATTGAAATCTTAGACAATGGTGGACTGGGGAGGGAAAAAAAGGGAAGAGATTCAGAGGGGCCTAGAGAAGGCAGAAAGCTTTAACAGAAACAAGCCAGGTAAGTGTCCTGAGAGAACAAAGGCCATAAACAAAAGCAAAAACAGTACAATTGCAAGGACACAGCCCTATACAGTGGACCGGGATGTGCACCTCCAAACACAAGTTCCATGAGATGTTAATAGGTATCAAATCAGTTTGAATAAACTAGGCTGGATAAAATTGAATTGCTGTAAGATTTCTCAAGAGCTTTTAAGCATTGTGAACTCTAAGAGGGGGCTGTAATACGCAGTGTTTCCTAAACATATCTGACTACGGTTTGCCCAGTTTTTCACCGAGCATTTTGTGAAACGGAAAATTTTAAACACTTTATACTTTAATCATTTTAATGGAAATACCTCAGAAATGAGTTTTCCATAACTTACTCTACTTCTATCAATACAGTTTAATATTTTCTCGACAACTTACAATTATTCTTGTGGATAACCATTATTTTAGACTGTGAAGTAATGTGCTTCTGCATATGCCAGATGGGTTTCTTTCCCTCTGTCTACAGGCTTTTGGCTGGCCTCAACCTTACCTGGCCCAAGTCTGCTCCTAGCAGCCTTTCTGATGGACTATCAAACTCATGGAACTCTTGCTTGCCTGGGGTTTAGAAACCAGGAAACAGCAAGGCTCAGTGTTGGACATCAGAAGACTAATTAGTAAGATACGGATTTTGCCATTTAGAGATGTATATCTGGCTACTTTTTCACAACTGAGTTGAGCCACTAATAGCCCAAAATACTAACTGCAGAGCAAATCAACTATCAGTTATTTCAGAGGCCCAGGGCCTCCTTCTAGTCCAAGGTTACATGAAAAGGCCCTCATCAGATTTCAGTCAGATGACTCTAACCATAACATATACCTACATGAAGACGCTTCCTTAAAATAATCAAATCTGATCAAATAATCCTCACAAGACTTCTTGTGAGGCAAGGCAAAATAGGCACTCTGAAACAGAGGAAGATTAAATGATTTATTTGTTAATGCCCAGAGCTATACAAGTTAAGGGAATAATCTCGGGAATCCCCACTATCTACACAGTATCCTACACAAATAATACCAGGCTCTGTCTAGAAAATGCCAGCCAAAAGAATAGGGGGAAAATGCTATACTCACACACACACACACACATACTCATATATACATATGCATGTATATACATTTAACTTCAGCAAAAAAGGCAAAATCAATGATCTCTAAAGAAGAAATTTGTCTTGTGTACTTTCCCATAACTATGAGGTTCAATAAAGGTGATACATCAAGGACTTTAATAAAGGAATTTAAAAGGTACAATGTTTCATAATGCTTATTTCATCATTATTTCAAAAACTAAGAGATAATATTTAATATAGTGTTGGGAATTTTATTGGCCACGATGAGCTAAAACAATATTATGGAGATAAGTCATCTCTGAAAACGATTAATCTTTGACATTCATGCAAGAACATGAACTGTGAAAAAGAGTGCCAGATTGTTTCAGTCTCTGTAAAAATGAGGAAGAGCAAAAGTAGTCCTGGACACCTCACTCCTGAGAACATATTTGGTTTAAACTGTAAATTCATACAAAACAATGTTTATTTTGGTGAAACTTTAAAGACCCATGATGTTATAAAGTTATCCTGGGGTTTTTATGAAGTCATGTAGGTAATTTCTTACTTGAAAATAAAAGATAATGCTGACTAAAATAATCAAATCACTAAAAGAATATATTTGAAATATAATTATAACTAGCAGAAAATTTACAACTAGCAACCATTTTGTGTTTGCTTCTGAACACAAATTTTGTGTTTTTGAACACTTATTATGGGGTGTTCGTGAAGTGTTAACTCAGGTTGAATTGGTACAACCATGTGCATTTTCAGAAGGGCCTATTTTCCTGCCTGGCCCTTGACTGGCACATGTGAATTGATCTGTTGGGAGTATTCTGACAGAAATGTTTTGCACACTCAGTGCCTTGGCCACATTGTACAATTTTGTCTAGACAGTCTGTGCAAACAATGTAATTTATGGTGAACATCTGCTTTCCTTCTGAGGGACTGGAGTTTCAGTCATTGCAGTCAGTCACACAAGCACAGTTACCTACATGATGGAACCCCAACAGAAACCAAGTGAGCTTCCCTGGTAGACAACACTTTGCACACGTTGCTGCAAAATTCATTGCTAAAGGAATCAAGTGTGTACTCTGCAATTCCCCTAGGAGAGGACTCTTGAACACTTGAGACTGCTTTCCATTTGTGTTGTTTCTGATGTACCTTATCCTTTTGCTAACTTCTTTGTGTCCTTTGCTATAATAAACCACAGCCTTAAGAATAATGACTTCCAAGTCCTATGATTCCTTCCAGCAAACCCCTAGGCCTGAGGATGGTCTTAGGGATCCCAGACACATAGTTTATAGGATTTTATTAATTTTAACACATTTCCATCACTTCAGTAGAGTCAGGGGTACCAACTAATCTAATCCAGGTAATCAGGGATAGCTGGATACATTTCTTTTCATAAAGTATATTCAAGACCTAGAAAGGTATCAGTCCCCATCCATGGAAGCCATTTAAGGTTAAATGAATATGGTTTTAAAGCAAATCGCCATCTACAAATTTTCTGTAAAGGACCATACAGTCGCTATTTTAGACTTTTGGGCCATACAATGTCTTTTATAAATACTGAACTCTGACATTGTAGCATGAGAGCAACCACAGACAACACCTACACTAGTGAGGGTGGCTGAGTTCCAATAAAAATTTGCAAAGACAGGCACGGGGCTTGATTTGGCATGCAAGCTATAGTTTGCCAACCCCATTGCAGAATGATTGTGTTTCAAGAAAAATGACTTTTCTCAATTTCTATTCTAGGTAAGGGAAACCACAGATAAAAAAAAATAATAAAATGACAACAACAACAACAAGAGAAATGAAACTAAGGAAAATACCAAGATTTCTTTTCTCATCATTCAGTGCACCTTTAATATACTGCAATAAACTAAATTGCCTAAATTAGAAGTCTAAAGAGATTTTATTTTATTATTATTTTTTTTAATGTTTATTTATTTTTGAGAGAGACAGAGCGTGACAGGAGGAGCAGGAGAAAGAGGGAGACACAGAATCTGAAGCAGGCTCCAAGCTGTCAGCACAGAGCCCAGCACTGGGCTCGAACTCACAAACTACAAGATCATGACCCGAGCTGAAGTCAGAGGCTTAACCGACGGATCCACCCAGGTACCCCAGAAGTCTAAATAAATTTTAAAGTTCAACTTAGTATTTACTTGTACCCACTGTGGCCTCAGCACAACAGAAGTTATGAAGGGAAAACCCAAATATAAGACTGGTCACTGGCACTGGGATATCCCTAGACTGATTGACATTCTCCTGTATTGGTTTTCTATTATTTTATTAACAAATTACCAAAGCACTGAACTCAGTCACTTAAAACAACACCCATTTATTAGCTTTGTTCTATTATTCAACCTTTATCTGGACAAACAGGAGTTCAGGCATGGCATGGTAAGTACTCTACTCAGTCTCCCAAGGCTAAAAACAAGGTGCTGGCTGGCTGCTTTCTCATCTGGAGCTCAGGATCATCTTCCAAGCTCATGTAGTTGTGGCAGGCAGGACTCAGTTCCTTGCATTCCTTGTAGTTGTCAGACTGAGGTCCCTGCTTTCTTAATGGCAGTCATCTGCGGGCAGCTCTCAGCTCATATTACTTTCCACAAGAGATAATCTTTTTCCTCTGGCATCCTCATATACCTTCCTATAACTGGTTCTTATAATCAAAATTTAAAACATTTAATCTGCCCAATAACTGCATTATTACTCAATGAATATCTCAAAGTATGCCTAATAAAATTAAAGCCCCTAAAAATTAGTGAGAGATTTTTGAAATGAGCTTTTTCTTAGAAAGGATCGTATCTTAAGAACATTTAAGATGATAGATTTCCTGTGATTGAAACAGACTTTCTGGAACACTGGACCAACATTAATATGAATCTAAGCATGCAGGCAATATGTAACTTTGAATAAAGTCAAACTGAAAAAGCCTTTTTATTATGGTAGGCTCTTAATAACACTTGTAACAATCCAAAATTTATACAATCCCTTCCTTCATCATCCACATCTTACTGATTTAATGACAACCGTCATAAAAGAAATGGAACAAAATAAGAAATTTTTAATAGCTTGAGAATGTAAAACTGTTAGAGATATTTCCTTAGAGGCCCTGCTTAAAATTTTTTTTTTTTTGTTTTCTTAATGGCTATTAATAAATAAAGAGACATTAGACAAAGAGAATCACATGCCTAGAGAACTGCCTACCAGTTTTGGCTACAAATCCACCTGGCCTCATCTATTAAAAATTAAACATTGTCTATTTTTTTTTGTTTATTTATTATTTTGAGAGAGAGACAGACAGAGTGTGAGTAGGGGAGGAGCAGAGAGAGAGGGAGACACAGAATTCGAAGCAGGCTCCAGGCTGAGCGTTAGTTAGCACAGAGCCTGACTCGGGGCTCAAACCCCATGAACTGTGAGATCGTGACGTGAGCCGAAGTCAGATGCCCAACTGACTGAGCCAACCAGGTGCCCCAACATTGTCTATTTTTAAAATGGCTTTCTTGAAATGGATGGCTTTGCCTCCTTGATTAAAATAGGTATAACTGAAAGCATACTTGTCCAGAACAAATCAGAAGATTAAAATTCAGCTCTTTAGGAAAGCATCTAAAACTAAACTGTCACAACAAGGACCAGGGTAGAGAAAAATAGGAAGATACTCTTTCTGCTAGACACACATTAAAAAAAAAAAAAAAAAGAACAAAAGTCAACCTAGATAGATATCTAGACTTCAAACTGAAATAAATAAGACTTGTAAAATAATTAAACCCAAACAATTTGGAAATATAACCCAAATGGGGAAATTTATATTTTTATTGTTTTCTAGGTAATAAAGTTTAATTGCTTTTGAGTAAATACAGTTTACTTCAGAAGTTTATATAGACAACAAAGGATATACACACACACAAAAAATGAGGTGGCTGTTTATAATAGAAGTGGTTTCTATTATGCCATTTTTAACTTCTAGAGAAATATTTATCTATTTTATTTTCTTCTTCGGAAATCCTCTTTGACTGACTCTCCTTAATACTATTTTTAAAAAAAGAAAAAGATGGCTCAGTTGAAGGTACCAACACACCTAAAATGAGTCAAACAAATTAACCTACAAGAGCACATGGCAACAAGAACAGGTCAACTTTTATTAAAGAAAAAAAAACAATATCAAAAACAATAACGTGATTGACAATAGCACTTCAAAAGTAAGCCTTAGGGTTAAGCACTTTCCACAATTTATTTCTCCTAGGCCTATGCCCCTGAACATCTATTGTTATCAGAATTTCATTATCTTTCACAATTTCTCTTAATTTGGAATTTCAAGAAATGGAACTTATGCCAGAAAATGTTTCAACACAATCAAATATTAACATGAGTTCAGTAGAAATTTTAAACAGTGGTAACTTGGGCCTACCATTAAAATCCTCCTTAATTTGTAAATTCAATACAATGACTGACTTATTTTGAATCTATTGAAAATCACTGAATTGATCTGGTTTGGAGCAAATACTTGGAAAGCCTACATAATGAAAAGCATTGACTTTTTTCTAAAAATAAACAAACAATTACTTTCAACTAGACTACTGTCAAATTTTACACCTGGAAATCTCAAATGCTTTGAATGCTTTTCCCCTACAAACAACCAAAATCAGGCTAATTACTAAAGTATACCAACTCATATATTCACTTTTCTCCACACTTATAGGGTAAAACTTATATTTGATTAGATATGTTTATTTATTTTTTCTCATTCTTTTTTTTACATTTTTACTTAATTTTATATATATATATATATATATATATATATATATATATATATATAATTTATTGTCAAATTGGTTTCCATACAACACCCAGTGCTCATCCCAACAGGTGCCCTCCTCAATGCCCATCACCCACTTTCCCCTCTCCCCCACCCCCCATCAACCCTCAGTTTGTTCTCAGTATTTAAAACTCTCTTATGGTTTACGTCCTTCCCTCTCTGTAACTTTTTTTTTTTTACCCTCTTCCCCTCCCCCCCTGGTCTTCTGTTAAGTTTCTCATGATCCACATATGAGTGAAAACATATGTATCTGTCTTTCTCTGCCTGACTTATTTCACTTAGCACAACACTCTCCAGTTCCATCCACGTTGCTACAAATGGCCAGATTTCATTCTTTCTCATTGCCCAGTAACATTCCATTGTATATATAAACCACATCTTCTTTATCCATTCGTCAGTTGATGGACATTTAGGCTCTTTTCATAATTTGGCTACGGTTGAAAGTGCCACTATAAACATTGGGGTACAAGTGCCCCTATGCATCAGCACTCCTGTGTCCCTTGGGTAAATTCCTAGCAGTGCTATTGCTGGGTCATAGGGTAGATCTATTTTTAATTTTTTGAGGAACCTCCACACTGTTTTCCAGAGCAGCTGCATCAGTTTGCATTCCCAACAGTGCAAGAGGGTTCCCGTTTCTCCACATCCTCTCCAGCATCTATAGTCTCCTGATTTGTTCATTTTAGCCATTCTGACTGGCATGAGGTGGTATCTAAGTGTGGTTTTGATTTGTATTTCCCTGATGAGGAGCGACGTTGAGCGTCTTTTCATGTGCCTATTGGCCATCTGGATGTCTTCTTTAGAAAAGTGTCTATTCATGTCTTCTGCCCATTTCTTCACTGGATTTTTTTTTTTTTTCCGGGGGTGGAGTTTGGTGAGTTCTTTATAGATTTTGGATACTAGCCCTTTGTCTGATATGTCATTTGCAAATATCTTTTCCCATTCCATCGGTTGCCTTCTAGTTTTGTTGATTGTTTCCTTTGCAGTGCAGAAGCTTTTTAGCTTGATGAGGTCCCAATAGTTCATTTTGCTTTCAATTCCCTTGCCTTTGGAGATGTGTCAAGTAAGAAATTGCTGTGGCTGAGGACAGAAAGGTTTTTTTCCTGCTTTCTCCTCTAGGGTTTTGATGGTTTCCTGTCTCCCATTCAGGTCCTTTATCCATTTTGAGTTTATTTTTGTGAATGGTGTAAGAAAGTGGTCTAGTTTCATTCTTCTGCATGTTGCTGTCCAGTTCTCCCAGCACTATTTGTTAAAGAGACTGTCTTTTTTCCATTGGATAGTCTTTCCTGCTTTGTCAAAGATTAGTTGGCCATACTTTTGTGGGTCTAATTCTGGGGTTTCTATTCTATTCCATTGGTCTATGTGTCTGTTTTTGTGCCAATACCATGCTGTCTTGATGATGACAGCTTTGTAGCAGAGGCTAAAGTCTGGGATTGTGATGCCTCCTGCTTTGGTTTTCTTTGTCAATATTACTTTGGCTATTTGGGGTCCTCTGTGGTTCCATACAAATTTTAGGATTGCTTGTTCTAGCTTCAAGAAGAATGCTGGTGCAATTTTGATTGTAATTGCATTGAATGTGTAGATAGCTTTGGGTAGTATTGACATTTTAACAATATTTATTCTTCCAATCCATGAGCATGGAATGTTTTTCCATTTCTTTGTATCTTCTTCAATTTCCTTCATAAGCTTTCTATAGTTTTCAGCATACGGAACTTTTACATCTTTGGTTAGGTTTATTCCTAGGTATTTTATGGTCCTTGGTGCAGTTGTAAATGAGACCAGTTTCTTTATTTGTCTTTCTGTTGCTTCATTATTAGTGTATAAGGATGCAACTGATTTCTGTACATTGATTTTGTATCCTGCGACTTTGCTGAGTTCATGGATCAGTTCTAGCAGACTTTTGGTGGAGTGCTCTAAATAAGTGTTACACATGATAGTCCCTATAACTTTTGAAATAAAAACGGTTAATTTAGGGGATTAGCCCATGGAATTTTTTAAAAACATGTTTTTTTTTTTTAATTAGGACTTTCAATTAAGAGAAAGTTGTAATCTTCATGATTTATCTTTAATTAAAACTAGCAGCACTATTTGAAATACTACTTCTCTGATGACTACAGATTTTCAATCAAGCTTTATAATTCCATTTCAGGAATATGTTCCATAGCAGTGATCTGAATATTTTACTGTTTACCCCCATTTCCCACAATTACATCACTAGCTTGATAATTAAGGAATGCATTCCTGAAGAACCTTATTCTAATTCTAATACCTCTTCCTTTTCATTTTCTTTACACCTACCACAGTACTTAACTCCAGCTAAGAATTTTGGACATTGTGTTAGTTCTTTCAGATTACATACCATTTGGAAAAGTATTATTCCTGGCAGAAAATGACCGACTTTTGACACTGATTCACTTAAAAGAAATTTTAATTCATTGTCATGTACATAAAAAGAAATGCTCTAGTCAATATGGGAAATATACGAGTGAACAAGACATCTTCATATTGATGCAGAGGAAAATGAACTGCCACTTGAGTCAGAGACCTGTAAATTCTGACTTAATTTGTAGTAAATTCTAGCTTCAGTATCTACTAGTGGTATAACCTGGATAAAATTTTTAACCATTCTGAGCCTCAATGTCTCAAATTAGAGAAGAAGAACAATAATATCTACTTCACAAAGTCATCATGAGGATTAAAAGAGCATAAAAAGCACTGTAAGGTATTTAAGAACAGGGACAGTATCCCTGATGCCGAGCACTGGTTATGCAAATTGCAAAACTTTCTATCCTTATCTGCCAAGCAAACTTTAATTACATGTATACTATATACCAGGCATTGTTCTAGCTGGGGACAAAAAATAAATGAGACAGTTAAGCTTGACCTCAAGAAACTTACAATGTTGAGGAAGGAAAGGAAAAGCAAACATATCAGTGGCATAAAGAGTAACAGGTGTTACAGAAGACATGGGGCAGGGGAGGATACACAGGGAGCAAGACCAAGTTTATGGGCAAGGAAGTTTGATGGGAAAGTCTTCCCAGAAGAAGTGACTTAAAAATGCGTCCATCTTTCACAGGTGAGGCAGAGGTTGGCAGGAAGAGAGCACTCTAAGCAAAGACAACAGCAAGGGCAGAAATATGGAGGAATAAGGAGGCTATCAGGTTTGGGAAGCTGTGATGTAATCAGTATGGCAGAGCCAGAGGGCAAATGATATATGGAATTAGGATAAAAGTGATTACCATAACCCAGAAAGTTCCAGGCAGAGATTTCTAACCACCTGGTAGAATTTAGCCATTTATGAGTGATGCCTACTCCCACCCGCCTTTGGAAGCAACCTACTATAATGCCAGAGGCTTTATTTTCATGATCTCTTTTGATCATTACTATAGTCCCATAAGATAGGTTTTTTGTTTTGTTTTTTTTTTTTTTTTTATACACACTTTACAGAGAAGGCCCAAAAAGGTTAAGTTATTTGCTTCCAGGTACAGAGTAACAACAACTGGGACTCCAACCTGGCTCACGTGAAACCATGTCATCCATGCTCTTAACTCTTATGTTCTGTTAGAGTTTTAAAATGTCTTCAGGGCACCTGGGTGGCTCAGTCAGTTAAGCATCCGACTTCAGCTCAGGTCACGATCTCACAGTTCATGGGTTCGAGCCCTGCATCGGGTTCGAGCCCTGCTGACAGCTCAGCCTGGAGCCTGCTTCGGATTCTGTGTCTCCCTCTCTCTCTGCCCCTCCACTGCTCACGCTCACGCTCTCTCTCTCTCTCTCTCTCTAAAAAATAAACACTAAAAAAAAATTGTTTTTAATGTTTTCAAACTGCTTTTGACCACAGTATACATTTCAGCTGGCAAGACATACATCTACAATTGAAACAACAGTTTCATGAAGCAACAATTATACTTTGATGGTTTTCATCGTCATCCCTCAAAAAAAAAATCTCTAATTGTACTTTTTAAGGAAGAACAAATGATCAGTAGTGTCAATGCTGCTGATAAGCCACGTAGGATGATGATAGATAGTTTGCCTTTGGATTGAACCCTGTGTAGGTCCTTGGTGGCCTTAGGGAATAGCACCATTGGGGAAGGAATAAAGCTGCACAGGAGACGGAGGAGAGACATTAGAGAGACATTAGAGACAGCAAACTTAGACACATGTCTCAAGAAATTTTATGTTACATGGGGTCTGGGGAATGAAGCAGAACCTGCAGGAAAAGCATAGTCAAGAAAGGTGTGAGTTTTGTTTTGTTAAATATGGAGAAAGAACTCTGTCTTTTGCAGGCATAAATAAAAAGCAAACAGTTTGACATTCAAGGCCCTCATGATATTAATTCTCTAATCTCATTTCGTACTGCTCTTCCATAAAAAAACCTAACTCAGTTGCACCAAAATACTGAATTTCCCCAGAATGCTCTTCCTTTCCTTCCCCTTCTCTTTCCCTTTCCCCTCTGCTCCCTTCCTCTCCCTTCTCTTTTCCTCATACTATTTCTTTTATCTGGAATGTACTTCCTCCTTCTTGCCTACTTGGCCACTTCTACTCAATGTTGAAGATTTTGTTCAAGTATCCTTCATCAAAGCCTTTCTCTCCAACCCCAACATTCTATGAGTAAATTTTATAGCAAGCACCCACCTATCTATCATCTAGATTCTACCACTGATATTTTCCTATACTTCTTTTAGCATGTAACTACCATGGAGTTTTTTCCTAACCCACAGAGAGCTTTTTTTTTTTTTTTTTTTTTTTAATCACCATACATTGCACCCTTTTCTATGTACTAAAAGTATCTGTATACATGTCTGTCCTTTCTTTGAGACTTTTAGCTTCATGAAACCCCAACTTGGTTTGCATGGCTCTAAGAATATAGATTAACTTAGAGGAATTTACTATAGGATAGAACGTGAAATAAATTAACTTTGGCCATATTACTTACTGAAAACTTCTCTCTATCTGATCTCTGAATAACAACAGCAGAAAAATATGTTTTTTTCACAAATACCTTTCCCTAATGTGCTGGGAGCCCCAGGGACAATGTTCCATCTGAATATCAACAAAGGGGAAATAAACTTTACACCACTTCTGCAGTTGATAGAGAAGGAAACTAAAGAGGTTCCTTCTGCTTTGGAGGGTGAGGAGACATTTCTTTTTACATTAGATGTCATACACACAAAAGGAGGCCCCAGGAGACCACAACAAAAATTTTAAGAGACTATTCACTTGAAAGGTTGACCACTTCTGTTCTGACCCATTGTTATATCTAGGAAACTACCTTTCCAAAAGATAATAATGAAATCAGCTCCTGCACAGAAAAGATTAACAGTACACAACAGAGTGTGCAGAACACAAGAGAGGATGAAATATAAAATTAATGGAGATCTCTTTCCACTCTGTTAAAGAAAAAGACTCAAAATTGGGAGGGTGAGGAAACACACAAAACATCTGTAAAAATAAAAACAAATAGACAAATCAAAAGTCACTGTTGTAAATTAAGGAATTTAATATGTCCATAAGGGAAAACAGCACTGGAAATAGGATCTTTTTTAGACACTGGTGAAAATATTTTCTTTCCACATGTACTCTGTTTCCAAGATGATTAGCCTCTTAAATATATCCTTAGAAAATAAGTTTTTTTCTACAAAGTGTCCTCTTAATAACTGCCATTCAGAATACCAACTGCCTACCATGACACAGCAACCAAGAAACATGAGGCTTTTGTTGGAGACAGTCAACTTGTGATTTCCTGCTAGACTTTCTCAATTCATAGGATGATGAAATGGAATAGTGTTGCAATGCATTTATGGGTTTAGGTAAAAACACAGGGCATCCAAGACAGAAGTGGCCAAAGAGAACAGCACCCAGCAGGAAGCTGTTCCTACAAAGGAAATTGCAGTTTCTAAGATGAAGAGGAAGTCAAGAGGGAAAATTAAGTGTCTCAAGAACTTGAGAAAATCTGAAAAAACTACTTATGATCTCAAACATACTAAAACATTAAGTAGTATATTCAGGTTATCATTAATTGTAAATATGAAGCTTTCCCAATGCAGTCTGGGGCAAAGTTCGCCCACAAAAGCCAAATCATGCCTACATTAACTGTCTTTCTGTTAGGATCTGTCAGTATCTTCTGTTCCTTACAGAAAGATCTTCTGGAAAGATGTCTGATGATGATACCGACTGAAAGGAACAGAGGAAGAACACGCATTCATCTG
The DNA here is from genome assembly GCF_018350195.1 of Panthera tigris. Classification (NCBI taxonomy): domain Eukaryota; kingdom Metazoa; phylum Chordata; class Mammalia; order Carnivora; family Felidae; genus Panthera; species Panthera tigris. The sequence goes on along the minus strand of NC_056676.1, from coordinate 725,236 downwards.
CTCCTACACACTGTAAGAATCTTAGTCATATTTCTCTTTGTTTTATGATGTCCTGCAATGTCCTCTTCATGTACAAGCCCATCCCATAATAAGCTTCTCGTCTCTGTATACCAAATGGCTAACTTCTCCTAAAGTTTATTTCCACTTGCCCACAAAATGTACCCTATCACAGAGGACACGTTACCAGTCAGTTGTTTGGTGTTATATGAAATAGCCCAAGCTATCGTTTTTACTGTAATACAACTTTCACATAATAAGGCTTAAGGAAATTTTAGTGAGAGTTGTTTCTATCCCTATAATTGGTACATATTAGGAACTCAATAGGGACTTCATATCCTGGCTGCTTATCTCTCTTTTAATTTTTTTTATCATGCCCAGAATTCTTTTTCTGATGCTTGTAAATTATGCATACAGCAGATCTTTTCTACCATTAAGCAGAAACAGTATTACAGGCATGTTTGCTTTTAGTCCATAGTAGCCTCCATATATTAAAAAGAAAGAAACTGCTAACAATTTTTCATAAAAGACCATGTGACTTTCTTTCCTGTGTAAGGAAAGTGAGTGTGAAGTTTATCCACCATGCCACCTTCTCTCTTTACATCAAGACCACACCACAATCACCTCTGCAAGACACTGTGAGGCACTGAGGGTCTGTGGTTAATTATCACTCAAATCTTGTTTTAGCATTCACTATTCTACTATGAACAATCTGCATTCAGGACTGGGAATCTCCCTAGCAAAATCATCTTTTTGACTTCTCAATTCCTTCTGACTCTGTAATAACCACTGATGTCCATCATCCTACAGTTTCTACTTTGGCTTTTGGATCACTGTGTTCTTATGATCTCTATCTTCCTTTCTTCCCATTTTTCTTCAGCTGCCCTTTTATCTCCAACTAGTATTTCCTTCCTTACCTTCATTCAGTTAATAAATGCTTCCTGAACACCAAGTACTCTGCTAGATGATCCTACTACAATACTGAGTGAAACTCATGCTGGTTATGGACAAGGAATAATCTGTTACAACATAGTATATTAAGTGCTATTAAAGGAAGGAGCACTAAGTGCCATAGGGCACAAAGCCAGATCCAGGGGGCTCAAATAAGTGCTATATCAGCACTTATCAGCCAGGGGGGGTCAAATAAGAGGTTTGGGTGGTAGAGATGAACCTGTGAATATGCTAGGACACACCAGGGTGGTAGAATTTTTTTGTCAGCTATTTAACTTCCTTTCATTGACATACTCCCCCTATCTTAAATAGGTAGGTTTTTAAATAAATGTTTGTTTATTTTTGACAGAGAGTGCACACACGTGCACACATGTGAGCAGGGGAGGGGCAGAGAGAGAAGGAGACAGAGGATCTGAAGCAAGCTCTGCTCTCGGAGCAGAGAGCCCGATGCAAGGCTTAAATTCACAAACTGTGAAATCATGACCTGAACTGAAGTCAGACGCTTAACCGACTGAGCCACCCAGGTGCCCCTTAAATATGTGGGTTTATACAATGATGTATACCTGTTGTCTCCATCAACTGCTGCTCACAAACACTGTATTACTTTTCTACTACTGTGTAGACAAGTTAGCACAAACTCAGTGGCTTATAGCCACACTCATTTATGAGCTCATCGTTCTATAGGCCAGAAGTCTTGCATGTTCTAACTGAATCCTCTGCTCAGGGTATCACCAAGTTGAAAATAAGGTGTTGGGTGGGATTAGGTCTCCTTTGGAGGGTCTGGAGAAAAATCCAATTCCAAGATCACTCTTCTGTTGGCACAGTTCAGCTCCTTGAGGTTTTATGATTATTTCTGTGCTGGCTGTCAGCCAGGGTACACACTGAGCTCCCAGATGCTGCCACATTCTTTGACTTGTGGCCCCTTCCAACTTTAAACCAACAGTAGTACATAAATCCCTCTCCTGCTCTGATTTTCTGTCTCTGACCTCTAGACCCAGATTTAAATGGCTCATAGGATCAGGTCAGACCCACTGAGGATTCTCTTCTTAATGTCTACTGTGCCACACAACAAAATCTAATCGTGAGAGTAAACTCCATCCTACACAGTCTCAGGGATTATGCAGGGCACAACAGGGAGTGGGGATGTTGGAAGTCATTTTAGAATTCCACGTACTGCAGTTTATAAAGAAAACACAAGGGGCCCCTGGGTGGCTCAGTCGGTTGAGTGTCCAACTCCTGACTTGGGCTCAGGCCATGGTTCCAGGGTTGTGGGATCGAGCCCTACATCAGGCTCTATACTGGGCATGGAGCCTGCTTGGGATATTCTCTCTCTCTCTCTGTGTGTCTCTCTGTCTCTGTCTCTCTCTCTGTCTCTCTCTGTCTCTCTCTCTTTCTGCCAACCCTCCCCCCCCCCCTTCTGCCCCTCTCTCCCACTCGTACTCTTGGAATGAAGCAAGAATTTTATAGCACTGATTGGAAATAGGGTATGTGAGTTCTCTTTATATAAGGATTTTATTTTTCAGTCCTTATAGTGCAAAATCCAAAAATTATGGACAACTTTCAAAGTTTCTACCTCTAGCCCTTTTACACTTAATCCACTCATCTTTGCAAATGCCAAAGAGACATTTATGCTTGAGTATCTTAGTCAATGTCACATGATAAAACTGAACTGATAAATCCCTTCAGAGTTACCCCTTTCTCAGATTTCCATTACCAAGTAACCAGTGCTCCAGGATCTCAGCTTTAGTGTGATTATTCTTTTACTCTATAATCTCTTTGACATCAAACTGAACTGAAACTAATTCATCAATAAACTTAACAATTCACTCCTCCCTCCATTCTCAAGTATACTGTGTCTAGAACAAGTTCATTAAAAACTCTGGTCTCCTAACCTGACCTCCCTGACACTTTCTATTCTTTCTGTCCATGTGCACACACGCCCCATCTTAACAGGCCTACCAGTAAAGTCCCCCCCCCCCCCCACATTCAGTGTTATCCACTCCAGAACCACAGTGGCCCCTCATTCCAACACCCAGCCATTCCTTGGGCCCCATACTCACCTTGGAACCCTATCATCCTACTACACAGCACACAGCCACCTCTTGGCCACCTCCCTTTCTCATCCCAGCCACAGGCCTCTGCTCAGAGCTCTCGCAGCAAGACACATCTCAGCCTTGGGGGGTTAGCTCCACAAAGGCTTTTCTTACTCTCACCCACAGTCGCCTTAAGCCCTCCACACCTGTTGCCATCTGGTGTTCTCTTTGTCTCACTCCACTCCTACCACTGTTAAGTAGGGCCATTTACCTTCCCTGCTATTATCAAGACCTGTGTGTGTGTAAAGTACACATACATATATAGCCGACTCATGTCTGAACTGTGCAAGTCCACGTGTATTTTATTAATATGGTACACATTTTCTTTTTCCCATGATTTTAATATATTTTCCTCTAGCTCAATTTGTAATGATACAATATATAATAGATATAACATGCAAAATATGTATTAACTGACTGCTTATGTTATGAGTGGGGTTTCTAGTCAACAGCAGGTTATTAATAGTTAAGTTCTAGCAAGTCAAAAGTTATATTCAGATTTTCAGCTGAGCAGGAGGAGGGGGGGTGCTCAGTGCCCCTAACCCCTGTGTTCTTCAAGGGATAACTGTATATTCTTTTTCATATCCCTCAGTTTCTTATGCAGCACACATAAGAAGTTAAGCAAACAGTGGTTTTCTCCCACAATCCAATCTATATCTCCATTCCTAATTTCATCTCTTTTTATAATCTCTCTCCCCTTGCCTAGAAGAGCAGTCTTTAAAATAGAGATTAATAAAGTAGGCCATCCACTCTGGTCTCTACAGGAATGAGTCAGTAGTACACATAACAGTCCAGAGTTGCATACAAGTCAATTTATCTAATGTTTAAATGCAGGTAATGGGAGTATATGGAAAACAGACTAGGAAAATAAACCACTTCTTCTAGACATTAAGGGCACAGGGTAAAGGAAATTTCAAAGTAGGAAGAGGAATGGTACTTGGAAAAACACTTCACATGCAGAATGGCATGTGCATAAGAGTAAATAACTCAGCTTCGTTAAGAAAAGATGGGAAATGATCTGAAAGTCCACCCACAGAAGAATGGCTAAATAGATGAGGGTATCACCACATGCTAGAATGCTGCCCCAGGGTGATAAAAGGGAGACTTCCTGTGTCACCATGAAAAGATTTGGGCACACTACACGTGTACTTCAAGTGACAAGCATGCTGCCATTTGTTTAAAAGGGCTGGAGAATAAATCTTCACATGCATCTACTTAAATTTCTGGAAGAATTTAATAATACTGTTTGCCTATGGGGGAAGGAAACTGAGAAAATGGTACAGGAGTGAGGAGTGCCATCTGTCCCTATGGCATGCAGACCTTATGAAGCTGATACCTAAGGAGGCTGGGGCAAACCTACCTCTGCAAAGTGGGAATGGGGCAAATTTGTCCATAAAGCAATGGCCCAGAAGAAGCTTGATACGTCCAGAAATATGCATATATGTCTTTTCCTGATACAGGTCTTCTGGCAGAAGAAAGCAAGCTATACAAATAATACGCCCCAAACATTTGTGGACTCCTTCTTTAGTTACAAGTGCTGTGCTGTATGTACACAGCACAGACACAAGCTGAGAGAACAAGCCACAGGTGCATGAGGGCAGAGGAGGAAGCTTGCAGGGGGCTCTGCCTAGGTGGCACCCACACACAAAGGGCACCCACCTCATTGTAAAGACTGTCCAATCCTGCCATTTGCAACCACATGGATGGATCTAAAGCACATTATGCTAAGTGAAATAAGTCAGGCAAAGAAAAACAAACACTGAATGATGTCACTTATATGTGTAATCTAAAAATGCTAAACTCATAAAAATGGAGAACTAAATGGTGGTTCCCAGGGAATGAGGGGGGACAAGGCAGATATTGTCTAAGGGTACAAACTTACAACAAGTAGCAAATAAGTCCTAGAGACTGAAATGTACAGTAGAGTGAAAATAGACAACAACATTGTATTATAATCACCAAACTTGCTAAAAAACTAGAAGCTATCCTAACCTCTAAGAAGAAATAAGAATTATATAAGGTTATAGAGATGCTAACTATCGCTACAATGGCAATCATATTACATATGTAATGTATCAAAGTACCACGTACACCTTAAATTTACACACTGCTGTATGTTGAATGTATTTCAATTTTTTGGTTGAAATTGATTTTAAATTTTTTTCAATTTTGCTTTCTGTACACATTTATATGACATTTTATCTTCTATTTTTTTAATTTACTTATTTAAATTCAAATTAGTTAACATACAACATAGTATTGGTTTCAGGAGTAGAACCCAGTGATTCAGCACTTACATACAACACCCAATGCTCATCTCAACAAGTGCCCTCAATACCCATCACCCATTTAGCCCATCTTCCCACCCACCTCCCCTCCAACAGCTCTCAGAATATATTTCAATTAAAAAAATTAAAAACAAGGGGCACCTAGGTGGCTCAGTCAGTTAAGTGTCTGATTTCAGCTCAGGGCATGATCTCACAGTTTGTGGGTTCGAGCCCCACATCAGGTTCTGTGCTGACAGCTCAGGGCCTGGGGCCTGCTTTGGATTCTGTGTCTCCCTCTCTCTCTGCCCCTTCCCTGCTCACACTCTCTCTCTCTCTCAAAAATAAACATTAAATATTTTTTTTAATTAAAAACAAATTAATAAGAGTATCCATTTGCTTCCTGCCTATGTGCATGCAGGGAAAGCTTGGAAACTCACTTGAGGCTCTGAAGTATTTATGGATCTAAGACAAGCTCTGACCATAAAATAAACTCACTTCCTTATTAAAGATGAAGATGCACTTTAATAAACATTCTTGGATAATAAGGTTTGCTTTACCGGAAATGCCACTAAAAAGACTTGCAGAAAAACATACAGAATTTTGGAAATTCAAATCATAGAGTGTAAGATTTGTCAGAACTGAAAGAAATCAAAGGAAGACTGGCTATTTTCCAAATGAGAATTCTATCCGTGAACTGAAGAGAAAGTGGCACCTGCCAATTGGTAATTAAACAACTGAGTGGACCTAGCCAACCAGTGGATTAGTCCCTCATCCAGGAGTAGGTTCTATACCTTAAGTGTAAGAAAAACAAAAGTGGCTTTGAAGCTGTAAGATCAAACACACTGACTGGCAGATATTAACTGGACTTATTCTGGTGATCATTTTGCAATATATACAAATATGAAATCACTACATTATGTATCTGAAAGTGATATAGTATTATATGCCAATTATACATCAATTAAAAAAAAGAAAAACAAGGAGTAAAACCAGAACACTGCTTGGAACAATAGCTAGGGTTGTTCTGAAAACCTTCAGCCCAGATTAGTCCAATGATGGCAATGGCTCTTCAAGTGAATTTCAACTGAGAGCCGCCAGGAGGTTCAAGCTCCTGAGTCTGGATCAAGGAAGCAAGAGGCACCTACAAGAACACTCAGCTCACAGGACCCTTGGTTTGATGGCCAAAAAAGCAGAAGCCATGCAATAGTTTGGGAGGAGCTAGGGTCAGTTGTAGTCTACAAGGGTTAAGGTGATCACTTACTGTTCTAGGAAAAATATGTAATATACTCTTATCATAAACCAAATGTTTTATTTCATAATTAACCGAAGAACAATTCTTTCATAGGAGCAATAACAGACACTGAGAGCTTATTCCCCCTTTCCCCCTTCTCCACGAAATAGTAATCCAAGTATACTTGGAACACAAATTCCTACCTTTCAATGAATGTTGTAGACTCTACGACACATCAGCCACCTTTCTTTATGTCCCCTGAATAGCTTGCAGAACTTTGCTGGAAGAGAGTGATTTTCCTTTAACCCAATGAGAGAGACAGGGAGAGAGAAAGGGAGGTGGGGAGGACTGAGAGAGACAGTACAGTAAATCACCCAGATTCTGGTAGCTTGTCACCACATTCTCATCACTAAATGTGAGCTCTGTGGCCCCCACATGGAATTGCTGCACAGAGCATGTTTCTGCTCTTCTGAATAACAAAATCAGAAAGTGAGTATCTTTTTAAATATTACAGGATAACGTGAATACCTATTATGCTTCCAAACATGCACATGGAACGTAGCCATCCAACAAGTGTTCTTCTTGAGACACTGCCAGAGGCTACGGCAGGGGACAAGGAAAAAAGAGAAATCAAGAAGTGAAGAGTCCGAAATATTTTTCTACCTAAATAAACAAAAAATCCTACCTGAAGCTTCTATGTCTTGTAATTCCTTTACAGTTACTTTTTTGCCACATGAATTAGCCTATAGGATTCCCCTAGGGCTTACTGTGACATGACCCCCAATAAACTCACTGCTTTGTCAGCTCATTGGGTAGAGAAGAAGACATGTGAGCCGACCACCTGAAGGTGGGACAGGATTTGGTCTATAATGGCGATCCCTGCCAGTAAAAAAGAACATGGGTAAAGATGGGTGGAAAGAGCCTGAATTTCCCTCAATTGTTTTATTTCTCAGGCTGAGTAGATTTGTGGGTGTTTTTCTTTTTACATTTTTTGTGTACCTACTTCATTTCTTTAAAAAAAAAAAAAAAGGAAAACCCAATGTATATTCTACAAATAGAATAAACCTGACATGGGGGCACCTTGGTAGCTCAGTCGGTTAAGTGTCCAACTCTCGATTTCAGCTCAGATCATGATCCAACAGTTCATGAAACTGAGCTCCAGTCGGGCTCCACACTGACAGCATGGAGACTGCTTGGGATTCTCTCCCCCTGTCTCTCCTCCTCCCCAACTTGTGTGTGCATGCCTGCCCTCTCTTTCCCAAAATAAATAAAATAAAGCTTAAAAAAAGAATCTAATATGGCTAACATGTAACTACAGAGCACAGAGGAAGACCTACTGGTCCGACTCCCACTAACGCTGTAATAGCATTTGAAATGGGAGCTTTGGATCCTGCTGCACATCACAATCACTGCTGGTCTTTAAAAACGCTGCAAGCAGTTCTGTCAGTACCATGCAAAAGAGGGAGGCCAACTCACTTCACAGCCTCTCAGGCACAACATCACAAGCTGTTTTCTGAGCCAGCAAGGCAGGCCTCCACTATGCCAACATCAGAGGAGTGTGCACGTACATGCACACTCATCCAGGCATGTATGCACACATACACTCCACACTGCACCCCCAGCACTTCACTTCCACATCTGTCAGGCTACAGGCTACAGAACTTCCATTACTGTTTTCTATAGTGGCTACACCACAAAAACTGAATTATTAATAAAATGACTTACTGCTATGACAAACTCCTGTAATACTTTATCATTTACAAGCACTTTCATCCTTATGTTGCCCCACCTGAACTTGACAAGGAGCTCTGATAGCAGACATTACTAGCCCCTTTTAGGGATGATAAAACTGAAGTCAGAGAGGTTATGAAACTGTGTAAGGTCACAGCACTAGTACTTTAGATACCTCCTTTTATGTAACTGTGGTCATTTCATTCATTTATCAGTTGTATTTTTTTAGTGTCATCAGTATCACTCATCACCTTTTTTTTGTTGTTCTTAAACGTTTTTATTTATTTTTTTGAGAGAGAAAGAGAGAGCAGGGGAGGGGCAGAGATAGAGGGAGGCAGAGGATCCAAAGCAGGCTCTGTGCTGACAACAGAGAGCCCAATGTGGGGCTTGAACTCACAAACCATGAGATCGTGCGAGCTGTAGTTGGAAGCTTAACCAACTGAATCACCCAGGCACTCCATTCATCACTTATTTTCAGTATTAAAAAGCACGAGGGCATTGTGAAAAAAATATATGTCTCCTCACCATAAACAATAAATGCTGGCTAATCAGCCTTATCCTACCATGAACGCAAACAACACCAAAGCCATGTTTATGATCTGACAGTACCAAGAACAAGGCTGATGGGCACCACAAGATATTTTAAAGCACAAGACAGGGCACCTTGGTGGCTCAGTTGGTTGGGCATCTGGCTCTTGACTTCGGCTCAGGTTATGATCTCACAATGGTGGGTTCAAGCTCTGTGTCAGACCACGCTGAGCACAGAGGCTACTTGGGATCCTCTCTCTCCCTCTCTCTCTCTGTCCTTCTCCCATTTGTGCTTGTGCACGCTCTCTCTCTCAAAAAATAAAAAAATAAATAAATTTTTAAAAAGCACAAGATGCAAACCAGCAACCAGTGGATAAGGCTTTGTTTTTAGTTTTTTCCCTAAAGAGTGTTTCAAATGTGGTTTCTATTTTTCATTTGAACTAGTTACATGTAGAAATTGGGAGATTTCACATACAGATCTGGATTGACAGATTCTCTTGAAATTGAGAGGATGTGGCAAAGCTGGAATCACATTCTTACAAAGCAACAGTTGACTGCAGCTTGTTCATGGTCCTTGTGCTCAGCCAGGGAGGCCCTCTGGACCCTCCTGGCTTGTACCAGCCACCTGGGTCCACAGGCATTCACAGGCTTCCTACCCTGGAACTTGTTCTTAAATAGTTAAAATGAATCAATAACAAACAAGGTGAGCAGAATAAACTTCTCCAGGCTTACAGAATTACAGTTTGAGGGTGATATCTGGCTTGGCTGCCTATGGACTACTGAGAAATAACTAGCCACATAGCAATGAAATGGAGCACCTGATTCTTACTGCCTGTCTTCTGGGAGAGCCAGTCTCTCCATTCCTGCAAAACAGAGTGATGAACCACTCCACCCTCTTTCAAACAGTTTTACATATATGCATACGTATATACATACAATATGGTATGAAAGTCAATCCTGATCACACTGTTATGGCTTGTTACTGAGGATCCATTTTTTTGGAGCAGGAAGGGTACCTGGGAGGATAAGGCTAGTGGTATATTCCAAAATGAGAACCACCATTCATGACATATTTTTGAGGCACAAAAGATATACGCAAAACACAATGACTGTATTTTCTTCAGAGAAGGGATGATCTCCACCCTAAATTACAGAACATTTATAAACTCTATAGGGCATAATGTTACGTGATCAAAATCTCAAGTTTACCTACAGTGGTTACGGTCTAGGAAAATAGGAAAAATAATTAAAACAAATGCATACCCCACCCTCATCACTACAGAAAATATAAGACATAAAATCACTATCCTGTATTTATCACCTCTCTTTTCATTTTTGCCCCTGTAGGTGTACCCAAAAAGAAAGGCTCTCTCAGGCTCCGTTACAAAGTACTCTGGTACACAAAACTAGGACTTGGGACTCCTAAACAGCCTTGACCTGTGGTGTTTTTCAAAGAAGAGAAGTTGTTGAGGTTTGGAACTAATAGAATGTCCCAACAGAGTGGGACAGAAGTGATAGTGCTATGGTTAATAATATAAAATAGAACCACACTAAAATTTATAGAAGGTCTGAAACCTCTGTGGCTAATTCTCATCACCAGATATCTATGAAATCCCAGTCATACTAGACTTAGTATCTTAAAATGAAAATAAATTACACAAACATGTTACCACTAATTATCTCCAACTATATACTATAGTAAGCTTATTATGATTATGAATTAACAATACAGAAAAAATTCAATAAGATAGGTGTGTGCATCCTACATTATAACTTCTAAATGTAAACATCTATGGGCAGGACAAAAACCCACAAAAAAGAAAGGAACACAAAATCTTTAAAATTTTCCCACTGATCCATCAACTGATGAATGGATAAAGAAATTGTGGTTTATATACACAATGGAATACTACGTGGCAATGAGAAAGAATGAAATATGGCCTTTTGTAGCAACGTGGATGGAACTGGAGAGTGTGATGCTAAGTGAAATAAGCCATACAGAGAAAGACAGATACCATATGGTTTCACTCTTATGTGGATCCTGAGAAACTTAACAGAAACCCATGGGGGAGGGGAAGAAAAAAAAAAAAAAAAAAAGAGGTTAGAGTGGGAGAGAGCCAAAGCATAAGAGACTGTTAGAAACTGAGAACAAACTGAGGGTTGATGGGGGGTGGGAGGGAGGGGAGGGTGGGTGATGGGTATTGAGGAGGGCACCTTTTGGGATGAGCACTGGGTGTTGTATGGAAACCAATTTGACAATAAACTTCATATATTGAAAAAAAATTTTTTTCCCAGTGAATATAAGGATCAAAATGTGAGTGCTCTTGACCTGAGAAATTGTTATCAGACAGTCTAAACCAATGCTACTCCATGTTTAGAGACAACTACAGACAGGGGAAAAAAAAGTGATTTTATTTAATCATTTTCATTTCATAAGACTGTTGGGGCTGGGGGTGGGTATAGGGAGTTCTAAGCCTCAAATCTTAATGTTGATTGATTAAATTAAGAACATTTGTGTTAGGTCCTGTCTCCTGCCACCACAGGAAAATGGGCCAAACTCAGGAGTAATTGCACATTGTAAAGCTATCATTTTATTTGTTTCGTTTTTTAATATTTATTGTGCACTCACTGTAGGCAACTTGCCAAGTCCTCAAAAATACAAAGCTTTACAACACACAACTTCACCATCAAGGACTATAGAGATGGATTAACTATAAAAACAATTCTGTGGAAACAAGTGGGAGAGAACACTAATTTGGGTGAGAAAAAGATGACGCTGGAGGGTTTGGGATGGATATTTCAGCATAAGCAAAGATTCAAAGATGTCAATATATGATCCTCAAAAGAATCCCCTCTCCCTTAGCCCCCATGCCTGGAGCTATCTTTTACCTCTGCCTCTTCTATTTCTATTTTTGCCACTTCATACTTTCAGCTTATTCAACTCCTTCACCTCTAGTTCACCCACCTTTCTACCCGCTACAACTTTTCTGGGGGGCATTTTAGGAAAGCTACTTTGTATTTTAATGCTTTCAATTTAAAGCTATCACTTTTGATATACAATTATTTTGGGGAAACGTAAGATATTCTCTCAATATTTATGTCTTTAAAATTAAAAACATAAAAAAGGTCTGGCAAAAGCCCAATTTACTTGTCAACAGATTTGTTAAGTAAGGGTGGCAACTCGTCACTTCTTTTGGAGAACAAAGATTATCAGAATAAAACACATGTGAGTCACATGTATTTTAGTGACTAAATACACACAAATCTGCTTAAACCACAGATAAACATATTTATATTGAATGTTCTGTAATGTCATTTACTCACTTTCATGCACCTTTAAAACTCTGTATCAACACTTGAGAGACCTTTCTTTTCTTTCTCTTTACTTCCTCCTCATTTCCTTCCCCATTTTTTTCAGAATTCCAAATTCCAGACTGCAAATTTCCTTCTTATAAGTGAAAAACAAAATAAAAGCACACATATATGGAAATGTGTTTGAGGCTCAATTTGCATTCCTTCTTAGACGTTCAGCTCAATAAAATAAAAGAACCAGAAATTGTATGGTAAGAAAGAAATGCTATCTTGATACTACAGAAAGAATGTAATCCATAACCACCGTGAAATGATGAAGAAAAAATAAAAGAAATTTGACTTAAGCAAATTTCCTCCTTCTCTTGACCTTCCTAAACCCCTCAACTTCGGTCATTCTTTCAGGTAGATACCCTAGAACCAAGTGGGATGTCTTGAAAAACTACCAGATATACACTGAGCAGAACACAGCACTGTCTCCCACACAGGCAAGATAAGCACAGCCAGTTTTGACACATAGCGAGGGAATGGGTGTTAGGACATGGAACCATGGTGGATGATTTTCCCTCCCTTAGATCCAAATAGCAAAATGTGCCAAGGGCCAGAAATTTGGATGGAAGAGTCTAAGTAAAAGATGAAGATAGAAAATTTAATGTGTCTCTTAGAAGCTTGGTTGATAAATTCATACTTTCCCCCCTATTCCTTAATTTCCTATTTATTTAAGAATTCAAAACCTTTTACATGAGCACTCAACTTAAACTGACTAGTAGAACACAGGAGATGCTTCTTCTTTTATGATCTAATTCAAAGATTCCATCCGTTGTTCTCATCTGCCCCTTACCAGCAGAGTAATATGCCAGGCAAGTTTTTAACTTGGGCTATAGCCATGTTATCCAAGAGGCAAAATGAAGACAGTAATACTCATCTCAACAGGGTCACTGTGAAAACTGAATGACAAAATAGACGTAAAATAGATTCTGCAGCACCCTTACACAAAATATAAGTTTTTAAAACTGAAGTTTAGCATCCAAAATTTTCTAGGGCTTTATGCTGCTGCCCATGACAAATGTGTTGTTTGTTCAGTAATGTTTTTCATCAAAAAATTTTTTTCTGGAAATATAAGTTATACAGATCATAATCACACATTCAACCCATGGGATACATTAGCTTTGTTAATGAGCAGTCTACTTAAAATTTAATTATTACATAAAACCCTGTAATAGGTTTTCAAATCACTGAGCCATGTGATCATGCATGCTTATTACACACTCATTTCTTTAACTATTTTTTCTAATTGGGTACAGAATCTTTTTCCAGTTAATTTTTCTCATGGTTGAAAATTCTTATTATATCAGGATGCATATTTTAAGTATTCTCAACTGTGTATTGATGGACACTCAGAAGAAGCTGTCACTAAATGACAAATTATGTGCCCATGATAGCAACTTCAATCCCTTTACTTTGTAAAGTAAGGGATCATCCTCATTACAGGCATAAAATTATGATAAAAGTAGAGAAATTTAAAGGAATATAGAATAAAAAATATAATATCACCAATTCTATTTCCATAAGACTTGAATATTTAGGTACATTTAGTTATGTATGCTTTCACCATGTATGTAGGTATTTAACTCATGAGTATATAAGTCTTAAAAAATCACTGCCACTATCGATCTGCAAGCCTTGCCTCTACCTCACTTATTTATTCACTTATCCATGACGATGCTAGGCCATAAGAAACCTGCAGCCTAGCTGGGAAGAAAGGCAGGTAGAGCAATGATCACCGGAAGCTATGACAAAGTGCACTGTGGAAGCAGGAAGAGTACTAGGGTGATGAAATACCCAAATCCTAACTCTCAACTAACAACTACACTGTGTCTCATAAGGAAGGAGGGGAAGGCAGTAATATACTCTTTCCAATATTTACCACTCTAAGATTTTCTGAGAAATTCGCGCATATTCAATCTACATAAAAAATATTTAATGTTGTTCGGAGGTACTTAAAAGTACAATAAATGACTATTTTTGCCAAAGGAAGACTTAACGGGCAAAAAAATTTCTTCTATTCAAGCTTCACTGGAAGCCCAGCCAACATAACCCATTGCAAAACAATGCCCCAAAGAAATGTTCATTTTATAGCTTTTTGATAACATGTTTGGTTTTAAATACTTAATATGTGTCTGTAAAAGTATATGTTTATGATTTATTTGCTTTATGTATTTTTTATACTATAGAATAGGTTCCCAGACCTAACTGTTCCATCATTACAACTCTGACCTATGACCATTACCCACTGACTAGCCAGGTTATGATGAGTACACAGTGAGCAGCTGAGGACAGGCATCCTGCCAGATTTTAGAAAAGCATTAATGAATAAGAAAGACAGTGATTAATCACAAAAAAAGAAACATTATCAGACATTAGCGAAGAAATCACATATTCCAACAGACACTAAGGCCTTCTTTAAAACCTTCATCAGTATCCACACAAACTAATCACCTTGGTTACATGTTGCAATGAATAGGAAAAAAGTTATCTTCTGATGATCTAATGAGCTAGTTATACGGCAAGATATGTTTGTTCACTCATTTACACATATGCAAATTAAATATTTGGGGAAAAAATTAGATTAAATATGTATAATTTTCGTGCAAAACTGTTCTAATCTTTAGCTTCCTATATACTTACTGCATACTGAACACAACAGAGTGAATGCATTTCTGTGATTGGAAAACAGATAGTAAATGAGAAAAATAATGAGAAAGAACCATTCCTTCCAATAAATGAAGAAATGAATAAAATACTTTTAATATATCTTGATGATATACATCTGTTATCAGGCACTGCATTTTTCCTGCTTCTTAATCCACCTTTCCTAATTTTTAATTCATATATGTGACTGAGAAAAGCACTTTCTGAATATATGTTTTCTTCGGTGGTAAAACCGAATACCTTAAATGACACAGCAGAGTCCATATAGTGTGTAGTATATACTTGTCTGGTATGGTTAGGTGAGTCGTGGTATTTCAGTGCTATCAGTATCAAGCACTGTTTGCAATCTGAAGTCTTAAAACAAAAAAACCATATCCCTGAAAAATAAAACAATCCTCCAGATTCACCTAACATGCAAAGACAAGAGAAGCATTCCTCACTCTGTTCAGAACCTACATTGAAACTTATCTGAATGCACTTGGCCCTGGCTGGCAGCAAGACAGCAATTTTCATCACTGAATGACTTAACAGAACACTGTGTTCCTGACACAGGCACACACACAAAAAAGGTGCTGAGATCCATGCATGCTAAAAAGAACCTCAGCTTACATTTTAAACATAATTTTTTAAATATAATTTAACTTTTAAATATAATCATAAAATTATGATTTTTAAATTCATAAATTTTTAAATATAATCATAAAAGATACTTAAATACGATTAGTAATTTTCAGTGTTTGGTACGTATTTATTTCAGGTAACTGTTTTATCCTTACTCCATTTGGGTCACTTTCAGTGTTTCCCTGGACAATCACTGGAACCCTCCCCCAACCACAACGAACCCACGCTCTGGCCTTCCTCCTGCACTTCATCCTCTAATAACGTACCTGGAAAATTCCAAAGCACACTGAGCTGGCATATTAGGGAGGGACAGCAAGTAAATCCAGAAGCAATGTATTGAGTCACTTCCGCAAAAAGCCCTGAAGAAAGATGTGGGCCACAGTTCTTTCTCTCACGCGATGTAGTCAAAACAGGTAAGAGTAGTAAAGTTACGTCATTCCCAAACAGGTTATGTTAAATCATCTGCAAAGGCAAGATGCAACTAAAACACAATTTGGCAGGGAGTCTATACACTTTCTCTGTGAAAAAAAAAATTAGTCTTTTTCTTTAATTTTTGCCATCCTCCTTTTCTCCTGCTCCAAAATCCAGCTCTCCAAAAATGCCATCCAGTATACCACTAGGATAGTTGACTCTCATCCTTGGCTAAAAGCAGTCCACACTCACCTCATACTTTGGGGGAAAGCTACCCATGTCCTAGTGTGTTCAGAGTGAACAAGACTGAAACCACAAAACTGTCAGCAGTCTACACAAAGTAACTAACAAAATGACAAACGTTTGGTTTTTTTCACCCTTAAACAACTTAGTTTTCAGTCTTACTTCTTTACTACTTCTACAGGCCTCAGACCTGTGTAATTAACACATATTTGGAGGGAAAATATTTCAAAGTCATACAAATATATCCTGTTTCTCATTAATTTTAACACTCATTGATGGATCTTGCCTTCAGCAATTATTACTGTCATAAACTAAAGGATGATTTTCTATTTCCTTCATTCCTTCTACATTTGTTGGAATTCTTCTCTAAGGAAAAGCTGGGTTTTTTTACTGTTAATTTATTCAATCATGTATCTGTATCAATATGTATTCATGGATATTTATTTTATTTTGTGGGTTATAATCCAATATTATCATTCTTTATTTCATTGCTCCAATCATTCCAGCTTTGGCCCCACAAAACACTTTCAGATTAAATGGGTCCTTTGGATCTTCCCCTCCCAACGTTTTCTGAACACTTCCTTATTTCCTGATAATACAAGATGTGTCAGGCAGTTTTTATATTTTCTCTGCCATGGTCACAGCTCCATTTTACCAAGGAGCCCTCGTTTGATTCACTGGAGTATGCTTTTGGAATCCAAGAACTAGGCACTAAGTGTGCTTGTTGCTCACTGCTTCTACGCCCCCTCAGTGGACAGACATAGGAAAGTAAACATACATTTATTTGTACATTGCTTGCTTAAATATGTCTACCTGTACGTATATATGTATATGTGTGTGTATATAAAGCACATAAGTTCACACTGATAGACTGAACTCCAATACAGCACCACAGAATTCATTTTAGTATTTCCCATTGCTTATCTGTAACTTCATTCTTCCCTGGCTCTCAGTTTCTACATTGTGATATATATTTACTTATTTGTTCAAACAACAGTACATATGCAACGTGCTTTCAAAACTGCCAAGCCATGAAGCTATGAGAAACAAATTTACCAACTAGAATAACATGCTTGTATATAGTTTTTTGTCTTTAGCCTTACAGAAGTTCACCCAAGACTGCTTTACAAAGTTACTTAGGTAAGCTTCCTTTTCCTCAAACCCTTCAGTGAAGTTATATCATCTACTACAGTCCATATCTGTCTTGAGTTCCCCCGACATACCCCTTATTTCGTTGATTTATTTAAATGTGCATAGAGTAAAATTCACTCTTTGGGGTGCATAGTTCTGTAGGATTTAACAAAAGTATGTGCCCACTGTTACAGCACATAAAGGACAGTTCCCTAAAAGCTCATGTTGCCCCTTTGCCATCAATCCCTTAGTCTAACCTTTGTCAACCACTGATCTGTTTTCTATCATGACAAAATTATAATATACTTGGTTCTGACTTCTTTCACTTAGCAAAATACATTTAAGATTCATCCACATTGTTGCATGGATCAATAGGTTTTGTTTTGTTTTTTGTTTTTTGGTTTTTTTTGGTTTTGTTTTCTTTTAACTGAGAATATTCCATTGGCTGAAGGACTTCTGGGCTAATTTCAGTTTGGGGAGGCTATGAGCAAAATTGCTCTGAACTTCCATGTTCAAGATTTTGTGAGAACCTAAGTTTTCAGTTCATCCGGGTAAATGCTTAGAATAAAGAGTGCTGGGTCATATGGTGAGTATGTCCTTAACATGTATGTGTGTATGTGTTTATTTATTTGAAATGTTTGACATATAACATCATTAAATTTAAGATATACATGTTAATTTGATACATTTATGTACTGTAATGTAACTGTCATTGTAGCAATAGTTAGTACCTCTACTAAATCCCACACTTATAATTTCTTCTTTTTGTCATAGGAATAATCAAGATGTTAGTCACTTAGTAAGTTGATGATTATAATACAATATGGTTGTCTATTCACTAAACTGTGCATTAGATCTCCAGGCCTTATTTTTGATCTAGTTACAAGTCTGTACCTTTACACATGTCTCCTATTCCTCCATACTCCAGCTCCTGGTAACTACCATTTCACTCTGTTTTTGAGTTTAGGTTTTTTTAGATTCCACATATAGGTACTATCATGCAGTATTTGTATTTTTCTATCTGACTCATCTCACAGGCACAATGTCCTCAAGATCAATCCATGTTTTGACAAAAGGCAACATGTCCTTATTTCTTGTGGTTGAATAATATTCCATTGCATATATGATACCACATCCTCTTTATCCATTAAACTGTTTCATGGGTTAAGTTGTTTTCCATCTTGGCTACTGTGAATGCTTGAAGTAAACACTGGAGTGCAAATCTCTCTGATATTCTGTTTTCATGTCCTCTGGGTGTATACCTAGAAGTGGAATTATTGGCGCATATAGATTAATTTTAACTCTTTGAGGAATCTCCACACTGCTTTCCACAGTGGATGAAATAATTTACATTCCCATCAACAGTGTACAATGGCTCCCTTTTCTACACATCCTCACCAACACTTGTTATCTCTCATCTTTTTGATGACAGCTATTCTAACAGGTGTGAGGCAATAGCTCATTGCGCTATTTGATTTGCATTTTCCTGATGATTAGTATTCTTGGGCATCTTTTCATTACTTGTTAGCCATTTGAATGTCTTCTTTACTTGGAAAAATGTCTCTTTACTTCCTCCGCCCATCTTTTAAATCTAATTGGTTTCTGTTGTTGTTATTCTTGAGCTGTAGGAGTTATTTTTTTTATATTTTGGATATTGGCCCTTATCTGATGTGATTTGCAAATATTTTCTCCCATTCTGTAGGTAGCCTTTTCATTATGTTTAGTATTTCTTTTGCTGTGCTAAAACTTTTAAGTTTGAAGTAGTTCCAATTATTGATTTTTGCCCTCGTTATTTGTGCTTTTGGTGATATAGCCAAAAAATTGTCGCCAACCAATGCTTCTTCCCTGTATTTTTTTCAAAAAGTTTTATGGTATCAGGTCTTTTTTTTTTTTTTAATATTTATTCATTTTTGAGAGACAGAGACTGAGTGGGGTTAGAGAGAGGGAGACACAGAATCATAAGCAGGCTCCAGGCTCCAAGCTGTCAGCACAGAGCCCGATGCAGGGCTCAAACTCACAGAGATCATGACCTGCGCCAAAGCCCAACGCTCAACCAACTGAGCCACCCAGGTGCCCCTGGTATCAGGTCTTATATGTAAGTCTTTGATCTATTTCAAGTTAATTTTTGTGAGAAGACAGGGATTCAATTTCATTTTTCAGCATGTGGCTATCCAGTTTTCCCAAATCTGTAAAAGAAACTATCCTTTCACCATTAGGTATTCTTGGCTCCCTTATGTAATATTAGTTGACTTATCTAATTATGGCCTCTCCATTCTGTTCCATTGGTATGTGCCTATATTTATGCTAATACCATAGTGTTTTAATTACTAAATGTTTCTAGTATAGTTTGAGATCAGGAAGTGTGATGCTTCTGGCTTTGTTCTTCTTTCTCAGGATTGCTTTGACTATTCAGGGTCTTGCTCCATACAAATTTTCGGAAATTTTTTTTCTGTGAAGAATTCCATTGAATTTTGATAGAAATTGTGTTGCATCTATAGATGACCTTAGAGAGTATGGACATCTTCACAATATTAATTCTTCCTACCTAGGAACACAAGATGTCTTTCTACCTGTTTTTGTCTTTTTTTTGATTTCTGTAAACAGCTTTCTTGTCTCATCTTTCATTTCCTTGGTGCAATTATTCATAGATATATTATGTGTTTTGGTGCTATTGTGATGGGATAGTTTTATTTCTTTTGCAAATGTTTCATTATTAGTATATAGAAATGCAACAGATTTCTGTATGTTGATTTTGTATTCTGCAAGATTACTAAATTCATTGTTTTGTTCCAACAGTTTTTTGGTTGTGTCTTTGGGATTTTCTACACATAAAAATAATGTCATCTGCAAATAATGACAAATTTACTTCCTCCTTTTCAATTTGGATACTGTTTATTTCTTTGTGTTGCCTAACTGCTCTAGCTAGGGCTTCCAGTACTATACTGACTAACAGTGGTAAAAGCTGTCTTCATCCTAACATTGGAGCTTTTCACCACTCAGTATGATGTTAGTTGTGGGCTTGCTGGCCTTTATTATACTGAGGTATGTTCCCTTTATACATACTTTGTTGGGAGTTTTTATCATAAATGATGTTGTATTTTGTGAAATGCTTTTTCTGCATCTACTGAGATGATTGTCTGATTTTTGTCTTTCATTTCATTATTGATTTACTAATCTGCATATGTTGAACTATCCTTCCATCCTAGGGATAAATCCCACTTCATCAAGATGTACAATCTTTTTAATGTGTTTCTGAATTTAGTTTGCTGTATTTTGTTGAGAATTTTTACATCTACACTTATCAGGGATATTGGTTCATAACTTTTTTATATTGTCCATATCTGGCTTAGTGTTAGGGTAATGCTTGTCCTCACAGAATAACGTTGGAAGCATCCTTTCCTCTTCAATTTTTTGGAAGAGTTTTAGTAGGTTTGGCATTAATTCTTTTAAATGTTTGGTAGAATTTGCCAGTGAAGCTATCTGGCCCTAAGGTTTTCTGTGTTGTGAAATTTTTGATTATGGCTGTAATCTCTTTATTTGTTATTGGTCTGTTCAGATTTTCCATTTCTTCCTGATTCAGTCTTGGTAGGTTTGCTGAGACATATCAGTTTCTTCTAGGCTATCTGATTTCTGTCATATAATCATTCATAGTAGTCTCTTAAGACCTTAGTTATTTCTTTTTTTATTTAAAAACATTTTTTTACTGTTTGTTTATTTTTGAGAGAGGGAGAGACAGAGCACGAGTGGGGGAGGGGCAGAGAGAGAGGGAGATACAGAATCTAAAGCAGGCTCCAGGTTCTGAGCTGTCAGCACAGAGCCTGACGTGGGGCTTGAACCATGATCTGAGCTGAAGTCAACTGCTCAACTGACTGAGCCACCCAGGTGCCCCAGGACCTTAGTATTTCCGTAGTATCAGTTATATAATTCTCCCAATTTCACTTCTAATTTTATTTACATGCATACCTCATTATATTGCACTGCATTTTATTGCACTTCACAGATACTGCATTTTGTAAAGATTGAAGGTCTGTGGCAATCCTCTGTCAAGCATCTATTGGCACCATTTTTCCAAAAGCATTTGCTCACTTCATATCTTTGTGTCACATTTTAGTAATTCTCACAAATTCAACCTTTCTCATTAGTTATAGTTTTTACAGTGATCTATAATACTGATTACGACTCACTGAAAGCTCACATAATGATTAGCAACTTTTAGCAATAAAGCATTTTTAAATTAAGGTATGTACAGTTATTTTAGACATAATGCTATTTATTGCACATTACACTGCCAGTATACTGCAAACATAATGTTTATATAAATGTCTTGAGAAATCAGAAAACTCATTTGACTCACTTAATGGCAATATTGGTTTTATTGCGGTGGTCTGGAACCAACGTTGCAATACCTCTGAGGTATATCTTTATTTCAGTCTTCTCCTTTTCTTACTCTAGCTTAAGTTTTGTCAATTTTATCTTTTCACAGAACCAGCTCCTTAGTTTCACTGGTCCTTTCAATTATTTTTCTGACCTTTATCTCATTTATTTCTGCCATGCTATTTATTATTTCCTTCCTTCTGCTAACTTTGGCTTAATTTGTTTTTATCTAGTTCTTTGAGGTACAAAATTAGGTTGTTTATTTGAGATCCTTCTAATATTTAACATATGCACGTTGCCATAAACTTTTATTTCAGAACTGCTTTTGTAGCATCCTACAGGTATTGGTGGTTGTGTTTCTATTTTCATTTATTTTGAGATAATTTTTTTGGTTTCTTCTTTCACTCACTGGTTGTTCAAAAGTGTGTTTAGTTTCAACATATTTGTAGACTTTCAAACTTTTCTCTTGTCAATTTCTAGTTTCTTTCCAATGTTGTCTGAAAAAATAATTTGTATGATTTCGGTCTTCTTAAATTTGCTAAGACTTGTTTTGTGTCCTGTCATTATGATCTTAGAGAATGTTATGTGCACTTGTGGGGACTGTGCATTCTGTTGCTGTTGGGTGAAATGTTCTTTACATGCCTGTTAAGTCCATTTGGTCTAAAGTATGTTTCAATTCCAATGTTTTCTTGTTGATTTTCTGTCTGGATGATGTATTCATTGTTAAAAGTTAGTGAAGCCCCGACTATTATTGTACTGTTGTTTATTTCTCCCCTCCAATCTGTTAGTATTTGCTTAATATATTTAGGTGCTTTGAGGCTGGGAGGATATAAAATTATACCTTATATAACGAAACTTTTATTGTGATAAAATGTCCTTTGTCTCATTATCATTTTTGGCTTTAAATATATTTTGTCTGACAGAAGTTTGGCTACTCCACTTTCTTTGATTTCCACTTGCATGGAGTATCTTCTTGCATTCCTTCACTTTGAGCTTATGCGTGTCTTCAGAGCTGAAAAGGCAGCAAATGGTTGGGTCTTGTTTTTTGTTTTGTTTTGTTTTTTACTCTTCCAGCCACTCTGTTCCATTTGATTGGTGAATTCAATCCATTTACATGTAGAATGATTACTGATACATCAAGAATTACTACTACCATCTAATTGTTTCTTTTCTGGTTGCCTTATAGCTCCATTTGTTCTTTCTCCCTCTGTAACTTTGTAAATTGGTGGCATGCTCTGTCCCCCACCTCTGGTGGGTTTTGTTTGTTTGTTTGTTTTTTGGTTTATGTTTTGTGAATCCACTCTTAGATTGTTGCTTTGTGGTTACCATGAGGTTTACATAGAACCTCTCAAAATAAAACAGTCCAGTTTATGCTGAAAGCAACATATCTTCACTTGCTCATAAAATCTTCATCCTTTTATTCCTCCCCTTTCATATTTTTGATGTCACAATTTACCTCTTTTTATACTGTGCATTTGTTAACAAATTATAGTTAACTGTAGTTATTTTTAAGACTCTTTGCCTTTAATCTTATACTATAGTTAAGTTGTTAATACATTAACCTATTACAGTATTGGAATTTTCTAATCTGACTATATTTTCATCTTTACTAGCATGTTGTATACTTTCATATATTTTCTTGTTGAGTAGTATCTTTTTTATTCCATTGGAAGAGCTCCTTTCAGCTTTTATTTTAAGGCAGTTCTAGTGGTGATGAACTCCCTCAGCTTTTGTTTCTCTGAGAAAGTCTTTATCTTTCATATCTGAAGGATAACTTTACTAGATAGAGTACTGGTGGCTGTGAATTTTTGTCTTTCATCACTTTGAATATGTCAGTCCTCTCTCTTGGCCTTCATGGTTTCTGCTGACATATCTACTGATAACCTAACAGGGATTCCTTTGTAGATTATACTCTTTCCCCCTACTTCTCCCCAGCTGGCTTTAGTAGGCTTTATCTTCGATTTTTAGTAGTTTCATTACGATATGTCTTGGAGAAGGTCTTTTGGCATTAATAATCTATTAGCTTCTTGAACTTAGATGTTCAAGTCTTCCCCCAAGCTTGCGAAGTTCTCAGCTATTATTTCCTTAATTAAATGTCTACCCCCTTCTTCTCATCTCCTTCTGGAATCCTAATTATTTTGATGTTTAACTTTTGATTGAGTCCCATAAAATCACACAGGCTTTCCTCATTCATTTTCATTCTTTTCTCTTTGTTCTCTTCTAACTAGTTCTTACTAAATTCCTACCCTATAATTCCTTTATTCAATTTTCCATTTGCTCTACTTTATTACAGACACTAGTTATTGTATTGTCCACCTCATTCACAGAGTTCTTCAGCTCCAGAATTGGCTATTGGTTCTTCTTTATGGTTTCTACCTCTTTTGTAATGAGTTCATTTCTTCTTCCTAATGTCATTGAATGGTCTTTCTGAGTTTTCTTGTACCTTGCTGAATTTCTTCAATACAATTATTTTTAATCCTTTATAAACTAGGTTATAGTATTTTGTATGTTTGGGTTCAGTTAGAAAATTATTGATATCTGGCACAAAAACAGACACTCAGATCAATGGAAGAGAATACAGAACCCATAAATGGACCCACAAACGTATGGCCAACTAATCTTTGACAAAGCAGGAAAGAATATCCAATGGAATAAAGACAGTCTCTTCAGCAAGTAGTGCTGGGAAAACTGGACAGCAACATGCAGAAAAATGAACCTGGACCATTTTCTTACACCATACACAAAAATAAACTCAAAATGGATGAAAGACCTCAATGTAAGACAAAAGCCATCAAAATCCTTGAGGAGAAAGCAGGCAAAAACCTCTTTGATCTTGGCCACAGCAACTTCTTATTCAACACATCTCCAGAAGTAAGGGAAACAAAAGCAAAAATGAACTATTGGGACCTCATCAAAATAAAAGGCTTCTGCACAGCAAAGGAAACAATCAGCAAAACTAAAAGGCAACTGATGAAATGGGAGAAGATATTTGCAAACAACCTATCAGATAAAGGGTTACTATCTAAAATCTATGAAGAACTTATCAAACTGAACACCCAAAAACCAAATAATCCAGTGAAGAAATGGACAAAAGACATGAATAGACACTTCTCCAAAGAAGACATCCAGATGGCCAACCGACACATAAAAGAAAAAAATGCTCAACCTCAGTCATTATCAGGGAAAAACAAATCAAAACCACAATGAGATACCACCTCACACCTGTCAGAATGACTAACATTAACAACTCAGGCAACAACAGAAGTTGGCGAGGATGTGGAGAAAGAGGATCTCTTCTGCACTGCTGGTGGCAATGCAAATTGGTGCAGCCACTCTGGAAAACAGTATGGAGGTTCCTCAAAAAATTAAAAATAGAACTACCTTACGACACGGCAACTGCACTACCAGGTATTTATCCAAGGGATACAGGTATGCTGTTTCAAAGGGGCACATGCACCCCAATGTTTATAGCAGCACTACAACAATAGCCAATATATGGAAAGAGCTCAAATGTCTATCGATGGATGAATGGATAAAGAAAATATGATATATATGTATATATATATATATACATAATATATATATATACATATATATATATTTACATATATATACACACACACATACACACACACACACACACACATACAAACAATGGAGTATTATCTGGCAATCAAAAAGAATGAAATCTTGCCATTTGCAACTACGTGGATAGAACTAGAGGGTATTATGCTGAGTGAAATTAGTCAGAGAAAGACAAATTTATGACTTCACTCAAAGAGGACTTTAAGACACAGAACAGATGAACACAAGGGAACAGAAGCAAAAATAATATAAAAACAGGGAGGGGACAAAACATAAGAGACTCTTAAATATGGAGAACAAACAGAGGGTTACTGGAGAGGTTGTGGGAGGGGGGGATGAGCTAAATGGGTAAGGGGCATTAAGGAATCTACCCCTGAAATCATTGTGGCACTATATGCTAACTAACTTGGATGTAAATTAAAAAAATAAAATTTTTAAAAATTAAAAATTTAAAAATTTAAAAATATAAAAATAAATAAAATACATTGGAAAAAAGAAAATTAATGACATCTGGTGATTACATATATCCCCCCCTTTTTTTTCAGTACCTTATATTTTTGTGTTGCTGTTTTCACACTCTAAGTATCTTTATTGGGGGAGGTACCTGGCTGGCTCAGTCTTGACCTTGGGGATGATAGTTTGAGCCTCATGTTGGGTGTAGAGACTACTAAAAAATAAAATCTGAAAAAAAAATTTCAATAAATAAATAAAATAAAGTGTCTTTGTTGGTTATCTTTAGATTAGGTTTCTGTTTCTTGGTGTTGCTTCACTGGGGTTTCCTGGATTTATCATGGATAGATCTACTCCACTCTTCTTGCTCCCTCTTGTGGCAGAATTTCTAACTTTCGTGTTTCTTCCAGTTCTTATAACTCAGCAGCCTGGCTGCAAGAAATCTCTTTATTTTTCAGAACGCAGTGTATAGCCCAAATTTGCGGTTTCCCCCCCTGCCCACTAACCCTGGTTGATTTTTCTGATACCTGCTCTCTTTTTTTTAATGTTTATTTATTTTTGAGACAGAAAGAGAGAGACAGAGCATGAGTGGGGGAGGGGCAGAGAGAAGGGAGACACAGAATCTGCAGCAGGCTCTAGGCTCTGAGCTGTCAGCACAGAGCCCAATGTGGGGCTTGAACCCACGAACCGTGAGATCATGACCTGAGCCGAAGTCGGACGCTCAACCAACTGAGCCCCCCAGGCGCCCCTGATACCTGCTGTTATTGCCACACTTACAAGTACATTTCAAAGAGTTGGCTGCATAGTTGGGGAAGGTGTGGGTTTAGCACTCAGGGCACTGGGGGTGACTGTGTGCCTGGTGGGGAGACCCTCAAGTGGAATACTTCATAAAAGCTGGTGGGGAATTCCCACTGAAGTACTGAAGCAAATAACAAGAACTACGTTCATCGAATACTCTGTGATATTCTTATCTGCTTCCTTCTCTTTCTCCTCCCTCCCCTCTCACCATGGAGGTCCTGCCTCAAAGTAAGGGTGCCTGTATAGAGAAATGGGTTTAACTGGCTGCAACACACACAACTGGGATAGCTGTGTATTCACTCACCATTTCACACTTCCAGACAGCTTACCAGTGTCACCTTGAGGAGAGAGGAGGCTCTGGCAGAGTACCTGTCCTTTGCATGCAAACTTGTCTCTGTACAGCTCTGACACTGTGCTGGAATGTCCTCTCAAGCAGACAAAATTTCTACAAATGTTTTTTTGCTCATGGGCATCTGCCTAGGTAAGCAGTCTCCAGATTTTTTCCCTGGCCAGGCAAGTCAGAATGGGGCACATGCACTGACTATCTTAGATCCATAGTCCTTATGGAGGTCTTGTTTATTTTCAGATGCACAGGTGGGCTAGAAATCTCCCAGGGCCCTGCGCATGGGTGCTGGAGGCACTTGTGCTTGTGAATGGATGTCTAATTACCTGTTAAAATAATTTGTTAAAATTATTTTGTTAAAAGTAAGGAAGAATGACCCATATGCCCATGGTGCTGACATTACTCATTAATATATCCTTAACTTTGTAAGAAAACTGCCATAGTGTTTTCCAATATAGCTGTATGACTTTGTATTCCCAAAAGCAATGTATGAGCACTCCAGTAACTCCTCAGTCTCATCAGCATTATGTGTTGTCAGTTTTTCTGGTTTTTATTGGTTTTTCAGCCATTCTAACACATGTGTTGTAGCAAGTGTATTTTACACATGTGAAATCACATATATGAATCTTAGATCTTATTTTCTCCTAGAGAATCAGAAGTTCAGATAACACTGTATCAGCATTCCTATGAGGCAACAACCAGTTAGAACTACTGCTACCTTTATATAAACATATTCTTTCCATTATATCACAACCCTACCACTCCCAATTGTCTATGTCAGTCTGCTTCACATATTCAAGTTATCTGTCTGATCTGCATTGCCACCTGAGTTTGAGACCCACATACAAGTATTGGTGGAAGTCTAGTGTGCCACACCCAGCCAAACCCCCAAAACTTAAATCCACATACTCAGGTCCCTTCACAATCTTGTCCCAAACCACTTTTATAATTTCATCTTGTAACATCTCCATCCTAGAATCTTATACTCTAGCTTGCAATGATACTTAAATACACTTCTCAATCCCTAACTCTTATGCCTCTGAATCCCATATTTCCTACTTTATGAAATCTTGCTCAGTCTTCAAATCTAACTCTGTTTCCTCTCTGAATTCACCTAGTTTCTGCACATTTCTTTTGATGGCTGGGACCTTAATAAGAATCAATTTATTAAAAAAGTTATTTCTCAAATGCTATACAATTGCTTTCAAATTTAAACTTTCACTTAAACCAGTAATCCTCAACCATAATATGATGTAGGATGTGGTCAACAGCAGTGAAGTAATGTAAGATACAGCCATTATTAATATAGTTCAAAGGTTTACATTTGTCCCCTTATTTAAGAAATTAGAATAGAATCACATCACATATTCTCCCTTACATTCCAACAGGCTTTCTTGAGTAACAAAGTCAGGCATGAATTATTAGCTAGTACCAGGAACGCACATAACTTTGAAAGTATGGTACATAAATTATATTAAGTGTTATCCTTCATATGTATCAAATTTAAAAAGTAGTTTAGAACCACCATTCTTAGCCATTATACTATAAACATTTCCACAAGTAATCCATTTCCATTCAGAGTTTCTTCTTGGGAATATGTAAATTCTCTTTGTTATAATTTACTTAATCTCTCTTCATTCAAATTTCATTCTTTAAGATGGGGATGATAATAATAGCAAAGTTCCTGGATTATTATTAAAAAAAAAAAACAAATAATATACATGAAATGACCTAGCAGAGTGTTTGCTACAGACAGATTAAATATGTAATAAATGTACTAGGAGCATTTTATTTTCCCTCCACTTCATCAATTCATTGATTCAGTCAACATTTGCTGAGTGTCAACCACATGTCAATCTCTGTGCTAGGTATTAAGAATGACAAATAAAACAAGGGTCAGACTAATGAAGGGATTTAATCTCTTCCTGAATACAAAAAAATCTAACTCTCAAATACCTGGAAGCCAAAAATAGTGGAGATAATAAGACCACTTTTATTTTCCTCTTTATTTCTTAGTTTTAATACCATCATCAAATTTTTATATTGGAAATAATTTATTTAGGGAAACCTGTACAGTGAAGATACTATATCCACAAATACTATAAAGCAGTTTTAAAAAGTGAAGAAAACAAAGATCTAACCTAACAAAAAACAAATCAAGGCTACAATCTTTAAAACATTTCCTAATTGAGGAATTAACAATAGATAGCATAGCATCCACTTAATTAGACATAATATCAAATTACTAGCATAACAAAGTTAGGATAGCTAGATAATGATCCTGGAGTGCATATGCCTTAACAATTTCCAATCAATGGAACCCTAGATGAAACCAATAAATGTATTCTTTACAACTTACCTATACATTCTGAAATGTCTGTTCATAAGTATGACCAGTCTGGTTTTATGAACATGAAAGGATTAGGCCCACAATATTATGTTAATACACTATTGCCTAATG
This sequence comes from Panthera tigris, assembly GCF_018350195.1. Taxonomy (NCBI): domain Eukaryota; kingdom Metazoa; phylum Chordata; class Mammalia; order Carnivora; family Felidae; genus Panthera; species Panthera tigris. The sequence goes on along the minus strand of NC_056676.1, from coordinate 696,000 downwards.
GTAGAAAGGAAAGGTAGGCAAGAGAGACATCTGCACTAAAGATAAGTAAATATTGCAAAGCCAGGAGGCATAAGAAAGGCTGTTATTGCCCCAGGGGCACCTGGGAGGCTCAGTCGGTTAAGCATCCGACGACTCTTGATTTCTGCTCAGGTCATGAACTCGTGGTTTATGAGACCAAGCCCCACATCAGGCTCCATGCTATCAGTATGGGATTCTCGCTTGGGATTCTTGCTCTCCTTCTCTGCCCCTCCTCCACTTATGCTCTCTCCCTTCTTCTCTCTCTCTCTCAAAATAATTAAATAAACGTTAAAAAGGCAATAACAAGAAAGGGAATTTACAATGTATTCCCAAAAATATCTTTAAAAAATACAAAATCAAGGGGCGCCTGGGTGGCTCAGCCAGTTAAGTGTTGAACTTCAGCTCTGGTCATGATCTTGCACTTCATGAGTTCAAGCCCTGCTGTGCTGACAGCTCAAGCCTGGAGCCTGTTTCGGATTCCATGTCTCCCCCTCTCTCTGCTCCTCCCCTGTTTGTATGCTCTCTCTCGCTCTCTCTCTCTCTCAAAAATAAACATTAAAAAAATTTTTTTTAAATATAAAATCAAGACTTATTTCAAAGAGAATAGAGGATAAATTAGGAACATGAGAAAGAAATTCTAATTTATGCTTGCATTATGACTAGATAACATATAGAAGAAACTCTAGAAAGGAAAGCAGTGAGGACAAAGAAAAATCCATGAGGTAGCCAATCCACTTCTAATGCTGGACTTCCTCTTTGTCCAGATAACTCCTGGGTCTTTTAGAGTTTACTTTCCTAATATTCAGATGATTCTAAATGAAACTAAGCATATAGAGAAGTTCAGGTAAGATGGCAAAGTATGAGGAGGCTGAGCTTACCCCATCCCAAGAATACACAAGATAATAGCTACATATATGCAACTAACTCTGAAAACAACCTAAAGACTAGCAGAACAGACCTTCCACAGTTGATCACACAGAAGAGGCCACAACGAAAAGGGTAGTAGGGACAGAGACAATGTTGGGAACCAAACCTTCTGCTGAGACTAACCAAAAGTGAGAGAGCCACAACAAGCACAGAGAATCAAAATGATTAGGCCCCACACCAGGGACCCCAGGCACTGGGGACTGGCACTGGAAAGACAAGTCCTCATAATATCTGGCTTTGAAAAACAATGGGGCTTAACTTTGGGAGCTTATAAAATCAGCAGGGCTTAACTCCAAGTACTTTAAAATCATAGAGCTTAACTATGGAAGAACCAGAAGTTGATAGGAAACTGAGTACCCAATCTTAATCAGCTATCATAATAAATAACTTGGCCCAAGACACAGCACAGAAGCAACAGTTTGGAAAGGACCTGGGGTATATATGAAGGAGACCTGTTTATGAAATCTCAGAACATGAGCTGGAGAGGCAGGGATCTTCAGATCTCCCCAGGAACAAAAGGGCTGGCAGGTGCCCTTTCTCTTCCCCTCCCCCAGCCTATATAGCTAAACACTTGCAGGGGCCAAAGTGAACACTCTCCATTTACCTTGCAGATCCACTGCATCCAACATGATGAATTCTGTAGGCTTCCTCCAAAGTGGCTTCTACCCACCATACCTTGTAAGCAGTTATGGCAGAGACCAGTGTAACTCCAAAGTGACTCTTGCCCTGGGAAGAAGGGAAGATAATTCCACATACCAACATACCTGTGGTTCCATCAGCCAAGCCTCTTAGCTGGGTGCACAGGGATTATGCCCTGCTATTTGGTGAGCCCAAAACTGTGGCAGAGAGGCTGCATACAGACACCTAATCTGACTGCTGGCCCTCCACACATCAAGGCGGTGGTAGCTTTAGACAGGCTTCCCAACAGCACAGTGATCAAACCCTACCCAGTACACCCAAAGCAGGCAAAGTGGATCACTGCAGCTGCCTGGGCTGAAGGCAAATGCAACTTAGCCACAACAGTAGGGCACAAGCAGCCAACACAGGAAACACCCCTAAAGCACCAGGTTCTAGTGACCAGAGGGGATTGCACTACAGAGCACAATTGGACTTCTACACAAAGGCACTACTACATCACTACAAACATGAAACTTACAAACATCACAATGACTCTAAACCCATATCTTTCTATAATAACACTGAATGTAAATGGACTAAATTTTCCAACCAAAAGACATAGGATATCAGAATGGATAAAAAAACAAGACCCATCTATTTGCTGTCTACATGAGACTCATTTTACACAAAGGCACTACTTTCCAGACCAGGATATGTAGCTGACCTCACTAATACATTGAAACTGACAGAGAGTTAGACAAAATGAGGACACAGAGGACTTATTCTTTCCCAAATGAAAGAATAAGACAAAATCACAACAAAAGAGCTAAATGAAATGGAAATAAACAACATGCCTGATAAAGAATTTAACATAATGTTCATAAAGATGCTCACTGGAATTGACAAAAGAGTGGATGAACTCAGTGAGAACTTCAACAAAGAATTCAAAAATATAAAAAAAAGAACCAGTCAGAGATAAAGAATTTAAAAACTAAAAGAAAAAGTACCCTAGAGGGAATCAGTAGCAGATTAGAAGAGGTAGGAGTCCAAAACAGCAATCTGGAAAACAGGATAGTGAAAAGCAACCAAGCTTAAGAATGAAAAAGATAAAAAATAATAACAGAAACAAGAAAAGGCTAAAGAAACTCAGAGACATCATCAAACAACATTTGCACTATAGGGGTCCAAGAAGAAGAGACGAAAGGAGGCAGAACACTTCTTTGAAGAAATAATAGCTGAAAATTATCCTAATCTGGTTGGGGGTGGGGGGGAAGGGTTGGGGAGGAGGGGACAGATACCCAGGGCCAGGAAGCACAGAAAGCCACTAACAAGATTAACCCAAGGAGGTCTACACCAAGACACATAATAATTAAAATGTCAAAAAATAATGATAAATAAGAGAATTTCAAAAGCAGCTAGAAAATGAAAACAATTACATACGAGGGAAACCACATAAGGCTATACACTGATTTTTCAGCAGAAACTTTACAAGCTGGAAAGGAGTGGCATGATATATTCAGAGGGCTGAAAAGAAAAACCCAGCATCTAAGAATACTCTTACTACCAAATTTATCATTTAGAATAGGAGAGAAAGAGTCTCCTAAACAAACACAGGTTATAAAAGTGCATCACAACTAAACCAGCCTTACAAGAAATGTTAAAGGAGGGGCACCTGGGTGGCTCATTCAGTTAAGCATCAACTCTTGGTTTCAGCTCAGGTCATGATCTCACGGTTCATGGGTTCAAGCCCTGCATGGGGATCCATGCTGACAGTGGGGCCTGCTTGGGATTCTCTCTCTCTCTCCCTCTTTCTCTCTCTCTCTCTCTCCCTCCCTCCCTCCCTCCCTCCCTCTCAGTCCCTCCTGGCTCATGCACCCTGTCTCTTTCTCAAAATAAATAAATAAACTTAAAAAAAAAAAAAAGAAGTGTTAAAGGAAATTCTGAGTGTAAAGAAAAGGCCCTAAGTATAAGAAAATTATAAAAGACAGAAATTTCACATGTAAAAGCAAACATATAGTAAAGGTAGTAAATTAGTCACTTATAAAACCAGGATGCAGGGGCACCTGGGTGGCTCAGTCAGATGAGCGACCGACTTCAGCTCAGGTCATGATTTCAGGGTTTGTGAGCTCAAGCTCCGCATCAGGCTCTGTGCTGATAGCAGAGAGCCTGGAACCTGCTTCGGATTCTGTCTCCCTCTCTCTCTGCCCCTCCCCAACTCATGCCCTGTCTCTGTCTCAGAAATAAACATCAAAAAAAATTTAAAAAAATAAATAAATAAAGCCAGGATGCAGCAGAAAACAGAAAAATAGTCAATCATATCTACAAAAATTAGATACACAAAAAGATTTAAAATATTAAGGGGAAAGTAAATTTCCCCAGATTTTAGAATGTGTTCAATCTTAAGCAACCATTAACCTAATATACATGTTGTATAGGAACACAATGGTAACCATAAATAAAAAATAAAACAAATAAAAACCTTTAGTAGATAAGCAAAAGAGAAAGGAAGCTAAGCATAACACTAAAAAAAGAAGCCATCAAACCACAAAAAAAGAAAGCAAAAGAAGGAACAAAGAAATACAAAAATAACCCAAAAACAGATAACAAAATATGGCAATAAGTGCATACCTATCAATAATTACTCTGAATGTAAATGGACTAGATGCTCCAATCAAAAGACACAGGGCAACTGAATACATAAAAAAACAAGATCCATCTACATACTGACTACAAGAGACTCACTTCAGACCTAAAGACACATACGACTAAAAGTGAAGGGATGGAAAAACATATACCAGGCAAATGGAGACAAAAAAAAAAAAAAAAAAAAAAGCTGAGTTGCAATACTTGTATCAGACAAAACAGACTTGAAAACAAAGTCCAGGGGTGCCTGGGTGGCTGAGTTGGTTAAGTGAGCAACTTTGGCTCAAGTCATGATCTCACGGTTTGTGAGTATGAGCCCTGCATCAGGCTCTCTGCTGTCAGCACAGAGCCTGCTTTGGATCCTCTGTCTCCCTTTCTCTCTGCCCCACCCTGTTCATATTCACTCTCTCAAAAATAAGTAAACATAAAAAAAAAAAAAAAAAAGTCTTCATAGGAAGAGCCATATAAGGACACTACATAATGACATAGGGATCAATCCAACAAGAGGATATAACAATTATAAATATCTATGCACCCAACATAGAAACACCTAAATATGTAAAGCAAATATTAACAAAGGGAGAAAATTACAGTAATACAATAATAGTAGGGGATTTTAACATGCTACTTACATCAATAAATAGATCATCCAGACAGAAAATCAATAAGGAAACAATGGCTTTGAACAACACATTAGACCAGATGAACCTAAAAGATATATATAGAACATTCCATCCAAACAGTAGAATACACGTTGTTTTCAAGTGTACAAAGAACACTCATTCTCCAGAATAGATCACATTACTCCACAAAACAGGTCAAAATATTCAAGAAGACTGAAATTATAACAAGTATCTTTTCTGACCGCAATGGTATAAAACGAGAAATAAATCACAAGAAAAATTTGGAAACAACACAATATAGACAGGCAAAACAACATGCAACTTAACAACTAACAGGTCAGCCAAGAAATAATTAGAAATTTTTTAAAAAGTGCATGGAGACAAACGAAAATGAAAATGCAATGGACCAAATCTTTGGAACACAAAAGCAGTTCTAAGAGGGAAGTTTATAGTGATAGTGGCCTACCTCAAGAAAAAAGAAAAATCACAATAGACTAGCCCTCCACCTAAAGGAGCCAGAAGAACAAACAAGGCCCAAAGCTAGTAGAAGGAAGGAAATCATTAAGATTAGAACAGAAATAAATAAACACTAAAAAACCCAATAATAGAAAATATCAATAAAATCAAGAGCTACTTCTATGCAAAGATAAACACAATTAATAAACCTTTAGTCACATTCATCAAGAAAAGAATGAGACAAGACTCAAATAAATAAAATCAGAAATCAAGTAGGAGAAATAACAACCAACACCACAGAGATACAAAGGATTATAAGAGAATATTATGAAAATTTATATACCAAAAAAGTGGACAAACTGGAAAAAAATGGATAAATTCATAAAAACATAACAATCCTCAAAAACTGAATCAGGAAGGGGCACCTGGGTGGCTCAGTTGGTTAAGTGTCTAACTTCGGCTCAGGTCATGTTTTATCTCATGGATCGTGGGTTCAAGCCCCATGTTGGGCTTTGTGCTGACAGCTCATAGCCTGGACCCTGTTTTGGATTCCGTGTGTGTGTGTGTGTGTGTGTGTGTGTGTGTGTGTGTGTATGTGTATGTGTGTGTGTGTGTCTCTCTCTCTCTGTTTCTCCCTTACTTGTGCCCTCTCTTTCTCTCAAATAAATAAACTTAAAAAAAAAAAACTGAATTGGGAAGAAATAGAAAATTTAAACAGACTAATTATTAGTAATAAAATTGAATTAGTAATAATTAAAAAAAAATTGTCAACAAAGTCCAGGACCAGGTGGTTTCACAGGTGAATTCTACCAAACAAAAAGAGGAGAAAAAACTTGTCAGATTCATTCCAAAAGGCTAGCATTACCCTGATGCCAAATTAAACAAACACACTATGAAACAAGAAAACTACAGGTTGTTACCTCTGATAATCATAAATACAAAAATCCTCAACAATATATTAGCAAACCAAATTCAACAATACATTAAAAAAATCATTCACTATGATCAAATGAGATTTATCCAGGGATGTAAGGGGGGGTTCAATATTTGCAATTCAATCAATGTCACATTAATGAGAAAGGATTAAAAACATAAGGTCATCGACATAGATGCAGAAAAAGCATTTGACAAAATATAATGCCCATTCATGATAAAAACTCTCAAAAAAGTAGGTAAAGAAGGAACATACCACAACACAATAAAGGCCATATACAATAATGGCTAACATCATACTCAATGGTAAAAATTTAAAGCTTTTCCCCTAAGTCAGGAACAAGACAAGGATGTTAACTCTTATCACTTTTATTCAACATAGTACCGTAAATAGTTGCAACAATCAGAAGAAAAAAAAAATAAAATGCATGCAAATTGATAAGAAAGAAGTAAAACTGCCAATATTTGCAAAAGACATGATACTACATACAAGAAAATATTAGACTGTACAAAAAAACTGTGAGAACTGATAAATGAATTTAATAATGTTGTAGAATACAAAATTAATACACATGAATCTGATGTATTTCTATATGCTAGTAACAAAGTAGCAAAAAGAGACATTAAGAAAACAATCCCATTTACGATTGCACCAAAAGAATAAAATGCACAGGAACAAATTTGACCAAGGAGGTGGAACACCTATCCTTTTAAAACTATATGACACTGATGAAAGGAATTGAAGACAACACAAACAAATGGAAAGGTGTACCACATTCAAAGACTGGAAGAAATATTGTTAAAATGTCCATACTATGCAAAGCAACAACAGATTCAATGCAATCACTATCAAATTAGTAATAGTTTTTTTTTTTCCACAAACTACAACAATCCTAAAATTTGTATGGAAACACAAAAGACCCCTAATAGCCAAAGCAATCTTAAAAAAAAGAACAAGGCTGGAGAAGAAGGCTTGTATTAGATTCCAAGATACACTACAAAGATGCAGTAATCCAGTGTGGGACTAGTACAAAAACAGACATATAAGTCAATGGAACAGAATAGATAGCCCAGAGATAAACCCAAACCTACAAGTACAATTAATCTATGACAAAGGAGGCAAGAATATATAAAATGGGGAAAAGACAAGCTCTTGAACAAATGGTGCTGTAAAAACTGGCCAGCTACAGGTAAATCAATTAAACTGGACCACTTTCTTATACCATACAGAAAAAATAAACTCAAAATATACTAAAGACCTAAATGTGAGACATGAAAACATAAAAATCCTAGAAGAAAAAGTAGACAGTAGCTTTTCTGACATTGACCTTAGCAACATTTTTCTAGATAAGTCTCTTGAGGCCAGGAAATAAAAGCAGAAATAAACTATTGAGACTACACCAAAATAAAAAGCTTTTGCACAGTAAAGGCAACCATCAACAAAGCCAAAAGGCACCCCAGGAAATGGGAGAAAATATGTGCAAATGATATATTCACTAAAGAGTTAATATTCAAAATATATAAAGAACTTACACAACTCAATACCAAATAAAACAAACAATCCACTTAAAAAAATGGTCAGAAGACTTTAATAGACACATTTCCAAAGAAGACATACAGATGGCCAACAGGCACATAAAAGGATACAAAAATGCTGATTCAAAGGGGCACATGCTCCTGAACCCAAGTATATCAAAGAATTTTAAATGTTTTCAAATCCAAGTATTCTAAAAAAGATTAACAAAATAGAATATTTATCTCAGCAATTACCTTAACTATGAAAAAAATTATGAAAGAAACTTCCATAGTAATATTACAACTTTTTGTGCCACTGTGCCACTGTGCATACTTTTATAAGATATTTATATTTTAAAGTATTTATCTAAATGTGTCATAATTCTCCATATATATCTCCAAATGAGTATATAAAACATAATGAGAAATCAAAAAGCAAACAAAAATTTCAAGTTCACTAAACTTTTAAAAATACTTATCAAAACAACTATTGCTACATTCTATGTCTGTTAAATGAAAAAAAGAAAGAAAATTATTTTCACTGCCACTTCCAACCTAGAAGAATAGGGCTGATCTATGGTGCTTTCTGGTCTTACCCACATACTTTCGGGGATTTCCTTTGTTGAGGGCACTGAATGGGTTAAGATTTAATGAAATTTGGAGTTGCATACATTAGTGGATATACTTTATTTTAAAAATCATAATATTCTATATAAAAATAAGTGTACAGAAATCACTTCCTAACTATATAAAATCCTCCTCCTCATGCAAAATTTTGGTATGAATAATAGACTTCTCTAATATCCAGTTGATCAAAGTAGCCCAAAATGAAAGGACCACTGCCTTTGGGCAAACATACAGAACATTCTTTCCCCCAAATGTTCAATCGGTTAGTACCTATTTACCTTTCACTTGGATCCAAAGCCTCATTCTCTGGAATGCCTTTCTAGTCACTCTCAATCTATTGAAATGCTTTCTTTGCTCAACTTTTCTACATCTCTCCTTTGACTATAAATCCCCTAACAATCATCTGTGTATTATTCATTTCTAAATAATACTTATTGGTATAATAAAAATGCCAAATAAGATATGTAACAGACATAGATGGATAACAGGATAAAAAAAATACACAAACAAGGAGAGGTTACAGAAAAATACTTATGATGTGTCTGATACCCTAAGGCATAAGTTCATTCACAGTCCTGTCTCTATTCTCACTGGTTCTACTCTAAGGAAATAATTAACAAGAAAACAGATAAACACACATATATATTATATACACATACACACGTGCACACACACACACACACACACGTGTATGCAGACATATTTAATAACAGTGAAAAATGGAAAATTCAGTCCAATAAATATTAATTTAACAATTATTTATTAAGTACCTTGGGGCTGGGAATAAAGTACTGAATAAAAATGGACAAATTCCCCACTCTTATGAAATTGATGCTCTAGGGGAAAATATATTATACAAATAATTTCTTAATTATAGTGAGAGAATAATGGTTAAGTTAAAAATGGCTTATTAATGTACAACAAGTATTTAGAAGAAGCCAAAAACTGAACTTGAGACACTTGGTCATATCATCCCTCCAGAACTTCCAGGCATGTAAGACAATGCCCCAAATATATGCATTCACTAGTCAAGCCCCATGTCCCCTTTTGTGATACAAACTGTTCATCCAGTTGGAAAGTAAAGAATGAAGGCATAACAAAATTTTAACCATCACTAAAAATGACACACATGAAAATGGGAAAAAACCCACAAAATTATACCACAACTAGATTATAATTATGCAAAGACTACATTTATTCATGGATAAAAATTAAAACAACAGTAAAAGAATATAAATACTTATGTTACACTCAAGAGCTACTGAAATTAAACTTTTTTTGTTTTGTTTTAAATAAAAACAGTGGGTTGCTTGTATCACCCCTTTAAATAGATCCTAAAAATGGTAAAGAATACCTATTTTGTGGTTGTTTAAATAAATATCCATTTTCATAGGCCTCAGTATTAGATCTAATGATCTTCAGATGAATGAGAAAAATGTGGAAATCATTAAGAAAAATAAAAGCTAACTTCATAAAAAGTATTATGGATAATTGTCACCTTCAAATATTGGTTTTTCTCTGGTTAAAATCACAGAAACATCATGGGTAAATTAATTATCAACAGACATGGTTTATCAGTTCCCAATAAGACCATGACCAGTTAGTTCTTGATGAAAAAAAATGATAAGTTAATGCTAAATAGGATCATGGTAAATAAGCTCTTGATAGGAATATGGTAAATTAGACACAAGAAGTAATCTTATCAAAGCACAATCTGAAATATTTTTGGTTTCTTTTTTATTTTATTTAAAAAAAGTTTTTTTAATGTTTTTATTTATTTTTGAGACAGAAACAGAGCATGAGCAGGGGAGGGGCAGAGAGAGAGAGAGACACAGAATGTGAAGCAGGCTCCAGGCTCTGAGCTATCAGCACAGAGCCCGATGTGGAGCTCAAACTCACAGAGTGTCAGATCCTGACCTGAGCTGAAGTCGGACGCTCAACAGACTGAGCCACCCAGGCACCCCTTTTTTTTATTTAAAAACAAAGGGGGGGTGGGAACCTGGGTGGCTCTGTTGGTTAAGCGTCCGACTTCAGCTCAGGTCATGACCTCATAGTTCGTGGGTTCAAGCCCCTCTGTGCTGACAGCTCAGAGTCTGGAGCCTGATTTGGATTCTGTCTCCCTCTATCTCTGCCCTTCCCCCACTCACGCTCTGTCTCTCTCTAGCTCTCTCTCAAAACTAAATAAACATAAAAAAATTTTTTTTTAAAAAGGGGGTAGTAATGGGGCGCTTGGGTGGCCAGTCATTTGAACGTCAGACTTCGGCTCAGGTCATGATCTCGCAGTTCCTTAGTTTGAGCCCCGCATGGGGCTCTGTGCTGACAGCTCAGAGCCTGGAGCGTGCTTCGTATTCTGTGTCCCCCTCTCTCTCCGCCCCGCCCCTGCTTGTGCTCTGTCTCTCTCAGTCTTTCAAACATGAATAAACATAAAAAAAAAAAAATTTAAAAAGGGGGGTAGTAGTAACAAAATTTCTAAAGTTCTAAAATATAATCCCATGATATTATGTCAAATATTAATTACGAGTGGTAAATCTCCTACAAAATGTTTAAAATAGAAATAAGCAAAATACTACATTTGAAATTATTTTAGCATTTGTGTTAAATCTGTAAGTCTATTGAAGGTTGTAATTATTAATATCCTATAATAGTTCCTTTTCTCCATAGTCCAGGACCCCTCACAGGCACTCACACTGAGATAAGGTTCACAGATCTAGTTAAGAAAATTTTTACTTCTGAGGGGCTCCTGGGTGGCTCAGTGGGTTAAGTGTCTGACTTTGGCTCAGGTCATGATCTCACAGCTTGAGGATTCGAGTGTCGCATCCGGCTCTGTGCTGACAGTAAGGCACCTGGAGTCTGGAGCCTGTTTCAGATTCTGTGTCTCCCTCTCTCTCTGCCCCTCCCCCTCTTACGCTCTGTCTCTCTCTGTCTCTCAAAAATAAATAAACATTTAAGAAAATTTTTACTTCCTCACAGTGAACAAATCACCCACGAAGGTTCACTCTTCATTCAAAGTAATACTTTTATGTAAAGTAGAACAATTCAAGCTCAATTGATTTTATTAGTTCTGTCCTTTACAAACATTCCCTATTCTCAGTTGGCTACAATTTAGGTTAAAAGCATGCCAGTGCTGATATCCCACCAACAACTTGGATCATATCTATTAAATGTACCCTTAAGCAGTGTTACCCTTAGGATATGGGGAGGCCATGGGAAAATAATTTTTATCTGTCTGAATAAATAATCTGATTTTTAAAAATCCATGGGCTCATGGGAGCTATAGTGATTCATCAATGAAGTTTTAAAATACTGGGTGGAAATACTTATTGCTTATTTATTGTCTAATCATATCCATGAATATTCTTTATTCATCTAAACACCATCTCTGTGTTCTTCATTATCATGTTCCTTCATTATTATATGCTATTCCTGATTAATTTTGTAACACCCACACAAGAAAAAGGTAACAATACTGTTGTTACTCAGGATGCCATGACTCTTAGGACATGTTAGCATTAAAACAACATACATCTGTTGAGTTCCTTAATACCATTTATTTAATGTTGGTTACATCATTACTAAGGACACTGTTATCTTTCATTATAATGTCTATGAACACTAATTTCCATTGTCTCTGTCAAAGTTTGTGAGATTTTTGTTTATTTGAAAATCTCAAGTCTTAACTAAATATACAAGAATGTATGAATGAGAACTTGCTTTCTGGTCATGTTAAATTTACTAACAGTAAACAGGATTTCAAAGCACAAAAGTAGAACACATCTTCTAACCACGTCTACTCTTAAACTCTTCACACCATTACTAGAATGTGACCTCTTTCAATGTGGAAAGCAAGTCTGCCTCTCACACATCACCACCAGGAGGAGGACATGGGTCTACTCACCCACAGGAGGCGTATGGGACAAGAGGACAGAAATTGAAAGGCTAATTCTAAAATACTCACAGAAATGCAAGAAACCTACGATAGCCAAAACAATCTTAAAAAAACCAACCAAACAAACAAAAACGCAGACTGAAGAACTCTTAACTTCCCAATTTCAAAACCTACCACAAACTATGGAATGAGCATAAAGATGCACATACATATGCACATACAGAATGGAATACAGAACCTAGAAATAAACCTCAAAATAAGGCTGTACATCTATGGTAACCTGATTTCTAACAAGTGTGCTATAATATTTAAATGGGTAAAGAATAGTCTTTTAAGCACACAATGCTGGGGCAACTGTATATCCACACGCAAAAGAATAAATTTGGACCTACCTAACACCACCTGAAAAATCAACTCAAAATGGACCACACATCTACATTTAAGAGCTAACCCAGGGGTACCTGGGTGGCTCAGTCAGTTGAGCATCCAACTCTTGATTTTGGCTCAGGTCGTGATCTCACGGTTGTTGGATCGAGCCCCGCAATGCTGAGTGAGCATGGAGTCTGCTTGGGATTCTCCCCCTCTCCTCTCTTTGCCCTCCCTCCCAAATAAGTGAACTTCAAAAAAAAAAGAGCTAAACTCCAAAACCCTTAGAAGAAAATATAGATTAAATATTCATGACCATATATTACACAACGGTTTCTTACATATAACACAAAAAACACAACCACCAAAGAAAAATAGATAAAATAAACTGTTTAAAATAAAAACATCTGTGCAACAAAATACAGTACCAAAAAGTAAAAAGACAACTCTAGCATATGGGAGAAAATATTTCCAATCACATATCTGGTAAAGCTTATTTATATACACAATATATTCAGAACTCATACAGTTCAACACTAAAACCACAAATAAGCCAAGTGAAAAGTGAGTGAAAGATGTGAATAGACATATCTCCAAAACAGACATACAAGTAGTCAAAAAGTATATGTAAAACAATAAGCTAAACATCATTAGCCATTAGAGAAGTATAAATCAAAACCAAAATGAGATAACACTTCACACCCACCAGGAGCGCTGTTTACAAAAAACAAACAAACAAACAAACAACTTGGAAAGTGGGGAATAGCTGCTTTGTCAAGGATGTGGAGAAACCAGAACATTCATAAATTGCTACTGAGAAGGGAACATGGTGCAGCCACTCGAGAAAGCAATCTGATGGCTCTAAAAAAGGTTAAACATAGAGTAACCACATGAATCAGCAATTCCACTTCTACAGAACATAAAACAGATGGTCATAGAAAAACTGGTACCTGAATTACAGAGAAGCAGTATTCCTAACAACCAAAAAAGTAGAAAAAATCCACATGTAGATCAACTGAAAAATAGAATTTTTTTTTGAAAAAAGTGGTACATCTATACAATGGAGTATTCTTCAGCCACAAAAAGAATGAAGTACTAATACCTGCTACAACATAGATGAACCTTGAAAGTATGCTTAATGAAAGACCACATACTTTATAATTCCATTTACATGAAAATTTTAGAATAGACAAATCCATGGAGACTGAGTGTAGATTAGAGTTCTGCAAATAAAGAAAGGGAAGAATGGGGATTGACTACGAATGAGTATAGGGTTTATTTCTCAGCTGACAAAAATGTTCTAGAATTAGAAAGTAGTGATAGTTCCACAACCTTACCTGATAAATATAACTAAACACTTCTGAATTGTACATCTCAAAAAGGAATTTTTTTTGTTGTTTGAATTATATTTAAATATTTTAAATGTAAAGGTAGGTATGATGAAAATGTCTCATCAAATGAAAACTATCACTAAAGATAAACTATAAAGTACAACCAAATAGATATCCTATAGCTGAAGGGCACCTGGGTGGCTCAGTTGGTTAAGCATCTGATTCTTGATTTTGGCTCAGGTCATGATCTCACAGTTGTGAGATTGAGCCCCACAAGTGTGGAAACCACTCTGGATTTTCTCTTTTTCTGCCCCTCCCCTGCTCATGCATGCTCTCTCTCTCAAAATAATAAATAAACACACAGAAAAAGAAAGAAAGAAAGAAAGAAAGAAAGAAGAAAGAAAGAAAGAAAGAAAGAAAGAAAGAAAGAAAGAAAGAAATACTATAGCTGAAAAACACAATAACTAAAATGAAAAATTCACCAGAAGGGCTTAACAGTAGAAATACGCTGGAAAAAGAATTGATGAACTTGAATAATATAGATTATGCAATATAAAGAACAGATTTAAAAAATGAAAATAAACAGTCTGAAAACTATGGACTCTTTTAAATGCATCAGCATATCTGTAATGGGAGTACAAAGAGAGAAAAGAGATGAAGGAATAGGAAATATTTAATAATATTTAATACAAAATATACACCTAGGAAGCTCTAGAAATCCCAACAGGATAAATACAAAGACATACACATCCAGATGCATCATACTAAAAATGGTGAAAGAGAAAGAAAAAAATCCTAAAAACAATAAAAGAATCACTATCATATCAAGTGAACCCTCATATGATTAATAGCTGACTTTTCATCAGAAACAAAGAACACCAGAAGGAAGAGTGATGACACACTAAAAGTGCTAAATTAAAAACAAAAACAAAAACAAAAAAACTATCAACCAAAATTTTCATATACAGTGTAGCTATCAAATAAAGGGAAAATAAAATATTCTCAGATAAAAAGAAACTGATCAATGGTAGCAGACTCACATTACAAAGTATGTTAATAGAAGATATTTAGGCTGAAAGCAAGCGACCTCAGAACACACACAAACCCACATGAAAAAATATTGTCAATGAATTTTTAAAAAATATAATGTTTATTCTTTCTTTTAACTGATTTGAAAACCAAATGCACAGTCTGTATGTAAGTGTACTGCTGCACCTGTAACATATAGAAATGTAACAGATGTTTCAATAATAAGAAGATGGTAGATACAAACAAGCTGTACTGAACCAAGGAAATGTTCACCACATGATAAGGTGATTCCATGGAAACAAATGAAGAGAACAATAAATGATAAGAGAGATCATATTACACTCTGTAAATATATTCTTGCTCTCCTTTCCACTTCTATAAAATACATAAAACTACATTAATTCATAATTGAAAAAAGGTATTAATGGATTTGCAACATAGACAAATATATGTAACAATAACAGCACAATAAAGGGTGACAGGAAATAGAGCTATATGTATTTCTGTCTCACTGGAATAAAATTATTATATATCTGAAGGACATTCAGCTAAACTAATATATATATGGTAAACATTAGAGCAATCTCTGAGAATGTAAGAACACTTAGAGAAAAAAATCATTAAAGGAATTATGTTACAATAGAAAACATCACTTTCATGCAAAAAAAGAAATCAAGAAAAAAACAGAGAAAGAATTAAAAAAAACAACAACCCTAGAACATAAAAAAAATAAAAAGTAAAAGAGTATAGGGGCTTCCAGGGAAGATGGTGGAGTAGGCTCACCTTGGCCCACAGATACAACTAGGGACTACTCACATCACTGTATATAACCCAGAAAACAACCCAAAGACTGGCAGAATAAACTCCACAACTACATGTAGAGAAGAGGCCACATCAAAGAGGGTAAGAAGGGCAGAGACAAAGTGGGAAGCTAAATGAGCAGTCAGGACTGGAGCTGGGGGAACACCTGGGGCATGGAAAGAGAAAAGAAACAGACTCTCATATTGGGGTGCCCACAGGGGAAGACAAAACCCAGTACCATTTGGATTTGAAGACCAGAGACATCGAATTTCATGAGTTCTTACAACCAGCGGGACTTAAAACCTAGTCTTTAAAAATCAGCCAGCTTGGCTCCGGGAGAACTAGGAGGACAAGAAGAAACTGGGTCCCTGCCCTTAAATAGCATAACAAACAGTCCCCTGGAGATGCAGCCTAGAAGCAGCAGTTGGAAATGTGCCTGGGGCAAATGGAAGTGAGAGTTATTTACTAATCTCAGAGCCTGACCTGGAGGGGACAAAAATTGCTGGGAAATTCCTCCAGGAACAAAGGAACAGGTAGGTGCCACTTCTCTCCCCTACCCTCCAGTAGGCTTAAACATATGGTCACCTAAGGGACTTGCTACATAACTTGTCAGCACTACCACCCCACTCCCCCTTTTCCCCCCTACCAGAGCCCCTACTGTGCTTACATCAATTTACCCCTCTGGACAGCTTCATTCTGGGCATGGCAGGCCCCCTCTTGCAAAGGAACAACAACATACAAAGTTTCCTAGCACTGCCAGCCAACCCAATGCCAACTGCCTCCACCTCACCCCCCACCCTCCCACTCTCAAGGTCTGTGCTTCCTGGGATCGACCCTCTCCAATATGCATTTGGTGAGAGCCTGTAGAGTGGTGCCACAGGCCTGGCAGTGTGCAAACAGCCCCTGCAGTGGCCAAGACAACTCTAAAGTGACTCCTTCCCTGGAGAGAAGGAAAGATAACCACACACCAGTCAGAAAAAGGCTCCAGCAGTGGGCTGGAGGCATACAAGTGGTCTGACTACAGGTCCCGCACACCAATCAATCAATCACAAGAAAAAAAATCTGGAAAGACCACAAATATGTGGAGGTCAAATAACATGCTACAAAATAATGAATGGGTCAACCAAGAAATCAAGAGGAAATAAAAAAATACATGGAGACAAAATGAAAACACAATGGACCAAAATCTTTGGGATGCAGAGAAGCTATTCTGAGAGGGAAGTTTATAGCAATGTAGGCCTACCTCAAGAAGCAAAAAAAAGGGGCGCCTGGGTGGCGCAGTCGGTTAAGCGTCCGACTTCAGCCAGGTCACGATCTCGCGGTCCGTGAGTTCGAGCCCCGCGTCAGACTCTGGGCTGATGGCTCGGAGCCTGGAGCCTGTTTCCGATTCTGTGTCTCCCTCTCTCTCTGCCCCTCCCCCGTTCATGCTCTGTCTCTCTCTGTCCCAAAAATAAATAAAAAACGTTGAAAAAAAAATTAAAAAAAAAAAAAAAAGAAGCAAAAAAAAGCTTGAGTAAACAAACTAACCTTACACATAAAGGAGCTACACAGAGAACAAACAAAACTCAAAACCAATAAAAGGAAGGAAATAATAAAGATTAAAATTGACATGAACAAAATAAAAACTAAAAAAAGAATAGAACAAATCAATGAAACCAGGAGCTGGTTCTTTGAAAAAATCAACAAAATTGATAAAACTGTAGCCAGACTCACAAAAAAAAAAAATAAATAAATAAATAAAAGAAAAGAAAAGAGAAAGAAAGAAAGAAAGAAAGAAAGAAAGAAAGAAAAGAGGACTCAAATAAAAATCAAAAAGGAAACCGAGAAATAATTGGCACCACAATACAAAGGATTATAAGACACTATGATGCAAAGTATGCACCAAGAAATTGTACAATATGAATGAAATGGAAAAATTCCTAGAAACACATTACCTCCCAAAACTGAATCAGGAAGAAATAGGAAATTTGAACAGACCAATTACCAGCAATAAAACTGAAGAGTAATCAAAAACATCCAACAAACAAAAGTCCAGGAAAAGACGGTTTCACAGGTGAATTCTACCAAACATTTAAAGAAGAGTTTATACATATACTTCTCAAGCTATTCTGAAATATAGAAGGGGGAGGAAAACTTCCAAATGCATTATGAGGTGGCTGCATTACCCTGATATCAAAACCAGGTTAAGACACTATTAAAAAAGAAAACCACAGGCCATTATCTTTGATGAACATAGATGCAAAAATCCTCAACAAAATATTAGCAAACCAAATCCAACAATACTTTACAAAAAATCAGTCACTACAATCAAGTGGGATTTATTTACAGGAAACAAAGGCAATTCAATACTTGCAAATAAATCACTGTGATACATCACATCAATAAGAGAAAGAGTAAGAACCAAATGATCATTCCAAGAGATGCAGAAAAAGTATTTGAAAAAATACAACATCCATTCATGACAAATACCCTCAAAGAAGTAGGGTTAGAGGGAACATACCTCAACATAATAAAGGCCTTACATGAAAAACCCACAGCAAACATCATACTCAGGGAAAAACTAAGAGCTTTGCCCCTAAGATCAGGAACAAGACAAGGATGTCTCCTCTCACCACTGTTATTTTTACCATACTACTGAAGTCCTAGCCACAGCAATCAGACAAGAAGAAATAAAAGGCATCCAAATTGGTAGGAAGAAGTAAAACTTTCACTATTTGCAAATGACATGATGCTCGATCTAGAAAACTTGAACAACTCCACCAAAAAAACTGCTACATTGATAAATGAATTTAGTAAAGTTGTAGGATACAAAATCAATGTACAAAAATCTGAAGCAATTGTATACACCAGTAAGGAAGCAGCAGAAAGAGAAATTAAGAAAACAATCCCAATTATAATGCACCAAAAATAGTAATATACATAGGAATAAACCCAACTAAATGGAAATAAACTAATAAGGTAATAAGGAGAGGATGTAGCATGCAAACATAAACCAGAAGAAGGCTGTAGTGGTTGTAATAATATCAAACAAGAATAACTTTTAAAAAATATTACTAGAGGGGCACCTTGGCGCTCAGTTGGGGTAGGCATCTGACTTTGGCTCAGGTAATGATCTCGCATCGGGTTCAGGTGGGAGCCTGAAGCCTGCTTCATTCAGATTCTGTGTCTCCCTCTCTTTATGCCCCTCCCCATTCATGCTCTGTCTCTCTCTCAAAAATAAGACATTAAAAAATAAATGAATATTACTAGAAACAGAGGTACATTTTAAAATGATACAAAGTAGTTCATCAAGAAGATATAAAAATTATAAACATTTTTGTACCAAACAACAAGGATCAAAATATATGAAGCAAAAACTGACAACTGAAAAGGGAAAATAGTACAATAATTGTTGGAGACTTAACTACTCTACTTTGAGTAATGGATTAGAAAACTTGGCACAAGATCAATAAGAAAACAGAAGAATTTAACAGCATTATAATATCTATACATCTATAGAACTCTTTACACAAAAGCATCAGTATACACATTCTTTTCTTTTGCACAAAGAACATTCTCTAGGACAGACTATATATTAAGCACAAAACAAGGCTTGATAAAGGTAAAAGGACTGAAATCTATGTATGCTATTCAAACAAGAATGGAATAAAGTTAAAATACAATAACCACTAGAAATCTGGAAAAATTGCCAGTATAGAAAAAATAAACAACACAGTACTAAATAACAAATGGGTCAAAGAAAAGATGACAAGAGAAGGTAGAAAATCATTAGAAAGTAATCAAAATGAAGACACAACATACCAAAACTTATAGGAATATAGCTAAAACAAGCCTTATCAGAATTAACCTAACCCAATAAACCAACAGAAATTATAGTTTCTAGCTAGAAATGTATATATTAAGAAAAAGAAGAAAATTAGAAGGAAGGAAGGAAAGAAAGAAGGAAGAAAGAAGAAAGTTCTCAAATCCATAACCTAACCTTTGACTTTAAGAGCATATGAAACCTAAACTAAGTAGAGAAAAAAACAGAGAAGATTAATACAAAAATTAATCAAATAGTGAAGACAAAAATACTACATGTTAGCAAAAATAAAAGTTGATTCTTGGGAAAGATGAATACAATTGACAAACCTTTAGCTAGACAGATGAAGAAAAAAAGAGAAAAAGGTCAAATTGCAAAAATAAGGAATGAAAGCTGAGATATCAATGCTGACCTTACAGAAATAAAGAGTTAAAAAGATATAGCATAAAGACATGAATGCAAACAAATTAAATAACTTTGAAAAAGACAAATTCCTAGGAAAACATGAACAACCAAAACTGAATCAAATGGAAATAAAAAAATTGGGATAGAACTATAAGAAGTAAATAGATTGAATAAATAATTTTAAAACTTCCTAAAAAGAAAACCCTAGTATATATATCCTGTCTTCCCGGGTAAATTCTACCATTTACAGAAAATACCAATTCGTTACAAAGTCTTACAAAATTTCAAGAGAAACACTTCCAGTTGTGGGTTGGATTTTGTCTTGCAAAAATACATATACTGAAATCCCAACTCCCAGTACATCAAAATGTGACCTTAATTGGAAACAGAGCCATTGCAGATGTAATTAATCAAGTTAATATGAAGTTATTCTGGAATAAGGCAAGCTCATAACCCAATATGACTCATGTCATTATAAAACAAGGAAATTTGGACATACACCCACTGAGAGAAGGTCATATGAAGACTGGAATTTTCTGCCACAAGCCAATGAACTACCAGAAGCTTGGAGAGAGGATGGAAACAAATCTTCCACAGTACCTTCAAAGGGCTCTGCTGACACCTTGATCTTGGACTAACATCATATTTTGGATTACAAAACAAATCTATACTTTTAAAAAAGACTGAAATTATACCAAGCATTTTCTCAAACCACAATAGAATTACTAGAAATCTGTAACAGAAGAAAAAATAGAAAATTCATATATGTAGAAATTACATTTTTAAAAAATGTTTTATTTATTTTTGAGAGAGAGAGAGCACAAGCGGGACAGGGGCAGAGAAAGAGACGGGGATAGAAGATCCAAAGTAGGCTTTGCACTGATAGCAGCAAGCCCAATGCAGGGCTCGAACTCACGAACCATGAGAACATGACCTGAGCTGAAGTCAGATGCTCAACCAACTGAGCCACCTAGCCACCCCCGAAATTATACACTTTTAACCAACTTACATGTCAAAGAAGAAATCACAAGAAAATTAGAACACACATCAAGAAAAATGAAAATAATAACACAATATACTGAAACTTGTAAGATTCGGTGAAAGAGGTTTTCATGGGAGATTTAGCACTGCAATGTCTGCATTTAAGAAAAAGAAGAATAAAGATGTGAAATAAATAATCTAACTTTGTATCTTAAGGAACTAGAAACAGAAGAGCACACTAAACCCAAGGTTAGCAGAAGGAAAAATAATAAAGATTATATTAGAGGAAATTAAAATAGAAAAAAAAATAGAATTAATGACACCAAAAGTTGATTCTTTAGAAGATCATTAAAAATGACAAAATTCAGCTAGATCACCCTAAATAAATCAAATAAAGACAAAAAAGCAAATAAATCAGAAATGAAAATGGGAGAAGTACTACCAATCTCAAAGAAATAAAATGAATTATAAGAGAATACCATGAATCAGGACACCTGGTTAGCTCAGTCAGTAGAGCATCTGACTCTTGATTTCGCTTCAGGTCATGATCCCAGGGCCATGGGATAGAGCCCTGCATCAGGCTCTGTGCTGAGCATGAAACCTGCTTGGGATTCTATCTCTCCCTCTGCCCTTCCTTCTCCCCTACTTGCACTGTCTCTCCAAAAAAAAAAAAAAAAAAAAAAAAGAATACCACGAACAAGCTGTACACCAAGTTAGATAATCTATAAGAGATGGACAAATTCCTAGAAACATACACACCACCAAATGAAAACTAACTCAACAGAAAAATCTAAGCAGAATTATAACAAGTAGAAGTTAAATCAATAATCAAAAAGTGCTCCTGTTAAGAAATGCAAGGCCTAGATGGCTTCACTGGTTATTATTTCTACCAAACACTTAAAGAAGAATTAACAACACCAATCCTTCTAAACCCCTTCAGAAAACAGAAAAGGAAGGAAAACTTCCTAACTTACTCTATAAGACCAGAATTACCCTGATACAAAGGCCATACAGAGACCCTATCACAGAAAAAGAAAACTACAGATTAATATCCCTTAAAAATAAATCCAGCACCATACTGAAAGAATATGCACGATGATCATGCGAGATCCATCCCAGCAATCAAAGAGTGGTATATATATGAAAAACAATTAATGTAATACACTACATCAATGGAATGAAGGGGGTAAAGTAACATGATCATTTCAATTAATGTAGAAAAAGCACTTTACAAAATCCAACACCCTTTCATGATTAAAAAGAATCTAGGAATAAAAAGGAACTTCCTCAGGGTACCTGGGTGGCTCAGTTGGTTGAGCATCCGACTTCGGCTCAGGTCATGATCTCACGGTTCTTGAGTTTGAGCCCCACGTTGGGCTCTGTGCTGAAAGCTCAGAGCCTGGAGCATGCTTTGGGTCTGTGTCTCCCTCTCCCTTGGCCCCTCCCCTGCTCATACTCGGTCTCTCTCTATCTCTCAAAAAATGAATAAATGTTAAAAAAAAAAAAAAAAAAAGAAACTTCCTCATCCAGATATAGAATATTTATAAAAAACTCAAAAGCAATATCATATCCAATAGAGAAAAACTGAAAGCTTTCCCCTTGGGTGAGGAATGAGGTAAAAATGACCATTTTGCTACTTCTATTCAATGTTGTACTGGATATTCTAACCAAAGCAAACATGAAAAAAGAAATAAATGGCAAACAGAACAGAACTCTCTTATTTGCTGGTGGCATAATCTTGTATACAGAAAATCCTAAAAATCCATAAAAAAAGGGTATCAGAAAGAATACATGAGAAATAAATTTAAACAATGAGGTAAAAGGCCTATATATACATTTGAAAATTAAAAAAATATTGCTGGAGGGGTGCCTGGGTGACTCAGTTGGTTAAGCATTCGACTTTGGCTCAGGTCATGATCTTACAGTTGGTGTGCTGACAGCTCAGAGTCTACAGCCTGCGTTGGATTCTGTGTCTCCCTCTCTCTCCGCCCCTCCCCAGCTTGTGCGCACGGGCGCATGCGCTCTCTCTCAAAAATAAATAAACATTAAAAAAAATTTAAAAAAACATTGCTGGAAAAAAATCAAGGAGATCTAAACAAATGTTAAGACACTCCATGTTCATGGATTGGATAATTTAATACTGTTAAAATGGCACTATTACCCAAAATGATATATACATTAAATGCAATCCCTAAAACTTCCAATAGCCTTTTTCACCTAAATGGGAAAGCTGGTTCTCAAATTCATATGGAATTGCTACAGGCCCTGAATAACCAAAATAATATTGAAAAGAAGAACAAACTTAGAGGACTCATACTTCTCAATTTCAAAACTTACTATACAGGTACAAGTAATCAAAACATTCTGGTTCTGGCATAAGGATATACAGACTGTTTTATTGTTTTATTAAACAGAAATGAGAGTCCAAAAACAAACCAATACATCTACGCCAAATGATTTTATCAACAAGGGGTTCATGACTTTTCAGTGCAAGAAAAGTCTTTTCAACAATGAAAAGAATAGTCTTTTCAACAAATGGTGCTTGGACAGTAGGATTTTCACAGGGAAGAATGAAGGTGGATCCCTGCCTCACACAACACACAAAAATTAACTCAAAATGGACCAATTACCTAACTATATGAGAAAAAACTATAAAACTCTTAGGGAAAAAACACAGCTGTAAATCTTCAAGACTGTGAATTTGGCAACAAATTCTTAGATATGACACCAAAAGCGTGAGCAACAGGAGAAAAAATAGATAAAAACTGGGCTTAAAATATATATATATATATATATATATATATATATATATATATATATATATATATTTTTGCTTCTAAGAACGTTATCAAGAAAACAAAAAGGTTCTGAGTAACATCAGCATCATTGTGCCATGAGTCTTTCCCTTTGTCTCCCTCCTTCAATATACAACCAGTAGTATCTCCATAGACCAACAAAGGATCCTTGGCACAGCATGCCAGAATTGAGAGATCTATACACATGTACATCTGAATATGGGTGGATTGGACCTGTGGAGGCAGCAGAACTTGGAGAAGAGCAGAAGCAGCACCTGGTGACCCCAGTGATTCCAGGAGTGGCAGTGCCCATGACCCCAGTGCCTTTGACCCTGGTATCCCTAGCAGTGGTAGCTGGCCAGTGACTCCCTTATCCCCATGCCCATGACCCCAGCAACCCTGGAATTGGGACTGGGCCTGCAGCCTTGAGACCCCAGCAGCACAAGAAATGAGAAGGGTGCTAGTGACCTTATGGCAGAGGGGATAGGGGTGGAAAACATGTTCCCAAATATAGCCAGAAGCCACGCCAGGTAAGAGAAACAAAAACTTGTGCTATAGTGCCACCTGACTGCAGAAAAGCTTCTGAATGCCAACCTGTTAAATTGTTAAAAATTAAAGCAAAAACAAAACTTTACCTGTATAAGAAAGGTGTTCACTACTTTTAGAGTGCCTGGATGGCTCAGTTGGTTAAGCATCCAACTCTTGGTTTCAGCTCAGGTCATGATCTCAGGGTTTGGAGGTTCAAGCCCTGCATCTGGCTCTGCACGAACAGCATGGAGCCTGCTTGGGATTCTCTCTCCCTCTCTCTGCATCTCCCCTGCTCACTTGCTCTCTCCCTCTCAAAATAAATAAATATTTTTTAAAAAGGTGTTCACTACTTCAAATGCACTGGGAGAGGCACATTTTATGAAACATAATGAAAAATCACAGCAATATGGTATCACAAACATAAAACACCAATTCCACAACAACCAAACACAAAGTCATGTAAGAATGGGATCTAATAGAAATTTCAGAATAGCTATAATGAAGAAATCAATAAACTACAAGAAAAGTCAGAAAGGCAATAACGGAACTCAGATGTCAATAAAATTAATAAACAGAAGTACTTTACCAAAGAGATTAAAATCCTATAAAAGAACCAAGAGAAATTCTTAAGATGAAGAACTCAATCAATGAGAAGAATGCATTAGAAAGCATTGGTAATAGAGCAGATGAGATGGAAGAGAGACTAAGCTCTCTGGAAGACAGGAATCTAGAAATGATTCAGGTAGAAGAAAGAGAACTAAAAATTTTTTTTAATGAGGAAATCCTAGAAGAACTATCAGACTCCATTAGGAGAGCTAACATTAGAATAAAATGGGGGTGCCTAGGTGGCTCAGTTGGTTGAGCATCCAACTCTTGATTTTGGCTCAGGTCATGATCCCACAGTCATGGCACCGATCCCTGTGTCAAGCTCTATGCTGAGCACGTAGCCTGCTTAAGATCTCTCTTTCCCTCTTGCCCTCTCCACCGTTTGTGCTCTCTCTCTCTAAAATTAAAAACAGAATAAAATGTATACTAGAAGGAGGAAGAGGGTCTATTTAAAAGAAAAAAAAAATTTAGTGTTCATTTTCAAGATAGAGAGAGAAAGAGAGAGAGAGCACTAGTGGGGGAGAGACAGACAGAGAGAAACACAGAATTTGAAGCGGACTCCAGGCTCTGAGCTGTCAGCACAGAGCCCGACACGGGGTTTGAACCCATGAACTGCAAGATCATGACCTGAGCTAAAGTCGATCGCCTAACCAACTGAGATACCCAGGCTCCCCAGAGAGGTTATTTTTAAAACAGTTGAAAATTTACTAAACCTGAGAAACTACAAGTAGAAATAAACAGTCCACAAAGCTAAAAGATCATCTTACTATCTCAATATAAGAGACCTTCTCCAAGACACATTATTATGAAACCGTAAAAAGTTAATAATAAACAAAGAATCTTAAAGGCAGCCAGGGGGGAAAAAAAATTAACCTACAAACGAACCCCCCACTAGACTATGAGATTTCTCATCAGAAACTCTACAGGTCACGGGGTGCCTGGGTGGCTCCGCTGGTTGAGCGTCCAACTTCGGCTTAGGTCATGATCTTATGGTTTTTGAGTTCGAGCTCCATGTCAGGCTCTGTGCTGACAGCTCAGAGCCTGAAGCCTGCTTCGGATTCTGTGTCTCCCTCTCTCTCTGTCCCTCCCTGCTCACACTCTGTCTCTCAAAAATAAACATTAAATAATAATAATAATAAAAATTAAAAAAGAAAAAAGAAAAAAAGAAACCCTACAGGCCAGGAGAAAGTAGAGTGACATATTCCAAAGTATTGAAAAATAAAAACTGACAGGCAAAAATACTCTATCCAGCAAAGTTATGCTTCAGATATGAAGGAGAAATGTAGGACTTCCCAGACAAAAACTGTAGAAGTTCACCACAATTAAATTTGCCTTACAAGAAATGTTGAAAGGAGCTTTTCCACCTGAAATAAAAGACAAAGGATCCCCAAATTTGAGAAAGGTGATAAACAGACAGAACCAGAACATTTTAACTCTGTTTTAGAATAGGGCATTAAACAATTACAGCATACATGTTGAAGGGAAAACATTATTAACAATAATTATAGCTACTACATTTAGTAACAAATTCAAAAGCATAAAAAGGGATAATTTGTTGCAACAAAATTAAAAGAGGAGAAGAAAAGTGATGTAATTTGTATAGAAAAATGAAGAGGGGTGTCTGGGTGGCTCAGTCAGTTAAGAAGCCGACTCTTAATTTCCGCTTAGGTCATGATCTCACAGTTCACTGGATCAAACCCTGCATCAAGCGCTGCACTGATAGCACAGAGTCTGCTTGGGATTCTTTCTCCTCTTCCCACCGCATGCCACCCCGCCCCTTCCCTGCTCATATGCACACTCGCTTGCTCCCTCTCACTCTCTCTCAAAAATAAACATTAAAAAAAAATAAAAAGACAGATAAATTGTCATCATCAGAAAAAGGATTATTTTACCTATGAGATATTTTATACAAACCTCATGGTAACCACAAAACAAATATCTAGAGCAAAGACACAAAATGTAAAAAAGGGGGATACTCTGAGAAATCATCTTAGAAAACCACCAACTTAAAAGTAAACAGAAACACAAAGAAAAAGAAAGAATGAATATATGAAACAACCAAACACAAAACATAAAATGACAGCGTAAGTCCTCATACATCAATAATTACCATAAGTGTAAATGGATTAAAGTCACCAATCAAAAGGCACTGACTAGTTGGATGGATTTAAAAAAGAAAAAAAAAAAAAAAAAAAAACAACAAAAAACAGCCCAAATATATGATGCCTTCAGGAGACTCATTTGAGTTGAAAAGACAAACACTCAAAGTGAAGAGCTGAAAAATGGTACTCCAAGCAAATGATAACCAAAACAAAGTGGGTGTAGCCATATTTGTAACCATATTTATATCACATAAAATAGACTTCAAGCCAAAACGGTAACAAGAGACAAAGAATGACAGTATATAATAAATGGATCAACACATCAAGAAGATGTAACAACCATTAATATATATGTTCCCAATGTGTAAGCACAAAAAATACTTAAGCAAATACTAACAGGATCTTAAGAGAGAAATAGACAATACAATAATAGTAGGGGACTTCAAGACCCCACTATTGACAATGGATAGATCATCCAGAAAGAAAATCAAGGAAACACTGGAATTGAACCATATTTTAGAATAAATAGACTTAACAGACTCATGTAGAACATTCCACTCAACAGAGCAGAATACATATTCTTCTCAACTGAACATGGAACATTCTCCAGGATACATCAAATAATAAGCCACAAAACTAATCTTAGCAAATTTAAGAACACTGAAATCATACCAACTATCAGAGAAGATAGTTGTGGTCTTCTCTGACCACAAGGTATAAAATTAGAAATCAACCAGAAGAAAGTGAGTAGATCTTCAAATATGTGGAAACTAAACAGCACATTTCTAAACAACCAATGAGTCAAAGAAGAAAGCAAAAAGGAAACAAAAAGTTATCTCAAAACAAATGAAAATTAAAATACAATGATTCAAATTTTGTGGGATCAGCAAAAGCAGTTCTGAGAGGATATTTTATAGCAATAAACTCATATATTAAAAAATCAGATCTCAAATAAACAATCTAACTTTAAACATTAGGGAATTAAATAAAGAGCAACAAATTAAGCCCAAAGTTGGGAGAAGGAAATCATAAAAAATCAGAGCAGAAATAAATAAGACAGGGACCAGAAAAACAACAGAAAGGATCAATAAAATTAAAAGCTGATTTGCTTAAAATATAAATAACTGGCAAACCTTTAACTAGACTCAAATAAATAAAATTAGAAATGAAAGAGGAGACATTACAGTTGATATTACAAAATAAGAAAAAAGAAATGGATAAAGTCTTACACTATTGTTCTTAACTGAAAGGCTACTTATGGCCAGTGACCTGCACCATCTCCTTGGTGAGATAAGCAACTTTAATAATTAAAGTACTATTTTAATATGTGTTATATATTTATCATTTTGATATTAAACAACTAACATACTTTTACTTGAGACAAAAAATATAATCATCTCATTGACCCCAGTATATTATTTATTTTTTAAAGAAAGTCAGGAGCAACTGGAGTGCTAACAACTAAAACTGATGATTACGAAATAATGTTTTTCACCATTTATATAGATTAAGTACTAACCTTTAGAAATAAACCAATTGCCTTATATCAGACTAAATGACCTGACATCAGAGGACTTTCTGAATGAAGGGGTACACATAGGATTTCATAAAAAGAACTTCAAAAAGTAGAATAATAATTTCAAATTCAGAAGGTGGCACTAGTGTTAATGAGTGTCCCATATATCACTAGTAATTGCCTCCACTCGTTCTACCCTAACTTCTTTGACACTTATTGTCAGCTCCAGCTTACTCCGCTCAGTGATTAGTTTCTCCAGCTGTCTGCTGAAGGGCTAGTTTTAAATTGTAGTCATAGCAGCAGAGCCCTGGAATCTCCTCTTTTAAACCATAACAGGCAGCCCTTTCCAGCCCTCTCAGAAGGCAATACCTGAAAAACCCAGAATGTTTAGGAAAATAAAATCCATAGTGTGATTGTTCTAAGGATAAACAGTCAGCTAAGTTAGTCTTTAATTTGGTGAACCTGGGACCAGTTCTTAAATTTATATTTAAATGCTGTACTACTGGAAAAGGGTTCATTCAGATGGAAAGCAAACACTTGCACTTTATTGTATAAAAGAAAGTGAGTGGATGTAGCTTAATTCTTTTGTGCAAAGATACAGAAATGGTCAAAAGAAGAGAGATAGTAAAGTCATTTGACCATCATCTTATTATCAACTTTAGTTCTACAAGAAGCTGCCTTTCTTCTCCTTGGATAACCTCTGAAATAGAGCTGAGAGCCATGGAAAGTTCAACAACCTAGAGGTCTCAGAGGCGTTTAAGGAAAAACAGAAAAAGACAGTGCTCCTAAATCAGCACATCAGGGGAACCAAGACTGGCAGAGTCTTCCAGTCTTATGGAAAGAGCACAAATCCCAGATGCCTCAGTCATAGCTGTCGTAACTAGAGCAGCAAGGGAAAAAGGGAGGGGTGGGATTTTTCTGGAGCACCACAGAAGATGTCTTTTTGGCTTTGGTACCTCAAAAAGTTTGTTTAATCAGAAGTAGGTAAATCCTTCCCAAAACATTTATAATCTGAAAAACATTTTCATTATAATTAATGTTTTAAAAATTGCTGGCATTTGAAAAAGGAAAAATAAACTGTGAAAAAACTACTGAAATAAATCCATGAATAACAAATCTTATTATTCTAATTTCTCTTGTGGGCTCAATTCTTCATACATTCTAAGAATTTTTACATTATTTATGCTATTTTTTCCTCTTGCTCCCAAAAATATAGATTCAGACTGAAGAGAAAAAGAAATTTCCTTATGTTCTTTATTCTTTAAGTTTATTTATTTTGAGAGAGACAGAGCACACTAGTGGGGAGGGGCAGAGAGAGAGGGAAAGAGAATCCCAAGCAGGCTTTGTGCTGTCAGCAGGGACCCCAACGTGGGGGGTCAAACCCACAAACCATGAGATCATGACCTCAGCCGAAGTGAAGAGCCCCACACTTAATGGACTGAGACACCCAGGTGTCCCCCGTTATGTTCTTTTCATTTTAATATAGTACCTCTAAGCAACTGCTCTCCAAATCAGCATCCAATGCTGTGTTCTTTCCCAAACACTCCAAGCGACATCAACAACCCACTGTACATTTTTTTAATGTTGTTTTTTTTTTATGTTTAGAGAGAACAGGGTATGAGTGGGGGAGGGGCAGAGAGAGAGAATCCCAAAAGCAGGCTGTCAGCACAGAGCCCGGAGTGGGGTTTTATCTCACAAACTGTGAGATCATGACCTGAGCTGAAATCAAGAGTTGGAGGCTAACTGACTGAGCCACCCAGGCATCCTTCCACTGTACATTCCCAACCCAACACTCTAACTGAAAACTCATATACTTAAGAATAACCAGTTCTCTGTTTATCAAAACTACAATGAGATATCACCTCACACCTATCAGAAGGGCTAAAATCAACAACACAAGTAACAACAGGTTTTGGCAAGGATGTGAAGTACATCCCTGCACTGTTGGTGGGAATGCAAATTGGTGCACCACTCTAGAAAACAGTATGGAGGTTTCTCAAAAAGTTAAAAGTAGAACTACCCTATGATCCAGCAATTGCACTACTAGCATTTACCCAAAGAATAGAAAAAACACTAATTCAAAGGGATACATGCACCCCAATGTTTACAGCAACATTATCTATATTAGCCAAATCATAGAAACAGCCCAAGTGTCCATCGACTGGTGAATGGGTAAAGAAGATGCAGTATGTATGCGCATACATACATACACACATACACACACACACACACGGATTATTCAACCTTAAAAAAAATGAAATCTTGCCATTTGCAACTACATGGATGGAACTAGAGAGTATTATGCTAAGCAAAATAAGTCAGTCAAAGAAACACAAATACCATATGATTTCACTCAAATGTGGAATTTAAGAAACAAAAAATATGAGCAAAAGGAAAAAAAAAAAGAGAGAAAATCCAAGAAACAGACTCTTAACTATAGAGAACAAACTGGTGATTACCTGAGGGCAGGTGGGCAGGGGCATGGGTATTAAGGAGTGTACTTGTGATGAGTACCGGGTACTGTATGTAAGTGTTGAGTCACTACACTGGACACCTAAAACTAATATTACACTGTATATTAACAACTAGAATTTAAATACAAACTTAAAAAATAATATTATTTTTTTATTTCTCTTTATAAAACTGCTATGGGCTGAAATGTGTCCCCCCAAAATTCATATGTTGAAGTCCATTATACTCACTGACTATGCACATAGCATCATTTACGAAGCATCTGTTGTAATATTTCTCCAGTGGATCAAGTAGTCCTTTTATTGTTGTAGGGGTTCTCTGTACAGTCTGGATACAAGTGCTTTACAGATAAATGTTTATTATTTTCTCTATCTGTTAATGGTGCTAAAATTTTTTTTTGTTGTGATGGATTTTAATCTACAGTGCTTTTTTTAAAAAAAATACTTGTGCTTTTTGTAGCCTACCAAAGAAAGCTTTGCTATTCTCTACCTTTTCTCCTAGAAGTTTAATGGCTGAACTTTTACATTTTGATCTATGATCCATCTTAACTTTTATGTATTCACGTGAGATAGGGGGTCAAGGTGACTTTATTTATATGAATATTCAATTGCTCTGGCATTATTTATTTAAAAGCCTTTGTTTTACCCCATTGGATTGCTTTCTTCATCAAAAATAATTTTCAGCTCTCTCTTCTGTTCCACTGAGCTATCTGTATATCTTTAGCCACTATCTGTATATCATTTATACTATCGCTATCTTGATTACTTCAGGTAGTATAAGCCATCCACTTTGTAATTCTTCAACACTGCTCTACAAGTTTCACAATCAACTTGTCAATTTCCCCCTGAAGGGAAAAGGCCTGCTAAAATAATGACGTAGCCACACTAAGTGGGTGGGAGAGGCAGTGATGCAGTCTTGCCATAAACCTGACCCCAGTGCAGCAAACCAAAATTGGGAGGGAACTAAGAAACCCAAAGCTTCTCCCTGAGGAGCCAGTGGTTCATATCCCACATCAGGTACCCCAACTCTTCAGACTTGCATCTGAGAGATGATAAAACGTGGCTTTGACAAACAACTGGACTTGGATCCACAAGACCGACAGAGCTGTACCAAACTGAGAAACATCTCCTAAAGTGCTCATGCTCAGACTCACTCACCCCACCACCCAGCCCAGACACAGCTGTTTGAAAAGCACCCAGACCCGATGTCAAAGAAATACATTTGCTAATCTTTGAGTGTCATCCGAGGGGCTGGGGCCTACTGGGATACTCTCAAAATAGGGAAGCGCTGCTGCTGGGTGCCATTTTTAAGTACTCCCTCAACCCTGCTATAAAGCAAAGTTCCTTTCTTATTTTTTTAACACTAGAATTTTTTTGTTCATGGTGAGTGCCATTTTAAACCTCCAACAAGTAGTTGTTGCTCTACTTGTGCTCTCTCTACTTGTTGCTCATCTGTGTGCTCTCCCTCCACCTTGCTAAAGCCATTAGGAGCCATTTTTCTTTTTCCTTAGAGGGTACCATCTTAGCACACTCACTCTTCCACTCTCTGCAGCACTACTATCTCCTGAAGGGGAGTTTTTACACACATCTGGTGCCTCAGTTTTTGTAGTTGCACCCCAGGGGTGCTCCTTGATAGCCTGGCTCTTATGGTCAAGGAGGTTTGTGTTCCTAGATCCCAAGGCACTCTACAATTGGAGGCAGTTCTTGGTAGAATACTACCCTGAGGGCTCTGCACACATAGCAGAGTAAAACACACACTAGTGTTTCTGAGAAAGTGGTCTATTTGCTTGTCCAGGAGCTTTGGCTTGAGGGACAGGTTTCTGGTCTAATATACATGTAGGTCCCTATAGACATGCTTTCAGGAAACAAAAGCCATTGGGTACAATCTTTGTATTCTCCCTCTGCCTTGCTCTAGCTTACTGGTATCTCTCAGATACCAGCTTCTCAGAGAGAAGCTTATATTCTTGTCTGGCACCTTTACAGCTGCTGCCTGGGAATATGTCTACATCACCTGCTTCAAGTGGCCAATGGGGCTTATGTTCACAGGTTTCATAAGACTATAACCAATGGTGAAAGAGTTCTTAAACAGCTCAGGGCACAGCAAGAGGCAACAGACCCAGGAGCTAAGTCCATCTATGAAAGAGGCCTATAAGCATATCATCAGAGCTGCAGCCTGAGGGACAGGCTGCTAATTAAACACACATCTAAGGGCTGACTGCAAACCTTACCAGATATCTCAGAAGGCAGGTGCTATATTCATGCTCGCCTTCTGTTGCAATCCAGAGCAACAGTCTTTTAGAAGGGAGCTCTTACATGTGTTTGTGTCCCACTTCTTGTATCTGGTGTCCCGGTGTTTATGGCTGCCACACAGGGCAGGGCCCTTGAATGCTTGGCTCTGGTCAGGCTCTGACTCTGGCCGGGGGGCCCTTTATTCCTGAGTCTCATGGGACTTTTAACAATTTGAGGGGCAGTTCTTGGCAGGGTGCCAACCCACAGGGCACTGTATAAACAATAGAATAAAACCCCCAGTCTGTTAAAAGAGACCTATTTGCTTGTCCTGGTGCTTTAGACTGATGAACAAATTCAAGGTTGACATACATCTAGAGGATACGGACTCAAACAGAACATAAGTAGGTGGACACCATCATTCGGCCCTCCCTCTCCCTCACTACAGCTTGCCAGTATCTCCCCAAAGGAAGCTTATACACTAGCCTGGAGTATTGAGTTTTACAACTGCTATCTAGAGGACTACTATAGATCTCCTGCTCTGGTGGCCAGGAAGGCTTACACTTGTGGTCCCTCAGAACTGTCTATATTTGCATACTTGAAAAGCTCCTGCCTAAAGATCTGGCTTCCAATCAGCCTGGATTTTGTGCTAGCTGAGATATTCCCCTATGGGAACTGACCAGTCTTGGCACATCCTGAGTAACTTATTAAAAATAAGTTAGGCTGGGGGCACCTGGTTGGCTCAGGCAGTTGAGCATCTGACTCTTGAGCATCTCAGCTCTGGTCTTGATTTCAGCATCATGAGTTCAAGCTTAGTGTTGGATTCTGTGCTGGGCATGAAGCGTATAAAAAATTAAAAAATAAATAAAATAAATTAGGCTGTTTGGACAATCATAAAAAAATCAAGAGACAACAAAGGACTAGGATAAGGTTGAATGTCAAAGTTCATTTCCTACAAGAGACCATTCCTTCAAGACTGGGAGAGGTGACTGTTTCAGCTAATACACAGCAAAATGAAGAAACAGGAATGTGTTGTAAGTGAAAAATTAAGATAAAGCCTCAGAAAAGAATCCTTATGAAACAGAGGTAGGTAAGTTACCTGATAAAGAATTCAAAGTAATAATCATAAAGATACTTACTGAACTTGGGAGAAGAATAAACACTTTTTTGAAGTCAGAATGTCAAAAAAAGCGTTAGAAAATATAAGAAAGAACCAAACGAAAGTCATAGAACTGAAGAATGCAATAACTGAACCAAAAAAAATGCACCAGAGGGGTTCAGCAGCAGACTGAATAAAGCAGAGGAATCAACTGAACTCAAGACAGGGCACTGGAGATCACCCAATCAGAGCAGCAAAAAGAGAATGAAAAAAAGTGAAGACAGCCTCAGGAAGTAATTGGAAAACAGACTAACATTCACATTATATCTGTTGCAGAAGGAGATGACAGAGAAAAGGGTAGAAAACTTATTTGAAGAAATAATGGCTGAAAATTTCCCTAGCCCAGAGAAGGAAAGAGACATCTTGGTCCAGAAAGCCCAGAAAGTTCCAAATAAGATGAACCCAAAGAGATCCACACCAAGACACTTTATAATTAAAATGTCAAAAGTTAAAGACAGGGAGAGAGATAATCTTAAAAGCAGCAAGAGAAAACTATAAGTACAAAAAAACTAAAACAAAAACAAAACACAACCCAGACTATAAGCAGATTTTTCAGCAGAAACTATTCAAGCCAGATATATTCAAAGTGCTGAAAGGAAATAAACTTCCAAGCAAAACACTCTACCAGCAAAATGATCATTCAGAATTGGAGAGATAAAGAGTTTCCCAGACAAAGAAAACCTAAAAGACTTAATCTAAACCAGCATTACAATAAATGTTAACAGGACTTTTTTAAGCTGAAAATAAAAAGTGCAAATTCAAAACAAGAAAATATATGAAATCAACCTTGGGGTTGTCTGTACCAGCAGTTCTCAGGTGGCTTGGAAGGCGACAAAAGCTGTGACAGCAGAGAACAAGATCCATATCATTAGGAACCTCCACCTATGCAGTTTCACTGTGAAATAGAAGGGGAACAACCCACATCTGAAAAAGGGTCACCATTTAGTAGGAGCAAAAGTGTTTGTTTCCACTGCACCAGGAGCAGCTGAGCCACCACCAAAGTAGCCACGAGGATGAGGATCATTTCAGTGTGCATGGCTTCATGGCCACAGTACTCGGTATACACACATGTGTGCTCAATCCTCCACTGCTCCTCTGGGGAGAGGTCTGACATATCAACCTCTTCCAGCTCCCGTTCCCCGGCAACACTCCTCCAACCTCAACCTCCAACACTGCCACCATCTGCATTGCTAGTACAGACAACTCCAAGGTTAGTTTGTAAGCGGTTCCTATTAATCTATAAAAGCAGCTATACCGCCATCATTGTTGGCTATGTGGCTTCATGTTTACCCTCTTTGATCTCAACTTATTATTCAAAATCAAATCAGAAGATGCCATGGACTTTGGCATTTCTCTCCTCTTCAGTGGCCACTACTATGGGGTACTTGAAGAAGACTCTGCAGAAACATGTTCAGATTACATGGCATCTACCGTAGGGTTCTATAGTGAGTTGGGCATGCCTATTAAACACCTCTCTGACAGTGTATGTGCCGTGTGTGGGCAGCAGATCTTTGTGGATGTCAGTGAAGAATGTGTCATCAAGAACATATATAAGCTGTCTTGCAATCACGTATTCCAGGAGTTCTGCATCCTTGGCTGGTGCATTATGGGAAATAAGCAGACATGTCCCACTGCAAAGAGAAGGTGAACCTCAAAAGGATGTTCAGCACCCACTGGGAGAGGCCTCACATCATGTATGGGCAACTGCTGGATTGGCTTCAATACTTGGTAGCCTGGTAGCCTGTCATCATTGGCCTGGTGTAGCCATCAACTACATCCTGGGCATGGAATAGTCATGAAGACAAGCATCCATCCACTATGGACCTCAGGGCACTCTCCTTCCTGCCCTCCAAGATGTCCTGGGTAGGAAAGATGCAAAGGCACTTGGGCCGCTCAGGACCCCTCCAGCTATGTCCAGGCTGGGGAGGGAGATGATGGAGAGCCAGCCAGTGGGGCTGTCAGCAGTGGGAGCTTTTTAAAAGAAAACTATTTTGATAAATTAAAAAAAAAGAAAGAAAGAAAAGATATGAAAGTATAACTCTCATTAGTAAAGGTAAACACATGGTAAAAATGGTGGATTTATCACTCATAAAGCTAACATAAAGGTTAAAAGGCAAAAGTAGTAAAAATAACTATAATGATTAGTTAAGGAATACACAAGATAAAAGTATGTAAAATGTGACATCAAAACCATAAAACATGGGGTAGAGGAAGTAAAAATGAGGAGTTTTCGAATGCATTTAAACTTAAGTTATCAACTTAAAATACAGTTACAAATGGAGGTTAATATACTAAGCCTCATGGGAACCACCAAACAAAAATCTATAGTTGATTTCCAAAAAACTGTGAGAAAGGAGATTCTTCTCCAAGCAAACAAATGGCAGATGATGTCAGTGCTCTAAAAGGGGCTAGGGGCCCTGGAATGGGAGGTCGCAGTGGCTTCCATGGAAGTTTCAGCTGCAGCAACTGGACCAGGGACGAGGCCATGGAACTCACAGAGGACGAGGAGTGGTTGCTCATCACCAACCTGGGCCACCTGGTCACAAACATGAAGACTGAGTCCCTGGAGGAGATCTATCTCTTCTCCCTGCCCATCAAGGAATCTGAGATCATTATCTTCCTGGGGACATCCCTTAAGGTTGAATTTTGAAGATTCTGCCCATGCAAAAGCAGACTCCTGCCAGTAAGCAGACTAGGTTCTAGGCATTTGCTGCCATCAGAGATTATAATGGACACATTGAGCTGGATGTTAAGTGCTCTAAGGAGGTAGCTACTGCCATCTGTAGGGCCATCATCCCGGTCAAGTGATCCAACATCCTCATGCAGCAAGGCTACTGGGGGAACAAGACCCGCAATCCCGCACTATCCCATGCAAGGTGACTGGCCGCTGTGGCTTTGTGCTGGTGCACCTCAGCCCTGACCCCAGAGGCACTGGTATTGTCTCAGCCCATGCCCAAGAAGCTACTGATGATGGCTGGTATTGACAACTGCTACATCCTGGCCAGAGGCTACACTGCCACTCTGGGCAACTTCACCAAGGCCACTTTTGATGCCATTTCCAAGACCTACTGCTAGCTCACTCCTGACCTCTGGAAAGAGGCTGTGTTCACCAAGTCTCCCTATCAATAAGGAATTCACTGACCAGCTTGTAAAGACCCATACTAGAGTCTCCATGCAGAGGACCCAGGCTCCAGCTGTGGCAACCAAACAGTTTTGTGAGAAAAGAATCTAAGCATACCACTAACAAAATTACAAACCACAAAGGAAAAAACCAAGAGAAGAAAGGAACAGAAAAAGAGAAACTACAAAACAGCTAGAAAACAATGAACAAAATGGCAATAAGCACATACCCATCATAATTACTTTAAATACAAATGGGCTAAATTCTACAATCAAAAGACAAGAGTGGCTAAATGGGTTAAAAGCGGGGAGGGGGGCACCTCTATATACTGCCTACAAGAGACTCATTTCAGATAAGGACATACACAGACTGAAAGTAAAGGGATTAAAAAGATATTCCATGTAAATGGAAACAAAATGAAAGCTGGAGTAACTATCCTTAGATAAAATAGACTTTAAAGCAAAGATTATAATAAAAAAATAAACAAAAAGGCATTAGATAATGGGAGAGGGATCTATCCATAAAAAAGATGTCACGTTTGTAAATATTTGTGCACCCAAACTAGAAGCATCTAAATATATAAAGCAAGTATTAATAGACCTAAAGGGAGAAACAGACAGCAATTCATTAATAGTATGGAACTTTCATACCTGATTTTTATAACAGATCATCCAGACAGATCAATAAGGAAACACTGGACTTACACAACACATTTACCAGATTAATTGAACAGATATATACAGAATATTCTACCCAGGGCAGCAGAATACACATTCTTCTCAAGTGCATTTGGAACAACCTCCAGAATAGATCATATTTTAGGCCACAAAACAAGTTCTACTAAATTTAAGAAGATTGAAATTATATCAATCATTTTTTTCCAACCACAATAGTATGAAACTAAAAATCAGTTACAAAAAGAAAACTGGAAAATTGACAAATATGTGGATATTACAACATTCTACTGAACAACGAATGGGTCAATGAAGAAATTAAAGGAGAAATAATAAGATACCTCGAGACAACTGAAAATGGAAATACAACGTACCAAAACTTATGGGATATAGCAAAAGTAGTTCAAAGAAAGTTCACAGAGATAAATACTAATCTCAAGAAAGATGAAAAATCTAAAATAAACAACCTAACATTACACTTTATGGAACCAGAAAAATAAGAACAAGTTAGGTGCAAAGTTAGTAGAAGAAAGGAAACAACAGAGTGGATAGAAGTTAAATAGATATGATCAATGAAACTAAGAGCTGGTTCTGTGAAAAGATAAATAAAATTGGCAAACCTTTAGCAAAACTCAGCAACAACAAAAAAAAAAAAAAAAAAAAAAGAGGACTCAAACTCAGAAGTTACAACTAAATACAAACAAGCACAAACTACTACAAGGAACAATTATATGCCAACAAATTTTACAACCTAGAAGAAATGGATAAATTCCTAGAAAAACATTCAACCATCCAAGACTGAATCATGAAGAAATAAAAAATTTTAACAGACTGATTACTAGTAAAGAGATTGAATCAGTAATCAAAAATCTCCCAACAAACAAAAGTCCAAGACCAGATGCCTTCACTGGTAAATTCTACCAAATATTTCTCAAACTCTTTCAAAAAAATAGAAGTGATAGGTATACTTTCAAACTCATTTTACACAGTCAGTATTACCCTGATACAAACACTACACAAGAATACCACAAGACAGTTATAGGACAACATCCCTAATGAATGTAGATGCAAAAATTCTCAGTAAAATATTAGCAAACCAAATTCAACAATACATTAAAGTTCTCATTCACTACAATCAAGTGGGTATTGTTTCAGGGATGCAAGGTGGTTCAACATCTACTAATTAATCAACATGATATATCATATAAACAAAAGAAAACAAAAATCCTATGATCATCTCAAAAGATGTAGAAATAACATGACAGAATTCAACATCCATTTATGATAAAAATAATAAAGTGGGTATATGTTATGTACCTGAACATAATGAAGGCTGTATGACAAGCCCTACTAACATCATACTCAATAGTGAAAAGCTGAGGGGCGCCTGGGTGGCTCAGTTGGTTAAGCGGCTGACTTCGGGTCAGGCCATGATCTCGCGGTCCGTGAGTTCGAGCCCCGCGTTGGGCTCTGTGCTGACAGATCAGAGCCTGGAGCCTGTTTCAGATTCTGTATCTCCTTCTCTCTGACCCTCCCCCTGTTCATGCTCTGTCTCTCCCTGTCTCAAAAATAAATAAACATTAAAAAAAATTTTTTTTAAATAGTCATAAAATTAATTGCTGGGCTTGAAAAAAGCATAAAAGACAGCAGAGAATCTATTGCTACAGAGATCAAGGGACTAAAAAATAGTGATGAAGAATTAAAAAATGCTATAAATGAGATGCAAAATAAAATGGAGGCTGCCATAGCATGGATTGAAGAGGGAGAGGAGAGAATAGGTGAATTAGAAGATAAAATCATGGAAAAAGAGGAAGCTGAGAAAAAGAGAGAGAAAAAAATCCAGGAGTATGAAGGGAGAATTAGAGAACTAAGTGATGCAATCAAACGGAACAATATCTGTATCATAGGAATTCTAGAAGAAGAGAGACCAGGGGCTGAAGGTATAATCAAAACAGTATAGTGTTGACTTAAAAACAGACACATGGATGAAGAGACCACATCAGAGAGAGCCCAGAATTAGACCCAGGTATATGTGGTCAACTAATCAATTAACTTACAACAAAAATGTCAAGAATATAGAACAGGG
Source organism: Panthera tigris (assembly GCF_018350195.1). Lineage (NCBI taxonomy): Eukaryota > Metazoa > Chordata > Mammalia > Carnivora > Felidae > Panthera > Panthera tigris. The sequence continues at coordinate 655,755 of NC_056676.1, read as the reverse complement.
AAAGGATAGACATTCCCTTCAATAAATGATTGTGGGGAAATGACCACCACATGCAAAAGAATGAAATTAGACCTACAATCTTACATCATACACAAAAATCAACTCAAAATGGATTAAAAACTTGAATGTGAGACCTGAAACTGTAAGACTCCTAGAAGAAAACAAACATGGTACACTATTCGATACTGGTCTTGGCCTTTGAGTTTTTGGATCTGACTGTAAGAGTAAAGGCAACAAAAGCAAAAATGAACAGGTACAACTGTATCATGCTAAAAATCATCTGCACAGCAAAGGAAACCATCCATAAAATGAAAAGGCAATACACTAAGTGGTAAATCCCGTATTTCATAAAGGTTAATATCCAAACATATAAAGAATTCATACAACTCAATAGTAGAAAAACAACCTGACTAAAAACTGAGCATTTTTCCAAAGAACATACTGATGGCCAAGAGACACATGAAAAGATGCTCATCATCACTCATTATCAGGGAAATACACATCAAAACCACAATGAGGTATCACCTCATACCTGTTAGAATGGCTATAATCAATACAAACAATAAGAAGTACAGTAAAATCTTGGTTTGCAAGCATACTTTGTTCCAGAAACATGCCTCTAATAAAGCACTTATATATCAAAGCAATTTCCCCATAAGAACTCAGATGATTCAATCTACAGCCCAAAAATATTCATATAAAAATGATTACAATACTGTAATACAAAATAAAAAACAAAATACAAAATATAAAGGAAAATAAACAAATTAGCCTGCACTTACCTTTAAAAACTTTCGTGGGTGGTGTGAGGGAGACAAAAGAGGTGGATTATTGTGTAGGACAACTTTCACTAACAGAATCACTGCTATCTATTGGCTTGATGGAAACTTTTTCTTTTCATGTAACTTTAGCAAGGAACCTATTCAATGATACTTCCTTTTGCCTCCTTTTGAAGATTTCGTGTAAATGTAACATAGCATTGTCATTAAACAGATTCATCATTCACACTTCTACGGCCTTATTTGGGTGGTGCTTTTCTACAAAATTTTGCACTGTTTCCCACATTTTATACATCTCCCTAATCTCATTTGAAGTGAGGGATTCGTCTGCCTTCTTCTCTTCCTCTTCTGTAGACTAGATGCAGACGTAGACTTCTTATAAAATCTTATAATTTTGGCTGCTCACATACATCATTTGTACTTCTCAATGATTTCCTTATTAACTTCCACCATAATCATCTCCTTCTTCCGCCTTTCTTTTCAACCTTTTTCTGCATGGGGGCCATTGTATATGCTCACATGCATGTTGACTACAATGCAGTATTAATAAACTCTTGTCATATACTGTACTTAATGTAACTGGCAATAAGGCAGCAGAGGAAAGGGTCTACATCTGCAGGCAGCCTGACCTAGAATGAAGCAGAGCATTCCTAAGCTTACTCTTGTACACAAAAGTAAGGGGCTACCCATAAGTGCTTTGAAGTGACAAAAAACACACTAGTACCAGTTGTGGGTACCTTCCAACGTTCTGAAAAACCACTGATTTCTGCCAAACACTGCAGCCTGAGACTGAGCATCCAAGCATGGGAGACGATCACCCACAATCCCTCAGTGAGAAAGAGAGAAGAACCACTGGCTCAGTTGTGATCATGTAAAATTCGGTGTCATCTACTACTCATGTTTCAAGACTTGCTTGTTTATCAAGTTAAAATTTATTAGAAATGTTTGATCATCTTGCAAAACACTTGCAGGACAAGTTACTTGCAACCCAAGGTTTTACAGTATTGTCAAGAACGTGTAAAAAAAGGAAAGAAACCCTTGTGCACTGTTGGCCAAGAATCCAAATTGGTACAGGCACTATGGAAAACAGTATGGAAGTTCCTCAAAAAATTAAAAACAGATCACCATATGGTCCAGAAATTCCACTCTTGGGTATTTATGTGAAGAAAACAAAAACCACTAATTGGAAAAAATATATGCCACCCCAACTTTCACTGCATCGTTATTTTCAGTAGACAAAATATGGATGCAATCTATCCATCAACAGATGAATGGATAAAGATGTGGTATGTATATACAATGGAATAGTGTTCACAAAAAAAGGAAATCCTGTTATTTGTGACAACATGGATGGACTGTGAGGCCATTATGTTAAGTGAAACAAAGAGAGAAAGACAAATACTAAGTCTTCTATGTGGAATTTTAAAAAACAAAAAACATCATCAAGCTCACAGATACAAAGAATAGGCTGGTGGTTGCCACAGGCAGCACTTTGGGTGGGAAAAAGCAGTAAAGGTTTAAGTTTTCAGGTATAAAATAATGAATTATGGGGATGTAATGTATAATGTGTTGACTACAGTTAGTAATGTTGTACTGTATATTTGAAAGTTGCTAAAAGTAAATCTTCAAAGTCCTTATCACAAGAAAAAAAGGTTTTTTTCTACATACATGGTGACAGATGTTAACTAGACATGGTTGTGATCACTTCACAATATACACAAATTTAGAATCATTATGTTGCACACCTAAAAGTTATATAATGGAATATGTCAATTATAACTTAATAAAAATTTAGACATAAGCAGGGGCCAACATGGCAGACAAGTAGGGGGATCCATTCTTCCCACATCTCTCAAACAAAGAAGTGTAGAAGCCAAAGGACTTTGAACACCACAGCCTGGTGGAAAAGAGGAAAAGAGACTGAATCTACTAGGAAGAAAACGGGAAAGCTAAAAAAAGATAGGTGGGTGATTGCGAACTGGGGGATATAAAAAAAAGGCCGCATGGGCATGGAGGGGAGGGACCCCCTTCTGCAGAGAGACAAAGGGAAGAGAAAGAGTGGCTAGGGAAGTGCAGGACCTTATCTAGACAGGAGAAAGACTGGCACTGAGACTGAGAGGGATCCGATCTCTAACTGCGGGGCTTTTTTCGGACTGGGGCCGGCTCCCTGTTCCTGCGCCTGGGGAGGAGGGGAGCCAGGGGCCTGGGCGTGGTGGTAGGTCAGGGGCTCAGTCTGCAGTTGGGAAAAGTGGTTCCCTCCCTGGAGGGCTGCACAATAGTACAGAACCCGCCTGCGTCTGCCACCCAGGGTGCAGTGGCTGGGCCAAGGGTGCAGTCTTCAAGAGGAAAAGGCTGCCGTCTCCCTGAAGTGCTGTGGGAAAAGACAAAGCCTGCCTGCCTCCGCCACTCCAGGGGCTTGCGGCGGCGAGGGCAGTGGCTCTCAGTCTGCAGTAGGAGAAGGCGGTCCTCCCTGAAGTGCCTCAGCACAGACAAAGCCAGCCGGGGGGACCACATATGGCAGTACTGAGAGGTGCTTCCCCAGTGTCTGAGCGCACGGAGCGGGACTTTGAATCCTAGCCAAGCACAGGGTCAGGGAGTTGGTGGAGAGAGAAGGACCACCCTGTCTGCACCCCCGGCACAGTGAGGACGACTCACCGGGTCTGGCTCCAATGAGAAGAGACTGGGGAATCACCATTCTCCACCCCCCAACCCACCACCACCACTACCACCACCACCACCACCACCAAGGATGGGACTCAGGGATCACTCCCGGGACCATAGTGGAGGTGGGTCCAGATTACGCCAAACCACGCCCCTTCGCACTGGGTAACTGCATATCCACCTGAGCAGCACAGACCATGCAGACAGCTACTCCCGACAAACTCTGCAGCATGGCCTGGATTGACTCTAGATCAATTCTTGATATGTAGATATATTCTCCCCACCCCACCCGCCCCCCATTCTCCTCCTTATCTCTTCCCTCCCCTAGGCTGGTTACTCTGGTTACTGTCTGTCTAAACAGACATATTTAATCCACTGTCTTACACATGTTCTACACCTCCTTCTTTACACTCCTTTCTCTCTCTCTGGAACAATCAAGCCATATGGTTTCTCTGTCTGGGTAGCTTTCTCTTCGTTTTGTTTTCCCCGCCTCCTTCCTTATTTTCCTTTCTCTCTCCCTGGATTAAGCACTTTAGTCTCTCTGCCTAGTCAACGTTTATCCTCCCGCCCAGCTCCTGTCATTTCTCTCTTTATATGTGCTCTTCCATCAGCACCGCCTCCACCCTCTTCTTTACTTGCACTCAGTGCTTTTGGGTTTTTGCTTTTCATCTTTAGTTTTTTGTTTTTGTTTATTTGTTTGTGTTATTTGTTTGTGTGTTTGTGTGTTTTGGTCTCGTGTTTGTCTATCTGTTTTCCTTTACAGGACTACTCCAAGGAACAAATCAAAGCACACCTGCTGTAGGGTCCAAAATATCACTATGTAGGGCAATAAAATAACCAAAGTGACAACAACAGAGAGCAAGTAACAATCTCCGAAAAAACACCTCCTGAGGGGCCAGGCCCTGGACAGTGCATGACCCTCCTTTAATATAGCAGTGCTCACAGGTGCAGAGCACACAACAAGCTTTTAAAACACATAAGGGACAGAAAACTACCCAAAATGATGAAACGGAAGAATTCTTCTCAAAAGAAATTCCAGGAAGTAGTGACAGCTAATGAGTTGATCAAAACCGATTCAAGAAATGTAACTAAACAAGAATTTAGAATAATAGTCATAAAATTAATCGCTGGGCTTGAAAAAAGCATAGAGGAAAGCACAGAATCTACTGCTACAGAGATCAAGGGACTAACAAATAGTCATGATGAATTGAAAAAGGCTATAAATGTGCAAAACAAAAGGTGGCTACAGCACGGATTGAAGAGGCAGAGGGGAGAACAGGTGAATTAGAAGATAAAATCATGGAAAAAGAGGAAGCTGAGAAAAAGAGAGATAAAAAAAAATCCAGGAGTACGAGGGGAGAAAATTAGAGAATTAAGTGATGCAATCAAACGGAACAGTATCCGTATCATAGGAATTCCAGAAGAGCAAGGGGCTGAAGGTGTACTTGAACAAATCATAGCTGAGAACTTCCCTGATCTGGGGAAGGAAACAGGCATTGAAATCCAAGAGGCACAGATAACTCCCTTCAGACATAACTTGAATCAATCTTCTGCATGGCATATCATAGTGAAACTGGCAAAATACAAGGATAAAGAGAGAATTCTGAAAGCAGCTAGGGATAAATGGGCCCTAACATACAAAGGTAGACATGTAAGGGTAGTAGCAGACCTATCTACTGAAACTTGGCACGCCAGAAAGGAATGGCAGGAAATTTTCAATGTGATGAACAGAAAAAAATATGCAGCCAAGAATCCTTTACCCATCAAGTCTGTCATTCAGAATAGAAGGAGAGATAAAGGTTTTTCCAAACAAACAAAAACTGAAGGAATTCATCACCACAAAACCAGTCCTGCAAGAGATCCTAAGGGGGACTCTGTGAGTGAAATGTTGCAAGGACCACAAAGTACCACAGACATCACTACAAGCATGAAACCTATAGATATCACAGTGACTCTAAATCCATATCTTTCAGTAATAACACTGAATGTAAACGGACTAAATGCTCCAACCAAAAGACGCAGGGTATCAGAATGGATAAAAAAACAAGACCCATCTATTTGCTGTCTACAAGAGACTCATTTTAGACCTGAGGACACCTTCAGATTGAAAGTGAGGGGATGGAGAACTATCTATCATGCTACTGGATGTCAAAAGAAAGCTGGAGTAGCCATACTTCTATCAGACAAACTAGACTTTAAATTAAAGGCTGTAACAAGAGATGAAGAAGGGCATTATATAATAATTACAGGGTCTATCCATCAGGAAGAGCTAACAATTATAAATGTCTATGCGCCGAATACCGGAGCCCCCAAATATATAAAACAATTACTCACAAACATAAGCAACCTTATTGATAAGAATGTGGTAATTGCAGGGGACTTTAACACTCCACTTACAGAAATGGATAGATCATCTGGACACACGGTCAATAAAGAAACAAGGGCCCTGAATGATACATTGGATCAGATGGACTTGACAGATATATTTAAAACTCTGCAAACCAAAGTAACAGAATATACTTTCTTCTCGAGTGCACATGGAACACTCTCCAAGACAGATCACATACTGGGTCACAAAACAGCCCTTCATAAGTATACAAGAATTGAAATCATACCATGCATACTTTTAGACCACAATGCTATGAAGCTTGAAATCGACCACAGAAAAAAGTCTGGAAAACCTCCAAAAGCATGGAGGTTAAAGAACACCCTACTAAAGAATGAGTGGGTCAACCAGGCAATTAGAGAAGAAATTTAAAAATGTAAGGAAACAAGTGAAAATGAAAATACAACAATCCAAATGCTTTGGGATGCAGCAAAGGCAGTCCTGAGAGGAAAATACATTGCAATCCAGGCCTATCTCAAGAAACAAGAAAAATCCCAAATACAAAATCTAACAGCACACCTAAAGGAACTACAAGCAGAACAGCAAAGACACCCCAAAGCCAGCAGAAGAGAAATAATAAAGATCAGAGAAAAATAAACAATGTAGAATCTAAAAAAACAGTAGAGCAGATCAATGAAACCAAGACTTGTTTTTTTGGAAAAATAAACAAAATTGATAAGCCTCTAGCCAGGCTTCTCAAAAAGAAAAGGGAGATGACCCAAATAGATAAAATCATGAATGAAAATGGAATTATTACAACCAATCCCTCATAAACACAAACAATTATCAGGGAATACTATGAAAAATTATATGCCAACAAACTGGACAACCTGGAAGAAATGGACAAATTCCTAAGCACCCACACACTTCCAAAACTCAAACAGGAAGAAATAGAAAACTTGAACAGACCCAGAACCAGTGAAGGAACTGAATCAGTCATCAAAAATCTCCCGACAAATAAGAGTCCAGGACCAGATGGCTTCCCTGGGGAATTCTACCAGACATTAAAGCAGAGATAATACCTATCCTTCTCAAGCTGTTCCAAAAAATAGAAAGGGAAGGAAAACTCCCAGACTCATTCTATGAAGCCAGCATTACTTTGATTCCCAAACCAGACAGAGACCCAGCAAAAAAAGAGAACTACAGGCCAATATCCCTGATGAATATGGATGCAAAAATTCTCAACAAGATACTAGCAAATTGAATTCAACAGCGTATAAAAAGAATTATTCACCATGATCAAGTGGAATTCATTCCTGGGCTGCAGGGCTGGTTCAACATTAGCAAATCAATCAACGTGATACGTCACATTAATTAAAGAAAAGCACCCTATGATCTTGTCAATCAATGCAGAAAAAGCATTTGACAAAATTCAGCATCTTTCTTAATAAAAACTCTCGAGAAAGTCTGGATAGAAGGAACATACTTAAACATCATAAAAGCCATTTATGAAAAGCCTACAGCTAATATCATCCTCAATGGGGAAAAACTGAGAGCTTTCCCCCTGCATTCAGGAACACGACAGGGATGTCCACTCTCACCGCTGTTGTTTAACACAGTGTTGGAAAGTTCTAGCATTAGCAATCAGACAACAAAAGGAAATCAAAGGGATCAAAATTGGCAAAGATGAAGTCAAGCTTTTACTTTTTGCAGATGACATGATATTATACACGGAAAACCCGACAGACTCCACCAAAAGTCTGCTAGAACTGATATGTGAATTCAGCAAAGTCGCAGGATACAAAATCAATGTACAGAAATCAGTTGCATTCTTATACACTAACAATGAAGCAACAGAAGACAAATTAAGAAATTGATCCCATTTACAACTGCACCAAGAATCATAAAATACCTAGGAATAAACCTAACCAAAGATGTAAAAGATCTGTATGCTGAAAACTATAGAAAGCTTATGAAGGAAATTGAGGAAGATACAACGAAACGGAAAAACATACCGTGCTCATGGATTGGAAGAATATAGTTAAAATGTCAATACTACCCAAAGCAATCTACACATTCAATGCAATCCCAATCAAAATTGCACCAGCATTCTGCTCAATGTCACTCCTCATCAGGGAAATACAAATCAAACCACACTGGGGCACCTGGGTGGCTCAGTCGGTTAAGCGTCCGACTTCGGCTCAGGTCATGATCTCACGGTCTGTGAGTTCGAGCCCCGCGTCAGGCTCTGGGCTGATGGCTCAGAGCCTGGAGCCTGTTTCCGATTCTGTGTCTCCCTCTGTCTCTGCCCCTCCCCCGTTCATGCTCTGTCTCTCTCTGTCTCAAAAATAAGTAAACGTTAAAAAAAAATTAAAAAAAAAAAAAAAAAAAACCACACTGAGATATCACCTCACGCCAGTGAGAATGGCTAAAATGAACAAATCAGGCGACTATAGATGCTGGCGAGGATGTGGAGAAATGGGAACCCTCTTGCACTGTCGGTGGGAATGCAAACTGGTGCAGCCACTCTGGAAAACAATGTGGAGGGTCCTCAAAAAATTAAAAATAGATCTACCCTATGACCCAGCAGTAGCACTGCTAGGAATTTACCCAAGGGATACAGGAGTGCTGATGCATGGGGGCACTTGTACCCCAATGTTTATAGCGGCACTTTCAACCATAGTCAAATTATGGAAAGAGCCTAAATGTCCATCAACCGACGAATGGATAAAGAAGATGTGGCTTATATATACAATGGAATGCTACTTGGCAATGAGAAAGAATGAAATCTGGCCATTTGTAGCAATGTGGATGGAACTGGAGAGTGTTATGCTAAGTGAAGTAAGTCAGGCAGAGAAAGACAGATACCATATGTTTTCACTCATATAAAAAAAAAAGTTACAGAGAGGGAAGGAGGCAAACCATAAGAGAGTCTTAAATATGGAGAACAAACTGAGGGTTGATGGGGGGTGGAAGAGAGGGGAGAGTGAATGGTGGGCATTGAGCAGGGCAGCTGTTGGGATGAGCACTAGGTGTTGTATGGAAACCAATTTGACAATAAATTATATTTTAAAAAGTTACATAAGCATATACAACTATGCTATAAAAGATAAAAAATAAAAAATAAATAAAAATTTAAAGCTATATCAAGTGGTGTTCCTAGAACTTGAAATAAGAGAAAAATCATTATTACAAACATGGACCTGATCTTTTACAATTAATGTAAGCTTAGAGTGCCTTAAAGTAATATAATGAAGAGAGTCACACACATTTTAAAAATGCTCTAGGGAAAAAAATGATTTTGATTGCATTAAATCTGTAGATTAACTAGGGAAAATTATATTGTTTTAATTCCAAATATCTGGATTTTCCATGCATATCATATTCTTAATGATTTCTATTTTAAATTTTATCAGGGTTAGAAATTACATTCTCTAGAACTTCAATCTTTTGAAATTTATTGAAAAGATTTATAGATCTTGATTTATAGATAGATAATAGATTTATCTATTTTTATATAGATTTATGATTTATCTTGGTATGCATATCATGTGCACTTGAATGGAATGTGCAATCTGTTGTATTCCAGTTACATGTGATGTTCTGAAAATGTCATTAGGTCAAAGTGGTTGATACTATTTTTTAGATCTTCTATGTTCAAAGTGATAGCTTTTTTCTAGGTTTTCTATAATTTATAGGCAGCATGGTGTTAAAATTTCTGCCTATGATTACAGATCTTAAGCACTTACAAATTTGTAGCTGATGTCTTCCTGGTAAGTGTTATCATTATGAAATGCCCTTCTTTATCTCCATTAATACTGGTTGAAATCGACTTCATCTAATATTAACATAACCACTCTAGCATTCTCATAATTACTATTTGCATGCTACATCTTATTTCATACATTTATTTTATTTTTTTGAAATGTGTTTTGTAAATTCAAGTTAGCTAACACACAGTGTAATATTGGTTCAGGAGTAGAAACCAGTGACTCATCACTTACATTCAACATCCAGTGCTAATCCCAAGTGCCCATCCCTTAATGCCCATCACCCACTTAGCCCATTCCCCCGCCCACCAATATTTCAACTTTGATTTTATTTCCCTTCCCTCCAGAGACAGATCTAGTAAGAAGTTGCTGCAACCGAGGTAAAAGAGGTTGCTGCCTGTTTTCTCCTTTAGGATTCTGATGACTTCCTGTCTCACATTTAGGTCTTTCATTCATTTTGAATTTATTTTTGTGTATTGTATAAGAAAATGGTCCAGTTTCATTCTTTGGCATATCACTATCCAGATTTCATAGCACCATTTGCTAAAGAAACTATCCTTTTTCCAATGGATACTCTTTCCTGCTTTGTCAAAGATTAGTTGGCCATACATTTGTGGATCCATTTCTGGGTTCTCTATTCTGTTTCAATGATCTATGTGTCTTGTTTTTGTTCCAGTATCACACTGTCTTCATGATTACAGCTTTGTAATACAGCCTGAAGTCCGGAATTGTGATGCCTTGAGCTTTGCTTTTCTTTTTCAACATAACCTTGGCTATTCGGGGCCATTGCTAGTTCCATACAAATTTTAGGATTGTTTATTCTAGCTCTGTGAAGAATGCTAGTGTTATTTTGATAGGGAATGCACTGAATGTGTAGATTGCTTTGGGTAGTATCAACACTTCAACAATATTTGTTCTTCTAATCCATGAGCATGGAATATTTTTACACTTCTTTGTGTCTTCAATTTCGTTCATAAGCTTTCTATACTTTACAGTATACAGATATTTTACCTCTTTGGTTAGGTTTATTATTAGATATCTTATGATTTTTGGTGTAATTGTAAATGGGATCAATTCCTTGATTTTTTTTTTCTGCTGCTTAATTATTGGTATATAAAAATGCAACCAATTTCTATACATTGACTTTGTATCCTGCAACTTTGCTGAATTCAGATATCAGTTCTAGAAGTTTTTTGGCCGAATCTTTGGGATTTCCATGTAGAGTGTCATGTCATCTGCGAAGAGTGAAAGTTTTATTTCTTTCTGTTGTCTGAATGCTGAAGCTAGGACTTCCAAAACTATGTTGAACAACACTGGTGACAGCGGGCATCCCTGTCATATTCCTGACCTTAAGGGGAAAGTTCTCAGTTTTTCCCCCTTGATGATATTAGTTGTGAGCCTTTTACATAGGGCCTTTATGATGCTGAGGTATGTTCCTTCTATACCTACATTCTTGAGGGTTATCAAGAAAGGATGTTGTATTTTGTCAAATGCTTTGTCTGCAATTATTGGAAGGATCATATGGTTCTTATCCTTTCTATATTAACGTGATGTATCATATTGATTGACTTGCAAATACTGAACCAGCCCTGAAGCCCAGGAATAAATCCCACTTGATCATGGTGAATAACTCTTTTAATGTACTGTTGAATTCAATTTGCTAGTATCTTGTTGAGAATTTTTGCACCTGGGTCCATCAAGGATATTGCCTGTAATTCTCCTTTTGAGTGGGGTCTTTGTCTGGGTTTGGAATAAAGGTAATGCTGGCTTCATAGAATGGGTCTGGAAGTTTTCCTTCCAGTTCTATTTTTTGAACAGCTTGAGAATAGGTATTAATTCTTCTTTAAATGTCAGAATTCACCCCGGAAGCCATCTAACCCAGGACTCTTGTTTTTTGTGAGAATTTTGATAAGTGAGTCTATGTCTTTGCTGATATGCATCTGTTCATATTTTCCATTTCTTCCTGTTTCAGTTTTGATAGTATGCAAATTTCTAGGAACTTGTCCATTTCTTCCCAATTGTCCAGTTTGTTGGCATATGATTTTTCATAGTATTCTCTTAGAATTGTTTGTATTTCTGTGGCGTTGGTTGTGACCTCTCCTCTTTCATTTGTGATTTTTATATATTTGGGTCCTCTCTTCTTTTTGATAAGTCTGCCTAGAGGTTTATCAGTTTTGATTATTCTTTCAAAGAACCAACTCTTAGTTTCATTGATCTGTTCTATTGTTTTTTGGGGTTTTTTTTTTTGTTTGTTTTTTGTGTTTTTTTTGTATCTGTATAGTTTATTTCTGCTCTAACCCTTATTTTTTCCTTTCTTCAGCTACCTTTGGGCTTTTTATGCTGCTCCTTTTCTATGTCTGATAGGAGTAAGGTTAGGTTGTGTATTTGGGACTGTTCTTGCTTCTTGAGTTAGGCCTGAATTACAATGTACTTTCCTCTTAGGACTGCCTTTGCTGCATTCCAAAGGTTTTGGACTGTCGTGTTTTCATTTTCATTGGATTTCATGTATTTTTTTTTTATTTCCTAATTTCTTGGATGAAAGGATTTCATTCTTTAGTAGGATTTAGTAGGATTGCAAAGTAGGGCTTTGCAATTTTTTCCCTCTGGTTGACTTCAAGTTTCACAGCATTGTGATCTGAAAATAGGCATGGGATCATCTCAAAGTTTTTGTACCTATTGAGGACTGATTTGTAACCCAATATGTGATCTATTCCGGATAATGTTCTATGTGCACCTGAGGAGAATGTGTCTTCTGCTGCTTTAGGATGAAATGTTCTGAATGTATCTGTTAAGTCCATCTGGTCCAGTGTGTCATTCAAAGCCATTGTTTCCTTGATTTTCTCCTCAGATGATTTTATCAATGAGTTTGTGTTTGTTATTAATTAGTTTACATATGGGTGTTTCAAGTTGGGGGCATAAATATTTACAATTGTTTAATCATCTGGATGGGTAGACCCCTTAATTATGATACAATGTCCTTCTGAATCTCTTGTTACAGTCTTTGTTTTAAAATCTAGTTTGTCTGATATAAGCATGACTATTTAGCTTTCTTTTGACTTCTATTAGCATGATAGATGGTTCTCCATCCCCTCACTTTCAATCTGCCTGTGTCCTCAGATCTAAAACCAGTCTTACAGACAACATATAGATGGATATTGTTTTTTTTAATCCATTCTGATACCGCATGTCTTTTGATTGGAGCATTTATCCCATTTACATTCAAAGTGATTACTGAAAGATATAAATTTAATGCCATTGTGTTTCCTGCAGAGTTGGTATTTCCGTGATGTCCTGTGGTTCTTTGTAGTCTTTGTTGCTTTGGTCTTTTTATCTCTACTTAAAAAATCCCCCTTTAAAATTTCTTGCAGGGCTTGTTTGTTGGTCATGAACCTCTTTAATTTCTGTCTGGAAAACTCTTTTATCTCTCCTTCTATTCTGAATGCCAGACTTGCTGGATAAAGGAATCTTGGCTGCATACTTTTCCCTATTCAGCACACTGAATATATCCTGCCACTCCCTTGTACCCTGCCAAGCTTCAGTGGACAAATCTGCTGCTAACCTCATGTGTCTGCCCCTATAGATTAAGGACCTTTTGTCCCTAGCTGCTGTCAGAATTCTCTCCTTATCTTTGCATTTGCAGGTTTCACTATGATGTGTCATGATTCTGACCTGTTTTTGTTGATTTTGAGTGGAGTTCTGTGTGTCTAGGACTTGAATGCCTGTTTCTTTCCCCATATTAGGTAAGTTCTCAGGTATAATTTGTTCAAACAAACCTTCTGCCCCTTTTACCCACTCTTTTTCTTCTGGGACTCCTATGATATGGATATCGTTTTGTTTCACGGAATCACTTAAGCTAAGTCTCCCCTCGTGACCTAATAATTTCCTTTCCCTCTTCTTTTTTCATATCCATTATTTGCATAATTTAATCTTCTATTTCACCTATTCTCTCCTCTGCCTATTCAGTCATCATTGTCACTCTATCCAGTTTGTTTTCCATCTCAGTTATAGCACTTTTTATTTTATCCTGACTAGTTCTTAGGTCTTTGATCTCAGCAGCAAGGGTTTACTCTGGTGTCTTCTATGCTTTTTTTAAAGCCCAGCTAGTAGTCTTATGACTGTTGCTATAAATTCTTCTTCAGATATATTGTTTAGATCTGTTTTGAGCAAGTCCCTGGCTATGATTTCTTCTTGACCTTTCTTTTGGGGAGAATTCCTCTGTCTTGTCATTTTTGTTAAGTTTCTGTCCTTTTTTTTTTAAAGCCTGATATGTGTCCTTACCTGAGAGTACTGCTATATTAAAAAGGGGTCATACACTGTCCAGGGCCTGGCACTTCAGGATGTGTTTCTGGTATATGCTGTCTGTATTGTGCAGTTATATTTTGGCTACTCTTTCCCACTTGTCAGTCCTCTGCAGTGTTCATCCTTGCTTGCAGTGGTGGAGTGTTTGGACTGTTAACTAGGTATGCTTTGATTTGTTTCTCGAAGTAACCCTGGAAAACAGGGGAGGGGAGGAAGCCTGATCCCCAAAAAGAGAAAAGGAAAGGGAACAACAACAACAACAACAAAAAAAAACAGAATTTAGGGCTGATTCTAAAGAAAGGGAGTGGGGGAGGAGAACAAAAGGAAGAAAAGAATGAAAAAGCCTGATCCAAAAAAAGAGAAAAGGAAATCAAAAGAACAGACACTGTGAGCCTGATTCCAAAAGAAAAAAAGAAGAAAGAAAGAAAAGAAAAGAGACCTGATGGTGTTGTTTTGAGGCGCTCAATTTTCAGTGCACTTGGTGCAAGGGAAGTGCTGGCTATGCTGGTCTGGAGGAGAGGCCTGCTGTGCTGGCTCAGACTCAGTCTCACCTCAGTAAATAAGCAGTTGCCAGGCATGGGGGGCAGAGCTTGGTTTAAGAGCTTGGTGTAAGTTCTCCACTGGGAACTGCTGTGCTGCTCTCTGAAGTCCTATCATGTTGGTGTTGGAGAGAAAATAGCGCCACCCCAATGTCTTGTCCCCAGACAGGGGATCTCACACCTACAGTGTTCAGGCAGCCCTCACAGAATAGCAAGGGAAGTCAGCCTGTCTTGCACCAAATCTGTCTTGTGTTTTTTCTTTGGTGCGTGGCTGGGATTCAAAATGCAAAGTCTTAAAGGCCCTGGCATGGCGTGGATCTGCTCCCCTTCTCTGGAGTAGACCCTCTCCACCCTCCATCCATAGCACATGCAGGACTTTTTTTTGTCCTTGGGGAGGGAATAAACTGTCTTCAAAAGTACTCCAGGAAGGGGAATGTTCTCTCCCAGTGTGCCCTGGAGCTCTCTACACCATCCTATGCACTCTGGGGCCAGCTCCTTCCTCCCCAGGAGTGCATACCATGGCTCTACTGCAGAGAAAGTCACATACTTCCAAAACCTCAGAGTTGGAGCTCCAAATGCTATTTGAAAAAAAACAAACAAAAAAAAAAAAAAAAAAAAAAAAAAAACAAAAGAAACAAAACCAAACAAACAAAAAAACTGGGACACTCAGTACTTTTTGCTCCCCAGTCCATGGTCCAGAGACGTTTTCCTCTTGTGTGAACTCAATGCCACATTTTTCAACCCCTCTCTTTCTCTCCCTTGGTCTCTCCACAGAAAGGGTTCCCTCCTCTCCAGGGCACTGCTGTTTTTCTCTCTCCCACTTCACTTCCACATACCTCACACCTGCCAAGTTGTCTCCCTCTAGCTGTGGAAATCCTTCTGGCACTCTGCAGATTAATTTCCTGGGTCTCCCAAGTGACTGGACTTCATTACAGCTATGTTAGAGAAATGAGAAAAGCCCAGGATCCCCCTACTTCTCTGCCATTTTAACTCCACCTCCTCATGCATTTACTTTTGATCTATCTATGTCATTACATTTTAAATGAATTTCTGGTAGACAGCAGATGTGAAGGTCTTGCATTTTACCAATGTGTCAATCTCTAACTTTTCAATAAAATACTTTATCTGTTTTCATTTAATATAATTCTTGAGAGGGTTAATCTAGTCTATAATTTTGCTATTTGTTTTCTTTTCATCTCATCTGTTTATATTAATCTGTTACTACCTTTACATCTCCTTTCATATTCTCTGGATACACTTTTAATTCTATTTTGATTTTGATTACTCTGTTGTTTTCAAGCTGTATTTCTTTGTATACACTTTATTTTTGGGGGGGTTAGCTGTAGGAATCATAACATGCACCTTTAACATTTCACAGTGAACTTAGAGCTACTATTCTACCACTTCACGTAAAATAAGAAACCAATACGGCACATAATGCCACCTACCTGGCTCAATCCCTTATTCTACAGTTGTAATATTACATTAACGTATGCCATAAATGCCATATCATAAAGTAACTTTTGCTTTAAATTGACAGGGTTTTTTAAATTGGTACGGAGGAGATTTTTATTTATCCACATATTTACCAATTGCAGTATCCTCTACTGCATCCTGAAGATCTGAATTTTCATCTGGTATTACTTCCCTTCAGCCTGAAGAACTTCCTTTATCATTCGTGTAGTGCATACCTGCTGCAATGAAATCTTTTCTTTTTTTTTTTTTTAATTTTTTTTAACATTTATTTATTTTTGAGACAGAGAGAGACAGAGCATGAACAGGGGAGGGGCTGAGAGAGAGGGAGACACAGAATCCGAAACAGGCTCCAGGCTCTGAGCTGTCAGCACAGAGCCCGACACGGGGCTCGAACTCACGGACCGCGAGATCGTGACCTGAGCCGAAGTCGGCCGCTTAACCGACTGAGCCACCCAGGCGCCCCTGCAATGAAATCTTTTAATTTTTATTTCTCTGAAAAGGTTTTTGTTTTGTCTTCATTTTTAAATGATATTTTCACTGATAATAGAATTCTGGGTTGACTTGTTTTTCCAGCAATATAAAGGTGTTCCTTGCCTGGTGACCAGCACAGTTTCTGTTAAGTATTCAGCTATCATTTGTTATTACTGTATCAGTTCTCAGGGTACTTTCAAGATTCTTTCTTCATCTGACATTTCAACTGCTTAACTATGATGTATGTGATTTTCTTGAACTTAGCTTGTTTGGAGTTCACTGAGCTTCTTGAACACGTCAATTTATGCCTTTCACCAATTTGGGGTTAATTTTCGACCATTATTTCTCCAAAAATTTTTGCTCCAATTTCTCCTTTCTTATACTTCTAGGACTCCCATTGAATATGTGCTGTTGGATCTTTTGATACTATCCCACCAGTCACTAAGACTAATTTCTTTTTCTAAAATCTTCTTTTTCACTTTTTAGATTAAATAATTTCTATTCATATATCAAGTTCATTGACTTCTTTCTCAATCTTCTTTGATCCTATATAATGATTTTTTTTTAATTCAGGCATTGTACGTTTAAATATAAAATTTCATTTGGCTCCTTTCTTGTAGTTTCCGTTTTTCTGTTAATGCTGTTGTGTTCGCATTCGTTATATGCCCATTTTCCTTTATGTCCCCAAACAGTTACAACAGATGCTAATGCACATATGAGTCATATCAGGGCCCATCTCAATTAATCGCTTTTTCATTTAAGTCATACTTCTCTGGATGTGTGTGTGTGTGTATGTCTAATAAATGTGGATTGTATCCTGGACCCTACAAATGATACATCTTTAGACTCTGGATTCTATTACGCTCTTCTGAAGAGTATTTACACTCTCCAAACTCTCCCCTGTGGTAGATAGCAACTGAAACCTGTTTAATTCTCTTAGCCTGTATGATTTATATGCAGAATTTGGGGGCACGTTCCTCTGGTACTACTTTATATTAACTTTCCAGCTCCTAAAGCCACTCCAAACTTTGTGCTGATTTCTATACAACTTTTAGTCACCTTGTACAACATTGATGGAGGCCTACCCTCAGGCAAAAAGCTGTGAAAAATGAAAAGCTCAACCTTGTGAAATGTTCCAAATGTCAACAACCTCCAGTTTCTGCCTATGTCCTTTCACTGCACCTCCAAATAGTTTTCTTTTTTTTTCTTTTATTTTTTTTAATATATGAAATTTATTGTCAAATTGGTTTCCATGCAACACCCAGTGCTCATCCCAAAAGGTGCCCCCTCAATACCCATCACCTACCCTCCCCGCCCTCCCACCCCCCATCAACCCTCAGTTTGTTCTCAGTTTTTAAGGGTCTCTTACGCTTTGGCTCTCTCCCACTCTAACCTCTTTTTTTTCCAAATAGTTTTATATCCTTTCTATATTTCTGTATATACTTATAAAATATAATTTATATATTTTATATTTGCATTTTTACTTTTTTTTACTTTTTTTTTTTTAACATTTATTTATTTTTGAGACAGAGAGAGACAGAGCATGAACCGGGGAAGGGCAGAGAGAGAGGGAGACACAGAATCGGAAGCAGGCTCCAGGCTCTGAGCCATCAGCCCAGAGCCCGACGCAGGGCTCGAACTCACGGACCGCGAGATCGTGACCTGAGCTGAAGTCGGACGCCCAACCAACTGAGCCACCCAGGCGCCCCGCATTTTTACTTTTTAATTGTGTCCCAAATTTGTCATTGTTATTTGTGAGAAACGTAGTCTGACACATGCTACTCTGTGATTAATGAAAGCAGAACTCCTAAAGATTGTTTCTAATATTAGAAAACTAGAGGACTCTAAAAGTCATGCTTGTAATGACATATCATTACTTTTTTAAAGTTTATTTATTTGTTTTGAGAGAGAGTGCACACATGAGCATGAATGGGGGCGGGGCAGAGAGAGAGGGAGAGAGAATGAATCTCAGGCAAGCTCTACACTGTCAGTGCAGATACCAAAGTGGGGCTTGAATTCACAAACCTTGAGATCATGACCTGAGCCAAAGTCGGAGCCCTAACCAACTGAGCCACCTAGCCACCACTATATCATTACTTTTTAATATTACATAGTGGTGATAATATTTCGTAGAGATTCCTTTTTCTATTCCACTCCTTGTATCAGAAAATATAAGTTACTGACAAACAAAAGGAAGGAGAAGAAAGAGGAGAGGAATTGGGATAATAGGGTGACAGTGAAAGAGGAAAAACATTTATACTAAGAGAAATTGATAGTTACTGTCCTGGCATCTCATTAGGTAAAGTTTAGACAAGAAGAGAGATTTTGGAAAAACAGGGATGAAATTCTGAAACAGATGCTACAAATGATATCAGCACATACTCACTTTCATAAAAAGAAACAACACCAAAATATACTTTGTCATGAGATCAGGAATAGACACCAGATATCTATCATAGATATAGAGATAGATGTAGATCACATATACATGCATTACCTCATTTATTGCAGTTCACCTTACTGAGCTTCACAGATATTATACTTTTTTTGCTAACTGAAGGTCTGTGACAAGCCTGCATCAAGCAAGTCTATCAGTACCATTTTTCCAATAGTATGTGCTCACTTTGTGTCTCTGGGTCACATTTTGGTAATTTTTCAAAATTCACAATATTTCAAACTTTTTCATTATTATTGTATTTGTGATGGCGATCTGTGATCAGTAATTATAAGTTGTGAAAGCTCAGATGATGATTAGCACTTTTCAGAAATAAAGTATTTTTTAACTCAGGTAGTAGATTGTTTTGTTAGACATAATGCTATTGCACACTTAATAGACTATAGTATAGTGTAAATACAACTTCTACATGGCTTGGGAAACCAAAATATCCATTTGACTCACTTTCTTACAATACATGCTTTACTGTGGTGATCTATAATAGAACCTGAAATAACTCCAAGGTTTGTCTTGTATACACACAAATTATAATATAAAATAAACAAACAAAAAACCCCACACTCTTCAATACAAGCTCTAACATCCCTCCTTTTTTTACTGAGAACACACTAGAATATGGACTTCTTCTGAAGTGCAATGTTTCTATAGTGAAATCTTTAAAATATAATCAAAGAAAATGCATGAGTAAAACACTCCAGGCTTTCCTTTATAAACATTCAATTTTGTCAGTTTTTATATATACGTTATTATATTTGAGAGCTGGTTTCCAAAATGTGTGTTTTTGATCATCATAATAAATTATTTCAAGTCCATATGCAATGTATGCAATGGGCAGTTCTCACACATTAACAATTAGGACATATTTAGTTATACCATTTCATTCCAATTCACCATTAAAACTGATTGAAAGTAAAATAAGATGTATCATTTTCAAATTTCTATATAAATATAAGTGAATGAAACAAAACAAACATGATCATTAAATTTAGAAACATTTTCAAAGTTTGACAGATCACCCTATGTAGGGATACAAAATTTTGTTTATCCTTACTTTGTTGAAATTTTTCCGTATTTCATCTTCTATGAGATACTGAATCATTTGTTCTACCAATACTGTTAAGTATACAAAGAAAACATGTTTCATAACAATGACTTCACATTTCAAATTTGAAAAACACATTTGCTTTCTCTTTAAAAACTTCATGAACTACTTTGAGATCTTTCTTTTGTGCCAGCCAGCTTCTGTTACATAGCTTCAACAAAAGCCTGAATCTTAATTAGGTCAACTGATATTTACTACGCCTATTAACCTGTATCTGCATAGGAGTCACTACAGAAAATACATGAGAATTAACAAAGGTCACCTAAATCCAACTTCCTTCACACTTCCTGAAAAATGTAGGTTATGAGGAGACATCACTGCTGTGTCTCTGCTGCCCTCTACATAAAGGGTTCTTGGAAGACACTGATAAATTGTGAAAACCCAGACAGCAATATTAAATAGTACGGACAGTCACATCAATAATCAACTACATTTGTTAAATATACTAAAAGACGACATTACAAAGAGAAGTTATTGCTATTTACTGTCTTTGATTTCCATCATGCTTTTCCTCCAATTGGTTGAACATGTAGTCATGTTATACTCCAAGGAATACAAGAGAAGCAATTAAGATAATTTGGAATCAGACTATATGAGATAAAATCTTATTCTGCCATTTATTAGCTATATTTCCATTCTCTCATCTGTAAAATGGGGTTAATAATAACATCTACCTCACATAATCAGCACTTAGCAAACTGCCTGACATACAGTAAGAACACAGGGTTATCATGTTGTCGTTAATGTTATTGTTGCTATTACTATTATTGATAGTAACAAAATGGCCAAGACCACAGCTCAGAAGCCAGAGTGCCTGAGTTAAAATCCCAACTGAGTCACATACTACTTTATGACCATATAAAAATTCCTTAATCTCTCTGTGCCTCAAAATCCTCTGAAAATTAGGGATATAGAACTCCCACCTCACAAAATTATTTTGAGATTTAAATAAGCTAATGTACATAGCACAGCACTCAGAAGAATACACCACAAGGAAGAACTCATAATGTTAGCTGCTACTATCATGATGAGTTCAGTTGCCATTATATAAGCACTAGAAGAACTCTGCTCTAGAGAACTGGCAGAATTATGCTCACAAGCAAGACTATTTCCTAAATCAACAGCATCCCTCATGCCATCCTGGGTAAGGGATTCAAGAAAGACCTGAATTATAATCAATGCTTCCCACTGAATAGAAGCATGGTATTCCCATAGAGTAAGTATCCACACACCATATATCTTCTATTTCTACAAATGTGAATGAGAGACAAATGGCCTCTCATTCATAAAATAATAATTACTCAATAGTGGGAGTATAAGGGAGAATTTGCTTCCGGAGAGCTAAGTAATAGTTAGGAAATTACTAATTATAGTATAAATCTTCCTCTCTTCCATGTTATTCAATGTACATGGCTCATTTAAACATTATAGCAGAAGACAGTGAAGGAGTAAGAGGATGCTACCCTTGTCTCCTCCCTTGAACACAGCTAGTTATCAAATTATTGTGAACACCCAAGAAATCAATCAGAGGTCTGAGAGAACAAAAACTGCAAGTCTTCCAGTAGAAAAGTGACCACCTTTGGGAAGGTAGGAGCTGCAGAAAGTTTCCTTGGGTAAGATGAAGCTATGGCTACCGCGGTGGGAGGATGCATGCTTACAGAGGATACCACAAAGTAGCATAAGCAGTGGAGTGCAAAATCTGAATTTTATGTCTGCTACCCTAGCGGGCATGCCTGGCTTACAGGTGCTCAGGTGGTGAAGCAGGGCTGAATCCTACGAGTGAAAGTATGGTCTGAAGATCCCCTGGATGGCAAGAAAAATGGGTGGCACCAACGTGCCGCGCTGTTACCAAGCATAGGTGCAGGGAAGCTGACTGAGAGAAGCTCAGTGCTGGCTTTCTGCTCTGTTTTGTCATAAACTGTGAAATGCTGTGCACTCGCGCAATGGTTCTCCTGCGACCAGCCAGCAAAGGGGGACTCTACCCCTCGCGCCCCCCAGGGGAAAAATGCAGGTCCACTCCTTGAGAGTCTCTAAAAATTGGAGTTTTGAAACTCAGTCGCACACCTGAGATAAAAAACCTCAGACACGGGCAGGATGAACACAGCGTTCAGATGGGAACCAGGGACACAAAAAGGGAGACGGATGATTCTTCTGTGAGGGCTCAATGAAGAGTGGGGGGAGAGAGGAAGACGCGCAAACTTTCACCTCACCTAGAGAGAGTCCAAGGCCATATTCATGGCGTCCATCAGCGCTGAAGGCAGCAAAACAGCGCCACCCAGTGGAAGCTGGAGCTGATTACATAAAGCTCTCCCGACCCAACACCCGCGCCCTAGAGGTGCATTTCCACTGAAACCAGTCAGCCAGCAGGAGCTCCCCCAGAGAACCAGCACAAACACCTTGCTGGCCAAGTCTATTGCTCATAGAGTGCTGCAAAGTTTCAGCTCTGAATAAAGAGGGACTAGCTCCCTTTTTGCTTTTATTCTTTACTTTATTATTTTTTTTCATTTATTTTTTCAATTCCCTTTTTAAAATTTTTATTAATTTTGTAGTAATTACATATATATATATATATATATATATATATATATATATACTTTATATATTTCTATTCCTTTATTTTCACTTTATTTTAGGGAATGCAGTGACTCACTGAAACATAATAACATTCGTATCATAGAAGTACCAGAAGATGAAGAGAGAGAAAAAGAGGCAGAAGGTTTATTCAAACAAATTATTGTTGAAAAGTTCCCTAATCAGGGGAAGGGCACAGACATCAAAATCCAAAAAGCACGACAACTCCCATTAAATTCAACAAAAGTCAACCACTGCAAAGGCATGTCACAAATTCACACACACACACACACACACACACACACACACACACACACCAGAAGAGGAAAGAATCCTGAAAGTAGCAAGGGAAAAAAAGTCCTTAATCTACAAGGGAAGACAAATCAGGTTTGCAGCAGATCTGTCCACAGAAACTTGGCAGGCCATAAAGCACTGGCAGGAATATTCAACATGCTGCATGGGAAAAACAGCCAGTGAAGAATTCCTTAACCTGTCATTCAGAAAAGAGATAAAGAGTTTTCCAGACAGACAAAAACTAAAGAGGTTCATACCCACTAAACCAGTCCTGCAAGAAATTTTTTTACTTATATCAAGACAAACTAGATTTTAAAACAAAGAATGCAACAAGAGCTGAAGAAGGTCATTATATCATAATTAAGGGTCTATCCATCAAGAAGATTAAACAATTATAAATACTTATGCCCTCAACTTGAAAGCACCCAAATATATAAATCATTACATAATAAACACAAAGACTCTCATTGATAATATCTTAACGGTAGGAGACATTAATACGCCACTTACAGATATGGACAGATCATCTAAGCAGAAAATCAACAAGGAAACAATGGCTTTGAATGACACACTGGACAGATGGACTTAACAGATATATTCGGAAGATTTCATCCTAAAGCACATTCTTTTCAAGTGCACATGGAACATTCTCCAGAATAGATCACATATTGGGTCACAAATGAGGCCTCAACCAGTACGAAAAGATCAACATCATACCATGCCTATTTTCAGACCACAACTCTATGAATAAACTTGATGTCAACCACAAGAAAAAATCTGGAAAGCCCTCAAATATATGGAGGTTAAAGAACACCCTGCTAAGAAATTAATGGGCTAACTGAGAAATGAAAGAAATTAAAAAATACATGGAAGCCAATGAAACTGAAAAAAGGATTATCCAAAATCTTTGTCATGCATCAAAGGCAGTACTAACAGGGAAGTATACTGCAATACAGGCCTATCTTAAGGTCTCAAATATACAACCTAACCTTACACCTGAAGGAGCTAGAAAAGTAACAGCAAAAAAGCCAAGTCTGCAGAAGAAGGGAAATAATAATGATCAGAGCAAACATAAATTATATAGAAATAAAAAAAACAGTTGAATAGATCAACGAAACTAGGAGCTGGTTCTCTGAAAGGATTAACAAAATTAATAAACCCACAGCCAGATTAATCATAAAGAAAAGAGAAAGGACCCAAATAGATAAAATCACAAATGAACAAGGAGAGATTACAACCACCACTGAAGAAATACAAACAATTGTAAGAGAATATTATGAAAAATTATGTGCCAACAAATTGGGCAATCTAGAAGAAATGGACAAATTCCTAGAAACCTACAAACTACCAAAACAGAAACAGGAAGACATAGAAAATTTGAATAGACCCATAACCCAGCAAAGAAATTCAATCAGTAAAGTCTCTTTAACAATCAGAAGCCCTGGGTCAGATGGCTTCCTGGGGGAATTTTACCAGACATTTAAAGAAGAGTTGATATCTCTTCTTCTCAAAATGTTCTAAAAGAGAGAAATGGAAGGAAAACTTCCAAACACATTCTATGATACAGCATTATCTTGATTCCAAAACCAGACAAAGACCCCACTAAAAAAGGAGAATTACAGGCCAATATCCCCGAATAACACTGATGCAGAAATTCTCAGTAAAATACTAGCAAATTGAATTCAATGCTACATTAAATGAATTATTTAACATGATCAAGTGGGATTTATTCCTGAGCTGCAGGGCTGGTTCAATACTCTCAAATCGATCAATGTGATACACCAGATTAATAAAAGAAAGGGCAAGAACCATATGATCCTCTCCATAGATGCAGAGAAAACACTGGACAAAATACAGCATCCATTCTTGATACGAACCTTCAAGAAAGTAGGGATAGATGGAACATACCTCAACATCATAAAGGCCATATATGAAAGACCCACAAGTTATATCATCCTTAATGAGGAAAACCTAAGAGCTTTCCCCTACTGCCAGGAACAAGACAAGGAGGTCGACTCTCACCATTACTATTTAACATAGTACCGGAAGTCTTAGCCTCAGCAATCAGACAACAAAAAGAAAAAAAAGGCATATAATTTGGTTGAGGAAGAAGTCAAACTTTCATTATATGCAGATTACACAATACTCTATGTAGAAAATCCGAAAGACTCCACCAAAAAAACTGCTAAAATTAATACATGAATTCAGCAAAGTTGCAGGATATAAAATCAATGTGTGGGAAATCTGTTACATTTCCATACACCAATGATGAAGCTGCAGAAAAATCAAGAAATTGATCCCATTTGCAATTGCACCAAAAACAATAAGATACCTAGGAATAAACCTAACTAAAGAGATAAAAGATCTGCATGCTAAAAACTACAGAACACTTGTGAAAGAAATTGAAGAGGACACAAAGAAATGAAAAAGCAGGGGCGCCTGGGTGGTTCAGTCGGCTGAGCGTCCGACTTCAGCTCAGGTCATGATCTCACAGTTCGTGAGTTCGAGCCCTGCATCAGGCTCTGTGCTGACAGCTCAGAGCCTAGAACCTGCTACGGATTCTGTGTCTCCCTCTCTCTCTGCCTCTCCCCCACTTGTGCTCTGTCTCTCTGTCTCTCAAAAATGAATAAATGTTAAAAAAAAAAAAAATTAAAAAAAAAAGAAATGGAAAAGCATTCCATGCTCATGGATTGGAAGAACAAACTTTGTTAAAATGCCTATATTACCCAAAGCAATCTATACTTCTAATACAATCCCTATCAAAATACCACCAGCATTTTACACAACGCTAGAACAAACAATCCTAAAATTTGTATAGGACCCTGAATAGCCAAAACAATTCTGAAAAAGAAAAACAAAACTAGAGGCATCACAATTCCAGACTTCAATTTAAACTACAAAGCTGTAGTCATCAAGACAGTATGGTATTGGCACAAAAACAGACACACAGATCAATGGAATGGAATAGAAAACCGAGAAATGGACCCACCACTACACAGTAGGAATCTTTGACAAAGCAGGAAAGAATAGCCAATGGGAAAAAAGAGTCTCTTCAACAAATGGTGTTGGGAAAACTGGACGGCCACAAACAGAAGAATGAAACTGGACCATTTTCTTACACCATATACAAAAATAAATTCAAAATGGATGAAAGACCTAAATATGAGATAGGAAACCATCAAAATCCTGGAGAAGAACACAGGTAGAAACCTCACTGACCTCACCCGGAGCAAATTCTTCTTAGACGTGTCTCTGGAGGCAAGGCAAGCAAACATGAACTATTGGGACCTCATTAAGATAAAAATTCTCTGCATGGCAAAGGAAACAATCAACAAAATAAAAAGGCAGTTATGGAATGGGAGAAGATATTTGCAAACGACATACCTGACAAAGGGTTAGTATCCAAAAATCTGTAAAGAACTTATCAAACTCAACACCCAAAATACAAATAATCCAGGAAAAAAATGGGCAAAAGAAAGAAGACATTGAGATGGCTAACAGACCCATGAAAAGATGTTCGATATCACTCATAATCAGGAAAATACAAATCAAAACCCCAATGAGATACCTCACACATCTCAGAATGGCTAAGATTAACAACACAAGAGACAACAGGTGTTGGCCAGGATGCAGAGAAAGGGGAACCCTCTTGCACGGTGGGTGGGAATGCAAACCTATACAGTCACTCTGGAGAACAGTATGGAGGTTCCTCAAAGAGTTAAAAATAGAACTATCCTCTATTCAGCAACTGCCCTATTAGGTATTTACCCAAAGGATACAAAAATACAGATGTGAAAAGGTACATGCACCACGATGTTTATAGCAACATTATCAACAACAACCAAACTACTGAGAGAGCCCAAATGTTCATCGACTGGTGACTAGATAAAGATATATGGTATATTACTCAGCCATCAAAAAGAAAATGAAATATTGCCATGTGCAAGACGGGTATGGAGCTAGAGTGTATTATGCTAAGTGAAATAAGTCAGCCAGAGAAAGACAAATACCATATGATCTCACCACATGTGGAATTTACGAAAGAAAACAGAACGTATGAACATATGGGTAGGGGTCAAAGAAAATAAGAACAGTGGAAACAAGCCATAAGAGACTCTTAACAATAGAGAATAAACTGAGGGTTGGTGGAGGGCGGTGAGGGGGATAGGCTAGATAGGGGTACTAAAAGAGGGCACTTGTGATGAGCAGTGAGTGTTACATGTAAGTGATGAATCACCAAATTCTACTCCAGAAACCAATATTGCACTATATGTTAACTAAAATTTAAAAACATAAAAAGTTAATATATGCTAAAAAATAAATTTAAAAAATTAAAAAAAAAATAATAAAATTAACAGTATAGCAGACGCTGCTGACACCCTACTCATATCTTCTGCCCTATCTTCAGTGTTGCTGGCCCCATTTCCAATTTGCAGTGCTTCCATTTCTTTGCTTTAGGGATTTCTCTGGTGCTGGAAGCCATTTTTTCCACTTGTGCGGTGGCCTGCAAGAACTAGGAAATACTCCATTCCCCAACTCCAAGGACTAGCCTACAACCAACGAATGAAGGGATCTACATATAAATAATCCAGCTTCCTTGCCCCTTCCTCATCCCTCTGATGAGATAATTCACAGTCTCCCAGTGTTTTCCAGCAGTGCTAAACTCCAGGTGCCCATGATGGTTAACTGCTAGTGAATGATTCCTTAATCAGCTGCTATCCCTTCCCAGGTTCACTCGCTCACCTCTAGGTGAGCAGGTGTTCTGAGGACATGCTTCTATGCAAATTCAAAGACAAACAATAAACTGTGAGAGAGGCAAGTCCACAAAAACCACACATCACATATTTTACTCTTTTCAACCTACCTGAAATGTTGAATAAACAGAAGAGAAAGGCTTAGGTATTAGTTTAAGTATTAGGAAGGAAGTGCTAGTGTGACTGCAAGATGCTGGGCAGAGTGTACAGTATGAGTTAGTCTCCTGAGAGGCAGATGCCAAGACAACATCAGCTATAGAAGAGACTTACTGAAGGAAACACCTGCAAAGGATAAAGGGGTCAAGGAGAGCTTGCAGTGCAGGTCTGAAAACTATGAAAGGAGGACAAGAAGGAAAGATAGGGTAGGAAGAGTTTCAGACTACAGAGTAGCCCATTAGTGGTATGGTCCCGATATAAAAAAATGATGGATCCTGAAGGATGGTAGGTGGGGCTTTCAATCAGCTGTGTTCCTTGCAACTGAAGATATAAGTGCACATTTCCACAGATGCACTGCAGGGAATGATGACGTAAAGTGACATTATCTCAGCAACTTGAAAGATGTGTCTAGAGAAAAACTTCCTCTCCTCCAAGACTGTTCGTTACCAATACATACTATGGTTTTGCATGTTTATACACTTCTTATAATGTATCAAACTGTACATATCCTTTGGCAAACTGGCTTACTTCTTCATTATCATATCCACAACAATTTTCATATGTTCATATAAAATTAGGTTACATCCCAAAGACTTTTCTCTTATAAACAATGCTACCAATGAATATTCATGTACATATATTCTTCTAAGTCTCATTCATTTGAGGGACCTGAGGCCAAACTGTGAATGTTAAGTTATATGGACCTTGATTTTCAAGCAATAAGGAACCATCAAAAGTGTTTCAGTAAGTGGGTGATAAGGTCATAATTTTTATTAAGATATATCTAATAAAAAGACATACGCTAAGAAATCAATTATGAAGCAATTGAAACAATACAGAGAATTAGTGAAAGGGCCCAACTTAGGGCTGAAATTGTAGGGATGTTATAGTTTAGAGGCCAAATCTCCATGACATGGTAATGGCATAGATTCAGGCAATGAAAAAGGAAAGTTATTAACTACGACCAAAACACACAAAGAAGATGAGCTTAGGTTAAAAAGAAAAGAAAGATATGGTTTGGGACCCTTTTGACTTACAGTAACTTTAGGACATTCATGCAAAGATGTCAGTAGGCAGCAGGAAATCCACATGGAGTTCAGGATAGTAACCAGTTTATAGGAAGATTTAACAGTTATCAGCATTAGAAGAGAATAATGCTTGAGAAGAAAATAAAATTGAATCCCATGTGAGAAAAAGAATGGAAGAAAAGGAGACAGGGGGGCATGTGGGTGGCTCAGTTGGCTGAACGTCTGGAGCTTGATTTTGGCTCAGGTCATGATCCCAGGGTGTGGGATCAAGTCCCACGTTGGGCTCCATGCTGTGTGGAGCCTGCTTAAGATTCTCTCTCTCTCCCTCTGCCCCTCTCCTCCACTTGCTTACTCTTTCTCTCTCTCATAAATAAGTACATAAATAAATAAATAAATAAACAAACAAACAAATAAGAAAAGGAACAGGAATTAAGGTCATAGAGAATACCACTGTATTTAGACCACAAATCCAGAAGGATTTTTGTTATATTGTAGGAATGCTTCTCAATATCTACTTGGAGAAATCCATTTTTGAGTCAATGGATTCAATTCACTCATTTCCAATGACAATGCAGTATGTTATGCTTTAATGTACAAGTTTATTAAGAAAAACAGCATACTTCATGATGACTTACATGGAAGAAGTCTTGAATTTTTTACATACAAAGCCAGCCAAAGTCTTCCCTTCTCTATGACCACATCTTTCAAAGTTCTGACCATTTGCATGCTTCTTCCGATATAAGAAAGCAATCAATGTAGATTTGGAGGCATTCAACCAACACCTGAATACTTCTACGGCAAGCTTTCAATCACAGCTGCCTTACTACATGAGTAACTTGTTCGTGTTACATTATCTTTTCTAACAATTTCCTTGTCTGAAAATTGGGCATAGCCACATCTACTTCACAAGTGTTTTAAGGCTCAAATAGAAAATGCACTGCTATAAACTGAATATTGAAACCTAATCATATATTGAAACCTAATACCTAATGTAATGGTATTTGGTGCCTTTGGATCGGCCCTCATGAATGGGCCTTTAAAAAGGCCCCAGAGAGTATTTCTCTCTCTTACCATGTGAGAAGTCAGCCTTCAACAAACTAGGAAGTGGGCCCTCAACAGACATCCTATCTGCCAGCACCTAAATCATGGAACTTTCCAGCCTCCAAAACTGGGAGAAATAAATTTCTGTTGATTCAGCCACCCAGCCTATGGTATTTTTGTTACAGCAGCTCAAACAGGCTGATACATGTACATAAAGAAACTAGTAAAATGTAAGGTTCAGTGTATGTTCAATATATGTGATCTGTTCCTCTCTGTTCTGTCTTTGAGGAAGAAACTACTGACTGCCATTTTGCTTGTTTTATATTTTAATTCTGAAATAAATAAATCCAACAAAGAAGAAAATAAATTTCTCCAATAATTCTACTACCCAGAGATACGCTGTTTACCTTTTGAAGAACTATTGGATGCTTAACATTTACTTCTTATAACTACATATTTTATTATTCAAGAGCTTCCCTGAAAAACCTGTGTCATACTGTAATTTGTAATTTTAACAAGGTATGAAATGAACTGCAAGCACTACAAAACCTGAGCGCAAGAGTTTCTCAGGTAGTGAACACAACCAATCACCCAGCATCTCGATCAATGCGGCAGTAGTCTTTCTAAAAGTCGTGGTTATTTACAGCAGCTTTCAAAGGATAAACATATCCTCAGTTCACAGAATATTTCTCCCAAAAAAAGCCAACAAAAAATTTAAAAATACTAATAAACTGTTATTTCCTAATAAAAAAATTAAAGTTTCTGATAAGAGTAAAATACCAGATTTTTATTTTGGTGATGGCAATAATCTATATTAAGATTTATGAATCCATCATATTAAATGCTTTATTATCCTATCAATACAGAACCTGCTCATCAAATATCAGATAAAACTCTAAAATTGTAAAAACAGGTAGCCTATGATATGAAGCTATGAACAAAAATCCCATCTTTCTGAACAGAAATGAGGTGCTTTAAAAAGCCAGGCACATGAGGTAACAGATATTTCAGTGACTGAAACCACTACCACAGTAAGTAAATATTAGGAAAAAACTTTAAGGAGTATGTTTTTAGTATAATGTGACATAAGATCATGCTATCACAGAAGGCCTTCTTTCACACTGGAGAAGTTAATAGAAGTAAAGGGTTACTAGTCCGGTCTGTAAACTGAAAGGTTAACAAAAAATTTTAGGTCAT
The DNA here is from genome assembly GCF_018350195.1 of Panthera tigris. Lineage (NCBI taxonomy): Eukaryota > Metazoa > Chordata > Mammalia > Carnivora > Felidae > Panthera > Panthera tigris. The sequence continues at coordinate 624,836 of NC_056676.1, read as the reverse complement.
GGCACAACACTTCCTGGTCTGGTTAGATATGATTTATCCCAAGGGGAGTTTGGTGGCAGTCTCGGGACTCTCAATGATCCTTTGTGATCCTTTAGTTAAGATTTTACTGTATATACAGGTTGGTATTTTGCTTTATCATTTAGCATTTTCTCCACAAACATTTCTACCACACCAACAATAAAAAGTTCTAAAAAACAAAAATTTTACTAGTAGAGAAATATTTTAAAGTAAAGATATGTTATAGTTTTTTTTTAAATTTTTTTTATTGTGGTGAAATGTACACAGCAAAAAATTTACCATATTAACCATTTTTAGACGTACACTTCGGTGGCATTAAATGCATTCATGATGTTTATAAATGCACCACTAGCCATCTAGAACCTTTCATCATCATCCCAATCAGAAACTATTCACATTTAAACAATAACTCCCCTTACTCCTCAGCCCCTGGTAACCTCTATTCTACCTTCTGTTTCTATGAATATGCTTATTCAAGGTACTGCCTATATGTTGAAGTACACAGCACTTGTCCTTTTGTGTCTGGCTTATTTTATCTACAATAATGTTTTCAAGTTCATCCATACTGTACTTGTATCAGACTTTCATTCCAGGGTGTCTGGGTGGGCTCAGTAGGTTAAACATCTGACTCTTGATTTTGGCTCAGGTCATTATCTCACAGTTCATGAGATCAAGCCCCAAGCTGGGTTCTGCACTGACAATGGGAAGCTTGCTTAGGATTCTCTCTCCCTCTTTCTCTGCCCCTCCCCCGCTCTCATGGCCTCTCTCTCTCTCAAAATAAATAAATAAACATTTAAAATTTTAGAAAAAGGAATGAAATTCTTTTTTATATTTTAGAGAGAGAGTGCACAAGCAAGGGAGAGGGGCAGAGGGAGAGAGAAAAGAATCTTAAGCAGTCTCCACACTCAGCATGGAACCTGACAGGGGACTTGATCCCACAACCCTAGGATCATGATATGAGTTCAAATCAAAGAGTCAGACACTTAACCAACTGAGCCACCCAGGCACCCCAGAATTTCATTCTTTTTTAAGGCTGAATAATCCACTGTACATATATACAACATTTTGCTTATCCATTCTTGTTGATGGACATTTGGATTGTTTCCACCATCCAACCATTGTGAATAATGATACTATGAACATTGATGTACAAATATATTTGAGTCTCCACTTTTAGTTCTTCTGTGTATATATATTCAGAAGCAGAATTGCTGGATTATATGGTAATTTCATGTTTAACTTTTTGAGAAACCATCAAACTCTTCCACAGTGGCTGTACCATTTTACATTCCCACCAGCAATGTATAAGGGTTCCAATATCTCAATGCTGTTGTTTTTTTCCCATTTATGGATAACAGCCATCCTAATAGGTATAAAGTGGTATCTCATCATGGTTTGGATTTGCAACTCCTTAGTGACTAATGATGATGAGCATCTTATCATGTACTGGACTGCATAAAAGATCAGAAAGGTGGCCAAGATGGAATAATAGCAAATGGATTTATCCTCCCACCTAAAACACCAAAAACAGTAACAACAAAATGAAAAAAACAAACAAAAAACAAACAAAAAACAAGAGGGGGGCGGGGAAAGGAAGGCAGGTAGGAAGAAAAGAAATAATCCTGACAAAATATATGAAACAATGGTTTTCAAGCACTGAACATCAGACAAAAACACTAATGCCTGAAAGTCAGGAAATAAAAAATTGAGCTCTACAATTGCCCTAGCTTACTTTCTTGAGAGAATTTCCAAACCACACAACAGAAAGGAGGAACTGAGGTTGAGTCCAGTGGGTTCCCTGAGTTGAAGAGACAGAGCTGAGTGTCCAGGCAGACAAATGTAGCTAGAGTTCGTAGGACAGAGTAACAGAAAAACCAGAGCTACACAAAAAACTCCAGCAATCCACCTCAAGTATTCAGCTGAGTACTGATCAGAATGTGCATAAAAATAAAACTACTCTAGACCAGGGAAAGAACCATCTAGAGAACAGTTCCCAATGCCACACCAGTGTCAGGCCACGGCAGCTACTCCTGCCAGCCAGACCAGAAAAACCCATAATTAGGAGTATTACGTAGAATGCTCAGGAGGGTAGTGACATAACACTCCCCAGACCCACCTAATAAATCATAAAGCAACACCCAAAAGGATGAAACTGTTTCCAAATAACGGCACCTGAGAACAAAGTTACAAAATATTTAAAGAAATTTTTTAAAATCCAGCAACGAACAACATAAAGTTCACAACATTTGGTATCCACTGAAAAATGTCTAGGCATGCAAAGAAGGAGAAAAATACAATCCACAATAAAGAGAAATATTAATCAATAGAAATAGACACAAAAATAACACAAATGATAGAGTTATAGAAAAAGTCACTAAAACAACTATTATAAATACACTCTATATTTTCAAAACATAGAAAAGATATGATGAGGTTAAGACAAGACAATACAAAAAGATTCATATCAAACTTTAAGAGATGACAAATACACTGGATAGTATTAATAGACAATTAGACACAGAGAGCAAAAAGATATTAAACTTTGAAGATATAGCAATAAAAGCCAGCATAAATTAAAAAGAGAGGGGGGAAAATGAATACAGCATCAATGATCCCATGATATAACACGGAGCAGCCTCATTAATATACATATAATTGTAGTCCAAAAGGAAAGGAAAAGGGAAGTCAGAAAAAAAATTAAGGCAAAAAAACTTTCTAAATGTGATGAAAACTTTAAATCCATACGAAGAAGAAAGTTAACATAGCTGACCTGAGGGTATACTCAGAAAGGCCTGCTTGCAATGTTGGTCCTTGTCTACCTCTGCTTATTTAGACACCAAGAGAGTTCCCAACCTCCCCTAAATGGTGAAAGTGTCTCCCTCTGCCTAAACCATGCTAACAATATGGCTTAGTTTGAATACCTGTTTTCCTTCTTGAAATCTAAAATTTTGGTACATGCTTTTGGTACTAAAATTTTGGTACCAGCCCCCCAATAAAAACTCTGGGCACTGAGTCACTAATGAGCTCCCCTGGCGGGCAATGCTTTACAGATGTTGTCAAAACTCATTGTTGAAGCAATTAAGCGTATCCTTTGTGACTCCACTAGACTAGGATTCTTGAAAAATTGCAGATTTTGCTTTGTATCATTTCACTGTAATACATCATAGTCATGAGTATGACCATATACTAAGTTCTGAGTGTCCTCCTAGTGAATTACCAAACCTGGGGGTGGGCTTGGGGACCTCTGATTCCCCACATACCCAAAAAGCTTGATAAACTCCAAGCAGAAAACCACACATAGGCATATCACAATCATGCTGCTAAAAGAAGTGACAAAGAGAAAATCCTTAAAAATCAAGAATGAGAATAGCTTCACACTTCTTGACAGCAAATCTGGAACTAGAAGACAATGAAGCAATGTCTTCAAAATACCGAAGAAAAATGATTTCCAAACTACAATTCTACATAAATGGTTAGCCACTTATCAAAGTATGATAAATACATCTCTGGCATGCCATTTATCTTCCATAAATCCTTTCCTAGAAGATGTGCTTAATCAAACTGAGAATAAAAACCAAGAAAGAGGAAGACATGGAATCCAGGATAAAGTTGCTCTGCACAGAAGAGAAGTAAAGGGAATTACTGGAAAATGGTGAGGAGTGACCAAAGGGTGGCTACATCCACAAAGCAGTGGAACAAATTAGAGCAGCTGGGAGGCCGTGAGAGTGAGTTCTCCAAGAAAACAAAACTGACAGAATGTCTGCTATGCCTAAAAACCTTAACAGGAGAGCCAAATGAGGACAAAAAGTTAGAGTTTTAATATCAATAAATAAAGCTAGGCAAACAAAAACCCAAAATAATTAACTCCAAGGAAAATGAAAAGTTTTGAAGGAAAAATAATCATAATTAATATTTGCCACGGCTGTGAATATTACGTAATGCTGAATACTAATCTAAGCAAACCATGACACATGTGTCCTGGGAGAATGGAGGAAAGGGAAAAGTGCAAAAGTGCAGGTGGAGGAGTGGGTGAGGAGAGTTACTGTGTTTATAAGTACATTACAAGCACGTCATTTAGAGACAAGGAAGTAAAGAATAAAAGAATCCCTAAGAATCAAAAGCGTCCTGGAAAGAAGAGTTAAAAGTCAAACACTAAACGGCTCTGATTGACAAATGTGACAAACAGAATGAAAAATTTTGAGACAACTGGTTCTTACCTTCAAGAGCTCAGAGAACCCCTCTTCACTAGTCGAAGAATGATTGCTTGAACAAGAAGCACAGTCTGATATTTCCACAACACTCTCACAGTCTTCAAATTCATTATACTCACTAGTATCTTCCCTGTCACTGTCAATCTCCCAGTCAATAAACTGTAGTTCATCTAAAAAATACAATTTTAAACAATTTAAAATCCTTAATATTTATTAATCCATTTTTTTAATTCTCAGTAGTTAAAAACATCCATATTGCTGAGTCATCTTTTAAAAATATATTAAAAGACTGTGAAAACTATATTCCTACTCTTATCTCTAGCCATCCTGTTTCTCCTACTGCCCCTACTCCAATTCTCAGGTAACTACTTTCATTAGTTGTTTTTGTATCTTTCTAGAGTTTCTCTAGCATATCCAAGCAAATAAAATATATTATTATTTTTTCCTCTTTTCTGATACACTTTGATTTCTTTTTACTTAACAGAGGTTTTCCCACATCAATTAACAGGCAACATCCTCATTCTTTTTAATAACATAGTATTCCATTACACAGTTAACCTACAGTTTATTTAATCAGTCTTCTACTAATAGACTTATTCAAGGATTTTCACCTAAAACTTTTTCTATATATTTCTCATCAATAAGGAAACAAGTAAATTTACTGTTTGGTTTACTTTATAAGCATTTTTATCTAGGTAGTACTTCTGCAAAATTTAATTTGGAAGTTAAATTATTTTCATATATTAAATAACCAAATTTAATCTGTATTTAAAGAAATAAAATTAGTTATTAAGGATAAATTAATCTCTGAGGTATCTCTGAGGAATATAACATAAACCTTTCCTACAGTACAAAATGCAAGTATTCCCCCTTACAGCTACTTCAGCAACTCAGAAGACGAGTAAGATATCTCAGCCCTGTTTCAGAGGTTTGACAGCAACAATCTTATTTCCACATAGAAGTCATATTAAAATAAAATAACTTACTAGCTTTAATTGAAGAAAATTCAAAATAAAAACAACAAGAACAACAAAGAAAAATTTCAGCTGAAGTTAAAAATATGGAATAAAGTAAACAAAAATGGAAGTCTTCTTTTATCTAACACTGTTGTTCCAGAAAACAGAAGTCCACTAGAGTAATTATAAAAGACTAGAGGTCAGACCAGTCTAAGAGAAGCAGGTGCATAATGGCAATTATTTCCCACATGTAACAACACATTTACTATGGAAGCCAGGCACTGGAATGCATAAGAAATTCTCCAGGTTGCTGAAGCATCACAACAGAAAGCCACAGAAAGGCAGAGGAGGAACACAAGTGCCCTCAAAGCTACTGTACTTTTCGGGGCGCCTGGGTGGCTCAGTCGGTTGAGCGTCCGACTTCAGCTCAGGTCACGATCTCACGTTTCGTGAGTTCGAGCCCCGCGTCAGGCTCTGGGCTGATGGCTCAGAGCCTGGAGCCTGCTTCCGATTCTGTGTCTCCCTCTCTCTCTGCCCCTCCCCCATTCATGCTCTGTCTCTTTCTGTCTCAAAAATAAATAAACATTAAAAAAAATTAAAAAAAAAAAAAAAAAGCTACTGTACTTTTGTAGCATTTGTTCAATCATTCTTCATTTATTCAGTAGAATCAGTGCCTACTGAGGGGCTACTGTACCATTCTAGACACTCACAATACCAAAACAAGCAAACAAATAAATATAGGAGATAATACAGAACACTGTTCCTACCCTGAAAATGACAGACCACAACCAAAACTAATAAGACTTCATTGTTCACAATGTTTTTATGAAGCAGTCAAGACAATTAATGTTAGACTAAAATTTGCATTTTATAGATGAAGAAATTGAGTCTTCAAAAAGTTAAGAAGTTTTCTCCAAGTTATATAAAATATGGAGGGGGAAAGATTTTTTAAAGACGAAAATATTTTGACAATTTTAACTCAGAGCTCTTCCCTCTCAATCCCAATTCTGGCCTTAAGGCCCAGACAGTCTAACCCAATACAGCTGGAAGGAGGTCTGAATATATTGTTTTTAATTAATTAACTTATTTATTCATTCATTCATTCATTTATTTAGAGAGAGGCAGAGGGAGAAGGAGAGAAAGAATCCCAGACAGGATCCACGCTCAGCATGGCTCAATCTCACGACCATGAGATCGCTGAGCTGACACTTAACTGAGCCACCCAGATGCCCTAGGTATACTGTTTTAAAAGTTCACTTGGAAATTATGATAAGAAGCCAGGTTTGGTAAGCACCAGAACAGTGTTGAAGCATACAGCATTGAAGTTACACATCCCAACCAATAATATCAATTGGCATACTTGTTAAATATGTGACTCTGGGCAAGCAATTTGACTTCTCTGAGTCCCAATTTCCTTCTATAAAATAAGGGTACTCAGCTTATAGGATGTAGTTGATATAAAAGGAAATAATATACATATGCCCCACGTGTCTGGGGTAAAATAAGAAACTGATAAATGGTAATTAAAGGTAAAATGAGGGAGGGAGGAGGTGAAGGAAAAGGAAGAGAAAGATAAGCCAGCATTTACACACATGATAAGATACACTCCAAGGGATCACTTATTTTTTACCCAACAGTCAACTTGCTTAACAGAAGTCAACAACTTGTGAACTTATTTAAAAAAAATTTTTTTTAATGTTTATTTATTTTTGAAAGAGAGAGAAAGAGAGAGCAAGAGACAGAGCATGAACAGGGGAGGGGCAGAGAGAGACAAAGACACAGAAACTGAAGCAGGCTTCAGGCTCTGATCTGTCAGCACAGAGCCAGACTCGGGGCTCAAACCCTCCCACTGCAAGATTATGACCTAAGCCAAAGTCGGATGCTTAACAGACTGAGCCACCCGGACACCCCATGTGAACTCATTTTAAAGTAGTTAACTCAAGGAGGAAGAGTTAAGATGGTGGAGGAGTAGTGGGACCCTATGCTTGTCTCCTCCCTTGAATAGAGATAAATATCAAATCATTCCGAACACCCAAAAAATTGATCTGAGAACTAAGAGAACAAACTATACATCTAGCGGTGGAAAAATGGCCACATCATGGAAGGTAGGAGCTACAGCGAGTTGATTTGGAGGAGGAAAGAACTGCAGAGGCCATGAAAGGGAGGGAGCCATGATAATGGAGAAAGGAGCAAAAGAAAAAAGAAAGAGAGAGAAAGCAGCACCCAGGGGACTGCACAAGAAAAACTCTTCCCCAAAATCACTAACTGGGAAAAGGAGAGGGGCTGAATTCTGCAGAAGTTTTAGAAAGCCCCACCATCCCCTCCCCCGTTCATGCTCTGTCTCTCTCTGTCCCAAAAATAAATAAAAAACGTTGAAAAAAAAAATTAAAAAAAAACAAGAAAGCCCCACCATTGCAGGGGTCATGTCTGGTAGGACTAGCAGTGCTTCTGTGGGGAAGGACGCAGAGGCTGGAGAGCAGGAAGTGTGGTCTGAGGACTCCCTGGGTCACAAGGGGAGAAACAGTTCCCTTTCTTGGGGTGCAGTTGGAAAGGTGGCACAGCCTCTCAAGGGATAAGAGAGCTAACAAGAGCCAACATGCCGCCCTGTACACCAGCATAGAACAGAGACATCTATTGAGGGCAGCAGACCTTGGTTGCCAGCTTCTTTGTTGTGCTTTACCATAAACTCCAAACCACTGTGTGGTTGTGCGACTGCTTTCCTGGGACAAACCTGCACCAGCCACAGCGTGCTAAGACCCTCCCCCAGAGGATCAGTGCAGGTCCATGCCATGTAGATCGGTAAAATCTGGAGATTTAAAAGCCAGCTGCATGCCTGAGATAAAACACAGGAGGTACTGGCAGGCACAGACAGATGCTTGGACACAGACAGGGTGAAGACAGACACCAGGGACATAAGAGAAGTGAGAACTTCCTGAAGAGTAGTATGCACGAACTCTCTGCTCTAGGGATAAGAAGGTGGGGTGACATCATTTCCTCTGCCCATCAGCACTGACCAACTTCAGTGAGCAAAACAGTGCCACTAAGTGGTGGCCAGAGCCACTTACACCAAGCCCCGCCCCCTGTGCCCTGCAGGGGCATCTCCACTAAGCAAATCTGCCTGAGAATCAGCCCAGCAGGCTGCTCCCCCGGAAGACCAGCACAAACCCCTTGCACACACCTAGTCTACTGATCATAGAGGCTGCAAAGCTTCAGCTCTAAGGGAGATAGGCTCTAGTTTCATTTAACAAGCAGACCAAAATACAGCTAGTTAAAACTTGCCATACAGTGGACAAGGTCCAAAAACCCCACACTGCAGGCAAGGAGAAACTATGCAGGAGACTGACCTCAGGGAAGGTGCAGCCAAAATATAACAGCAAAGTGCACACACAAACACTTCCTGTAGCACCAGGCCCAAGATAATATAGGACCTCTTCTTAATATAGCCATTACTCTCAGGAGCAGGAATAGAACAGGCTTTCCTAACAGTCATACAAAAAAAAAAATTAACCTAGACAAAATGACAAGATGGAGGAATTCACCCCAAAGGAAAGAACAGGAAGAAGTACTGGCAAGGGATTTAATCAAGATTGATATAAGTAAGATGCCTGAATTAGAATTTAAAACAACAATCATAAGGATACTAGCTGGGCTTGAAGATACTAGATAATCCCTTGCTACAGAGATAAAAGAACTAAAAACTAGTCAGGATGAAATAAAAAATGCTAGGGGCACCTATGTGATTCCTTTGGTTAAGCATCCGATTCTTGACTTCAGCTCAACTGAGTCATGATCTCAAGGTTGGTGGGTTCAAGCCCCATGCTGGGTTCTGCATTGACAGTGTGAAGCCTGCTTGAGATTCTCTCTCTCTTCCTCTTTCTCTGCCCCCCTCCTCTCACTCTCTCTAAATAAATAAATAAACTTCAGAAAAAATTTATTGAAAGAAAATGCTAGAACTGAGACACAAAACCAACTGGATGCAATGACAATGAGGATGGGCGAAGCAGAAAAATGAATCAGTAATATGCAAGATAAAATCATGGAAAATAATAAAGCTGAAAAGAAGAGGGAAAGTATTGGATCATGAATGTACTCAGGAAAATCAATGGCTCCATAAAGAGTGATAACATTTGTATCACAGGAATTCCAGAAGAAGAAGAGAGAGAAAAAGAGGCAGAGGGTTTATCTGAGCAAATTACAGCTAAAAAGTTCCTTAATCTGAGGAAGAACACAGACATCCAAATCTAAGAGGCACAGAGAATTCCCACTAAATTCAACAAAAGCCAGCCCACAACAAGACATATCATAGTCAAGTTCACAAAATACATAGACAAGGAAAGAATCCTGAAGGCAGCAAGGGAAAATAAGTCCTTAAACTACAAGGGAAGACAAATCAGGTTCACAGCAGATCAAAGTACATCATGTATGGGAAAAATATACAGCCAAGAATTCTTCATCCAGCAAGGCTGTCATTCAGAATAGGAGAAGAGACAGAAAATTTCTCAAACAAAAACTAAAAGAGTTCATGATCACTAAACCAGCCCTGCAAGAAATTTTAAGGGGGACTTTATGAGTAAGAAAGACAGACCAAAACCAACAAACACTGGAAAGGACCAGAGAATATCACCAGAAACACCAATTTTATGGGTAACACAATGGCACTAAATTCATATCTATCAATAATCACTCTGTATGTAAACGGACTAAATGCTCCAATCAAAAGACATAGGTATCAGAATGGATAAAAAAATTAAAAAATTTAAAAAAGACCCATCTATATGCTGCCTACAAGAGACTCATTTTAGACCTAAAGACACCTGCAGATTGAAAGTGAGGGGATGGAGAAGCATCTATTATGCTAATGGACGTCAAAAGAAAGCTGGAGTAGCCATACCTATATTAGACAAACTACATTTTAAAACAAAGACTGTAACAAGAGATGGACACTATATCCTATTAAGAGGTCTATCCTCCAAGATCAAGCAATTGTAAATATTTATGCCCCCAACTGGACAGCACCCAAATATATAAATTAACTAATGACAAATATAATCAGCTCAAAATACCTTTCTAGTCTTAAATAGTTTTGAAAACTACTATCTCTTTTAATAAAGGACATAAACAGTTTTTATTTCTTTTAATAGCAGCTTTAATGAGATATAATTCACATACCATACTATCCACCCATAAAAAGCATAGTTTTTAATAATGAAATTATGTTCTGAGATGTGTAAAGACAAACCAAGAGTTACATAACAATGAGTATCATTTAATATGATTGAATTAACAATATAAGACCTGCCAGCTTATGTATAACCTTAAAATACCACTTCACCTGTTTATTACTAGAATGTCAATTGGTAGTTACCAAGATGACATACAAAGTGGTCAAAGGAATAAAATGACCTTCCACAGAGTTTGTCTGCATAAATTTAACCTTGACCAAGTACCTAACTCATATGAACTTCAAAGAGTTAAAAGTCAAAGTTTATTTTGAAAGCATTAAGACTTTTAAATACTCTAGATAAGCTATATTTTAAAAATTGTAAAAGGACTGATTTTCCTAATTCTAAAAGTCTGTGGTTCTCAACTGGGGATGTCCTTCTGGGGATATCTTACAACATCTGGAGACATTCACAGCTGTCACAAATGGGACTGGGGGAACTACTGTCATCTAGCAAAAAAAAAGGCTAGAGATGCTATTAAACACCCTACACTACACAGGAAAGTCCCTCTCCCCCCAACAAAGAATTTTTTGGCCTCAAATGGCATTAGTGCCAAGGTTGAGAAACTCTCCTTCAAATTGTCAAAAACATAATAATACAATATGGGGCACCTTGAATGGCTCAGTTGGTTGAACATCTGACTCTTAATTTTGGATCAGGTCACGATCCCAGGGTTGTGGGATCGGGCCCGTGTCCATGCTCAGCATGGAGCCTGCTTAAGATTCTCTCCCTCCTTCTGCCTCTCTCCCCCATTCACACTCTCTCTCTCAAATAAATAAAAAAAAATTTTTTAAACCCACAATATAAAATGCCATCAGAACAGAAACTTGTATTATACTTCTACCACACATTGGCTATCACAGTATTTACCCAAATCAGGTCAGCAAGGAGGCAATAATATAGGAGCAGCACTATGCAGTAGTTGAAAGACCTGGCTTTGCTGTCAGAGACCCTAAGTGGAATCCCAATCAACTCTACATGTTCAAGCTTAAGTTGTTAGCTGTAAAAATAATACTTGTAATACTTATCTCTTAGAGTTGTTGTGAGAAATATTAAATGAGAAAATGTTTCTAAAGGGCTGAGCATAGAGGCCAAGACTCAGTATAGTCATCACTAATACTAAATGTTATAAAAGGATTGATGTTTTTTCCAATACTGAACCCAATATATAACAGAAAGAGGTAAGAAACAAATTTCAATTTACCTTCACTGGCCCCATCTTCTGTACATAAAATATTCTTGTTCCTATTAGAAAATCTGTCTATCCTAGAACTATGTCCATTATCTCTTTGTGATTTAAAAAGCGTTTTATCCTCATCTGACACATCACTTCCACTGGAACTCCATGTTATATCTGTAAGTCCACTGGTACTCTTAGATGCAGCAGTTTCTGTTAAAGAAAAAAGAAAATACATAAACACAATTAACTGATAGTTCTTTATCAGAATAAGATTTTATGCATGTTACTTTGCTGAAATCACAAATAATAAAATTCTAATGATAATGAAAGCAATGTCTTATGCCAAATCTTCCTGCCTGAAGTTCTATGTGCAGCACAAGATTCTTTGAATTAAAACCAAATTACAAGAAGAAAAAGAAGTAGAACAAATTGAGATAAATTATAAAAGACAAGGAAATTGGGGCACAAAGAGAAACTCAAAAAATTAACCGTGAAATAATTACAGAAGTATAACTTCCTAGAATATTTTATGAACCAAAAGAAAAACACAAAACAAACCATAAATCCAATACTTCTGTACAACAGAAATGCTTCTATGTGCCTCCTTTGCCATACTGGGAGCCCTGGTAGCAGTATTGTGCTTAAAAACACTTAACAGCAAACTTTTATTTAACTAAATTTGTTATTTTGAGGTAATAATAGATTCACCTATAGGCATAAGAAGCGATAAAGAGAGCCCTTGCATGCTTTACCCAGTTCCTCCAATGGTAACATTTTGCAAAACATAACATCACAACCAGAATGTTGATTCTGATACACTCAAGACATAGAACAATCCCATCACCATGAGGACATCTTGTGTTACCTTTTCATTTTATTTATCTATTATTATTTTTTCAAATAGGCTTCATGCCCAGTGCAAAGCCCAATGTGGGTTTGAACTCATGACCCGGAGATCAAGACCTGAGCTGAGATCAAGAGTCAGACACTTAAGCAACTGAGCTTCACAGGTGCCCCTTGTATTACCTTTTTTAAAGCCACATCATAGCTACCCTCCTTTCCCCAATTCTGAACCTCTGCAAATGAATCAGTTTTTACACTTTTGTAATTTTGCCATTTCAAGAATGATATACAAATGGAATCATACTATGTGACCCTTCAGGATTGGCTTTTATGTGGCATAATTCCCTGCACGTTCATCCAAGTTGTTCTATGTAGCAACCCTTTCTTTCCATTACTAAGTAGTATTCCATGATTTGGATGCACCAGAGCTTGTTTATCCATTCAATAACTAAAGGGCATCTGTGTTGTTTCTAACTTGGGGTTATTATGAATAAAACTGCTATAAATCTTGCACATGGAGTTTTACGTGAATGCAATTTTCATTCTCTAGGATAAATGTCAAAAGGCAATTGCTGGATTGTACAGTAATTGCATGTTTAGTCTTCTAAGAAACTGCCAAACTATTTTCCAGAGTGGCTGTACCATTTTACAGTTCCATCAGCAATGTATCAGTTTCTCCATATCACTTACAATGTTTGATGTTGTCACCACTTTTTATTTTAGCCATTCTGATAGGTGGAAAACCTAGAAGGAATGGGGCTACTCCATCTTGGTGTAATAGGAAGTTCACAGAAAATTTTTCTGATAGTGATCAGAAAAGGAATACATACTTCATAAAAATCAATTTTTCTACTTATATTTATCTAATTGAGTTATAATGCTAAAACTTAAAAAAAGTACCTTAGACACATTACAATGAGATTAAGAGATTAGATATTATAATTCAAGTTTTACAGAAGAGGAAACAGGCTCAGAAATTAAATGGCTTCGGGCGCCTGGGTGGCTCAGTCAGTTGAGCCTCTGACTTCGGCTCAGGTCATGATCTCACAGCTTGTGGGTTCGAGTCCCGTGTTGGGCTCTGCGCTGACAGCTCAGAGCCTGGAGCCTGCTTCGGATTCTGTGTCTCCCTCTCTCTCTATCCTTTCTCTGCTCATGCTCTGTCTCTCTCTGTCTCAAAAATAAATAAACATTAAAAAAAAGAAGTTAAATGGCTTCATTTAATACATATTTACATAACAACTCTGATATAGTAAACCTTGAGGAAACAGAAAAATAAGAAAACTCCTCCCTCAAGTAATGCATGGTCTGAAAGGTATGAAAAAATGCAACTGCTCCACTTTGTGTTGATCAGGAAAGGAGATTCGCTGACAAGATGATGTCTGAAAATACAGTACTTACAAAGGCACAAAACCAGAAAATAATTATATACATTTATTGACACTTACTTTGTGCCATGAACACCCAGAATTACTAAAGTTGTCTACCTTCAAAATACAAAATTAAACTAAACTTCATCCATATAGATTTAAATAGCTAATAAAAACTAAACTGTGTATATATTGCAAAAGACATTATCAAACCCTTATATTATTATATTATATTATATATTATTATGCATCAAACTGAAAAGGAAGGAGTGGAATGCTATAGACTGAATGCTTATATCTCTTAAAATTTACCCTGTTGAAACTTAATCCCCAATGTGTGAGATTAAGAGGTGGGGATTTGGGGGTGATTAGGTCATGAGGGTGAAGCCCTCATGAATGGCATTAGTAGTCTACAAAAGAAGCCCCCAGAGAGATTGCTGACCCCATCTTCCATGTGAGTCCACAGCAAGATGATACTGTCATGAACCTGAAGTGAGTCTTCACCAGACACTGAATATACTGGACCTCCAACCTCCAGAACTGTGTGAAATAAATTTCTGGTGTTTATAAGCCACCTAGTCTGTAGTATTATTGTTATAGCAGCTTGAACAGACTGAGACAGGAAGTAGAGCTACTGCTATTTTCAGATTCTATAATGAATTTATGGAATTCATAAACCCATGAATTATAGGTACTTTATATAATTTATATAGATAAAATCACTACAGATAAAATGACTTCTAGGAGGAACATCAGCTAGACTGAGAATAGTCACAACACGTAAGCATTTTGGGTAACCATTGCATGCAGGCATTGTGCTAGCACGTGGTGTTACGGACTGAACTGTGTTGCCCCAAAGGTCATTCATATGTTTAAGTTCCAACATCCCGGCATCCCAGAATGTGATTATTTGAAGACAGGGTCTTTACAGAGGTGTCAAATTATTCTAATATGACAAGTGCCCTCACAGGATACAGTCAGGACACCAAGGGGCCAAAGGAGATCCCTGAGGTCCCAAGCCCTGACTCTCCCTGCCCACCCACAGGGTAACTGAGTACGGCAGCAGTCAGCAGCCTCCCTGATATCCATCCCCTTTTTTCCTTACTAACAAAACCCCAATTTTATTTGAGAAGCAACATACATATTTAAAAATCTTTAATTTCACTGAAGTCCCTTTAGTAGAAGTGACCCTATATAACAAGTTCTGGCCAAAGGTTGAGGTCCTGGGGAGGGGACTCCTTTCCAGAAGAAAAGTATACCTGGAGAGAATCCGCAAAGCCCACACTCCTCCTAAGAATTGGGCCCGGAGAATTCAGCTTCCACCTCATGACAGCAAGAACAAACTCCACACTAAGGCTGCCGGACTCAGAACAAGTCTGACTCCCTGAACTTCTTGTTGCAGGAGATAAATTCAACTCCATTTCTTCACACACTCTAACAGTTTCTATGTATTGTAACTGAAAGCTTTCCCTAACTAATTCACCAAGTTAAGAATTTCACTGCCTGAAATAGTACAGTCCTTATATAATAGGTCATAACTTTATTTCCCAAATCAGAAATTTTAAATTCTGGGGCTGTGAGCCTAAGCTAACCTACCGGGCTCTGCTCATTAAGAGTAAATCCAGGAAGGACACATGAAAAATTTTAATAATTACTTATAGGAAGAAAGAAAAAATGTGACAGAGGGTGACAAAGATTAGAGAGAGATTTCTCAAAAATATGTTTTTTACATTTTGGAAAACACAAATATACAGTCTACCCAAACTATGTTAAATAACTTTTTAAAAGAAAGTAAATAAATCAAAGAAGGATATATTAGTCTTATACCTTTTCTGTCAATAAATCAACAAAAATATTACCTTCCTTGGGTCTCAGGGATAATTCAAGGTGATTCTCTGTAACAATCTTCTTTTCAGCCGTTAACAACTGCAGGAAGAAGAAGAAGAAGAAGAAAGAAGAAAGAAGAAAGAAGAAAGAAGAAAGAAGAAAGAAGAAAGAAGAAAGAAGAAAGAAGAAAGAAGAAAGAAGAAGAAGAAATTTATAACAAGGGCTAAAACCAAAACTATTTTGTAATACTCAAAACCTTAAACTATACCCTCCTTAAAATATCCCTGTTTTATTTATATGTACCAGTAAGTATTCCCAAAGCACATACTCCTCATATATATATAAATGTATTTTTATATTTTTCCAGAATCTAAACAGAGAACCATTAAAAGTTTATAATAGTATTCCATTTTGTACATATTTATATTATCAGTATCTCAAAATCCGCACATATACAAAAATTAACTAGAATATCTTGTTGCCAAAAGATTCTAAGGATATAAAAGCATTTCATAAATATATTTCTTGTGAAGAGCAGGATGCTCAAAGATTTTATCTTCTGAGAAACTTCTCAGTATGTAACCTTCATTTACAAAAAAGTACAAAGGTTGTGCCTAGCATAAAGAAGTGACAAAAATGAATTCAAGGTTGAGAAAAGAAGAATGTAGTAATTACTGTATCCTGAAATAAGGAAAGGAATTCCAAAGAAATATAAATACAGTGGCCTGAACACTCAGGAATCTAAGATTTATCTCAAATTTGGCACTCAAGGAAACAATTTTACAACTACTTTACCAGGGTCCCAGAAGTGTCCTGAAATCCTTCTCCACACCTGAGCCATGCTTCAGAGAGAGAGGCAGTTGCCCCCACTGTCCTGAGACCTGCTCTTCTGAACTTCAGTGGACTCCCTCCTGGTAAGGATGGGTATTCTATATCCCAATTTCTTTTTCTCTGCGGAGATTGTTTTTAAAGAAAAAAAAAAAAAAAATGAAATCAACTTCATATATATTAACTTGACATTAACAATGTGGAAACATAGGAATGGCAATGGTGAAGGCATAGTTTTTAAAGGTCTCTGAATCCCCATGTAAAAAAGAGTAACAAGAAAGCAAAACAAAAAGCACAGAAACATGTACAACTAGAGAATAAATTCCAAAATAAAAATGGGTAAGGACAAACATTCAACCCTGCAAAGTCCTGCATATGCTCCTCTCTGAGAGCAAAGCTGTGACAAGTGAAGGAGCAAAGGAGAATTTGATCACAGAGACATGTGGTGTTCACTAGGAAGTGGGGCAGGCGACCTAAGAATGAAATGGTACCTAAAACAGGGTGAGGGCAAGAGTTCCACTCAAGAAGATCCAAAGGAGTGGGGGCAGTCTAGGATACTCAGTACTTGTCAGCCAGGACTACGTTCTTGGACAGGACGCCATACCGTGGAGAAACTGCTAGCAGTGGAATCTGCTAGCAGCACAGGGATGGTACAGACAAAAAAGAAAA
The DNA here is from genome assembly GCF_018350195.1 of Panthera tigris. Lineage (NCBI taxonomy): Eukaryota > Metazoa > Chordata > Mammalia > Carnivora > Felidae > Panthera > Panthera tigris. The sequence goes on along the minus strand of NC_056676.1, from coordinate 607,715 downwards.
GGTCCAAGTGGAGTTGAGGAAGAGAAATGAGCCAGGAAATATCTAAATAACAAATTAACAAGTGGCCATAACTTGCAAACTACAAGAAAACAACAGAAACTAGAAAAGTTATTTTGAATCCTGCCTTCTTCTAAAAATTCACAAAAACTGTAACATAAAAATAAGCAATAGAAAGAGATCAAGTTCAAATCCCATACAAAATTATTATTACAAAAAACAGAAAGGAGTAGAATAACATCCCAACACACAAAGCACAACAAAGACATATTCATAAAACAGAAAAAGTGTAACCTACTATTTGAAAATAAGACATTCAGATTATAAAAACTCAGAAATGAAGTAACAAAACCTAAGAGGTAGAATAAAGTTTAAAAATCAGCTCAGGGAAAGAGCCCAAATGTCCACTGACTGATAAATGGATAAAGAAGACGTTGTATATACACACAATGGACTATTATTCAGCCATAAAAAAAGAATGAAATCTTGCCATTTGCAACAACATGGATGGAACTACAGTGTATTATGCTAAGTGAAATAAGTCACTCAGAGAAAGACAAATACCATATGATTTCACTCATATGTAGAATTTAAGAAACAAAACAGATGAATATGGCAGAGAGAGGGGAGAGAGAGAAACACAAACCATTAAGCAGACTTTTTTTTTTTAATGTTTATTTTTGAGAGAGAGAGCACATACACGAGCGAGTCGGGGAGGGGCAGAGAGAAAGGGAGACATAGAATCCAAAGCAGGCTCCAGAGCCCAATGCAGGGCTCAAAACCACAAATTACAAGATCATGACCCGAGCTGAAGTCAGACACTTAACTGACTGAGCCATGCAGGGACACCAAACAGACTCTTAAATATAGAGAACAAGTTGAGGGTTGGTAGGGAGGAGATGGGCGGGGGATGAGTTAAATGATGGGGATTAAGGAGGGCACTTGTAATGAGCACTGAGTGTTATATGTAAGTGATGACTCACTAAATTCTACTCCTGAAATTAATATTACACTATACATTAACTAAAAAATTTAACTAAAAGCTTAAAACAAAAAATAAAGTGACATATTCTCTTAACATGGAAAAAAAATCCGCTCAGGAAAAAAAAAGACTAAACTGGAAGGAATCCAAGAACAAGTAGCTATCACAGATAATATCTTAAGAGATATAGAAAGTAATAAGGTAGAAATTTTAAATTTCACCCACCTCCGATGAAGAAAATAAAAGGATTCAAGAGAAAGAGTGATTAAATCTCTCAGGATCCAACATACAGATAAGAACAATCCTTGAAGAAGAAAACCAAGATAATGGGATAGAACAAATTTTTTTAAAGACTTAATACCTATTTTCTCAAACTGTTCCAAAAAATAGAAATGGAAGGAAAGCATCCAAACTCATTCTATGAAGCCAGCATTACCCTGATTCCAAAACCAGACAAAGACCCCACTAAGAAGAATTATAGGCCTATATCCTTCATGAACCTGGATGCAGAAATCCTCAACAAGATATTAGCAAATCGAATTCAACAGTACATTAAAAGAATTATTCACCATGATCAAGTGGGATTTATTCCTGGGCTTCAGAGCTGCTTCAATATTCACAAATCACTCAAGGTGATACTCCACATTAATCAAAGAAAGGATAAGAACCATATGATCCTCTCAGATACAACATTTGACAAAACACAGCATGCTTTCTTGATAAAAACCCTCAAGAAAGTAGGGATAGAAGAAACATACCTCAACATCATAAAAGCCATAAATGAAAGGCCCACAACTAATATCATCATCAATGGGGAAAAACAGAGCTTTCCCCCTAAGGTCAGGAACACGACAAGCATGTCCACTATCACCACTGTTGTTCAACATAGTATTGGAAGTCCTAGCCTCAGCAATCAGACAACAAAAAGAAATAAGAGGCATACAAATTGGCAAAGAAGAAGTCAAACTTTCACTCTTTATACATGACATGATACTCTATATGGAAAACCTGAAAGATTCCACCAAAAAACTACTAGAGCTGATATAGGAATTCAGCAAAGCCACAGGATACAAAATCAAAGTACAGAAACTGGTTGCATTTCTATACACCAATAATGAAGCAGCTGAAAGAGAAATCAAGGAATCAATCCCATTTATAATTACACCAAAAATCAGAAGATAGCTAGGAATAAACTTAACCAAAGAGGTAAAAGATCTGTATGCTGAAAACTATAGAAAGCTTATCAAAGAAATTGAGTAATACACAAAGAAATGGAAAAGCTCACAGATTGGGAGAACAAATATTGTTAAAATGTCTATACTACCCACAGAGAACAAACTAAGGGTTGGGGGCGGGGGCAGAAGAGAGGAAAAAGAGGTGATGGGCATTGAGGAGGGCATTTGTTGGGATGAACACTAGATGTTGTATGTAAGTGATGAATCATGGGAATCTACTCCCTAAATCAAGAGCACACTGTATACACTGTATGTTAGCTAACTTGACAATAAAATATATTTTTTAAAAAATGTCTATACTACTCAAAGCAATCTACACATTCAACACAATCCCTATCAAACTAAAACCAGAATTCTTCACAAAGCTAGAACAAACAATCCTAAAATGTGTATGGAACATGAAAAGGCCCCGAATAGTCAAAGTAATATTGAAAAAGAAAATCAAAGCTGGATGCATCACAATTCCAGACTTCAAGCTGTTTTACAAAGCTGTAATTATCAAGACAGTATGGCACTGGCACAAAAACAGACACGTAGATCATTGGAACAGAATAGAAACAGAACAAAGAACCCAGAAATGGACCCACAAATGTATGGCCAACTAATCTTCAACTAAGCAGGAAAGACTATCCATTGGAAAAAATAGTCTCTTCAGCAAATGGTGCTGGGAAAACGGGCCAGTGACATGCAGAAGAATGAACCTGGACTCCTTCCTTACACCATACACAAAAATAAATTCAAAACAGATGAAACACCTAAATGTGAGACAGGAAACCATCAAAATCCTACAGGAGAAAACCAGCAGCAACCTTTTTTTTTTTACCTTGGCTGTAGCAACTTCTTATTTGACAAGTCTCTGGAGGCAAGGGAAAGAAAAGCAAAACTTAACGATTGGGACCTCATTAAGATAAAAAGCTTCTGCAGGGACCCCTAGGTGGCTCAGTCAGTTAAGCATCCGACTTCGGCTCAGGTCATGATATCGCAGTTCACTGGTTCAAGCCCTGCGTTCAGCTCTGTGCTCAGAGCCTGGAGCCTGCTTCGGATTCTGTGTCTCCCTCTCTCTCGCAAAAATAAAAATAAACATTAAAAAAAAAAAAAAAAGATTCTGCATAGTGAGGAAACAATCAACAAAACTAAAAGACAACTGATGGAGTGGGAGAAGATACGTGCAAATGACATATTGGATAAAGAGTTAGTATCTAAAATGTATAAAGAACTTATCAAACTCAACACTCAAAAAACAAATAATCCAGTGAAGAAATCAGCAGAAGACAACAGACACTTTTCCAGAGAAGACATCCAGATGTCTAACACACATGAAAAGATGCTCAGTATCACTTATCATCAGGGAAATACAAATCAAAACCACAATGAGATACTACCTCACACCCGTCAGAATGGCTAAAATTAACAAGTTAGGAAACAACAGATGTTCGCAAGGATGTGACCTTTTGCACTGTTGGCGGGAACGCAAACTGGTGTAGCCACTCTGGAAAACAGTGTGGAGGTCCCTCAAAAAATTAAAAGTAGAACTACCTTATAACCCAACAATTGCACTACTAGGAATTTATCCAAAGGATACAAAAATGCTGATTCGGAGGGGCACATGCACTCCCAATGTTTACAGCAGCTCTATCAAAAACAGCCAAAGTATGGAAAGAGCCCAAATATCTATCGACAAATGGATAAAGAAGATGTAGTGTGTGTGTGTGTGTGTGTGTGTGTGTGTGTGTGTATCTACATATACATACATATACACATATGCATATACATACATATACGCACATGTATATACATATGCATATACGTATGTATGTATATAATGGAACACTACTCAGTGATCCAAAAGAATGAAATCTTGCCATGTGCTACAACGTGGATAAAACTAGAGTATATTATGCTATGCAAAATATGTCAGTTAGAGAAAGACAAATATAATTTCACTTATATGTAAAATTTAAGAAAGACAACAGATGAAAATAGGGGAAGGGAAGGAAAAATAAGAAAACAGAGAGGGAAGCAAACCATAAGAGACTCTTAAATATAGAGAACAAAATGAGGGTTGCTGGAGTGGAGGTCAGTGGGGGGATGGACTAAATGGGTAATAGGCATTAAAGAGGGCACTTACTGGGATGAACACTGGGTGTTATATGTAATAGATAAATCCCTGGGCTCTACTCATGAAACCAAGATGACACTATGTTTACTAACTTGTATTTAAATATAAAAAAAAAGATGTGAGGGGTGTGTGTACATATATATACATATATGTACACATATATATGTACATGTATATATATACATGTACACATATATATGTGTACATATATATACATGTACATATATATGTGTACATATATATGTACACACATCCCATATATGTGATGGGTAATGTGGACTATTACCCATCAAAAAGAATGAAATCTTGCCATTTGCAGCAACATGGATGGACCTAGAGGATATAATGCTAAGCGAAATAAGTCAGAGAAAGACAAATACCATATGATTTCACTCATGTGGAATTAAAGAGACTAATGAACAAAGGGAAAAAAAGAGAGACAAAACAAGAACCAGACTCTTAACTATAAGAGAACAAACTGATGGGTACCAGAGGGAAGGTGAATTGGGGAATGGGGGTAATTGTGGATAGGACTTAAATAGTACATTTACTATGATGAGCAATGAGTAATATATAGAATTGTTGAATCATAATATTATACACCTGAAACGAACACACACTGTGTGTTAACTATAGCTGGAATTAAAAAAAAAACAACCTACCTTAACAAAAAATAAAGTGAGAAGTGTTACTCTACCCAATGTTAAGGACTATCTTATGGCTACAATAATCAAAACAGTGATTTTGACAAAGAAACTGAAACACAGATGAGTGGAACACTTCAAAAACCAGAAACAGACACTGACAGAAGTATTCAATTGTTTTTTGACAAAAAAACAAAACTTTATGTGTGTGTGTGTGTGTGTGTCTGTGTGTGTGTGTGTGTGTGTATGTGTATACATACAGTACTACACAACTGAATATCCATAAGCAAAAAAATAACAACAATGAGAAGGATTTCAACCTAATGTCTTATACAAAAATTAACTCAAAATACGGAACAAATTTGAATGGTACTAAGATTCATCTCCTAAACCAGGACGCTCTATCAATAATGGTAGCAGTAGCTTTTTGCCTATCACATAAACACAAAAACAGAGTCAAGAAAAATGAGGAATCAGAGGAATATATACCAAATGAAAGAAGATAAAACTTTAGGAAAAACTTAATGAAACAGGAAAAAGTAATTCACCTGATAAAGTATTCTAAGTAATGGTCATAAAGAAGCTCATTGATCTGGGAAGAAAAATGGACTAAGCAGAGTAAGAACTTCAAAAAAGAGCTTAAACAAGGGTAAGAAAAGTACCAAATTGAAGTCTCAGAGCTGAAGAAATAACTGAACTGAAAAATACACTAAGGGCTCGACAGACTAGATGAAGCAGAAAGATTAGTGAATTGGAAAACAGAGCAAATGAACTCACCTAATCACAGCAGGAAAAAAAAATGAATGAAAAAATGAAGATAGCTTACCTATAAGACAACATCAAGTGGTATAACATTTGCACCATAAGGGTCTCAGAAGGGGAAGAGAGTGAAAGAGATTAAAAAAAAAAAAAAACTGTTTGAATAAATAATGGCTGAATATATCACTAGTTTGGGTAAAGAAAGACATCCAGATCCAGGAAACCCAGAGAATTAAAAAAAAAAAAAAAAAAAAAAAAAAAAAAAAAAAAAAAAAAGATGAGCCAAAAGAGCTACACCAATACACATTAAAAACAAAATGTCAAAAGCTAAAGACAACGACTCTCAAAAGCAGCAAGTAAAAAACAACTTGCTATGTACAAGGAAACCCCCATGGGAAATCAGCAGATTTTTCAGCCAGGAAAAGGGAATGATATGATATATTAAAAGATACTATACTATACTGTAATATATATAATAAATGATAAAAGAGACAATATATTAAAAGAACTGGGCGGGGGGGGAAGCACTTACAACCAAAAATACTCTAGCCAGCAAGGTTATCATTCAGGATTGTAGGGGAGATAAGGAGTTCCCAGACAAAAAAATTAAAGGAGTCCATCGCCATGCAACCAGTAATAGAAGTAATATTAAGAGACTTCTCCAAGCTGAAAAGAAAAGGCATAATTAGTAACAAGAAAACATAAAAGTAAAATCCTACTAGGAAAGGTATATATGTAATAACAACAGTGGATTGATCACTTATAAAGCTAGTGTGAACATTAAAAAACAAAAGTAATAACAAGATCACTAAAACAGGTAAGGCAAACACAAAAATATGTAAAATATGACATCAAAAAAAAAAAAAAAAAAAAAGCCAGGGTGGGGGAGTGTGTGTGGAATAAAAAGGTAGATTGATTTGTTTGTTTTTTAAGTAGTCTTCACACCCAGCGGGGATCCCAATGCGGGGCCTGAACTCACAACCATGAAATCAAGACCTGAGCCAAGATCAAGAGTTGGACATTCAACCAACTGAGCCATGCAGGCACCCAAAAATGTAGTTTTAAAATGCATTCAAACTGAAGCTGCTATCTACTTTAAATAGACTGCTATATGCACAGGCTAATAGATATAGATATAGATATAGATATAGATATAGATATAGATATAGATATAGATATATAGACACACACACATATATATATTATATATATGCACAGGCATATATATAATATATATATATAACCACAAAGCAAAAACCTATAGTATATACACAAAAGATAATGAGAAAGGAACTTAACATAACACTAAATAAAATCATCAAACCATAGGGAAGAAAGTAAGACAAGAAAAAGGGAACAGAGAGGAACTACAAAACAGCCAGAAAACAAGTAACAAAAGAGCAGTAAATACATAACTATCGATGATTATTTCAAAGGCAAGTGGACTAAATTCTATCATAAGACACAGAATGGCTGAATTGATTAAAAAAAAAAAAAATCTGTACTACCTACAAAAACTCACCTTAAGTGTGAAGAGACATAAAGACTGAAATTGAATGGATAGAAAAAGATGTTCCATGCATTGGAAACCAAAAGAAAGCTGGGGTGACTAGTTATACCAAACAAAATAGACTCTAAAAGAGTGTAACAAAAGACAAAAAAAAAAAAAAGGATATTACATAATGATAAAAGTGTCTAATCCAACAAGAAGATATAACATTTGTAAATACTTATGCACCCAACAAAGAAGCACCTAAATATAAATGAATCTAAAGAGAAAAATTGCCAGCAATACAATAATAGTAAGGAACTTTCATAGTCCTCTTAAATCAATGGATAGATCGTCCAGACAGAAAATCAATAGGAAACATCAGCCCTAAAAAAGACATTAGACCAGAAAGACCTAATGGATAAATACAGAACATTCCAGCCAAAAGCAAAAGAATACACATTCTTCTCCAGTGTACCTCGAACATTCTCCAGTATAAATCGTATGTCAGAACGCAAACAAGTTTCAATAAATTTAGAAATATTAAAATCACATCAAGCATCTTTTTCAACCAAAATGGTATGAGCTCTTTCACACAAAATAGGTATCAATTACAAGAAGAAAACTGGTAAACTCACAAATATGTAGAGCTTAAACATGCCACTGAACAATTGATGGGTAAATGAAGAAATCAAATGTGAAATCAGAAATAACTTGAGACAAATGAAAATGGAAATACTACATACCAAAGACAGGATGCAGTAAAAGCAGCTCTAAAAGGAAAGTTGACAGTGATACATGCCCTACTTGAAGAAACATGGAGAAAGGATAAATATCATGTACACCATATACATCTCACACACACACAACATGGAATACTAGTCTGCCATAAAAAAGATAAAAATCTCACCATCTGTGATAACATGAATGGACTTTATGCTAATATTATATAATATGCTATATAATATGCTAATATGCTAAATGAGATAAGTCAGACAAAGACAAAAACAAATACTGTATGATTTCACTTATATGTAGAATCTTTCAAAAAAATTAACAAAACAAAACTTGTACATATGGAGACTAAAACGGTGGTTACCAGAGGGGACAGGGGTTGAGGGTAGGTAAAATTGGTGAAGGGGGTCAAAAGCTATAAACTTCCAATTATAAAGTAAATAAGTCATGGAAGTGTAATGTACAGCATGGTGACCATAGTCAATAATGGAAAGTTGCCAAGAGAATAAATCTTAATCACAAGAAAAAAAGTTTTTGTAATTTTGTATCGGGATGAATGGTAACTAGATTTATTGCAGTGATCATTCTGCAGTATATGCAAATATCAAGCCATTATGCTATATACCCGAAACCTATATATTGTTAATTATACATCAATTTAAAAAAATAAGTAAAAGACATGAATGGATATTTCACCAAAAACGATAGATTTGGCAAGTAAACACATAAAACAGATTCAATATCCTTAGCCATCATGGAAATATAAATTAAAATAATAATTAGTTAATAACACACACCTATCAGAGTGACTAAAATAAAAAATGTGATGGTCAAACTTGCAGAATAATCTCTTATTAGAGGTAAGGACCTCTAATAACCCACTCCTTCATAAAAGGAATAAGAAGAATAGCAAAAATAGTCTATCTAATTTTTCACAACTATAGGCTTGCAACAATCTGAATAGAATTTACCCAAGAAAACAACTAAATCTCAACATAAACAATAAACTTCGTGTGTTTTAACTTGCCCTAGTTTCATACCCCCCTATCTAGTTTCATGGCAGCTTTGAAAAGCAGTAGCCTCATAACCAGAGTAGCTGTGTAAACCAGCAGCCTAGCAGTCACAGGAGAGAGGAAATTGCATTTAGAGCTCCTCAAAAGGCCCTATCCCCAGAGTACTATCATAATCTGACCTGCCTGGCAGCTTTTAGGAAAAAACTTATAAACAGAATTTATAATTTGATTCAGCAGCTCATTCAATGGGAAAAGTCCTATCCCCAGGGCATGTCTCTAAAAGAGTCAGCAGCAATTAATTATTAATTAATTATTGCTAAACAAATTATAATTGCAGATGTGTGAAGCAGCAATAGTGGTTTAAGGAACCAAGACTGGCCAAATATACCTAAAAGGAAGATCTGGAGAATGCGGTCCATAGGCAGCTTGAAAAGAGCTGACATATTCCTGGGGATCTAGAATGCTATTTGCATGTACAAAACTGTATCCATGCTGAGGAAAAAAACTAAGAAAGCCCAAATCTCTCAACTCTGGATAACCATGAAGCCCTCCCTGCACAAGGAGAAAGTAATAGTTGATTATATACTGCCAGAGTATAGAATGCATGCCTCAAAAACACAGAATCCCTTGGTAAAGGATGAAAGACTTATTGGCTCTAGGTACTTAAAGAAATCGCTGTGCAATAATTCACAGGCAAGTAAACTAACCATGTAGTGTCTTTAGTAACTACACACAACAGGATATACGAACTTTACAAAATTAGCCTAGAAAGGTCATTAAACAAACAAAACAAATTGCAACAACAACAAAAACACCACTCTGAGGAGGAAGTGGGGGAACTTAATGTCCACATTATATTATTTAAAATCTTTACTTTTCAACAAAAAAATTGAAAGACAAATGAATAAATAGGAAAAGTATGACAAGGAAAAAGCAAGCAAGAGAAAATGTACTTGAGGGAGCCCAGAAGTTTGAATCAGTACACAAAGCTTTAAGTCAACTATTACAAATAAGCTCAAAATTAAAAATATGGAAGTTATGTCTAAAATACTTTAATTATAAAAATGCCTCACCAAATAGAAAATATAAATACGTAGCAATTATTTAACAACAACAACAACAACAAAAACCCACAAATATTACAATCAAATAGAAGTTTAGGAGTTGACTAATACAAAAACTAAAATGAAGTCACTAGATAGGCTCAACAGATTTGAACTGGCAGAAAAATCAGCAAACTTTAGACAGGACAAAACAGATTATCTGAACTGAAGAACAGAAAGAAAAAAGGCTGAAGACAAATGAACACAACCTCTGAGACCTGTGGGACACTATCAGGTATACAAATATATGCAAATTAAGAATTTCAGAAGAAAAGGAGAGAAATAAGCAACAGAAATTTTACTTGAATAGAGCCCTAAAACCTCAAATTTCATGAAATATCATACATCCAAAAAGCTCAAAGAACTTCAACTAAGATAAACTCAAAGAGACTCACCACAGACACATCATGCCAACTGGTGAAAAACAAAGAGAAATCACAAAAGCAGAAAAACATAAATGAATTATCATGTAAAACGAGCCTCAATAAAATTAACAGCTGACTTCCCATGAGAAATCATGAAGATGCCCTCAAACAACGTAATACACATTCTTCCCACATAAACATGAAATATTCTTTTGGACAGATCATATTTTAGGCCATAAAACAAACCTCAATAAACTTAAAAAGAGTGAGATTAATAACATTCTTGAACAAGAACACAATGAAATTAAAAACTAAAAAGAAATAAAACTGAAAAATCACAATGTAGAGATTAAACAACACATTCCTAAATAATAACAGATAAAAGAAAAAAAAATCACAAGAAAAATTAGAAGATGCTTTGGGAAGAACAAAAATATACCAAAACTTTTTTTGAAAAAGGTCTATCAAAAAGATTTATTTGCTTTAAAATGCATTCATTTCCAGAAGGATTGTTAATAAAACATTACAATTTCTCATCCTCTGTAATAGAGTATTGAAAATGAGTTGTGGTATGGTAGCAAACACTGCAGGTATTAAGTGCAATGAGCCTGTGATGCCTTTATAAATCTGAAACCCATGTAGGACAATAAATTAACAATGAAAAAGACAAGAGCATCTAACTGCTGTCTGGTTATCTCCTTGCAATGCTTCAGCTTATAAGTTGTGCTCATTCAACATAAAATTAGGTCTTTCAAATTGTAAGGCGGATTTTTGCTGATATATTCCTAGTGCGAAAAAAATAGTACCTTACCACAAAAATATTTTTATGGCACAAAATTTAAGTTGTTCCATAGTGGTTCACATAGGTGTAATAACAAATAGGCATAGGGCGCATGGGTGGCTCTGTCAATGGAGTGTCAGACCTTGATTTCGGCTCAAGTCTTGATCCCAGGGTCATGGGATCCAGCCCCGTGTCAGGAGCTGCCCCTCTCCCCTGCTTGCATACACTCGCTCTCTAAAATAAGAAATAAAAAATAATAAATAGGCACAAGAAAATAAAATTCCTGTAAACTATAAAGAAGTAAATTTCACCTTTTTCTGCCTGTAGACAACGCCAAGTAAGCATCGGTAAAGTCTCCCCACCCACTGCTGTCATATCTAAGTCAGAATCTCCCAAAGAGCCTGAACAGCTGCGGTAGCTTTTCACAGGAGGTTTGAGCTTTCAAACAACCGATGAGAGTCTGAGAGTCCGATGAGAGTCCCCATTTTGAGCAATGGGGAACACTTATGGACTGTGTGGTAATGACAGATACCAAATACCAAGCGCTCCAGAGGCTTTGGGTCTGTCACGTTTGCCACTGTGGAAAAGGTGGATGCAGCAATGAATGCAAGGCCACACAAAATGGATGGAAGAGTTGTAGAACCAAAGAGGGCTGTCTCAAGAGAAGATTCTCAAGACCTGGTGCCCACTTAACAGCGAAAAAGATTTTTGTCAGTGGCATTAGACACTAAAAAACATCATCTAAGAGATTATTTCGAACAGTATGGGAAAACTGAAGTGATTAAAATCATGACTGATCAAGGCAGTGACAAAAAGAGAGCCTTTGCTTTTGTAACGTTTGATGATCATGACTCTGTAGACAAGACTGTCATTCAGAAATACCATACTGTGAATGGCCACAACGGTGAAGTAGGGAGAGCTTATTTAAGCAAGAGATGGCTAGTGCTTCATCCAACCAAGGAGGTCAAAGTGGTTCTGAGAACTTTGCTGGTGGTCATGGAGGTGGTTCTGGTGGGAATGACAACTTTGGTTGTGGAGGAAACTTCAGAGGGTGAGGTGGCTTTGGTGGCAGTCAACAGGGTGGTGGATATGGGGATGGCTATAATGGATTTGGTAATGATGGAAGCAACTATGGAGATGGTGGAAGCTATAATGATTTTGGAAATTACAACAATCAATCTTCAAATTCTGGACCCATGAAAGGAGGAAATTTTGGAGACAGAATCTCTGGCCCCTGTGGTGGTGGAGGCCAATACTTTGCCAAACCACAAAACCAAGGTGACCATGGTGGTTCCAGCAGCAGCAGTAGCTATGGCAGTGGCAGAAGGTTTTACTATGTTTACTGCCAGGAAACAAGGCTTAGCAGGAGAGGAGAGCCAGAGAAGTGGCAGGGAAGCTACAGGTTACAACAGATTTGTGAACTCAGCCAAGCACAGTGATGGCAGGGTCTAGCTGCTACAAAGAAGACATGTTTTAGACAATGTACATTGACAAAAAATCTGAGGACTGTATTTGTGATTAATTGTATAACAGGTTATTTTAGTTTCTGTTCTCTGGAAAGTTTAAAGCATTCCAAAAAAGGGTTTTAATGTAGATTTTTTTTTTTTTTGCACCCATGCTGTTGATTGTTAAATATTAATCATAGTCTGATCATGACGCTGAATAAATGTGTCTTAAAAAAAAAAAGTAAATTCTTTCTCTGCATCTATTGAGGGGATCATATGGTTCTTATCCTTCCTTTTATTGATGTGATGAATCACGTTGTTTTGTGGATATTGAACCAGCCCTGCATCCCAGGTATAAATCCCACTTGGTCGTGGTGAATAATTGTTTTAATATATTGTTGGAGCTGGTTGGCTAATATCTTGTTGAGTATTTTTGCATCTTTGTTAATCAGAGAAATTGGTCTATAGTCCTTTTTACTGGGGTCTCTGGTTTTGGAATCAAGGTAATGCTGGCTTCATAGAAAGAGTTTGGAAGTTTTCCTTCCATATCTATTTTTTGGAACAGCTTCAAGAGAATAGGTGTTAACTCTTCCTTAAATGTTTGGTAGAATTCCCCTGGAAAGCCATCTGGCCCTGTACTCTTGCTTTTTGGCAGATTTTTGATTACTAATTCCATTTCCTTACTGGTTATGGGTCTGTTCAAATTTTCTATTTCTTCCTGTTTCAGTTTTGGTAGTGTATATGTTTCTAGGAATTTGTCCATTTCTTCCAGATTGCCCATTTTATTGGCATACAATTGCTCATAATATTCTCTTATTATTGTTTTTATTTTTGCTGTGTTGGTTGTGATCTCTCCTCTTTCATTCTTGGTTTTATTTATTTGGGTCCTTTCTTTTTTCTTTTTAATCAAACTGGCTAGTGATTTATCAATTTTGTTAATTCTTTCCAAGAACCAACTTCTGGTTTCATTGATCTGTTCTGGTTTTTTTTTTGGTTTCGATAGCATTAATTTCTGCTCTAATCTTTATTATTTCCTGTCTTCTGCTGATTTGGGGTTTTATTTGCCGTTCTTTTTCCAGCTCCTTAAGGCGTAAGGTTAGGTTGTGTATCTGAGATCTTTCTTCCTTCTTTAAAAAGGTCTGGATGGGGCGCCTGGGTGGCGCAGTCGGTTGAGCATCCGACTTCAGCCAGGTCACGATCTCGCGGTCCGTGAGTTCGAGCCCCGCGTCAGGCTCTGGGCTGATGGCTCGGAGCCTGGAGCCTGTTTCCGATTCTGTGTCTCCCTCTCTCTCTGCCCCTCCCCCGTTCATGCTCTGTCTCTCTCTCTCTGTCCCAAAAATAAATAAAAAAAAATAAAAAAAAATAAAAAAAAAAAAAAATAAAAAGGTCTGGATTGCTATACACTTTCCTCTTATGACCTAACAACTCAGGCAACAACAGATGTTGGTGAGGATGAGGAGAAAGAGGATCTCTTTTGCATTGCTGGTGGGAATGCAAGCTGGTGCAGCCACTCTGGAAAACAGTATGGAGGTTGCTCAAAAAACTGAAAATAGAACTACCCTACGACCCAGCAATTGCACTACTAGGCATTTATCCACGGGATACAGGTGTGCTGTTTCGAAGGAACACATGCACCCCATGTTTACAGCAGCACTATCAACAATAGCCAAAGTATGGAAAGAGCCCAAATGTCCATTGATGGATGAATGGATAAAGAAGATGTGATATATATATATATATATATACATATATATATATATATATATATATCTTACCACTTATATATGTACACACACACATATACACACAATGGAGTATTACTTGGCAATCAAAAAGAATGAAATCTTGCCATTTGCAACTACGTAGATGGAACTGGAGGGTATTATGCTAAGTGAAATTAATCAGAGAAAGACAAAAATCATATGACTTCATTCATATGAGGACTTTAAGAGACAAAACAGATGAACATAAGGGAAGGGAAACAAAAATATTATAAAAACAGGGAGGGGGACAAAACAGAAGAGACTCATAAATATGGAGAACAAACTGAGGGTTACTGGAGGGGCTATGGGAGGGGGGATGGGCTAAATGGGTAAGAGGCATTAAGGAATCTACTCCTGAAATCATTGTTGCACTATATGCTTACCAACTTGGATGTAAATTTTTAAAAATTAAAAATACAATTTAAAAAAAAAGTAAATTTCAAATCACAAATTACAGAACCTAGTTATTAATAGGCAATGTATTAAAATACACAACATGTAATGGGAACATGTTTAGAACACATAAGTAAATTCAACAAGTTACTTTAAAAAACTCATGGAGGGGCACCTGGGTGGCTCAGTCAGTTAAATGACTGACTCTTGATTTTGGCTCAGGTCATCAACTAGTGGTTCGTGAGTTCGAGCCTGCATCAGGCTCTGCGCTGACAGTGTGGGGCCTGCTTGGGATTCTCTGTCTCCTGTCTCCCTTTCTCTCTGCCCCTCCCCTGCTCGCTCTCTCTCTCTCTCTCTCAAAAATAAACATTAAAAAAAAAAACAAAAAAACTCATGGCAAAGAAAGCTGTAGTTACATACAGGGAAATCTATAGTTGTAAATGCCTATTTTTTTTAAAAGAAAGATCTCAATTTAATAAATCTTTCATCTTGGAAAATTTGAAAAGAGCAAGCTAAATCAGAAAGAGCAAGCAGAAGGAAGGAAATGAGAACAATTATGCAGAAATAGGTAAAACAGAATTAAAACAAAATAAACAAAATCCAGAGTTGGTTCCTTGAAAAGATCAACAACATTGACAAATCTTTAGGTAGACTAATCAAGAAAAAAAGAGAAAAAATTCTAATTGCAAAAATCAAGAACGAAAAATAGAGAGGAGTCCTATCAAAGTTACAGAAAGGATTACAAGGGACAATATAAGAACAACTGCATGCCAACAAACTAGATAACTGAAATAAAATGAACGACACAAACTAGCAAAACAGACTCAAGTAGAAATAAAAATACTCATGTATGAATAAGTATAATAGCTTGAATTCATAATTTAAAAATTTACCACAATGAAAATCCAAGGCTCCAATGGCTACACTGGTTATTTATACCAAACATTTTAAAAAGCATTAATACCAATCTTTCACAAATCCTTCCAAAAAATAGAAGAGGGAATATCTAATTCATACTATGAAATCAAATGCCCTCATAACAAAATCAAAGACATCACAAGAAAACTATAGACCAGTACCTCTTACAAATATAGATTAAAAAAAATCCTCAACAAAATACTAGCAAAATGAATCTAGCAACATAAACTACGGGTTATACACCATAATCATTAGGGTTTTTCCCCTAGGAATGCAAGATTTATGTAACATCCAAAAGTCAATGTAATAAACTATATTAAGGGGAAAATAGGATTATCTAATTAAATTGTAAAAAAATACCTAACAAAAGTCAACAGCCTTCCATGATAATAATTCTCAACATACTAGCAACAGAATACTTCTTCAACCTGATAAAGAATATCTGCAAAAAACTCACCTAACATCATACATAATAGTGAAACACTGAAAGTTTTCTTCCTAAGGATCAAGAAAAGTATGTCAGCTCTTACCACTTATATTTAATATTGTACTAAAGGTTCTAGCCAATGAAATTAGGCAAGAAAAAATAAAAGACATGCAGATTGGAAAGGAAAATGTAAAATTATCTCTATTCAGAGATGATATGATCTTATATGTAGAAAATTCTAAGGAATACACACACACAACTATTAAAATAAATGAGTTCAGCTGCTGCAGGCGGGAGCTCAGCCTGCATGTCAAATCATGTTCTTTGGTGGCGTGAGCCCCAGTACATACATCTATGGCCACTTCCCACCCCTCCCTGCCCAATGTGCTCAGGCTACCACAAGACCAGAATGGCCACCCCATCCAAGACGAGACGCCCATCTCCCATGACCAGCTCTGAGGGGACCTGCACGAAGAAAACTGTCATCGAAAGGAACATTGCTTCAGGGAAGACATTTGTGAATATTCTTAAACAGGTCTGCAAAGATTGGGAAGTGGTTCCTGAACCTGCTGCCAGATGGTGCAATGCTCAAAGTACTCAAGACGACATTGAGGAACTAACATTTTAAAAAAGTGGTGGGAATGTTCTTCAGATGATATATGAGAAACCTGAATGACAGTCTTTTACCTTCCAATCATATGCCTGCCTCAGTCGAATATGAGCCTAGCTTGCTTGTCTCAATAGCAAGCTCAAAGATGCAGAAAAGCCTGTATCAATTTTTGAACAACCTCTATATAGGTATAGGCATAGTTTTGTATCTAGTTTGTATCAGTATGACTACATGAATGAAACAGAGTAGGCAATTTATCAAGACTGGTATGAGTGGATGAATCTAAAGTTTGGCCAAAGCTCTGAACTGGATGGTATCAGTTATCTTTGAGCCACTGCAGAGAAATGCTTGAATAGAATATGGGAAAGAAATGAAGACCAAGGCATTCTTGAATATATACAGAAGCTTCACCATAAGCATGAAAGCTGAGTCCTGCACAGAACACTGAAAATCAACTTTTTCTACAAGAAATCCCTATCTTAACACTGGATATTAACGAAGACTTTCAAGGCAAATATGGTTGAAAAGGCCAAAGAATCTTTGAGTACTTTGTGATCTTGCTGAAGACTACAGGCAACCAAATGATTCCAGGTACTTCAGCTTTGTGTATCCTTCATAGCTTCATATTCATTCAAGTCTCTAGAAAACCCAGGATTTCTACCATTTTTGTTCCAAGAAAAAAAAAATTTTTTTGATGAATTCTACATAAGAGTTTATGAGCAGTTTCTTTTTTGCTTAAAAAAAATAAAGACATTTAATTATCTTTCACAACAGAGAGTCTGGAGGAAGATGGTTCCAAGTAAGTACAGGCTAAATTCTGTCATAAAGGACCCAGTCTCCTCCTGTCTCTCCCCTCCATTATTCTCAACAGGCTGGCCTTTATTTATTTGTTTATTTGTTTTTTTCCTGGTGCTTCTTATTGCACTAGTGACCAGTTTCTTCACTGGAAACTTTAATGTTACATAGTAAATGGTAATGTGTCCTGTGTAAATTAGCACACTTATTAAAAGTTGAAAAGTGGAATTTAAGGAATCCCTACAAAAGAGTTATAAAGTTTTATTTTAAGTATTTTTCATTAAGTGCTTCCCCTTCCATCTTAAGTTATATGGAAGATAAGACCAGTTTAGTATTTAATCACTTCATTGATATTTACTAATGTGTCTGTAACACATTAATAAGTAAAGGAGCAGGTCAGACTTTGTTCCCATTTTATAATGGCATAACCTAGCTTACGAGTCATTTAATCTTTTTCTGCTTTTGTTTCTACATCTGTGGCATGGGTGAGACTAGATTCATCTTCTTTTGCATTGGATTTTAGAGGATTAAAGAGGAAATGATAACTTAAAATGTTTTTGTCCTTAAAAGACAAATGAGTATAAAGATTCAATGCACATGGAGCTTACTATAGCTACCTACTTTCTCCCTTCTCAGACAATTCTTTTAGAATAGAATATTACTGCTATAGTTAAAGGATTGGCTTAAAATTTAATGGTCTTTAATTCACTTAAGGTGAAAGTATAGATTTCCTTAAATTGCTTCCCATTTTTATAGGTAAAACATTAGTGGAACATAGCAAAAGATAAGTTTTTCCATTTTATTTTTTATTGACCCTGTACTAGGAATGAGTAGTTTTTCTTTATCTTTGTACTCGGTGAGAAGTCAAAAGAGATACTAAAGACAAAGAAGATTATTTTCTTAGCAGTTTAGTCTCTTTTGTCCCAGATCTTACTTCCTGTCCCATCCTGCTTTCCCTAGGGTCTAGATTAATTAGGTGGCCTATTTTTTTTTTAAGTTTTAATTTTTTTTTTTTTTTTTTTTTTTTTTTTTTTTTTTTTAGTAATCTCTACACCCAATGTGGGGTTTGAACTCATGACCCTGAGATGCAGAGTCACATGCTCTTCCAACTGA
Source organism: Panthera tigris (assembly GCF_018350195.1). NCBI lineage: Eukaryota > Metazoa > Chordata > Mammalia > Carnivora > Felidae > Panthera > Panthera tigris. Next base: position 589,029 of record NC_056676.1, on the reverse strand, counting down.
GCAGGTCAGGCAGCCCAGCAGCCTGCCATTTTAAAGTTTAAATAAAAGTCACACATTTCTACTTTGAGACCATCATGGTCACTCTTTGCTTCAGAGCTTGCTTTGCGTCTCTATAGAGTTATACTTTAGGGGTTTTTCTCCTTTAAATTACTGATAAAAATGATCTTGTTTTACATATTCTGTATCTTGAAAGCATTATCATTTTTGTTAAATATATATTAGGAAATATATAAAATAATAAAGACAAGGTAGAATAAGTTTTTAAAATCTGCATGGATTCATTTTAGGTCTATAGGTAAAGATTTTCTCCACGTTTGTTCAGTTAGGGTATGCAATATTTAACTTTTCTACTTGACGTTTTTGAAAAAAAATCTATGCTTTTGAAACTATTATTTTCCTTTCTTTTTAAAATGTCATTTTTTGTTTAGTTTTGTTTTGATAATCAAGGATTATAATTTTGTAGGCTAACAAATCTAGATGCACTGATCTTTGAAAAGGAAACTTTATTTCAAATGCTATATTCCCCATGTATATTAAAACTGTCTCATGTTATTGTATGGGGTTTTTTTGTTTGTGTTTGATACAAATGAATTTGCTTACTAAATATTAGCTTAATGAATAAGTATAAATCTCAAAAATAAAATAAAATAATTGAGTTCAGCAAAGCTGCAAAATGCAATCTCAATATAAAAAATCAATTGTATTTATATATACTAACAATGAACAATACAAAAATGAATTTTTTTAAAAACTGCATTAACAGTATGAAAAAGAATAAAATACTTAAGGAATAAATGTAACTAAAGAAGTACAAGATTTTCACGGTGAAAACTATAAAATACAGTTGAAAGAAATTAAAGATCTAAATAAAATGGAAAGACATCCCATATTCATAATTGGAAAACTTAATATTAAGATGGCAATACTCTACAATTTATTTACAGACTTAATCCAATAAATATCCCAGGTGGCTGGTTATAGAATCTGACAAGCTGATGCTATTATTCACATGGAAATTCAAGGAACCCAGAACAATTTAAACAATCTTGAAATAAAAAAAAAAAAAGAGACTTCACAAGCTACCATAATTAGGAAACTATGGTAATGGCAAAAGGATAACACATAGATTAATGGAAGAGAATTTATAGTTAAGAAGTAAACTCTTAGGGGTGCCTGGGTGGCTCAGTCAGTTAAGTGTCCAACTTCAGTTCAGGTCGTGATCTCATGGTTCATGAGTTCGAGCCCTGCATTGGGCTCTGTGCTGATAGCTCGAAGCCTGAAGCCTGCTTCGGATTGTGTCTCCCTCTCTCTGCCCCTCCTCTGCTCACGCTCTGTCTCTCTCTCTCAAAAATAAATAAACATTAAATTTTTTTTTTAAAAAGAAAGAAAGAAACTCTTACATTTATGGTCAATTGAATTTCAAAAAAACAAACAAACAAACCAATACAATTTAGTGGGGAAAGAATAATCTTTTCAACAAATGGTGCTGGGACAACTGGATATCCACATGCAAAAGAATGAAGCTAGACACCTTACACCACACACAAAAATTAACTCAAAATGAACCACAGGTTTAAATGTAAAAGCTAAATAATAAAACTCTTAGAAAAAAACTCTCTGAAATAAATCTTCATGATCTTGGGTTAGGTAATGATTTCCTAGATATGACACCAAAAGCATAAGCAACAAAAGTAAAGATAGATTGTGGACTTCAAAATTTTTAAACACTTGTGCTTCAAATGATACCATCAAGAAAAGAGAAAGTGCACAGAATGGGAGAAAATATTTGCAAATCATATATCTCATATAGGAGTGGTATAAGAACTTATAAAGAACACTAACAACAGTAAAAAGATAAATAATCCAACTAAAACATGGGCAAATAGCTTGAATAGATATTTCTTCAAAGAAGACATAAAAATGGCCAAGAAGCACTTGAAAAGACATTCAAAATCATTAGTCATTATGGAAATGTAAACCAAAACCAAAACAATTTTACCCATTAAGATGGCTAAAATCAAGAGATAGGCAATGACAAGTGTTAACAAGGATATGGAGAAATTAGAATGTTCACTCCTTGCTGGTGAGACTATAAAATGATGCAACCTCTTTGCAACAAAGCTTAGCAGTTCCCTAAAATTTAATCATAGAATTACCATATGATCCAGCAATTATAATAGTAGGTTTATATCTAAGAGAAATGAAAACTTATGTCTATCCAAAAATTGGTACGCAAAGGATCATAGTAGTATTCTTAATAGCCAAACAGTGGAAATAACCCAAATTTCCATCTACTAATGGATTTTTTAAGGTGATATATCCATACAATAGAAAATTATTTTACCTTCAAAGAAAAATAAAGTATTGATACATGCAATAACAATGGGTGAACCTTGAAAACGTTACGCTAAGTGAAAGAAGCCAGTCATAAAGACCACATGTTATTCCATTCATATGAAATATATACAGTAGGCAAATCCATGAAGACAGAAAATAGCTTTTGGTTGCCATGGGGTTTCTTTTCAGGGTGATGAAAATGTTCTATAGTTAGAAATATGTGCCCAACTCTGTGAATACACTAAAAATCAGTGAACCTTATACTTTAAAAGGATAAATTCATTATCTATGAAACTGAATCATTCATACATTGCCAGTGTGACTGTAATACTGTACAGTCACTATGAGAAACAGTTAGTTTACTATAAAACTAAACATCCAGGGGAGCCTGGCTGGCTCAGTTGACAGGGCATGTGACTCTTGATCTCTGGGTTGCAAGTTTGGGCCCCACGTTGGGTGTGGAGATTACTTAAGAATAAAACCTTAACAAAAGAAAAAAAGAAAAAAAGAAAACTAAACATCCAATTACCATATGACCCAGCAGTTACATTCTTAGGTATTTATCTTAGAAAAAGAAAAGCTATGTTCAAACAAAAATCTGCACATAAGTGTGCACAGCAGCTTTATTCATAATAACCAAAACTGGAAATAGCCCAGATGTCCTTCAACAAGTAAAATGTTGAGCCAAACTGTAGTACGTGCACTCCATGGAATACTACTCAGCAATAAAAATGAACACTACTAATACACAAAACAACTAGTATTAATCTCCAGAGTATTATGCTGAGTGAAAAGAAAAAAAGAAAAAGAAAATGATCCCAAAATATTATAAACTGCATGGTTTCATCTCTGTAACACTTTTGAAATGATGCAATGTTTAAAATGGTGAACAGATTAACAACTGCCAGGGGTTAGCAGTGGGAAGCGAGAAGGTATGATGGATTATCAAAGGGATCCTTGAGCTCACAGAACGTTCAGTATCTCTAGTGGTGGTGGCACATAAATCTACACATGTGTAAAAATGTACCAACGTAAATACACATACCTCCAGGGAAATCTGAATAAGATAATTAGATTGTATTAATGTCAAAATATTGGTGGGATATTGTACTACAGTTTTGCAAAATGTTACTACTGGAGCAAACTGGGTAAAGGATACATAATATCTCTATTATTCCTTAGAACTTAATATAAATCTACAGTTATCTCAATTTAAAAAAAAAAAAAAATGCCTCTCAGGCACAGAATTAAGTACAGGAAAGAACAGGGCAGTGATTGCTGGTTTTCATGAGAAACTATTTTGTACTATTTTATCTTATTTGTAAGCATATATTATTGATTAAAAAGAAAGAATATCTTCTCCCTTAAATAAGGTATATGTGTGACGTACCTGACATATAGAACATCTTTGATAATGTTAGCTCTCTTTCCCTTCCATTTGAAGAACAAGACAATGTAGACAGACTAAGATGTCAATACTAAGTAGCCTGATTCTGAGTAGAGCCACCAGTAAGCCATCTGATGAGGTTACCAAGGGCTAAAATTGGAACCGCAAGGTATTCCCACCAAGATAACTATGAGAGAATCTCTCACCATGACTGAACAACTTTAAAACAAAGCCCTCTTTCCAGTCCTTCTTCAGCAAGCTAAAAGTAATTCCAGGGAAATCTAGAGGCAAAGTAGTAGAGCACATACAATAGATTTGCCGTCACATAAAAATCCTTTCATGATCATGGTTTTATTATTAACTGCTTTCATCACCACTAACATTGAGTGCTTTTATGTTCAGTACATCATTTCATGCATTCTTATCATTTAGTCTCCATGCTAATGCTGCAACATATAGGTATTATCCCCATTTTATAGACAAACTACAACTTAGAAATGTTAGGTATATTGACCTAGTCAGAGAGATAGTCAAGGGCACCATGTCAAGATTTTCCTCATGTATTTCCTCATGCTAGGAAATATATTCTAGCCACTAATTCTGCATGGTCTTATTTTAACAAAAGTGCCTGACAATAACTATCATGTGCACCTTCCACACAAAGAAGGTACCCTGGCCTTGTTTCTGACTGAGTATCTGTGAATCTGGGAATACTCTGAATATCTGGGAATTCACTGAGACTTTAAGTCTCAAGTCCATTCATTTTATCATAATGTCTGCACTCTATGCCCAACGGCTCCAATGTTGCCTTTCAAGCATTAAAATTCCTTTCCTTCCACCAACTCACTTTACCAATCACCAATCCACAGGGCTATCGTAAAAAGACCCACAAATGAGAACTTCCTATTTTCTTATTACATGTCCTTGGTCATTGCTGGTAAATACTCTTAATCATTCCCTAGTCCTCTGCTCACACGCATTCTTCTGTACACACATACACACAATCACATACATTCATGAATTCCATACTCACTCTTCCCTTTACCTCTCCATGTCACTGTCATAGCTCAAGCCATCACATCTTCCCCAAGGTTAAAGTCTGCCATTGTAAAAATCAGCCAACCTCCCATCTATTGACCTCTCCTTCCCTATGGTCTCAGAGGAAACATGTTCCTGTTCTCCATACTAACCTTCTGTAACAGAATCCAATCTCTGTAGTAAAGGGTCCTTACTTTCTCCACGGGCTCCATCCCTCTGGCTTCAAAGAAGCAAATATCTCCCTTTCTTGAGAAACACTTTCACCTGAAATGGAGCCTTGTGTACTCTTCAGTTCAAACTGACATATACATTATATTTAGTTAATATCTATCATCATGCCCACGTCATTATGCAAGAAACACCAGAAATTAAGTTTTTGTGATGATAACGCAAAGGATTAGGGAAGGAAGGTGCCATCAGGAAGATGTAATTTTCCTTTTCTCTTTTTTAGGATGTTGCCGACATGGTTTTTCCTTCAGTGGGAAAAGAGCTCTACGATTCAGGGAGGAGAGCTATAATTTAGTCTGGGGAGGCAAAAGGAGTGAGAGGGTGTGTATCGGGAAATCTCAAAAGGTAAGCAACTAGGAAAGGGGAGTATTAGCCAGTCATTCGTGGCTATTTAGCAAGGAAAGGAAACAAAGGATAAAAGAAAAAAGAACTTGAAGTGAGGGGCCTAAGGCAAGAGGAAGAAAAGAACTAAAATAGTGCCAGTCTTTGAAGCAACTGCCTGCTCTCCAACAGCCCAATCTCTCCCTTGGGCTGAATTTTCACCTATCTGTATATCCTAACATCAGGTAAGAAGCAACTAATTCCCCTCAACTTTTCCGTTTTTCAGAAGTTCAATTTCTGAGTCACCACTGATTCTCCTCTTTTCATCTTTCAATGTCAGGTGCATAAATCTCATCTTCTTTTTATAATTAATCAACTCAGTCCTCTCCTAATACCATTCCCAACTCTACCACTTTAGTCCATGACCATATCAGCTTTCATCTTAAGAGTCCAGAAAGATCTATATAGCTTGCCCAAAATTACAAAACTACTCAGTTGCAGAGCTGAGGCTAGTACTCATGTCTTCTGAATAAGGTATTTCCTTATGTTTCTTCAGATCTAGAATACTTGCAAATCTTTTAAACTAGTACCATTTTCATTCCTTCATCAGATACTTAATAGGTACCTAATATGTACAAGGTATTATGGCAGGTGCTCTGGGGCACATGGGGTGAACATAATCTTAAAATGTCTACATCATAAGGATAAGTACAAGTAAACCTAATAATATAAGACATGAAGCTATTAAGAATAATACAAAGTTCCACAGGAATACAAAATAAAGTTCATTTACAACTGGGATGATTAGAGATAATAGATGATTACAGATAGATGATTTGAGGTGGTACTTGACAGATAATTAAGATTCCAGTAAGCAAAAATGGAAGAAATGGCATTACTCCAAACTAAGAACATGAACAAATACCAAGAGGCAAATGAAAACAGCCTAAAGGATAAATAATAATGAACAAAGTCATAAAGTTAAGGAATAAGGTATGGCCACATTATGGAAGCTGTGAATAAAAGGCTATAAGAGCCTAAACAAAGAAAGCAAGGTCTGGAAGTGACTACATGAGTGCAAATCCTGGTTTCTTCACTTAACTGCTGTGTGACTTCGGAAAAATTAGTTAACCTCTCTACTGTGCCTCAATTTTCTTGTCCATAAAATGAGACTAATAATAGTACCTAATAGGATTGTTGAATTAAATGAGTTAAAAAAAAAAAAAAAAAAAAGGAGCCATCTGTAGGGGCACCTGGATGGCTTAGTTGGTTAAGTGTCTGACTCTTGATCTCAGTTCAGGTCTTGATCTCAGAATCATGAGTTCAAGCTCTGTGCTGGGTGTGGAGCCTACTTAAAAAAAAGAGAGAGAGAATCATCTATAAATGAATTAATACATCAGAATCATGAGTTCAAGCTCTGTGCTGGGTGTGGAGCCTACTTAAAAAAAAGAGAGAGAGAATCATCTATAAATGAATTAATACATCTATAAGGCTTTGAGCACAAGTTAGGTCCAAAATAATTGATTATGTAGACAATAAGTGAAATGCTTAAGCAGAGGAACAACAGTATTAATTAAAGTGGTGTCTAAGGGAAAGTCATCTCTGAAGATGGAACAGAAGCAAGCTACATGGCTGGTACCACAAAAAAACTCCAAACACAAATGACTTTGGGCCTGACCTAGGGTGACAGAAAAGAAAAGGAAAAAGGAAAAAAGTATTGGGGGAGCTAGCCTCCAGGATCACTTCCTATCATTCCTACCTCTTGGCATTCACATCCTCTGTAGCCCCTCTCACACTGTACATGGTTGATCTATGTGACAAAAAGAATAGGACAGAAGAGGTGGGATGTCACTTTTGAGACTGTTATAAAAGACACCAGGGCTCAGCCCCTCCCTGTCTCTTTCTCTTCGGAAAGCCAGTCGCCATGTTGTGAGAACTGCCCTACGAAAGTGGCAAGGAACTGACACTCGCTAACAAACACACGGGTGAGTCTGGAAGTGGATCCCCAGGCTCTGTGACCCTTCATTTGACTGTACCTTGTAGAAGACACTAAGCTGGACCCAGCCAGTTGAGCCATTCCCAGATTTCTGACCTTCAGAAACTATATGAAAAAACAAGCACTTATTTTAAGCTGCTTCAGTTTTGAGACAATCTGTTAAACAGCAATAGATCACTAATATAATTATTGACAAGAAAAACTGGTAAGTTCTTGAAAACTAATAGAATCAGAGGGCAGAACTGAGTCTCAAGTCAAACACCAGGATTTCTAGGGATGTACTGTGAATGCCTGACATTAACTTTTCGTTGCCAAGGCATCCATTTCAGAAGACATCCATCTTGAACAAACACAGCACCAGTTATATGACACAAACCAACAAGATCAGGAATTAAGCTGCCCCTACCCACGAAGGTCCCTCTTTCAGAAAACCCTCGGTAACCTACATAACTGACTATCTGAGTGACTTCACTTCTCCCTTCTGGTGCTCTAATTCCCACCCTTAGGCTTTAAACTAGCCAATAAAGAATGAACCTCCGAAACCCTAGACACCCCACCCTCAGACCTCAGGTTTTCTTGCTCTCCTCTTCCCCCAGCCCCCCTCCACCTCACTGGGCAGCACGTGGGTGTGCAATGTACCCTCCAGGACCTGGGAGTTGTAAATCTTGCTCCTCAAACGTCCCTGATGTTTGTTGCTGAAGTGCACCCTGCAATCATAACAATAACCACAAGGTCTGGTCCAGCCACAACACTGGCCCTGCTCAGGGAAAACGGCTCAGTACAAGTAATCCAGGGGCCCAGGCAAGTGCCTCGGGCATTCCTAGTCAAGCATCACTGTCAATAGACTGAGACCAACAACTTGCAGGAGAAACTGTCAGGACTTAGTGGGTTAAGGGTAAGAAATTGATAATTTCATGATACACTGAGTTTAAATTTTTTTTTCCCAACGTTTTTTATTTATTTTTGGGACAGAGAGAGACAGAGCATGAACGGGGGAGGGGCAGAGAGAGAGGGAGACACAGAATCGGAAACAGGCTCCGAGCCATCAGCCCAGAGCCTGACGCGGGGCTCGAACTCACGGACCGCGAGATCGTGACCTGGCTGAAGTCGGACGCTTAACCGACTGCGCCACCCAGGCGCCCCCATGATACACTGAGTTTAAACGGAGCTCAAGGAAAAGGTCAAATACACATCTGAAAGCTATATAGCTGTGACAGCTAACTCAAAGTATGAGGTTGCCAAGAATAAATGTGTAAAGTAAGAAAAAGCACAAGGTCAAAACTTAGAACATGGCAGGAACAGAGTAAAGAGAAGTAAACAAGCAGATGCCAGACAGGGAGGGAATCAGGATAAGCAACAGACAGGGATGCTCCTCCCTCCCGCCCCCCCCAAAAAATCAATAAAAGCACGTGATAAATGTGTCAAATGCTAGAGTGACCATGATTTAACAAATTCATATATTTCCTTGATTTTTTTTTTTTTTTACATTTGACTGTATCTGGAATCAGGACGTCTCATAATCAATAGGTATGTTTGACAGAGGTTTCTTTTACTCCACACAGTTACAAAATTGAGACTGACAATCTTTCTCTGCTTTCCAGAAGCAAAGAAACATAACAATGATAAGGAAGCTGAACCAGTATATGTGGACTCTTTTTTGCCAAGAAGTTTTTGGTAAAAGGAAAAAGTCAAAAAAGGAGGCCCTGTGTTTGCTTTTTTAAATTTTAGTATGATGAGACAAGCATGTTTGTAAGCAAGGAACTTAGAAACAGCTTTTTCAAATTTTTTTTTAATATTTCAGTTTATTTTTGAGACAGAAAGAGACAGAACACAAGTGGGGGAGGTGCAGAGAGGGAGACGCAGAATGTGAAGCAGGATCCAGGCTCCCAGCTGTCGGCACAGAGCCCGATGCGGGGCTCGAACCCACGAACCGTGAGATCATGACCTGAGGCAAAGTCGGATGATTAACGGACTGAGTCCCCGAGGCGCCCCAGAAACAGCTTTAAAAAGGCCATGGCAAACACAATTTTCGGAAGGAAAAGATGTACTCACAAATGCAAGTACAATCATTTACACATCATTAATGTAATATTCCTACACACGCACTCCGTGCCCAGATACTGTGGTGTAATTTGGTATACACAGTTTGGCAGCGGTTGGCTTCGGACTCCTCTCCCACCGACGCAGGAATAGAAAGATTCAGAAACGGTTTGGGATAGAAAGGAGAAGTGTGGCAACACAGATAACGGGGGGGGGGGGGGTGGCGGATGGCACATCCATTCCAACATCCACCGCTGTCATGTGTTCTACGACAGTCAAGAAGAGACAATGCCAAACGCTAGCGAGGGTAAATACAGCTCCCACGCTAGTTCCAGATTCAACTCCTGTCGCTCACTTCCGTCACCTCGCCAGCTGCGACCTCTCCGCTCCGCACCTCCGGCGGTTCCCCCTGCCCTCCGCATCTCACCGGGAAGGCGAGACGCCAGACGGCCGGCGGGGGGCTGCTGCCGCACACCTGGGCGACAGACCGACCTCAGGAGAGGCACACTGCGAGGCAGGCTCCATCCACGCTCACCGACAGAACCGGCCGCAGCCTCGCCAGAGATCACGGGCCAGCACAGCGCCTGCCTCTCACCCCTCATAGCCTCTGGCCGGCCCAAGCGCTCCCTGCGCCCCGCCGGCCCGGCCGATGGGGAACCGGAGGGGGTAGGACACACTGGCGCCGGAGGGCTACGGGGAGACCGCTGAAGACAAAGCAGAGAGAGCAGGCCTGGCGTGGCACTGGTTCCCAGTCTACAACTTACCTTCCGGGTACACGAGGTACCGCCGCCAGGCATCTCTAGACGCTCAGCCACCTCCCGCGCGGAGCCTTCGCAAAGGCTCGCTGTCTCCTCCAGGTGCCGGAAAGCAGCGCGCCACCGAACTCGCTCCGCGCGCCGCACTGCGCGCTACAATTGGCGGGTGCTCGGGCGAGGGGCGGGGCTTTTCCGGACACAAGGCCCTCCCCGCGCTGCGCGCCACGCGCGCGTTGGGATTGGAGCGCTGTCGGCGGTGGGGCGGGGCTTCTCCGCCACTCCTTGCTTTCTGGGCACAAATGGGTTTAATAAAGCTGGGCTGTGAACGTGGGTAGTCGGTTACTCACCAGCTCTGAACGGGAAGGGGTTGGTGCCGTTTATCGCACTTTCCTTGTTGGGGTAGAGGTTGTGCAGAGCGAACTCTGGACAGGCTACAGTGCTGTCCTTGAGTTCCTGGCTGGGAGCTGCTACGCGGGTGCCTCTCGCGGGGTCAGCCGCCAAGTGTTTTTTTGATCAAAAGAAGCTCATATGTGGTCTGTTTTGTCAAGCAACAACTGACCCTACATGAAAACTCGCAGTACGCTACAAATTCAATAATCAATACTTAAGGAATGGTTCTAGCTGCCTAACTCCCAAGAAAGGAGTGTTCTTTCCCTATGTATTGGGGCGGGGCCGGGGATAGGTTAGGTATCCTGAGCAGAAATTCTCAAATATAGGAGACATTAAAATCGCCAAGATTTATTGTAACGAGGCATGACTGGATTTCAGATTCTGTAGGTCTAGGGTGGTGCCAGAGAACGTGTGTTTCTGACAAGTTCCCAGATGATATTTGATGTGGAGAACGAAGGTAAAAGAAATCTAGGGGGGAAAAATTCCTTAAATTTACAGCCCATTGACAAATACTTGAGACAAGCAGAGTGACCTTCCTCAAGGAGCTTGGCTGCCTCTATGTCAATTCTTTGTTAGAGGCAAAAGGCAACCTTAGCTTGTCATTAGCCAGACCTCCAGGATCCTGTAAGTTTTGGTTAACATATGAAACTCCCTTTGGAAACTTCCTTTTTTCTATCTCCCCAAGACGCATGCTAGCAATCATCCTCCAAGCATATGGCCCACTGATGCGTATCTGAAGGGTCTCATGACTAAGGTTTTATTAGATAGTTAGTAAGTGATCTTTTCCTAACAACAGCTAGCCCCTTAAGGTCCCGGAAACCTTGTTTCCAAATTCTTTAGAGACTTAAACTATCCCTAGCCCCCTGCTAACTTGAAATTATATAATCAGCCACTCCTCCTCACAACCCCAGTGCAGCTCTTTCTACTCACTGGTTCTGTCCCCGTGCTTTAATAAAACCACCTTTTTGCATGGAAGACATCAATATTGTTGCTGTTGGTCCTGTAATTCACTTTGAGAGCGACAGGCAACCGCCATTTCTTAGATCCCACAAGTGAGTATACTTAAGTGTCTCATCACTTTGAGAAGTAAATTTAACATGGAATACAATGGGAAGGGGAGCCAGGACTGAGTAGAAACCCAGTTAGATCACAAAGTCTAACCAGGTAGGAATGTTCCAAAATAAAAGCGTCTGTTGTAGAAAAAACTAAAACAATGATTTCAGTAAGTTGACAAAGTATCAGCTAGGGAAAGAGAAAAGCATTCTTCATTGTACCCTTATAAGTATAGTGGAAGCGGAGTTTGGTCTTCTGCTTCAAAGAAGCACTTTTTTTTTTTTTTTTTTTTTTTTTTTTGCCTTTGTAAGAATACATTGCTTTGCAATTTATCCATTTTCCCTATTCATTTGCCATTATTGCCTCAATTAGGCCTTCTGACACAGTTTGACCATTTATCGTGTCTATCCTTTGGATCTTTATTATATATCTCCACCAGACTTCTCTATGCCATTCAGCCATAGCCTCATTATACTACCTGTCTGTAATCGCCACTTGAATGTCTGAGAAACTCTTCAACCTAAATTTTTCTCCTCCCCAAATAAGATAATTCTCCATCTCAGTAGTGGCACTAACATCCACCCAATAGCTCATGCTGAAACCTGGGATTTTCGTGAACACTTTTGTGTCCCTTATCCCAGTCCTGCCTGTCCCACTTTCCGTTTGTAAATTTTGTCATCTAACCACTCATTCTCAGCTGCCACTGCCATATTCCAGGTCATAATTTCTTTTGCCCAAACTACCCAGTAGCTTCTAATCAGTACTTCCTCATCTACTCTTGCCCTCATCTACCACATACATAGAATCCATTCTCCATGTAAACATTCTAATGATGTCTATGCTGTCCATATTAGTCTTCCTTTCAGTTGCCAAATGTACTCTGAGGCCTCAGGGTATATGGATTTGCTACTCCATTTGCCTGAAAGGCTTTGGCCTCCTTCTGCCATGTCACTTCATACACAGCTATTAAAAATTGTTCATGCTGACAGATGGATACAAGGAGGTTTATAATATTATTCCTTACTATTCATATGTTTAAAAATAAATTTTTTTTTAAATTTTTTTTAACGTTTATTTATTTTTGAGACAGAGACAGAGCATGAACGGGGGAGGGGCAGAGAGAGAGGGAGACACAGAATCTGAAACAGGCTCCAGGCTCTGAGCATTCAGCACAGAGCCCGACGCGGGGCTCGAACTCACAGACCGCGAGATCATGACCTGAGCCGAAGTCGGACGCGTAACCGACTGAGCCACCCAGGCGCCCCAAAAATAAAATTTTAAGTTGAGATTTTTAAAAACCAAAAACCAAAAAAAAAGAAACAAACAAAAAACCCTGAATCTGATCTTTGTTTCTTTGAACTCCCAAAGCTAAAACCCCCTGTTCATTTTTACATATCCTATGATACTTTGAAGATGTTCTAATAAGCATAATTTAAACAATTATTATAATTATCATCTGGCTCCACCTCTGAACCGTAAAGTAGTAACATTTCTTTCTTCTTCACATTCATATCCCCAGCACTTAGCACAATGTCTTCCATGTACAAAGCACTCAAATAAATATTTGCTGTAATGAACTAATAATTATGAAATAATTATTTCTAATAATTTGTCTGAGGTCTCACAGCTACAAAGTGTTTAGGATTAGAACTGTTGTGAGGTTCATGCTTTCTCCACTATATCATTCATAACATAGTATAATTATGAGGAATTTTCAGTTGAACAGAGACTCAGCAAAAGTGAATTACCCATAAGAAAGATAAGCCTGTGCTAGAATGGATTTTTGATTCCTACCCAGTCCTATTTATCAACAAATATTCAATGCCAAAACATAAAAACAAGTGGGAAAAATTTTCTATTAACTCTTCTCATCAAAATTTTTGCCCTAGTTCTTGTTTTGCAGATATCTGTGGTTTTCACTCTGCTTACAAGGATCCTAAGGATTCCATGAAAGGAACATGGAGTCTGTTGAGGGTAAGAGTCACAACAGGATCTCTCCTGTATCACCAGGGGAGGTCTTCTTTCCTCTGTTTTAAAAATAGGGTGAGATTTCACTTAAAAAAAAATAATAAATTTGGGGAAAGAATGTTTGAAATCCACTAGTCTAGTCTATATCTTTTTCTAGCCTAGTAGTTAAGAGTGCAGTGGGCTGCAAGTGAAGACAATATTTGAATGTGAAAAAATGAAACTGTAAATGTATTAGAATAAACCTGATCAAAATTCATTTATAATTTTTTTGGGAGGGGTTCTAACTATGACTCAAAATTCACTACTCATTATAGAAAATATTGATAAATTCAACTGCATAAAAGCCTTAACTTATGCATGGCAAAAACTACAAGCTAGTAAAAGACAAATGACACAATAGGAAGACTATTTGGTACTCCTCTCATATAAAAAGATTACTCCCCTAAAGTATAAATCGCGCTTGAAGTCAGGAAAAAATTACCAACAACCCAATAGAACATGGGCAAAAGACTTAAAGTGTTCACTGAAAAAGGGACACAAATGGCCTTTGTACCTATGAAAAATGTGGCACCTCAAATGCAAATTAAAACTGCACACCTAAAATATTGGCTGAAATCTAAATACTTGACAAAACACATTAGGGTAAAGGCATTCTCATAAATTGCTAGTGGAAGTACAAAATCATGGCATCCCTGTCAAAGGGAATTTGGTAATATTTTTTCAAAATTACAAGTGCATTTATCCTTTAAGCTAGTAATCTCACTGCTGGGAATTATTCCTACAGATATACCTGCACCTACATGAACTGATAAGTATAGAAGGATATCTACTGCAGTATTATTTGCAATAGCAAAAGACTAGAAATAACTGACATACTCATTTACATAAAGTAGACAGTTAAATAAACCATGGTATACCTTCACAATGATCTCTAGGATATATTCAATGAAAAAAAGCAATGGACAGACTAGGGTTCATAGTGAGTTGCCTTTTTAGTGTATGAAAGCAGAGAAAGACATATATTTGTGTTGCTTGTGTCTGCATGAAGAAATACTAGAAATATAGAAGAAAAAAATGAACTTGATACGGAGTTTTATTCTGTAGAGAGGAGAGGAACCAGGTAATTGGCATGAAAGGAATAAGACTTATGCATTTTGATTTTTTTAGATTTATTTATTTTTGGAGAGAGAGCACAAGCAGGGAAAGGGTGGGGGGGTGGGGGTGGGGCGCCAGAAGATCTGAAGTGGGCCCTGCACTGACAGTAGTGAGCCCGATGCAGAGCTCAAACCCATGAACCATGAGATCATGACCTGAGCTGAAAGTTGGACGCTCAACCGACTGAGCCATCCAGGTGCCCCTATATTATTTTGATTTTTGAGCTGAACATATACTCATTCAAAAAATATAGATTGAAAATTTAAGAAAAATGTGCACTATGTTCTGAAGTGATGATGGTTGCACAACTGTAAATATAGTGAAAACCACAGAATAGTACACTTTAAAGGGTGAATTTTAGGCTGTTTGTCTTATATCTCAATAAAACAGTTATTTTTTAAAATGTGGTCAGGGACTGGCAGCATCAGCATCATCTGGGGAATTGTTAGAAATGAAAATTTGGGGGCCCTCTCCTAGACCTAGACTGACTAAATGAGAAATTTTATGAGTGGAGCCTGGCAATCTATTCTGACATGCTGTCCAAGTGATTCTGAAGCATGCTCAATTTTGAGACCTCTTGACTAGATGGAAGTTGCTAGAGGTAACAAGTTCTTGCACAATAGTAATCTGAAAGCATCTTACTACTACATCCATGCACTCAGGATAGGAAGAGAAGTCCTTCTCAAACTTCTTAAAATCATGAACAACAATAATGTCAATAATCATAATAATATCTAACATATTTGTGCAGGCACTGTATTATTAATCTCTTTACACGAAATGAAAATAAGTGTGTAACCTCCTACATTAGGACATAACCAGATAAGTGCTCAAAAGCTGTTAGCTATTTGTTTACCTAAGATTTATTATTATTATTTTATAATTTATTATTCGCCTTAGATCTTTTTTAGCATCTCTTTTTCCAGTTTTATTAAGATATAATTGACATGTAGAACTGTATAAGGTTAAGGTGTATATCATACTAATTTGACTTACATATATTCTAAAATGGTTACCATAATAAATTTAGTTAATATCAATCATCTCATATAGATATAAAAGAAAAAAGAAAGAGAAAAAATTGTTTTTTTCTTTATGGTGAGAACTCTTAGGGTCTACATTCTTGAAAACTTTCAGAATGCATCTCCAGTATTTATTTGTCTTATAACTGAAAATTTGTATCTTTTGACCACCTTCATCCAATTCTCTCTCTTCCCACCCCCTACCTCTGTAACCACAAATCTGATCTATATTTCTATGAGTTTGGGGTTCCTTTTTTTAAGATTACATATAAAAGTATGGTCGTTCTCTTCTGACTTATTCCACTTAGCATAATTCCCTCAAGATCCATCCATGTTGTTGCAAATGGCAAGATTTTCTCCTTTTATGTGACTGAATATTATTTCATATATACACACATACACACACATGTAATATACAGTATATATTGCATGCATATTCCAATAGTCTATATATACACCATATATGTGTGTCTGTCTGTGTGTGTGTATACCATATCCACCATAGCTTTTTTTATCCATTCACCTGTCATTGTACACTGCCCTGAGGTTGCTTCCACTTTTGGCTATTGTAAATAACACTGCAATGAACATGGAAGTGCAAATATCTCTTTGACATAATGATTTCATTTTCTATATGCCCAGTAATAAAATCGCTGGATCATGTGGTATTTCCATTTTCCATCTTTTGAGGCACTTCCATACTATTTTCCACAGTGGCTGTACCAAATTACACTCTCACAATAGTGCACAAGCGTTCTTTTTTCTTCACATCCTTGCCAGCACTTGTTATCTCTTGACTTTTTGGTGATAGCCATTCTAACAGGCATGAGATAATATCTCATTGTGGTTTTAGTTTCACTTCCCTGGTGATTACTGATGCTGAGTAACATTTCATGTATTTGCTGGCCATTCACATATTTTCTTTGGAAAAATGTCTGTTTGTGTCCTTTGCCTATTTTAAATTGGATTGTTTGTGTTATTTTGCTGTTGAATTGAATGAGTTCTCCATATATTTTGGATATCGGATATCCCTTATCAGATATATGATCTGAACATATTTTCTCCTATTCTGTAGGTTGCCTTTTAATTTTGTTGACTTTTTTCTCTTGCTCTGCAGAAGCTTTTTAGTTTGATGTAGTCCCACTTGTTTACTTTTCAGTTTGTTGCTTGTGCTTTAGATGTCAGATACAAAAAAATCACTGTCAAGACCCATGTCAAAGAGTTTTTTCTCTAAGTACTCTTCTAGAAGTTTAATGGTTTACAGTCTTGCATCTAAATTGTTCATTTATTCTGAGTTATTTTTGTAAGTATTGTACAATAGGGATCTAGTGCATTCTTTTATGTGCATGGATTCTTATAATCCATGAACAGGGGATACCTTTCCATTTATTTGTGTCTTCTTCAAAGTGTCTTTCATTGATATCTTGTATTCCTTAGTGTCGTGTATTCTCTCACATCCTTAATTAAATTCATTCCTCGGTATTTTGTTGTTTCTGTATTATAAATAGGATTATTCTTACTATTATAATTGAGATAGTTTTTATCTATTTCTTTTTCATATAATTTGTTGTTAGCGTATGGAAATGCTACTGATTTTTGTATGCTATATTTTGTATCCTGTGACTTTACTGAATATATTGATTAGATATGACAGTTTTTTGGTAGCATCTTTAGGATTTTCTACATATAAAATCATGTCATCTGCAAATAGAGGCAATTTTATTTCTTCCTTTCCAATTTTGATGCCTTTTATTTATTTTTCTTGCCTGATTGCTCTGGCTAGTACATCCAGTAGTATGTTGAATAAAGAAAAGCTTTTAGCCTTTCACCATTGAGTATGATGTTAGCTGTGGGTTTGTTGTATTATAGCCTCGGTATGTTGAGGTCCATTCCTTTTATAACTAATTTGTGAAAAGTTTTTTTTTTTTTTTTTATCATGAAAGGAGTTGGGTGTTTTTTGTTTTTTAGTAGGGTTAACGCCCAGCACAGGGCTTGAACTCATGACCCTGAGTACAAGACCTGAGCTGAGATCAAGAATTGGATGCTTGGGGTGCCTGGGTGGTTCAGTTGGTTGGGTGTCCAACTTCAGCTCAGGTCATGATCTCATGGTTCATGAGTTCGAGTCCCACGACAGGCTCTGTGCTGACAGCTTGGAGCCTGGAGCCTGCTTTGGATTCCATGTCTCCCTCTCTCTCTATTCCTCCCCAACTCACTCTCTGTCTCTCTCTCTCAAAAATAAATATACATTAAAAAAAATTAGATGCTTAACCAACAAAGTCATCCAGGTGCCCTTATCATGAATGGATGTTGAATTTTATCAAATACTTTTCTTACATCTATTAAAGTGATTATATGATTTTTTTCTTTCATTCTATTAATGTGATACATCATATTTATTAATTTGCATATGTTGGGTCATTCTTGCATCCCAGAGATAAATCCCACTTGATGAAAGTGAATAATCCATTTAAAGTGCTGCTGAATTCAGATTGCTAGTATTTTACTGAGAAATTTTGCATGTATATTTATCAGAGATATTTTCTGATAGTTTTCTTAGAGTGTTCTTTTCTGGCTTTGGTATGAGGGTAATGCTGACCTCATTAAACGAGTTTGGGAGCGTTCCCTCCTCTTCTAGTTTTTGGAAGAATTTGAGAATGATTGCTGCTAATTCTTTAAATGTTTGGTAAAATTCACCAGTGAAGCCATGCTTTTCTTCATTGAGAGATTTTTAATTGCTGATTCAATCTCCTTACTATTAATTGGTCTGTTTCAATTTTCTATTTCTTGGTAGGTTTTACCAAAGTTGGTAATCTTGCAGGTTGTATGTTCTAAGAATTTTTCTCTTTCTTCTAGGCTGTACAGTTCATTGGCACATAATGGTTCAGAGTAGCATTTTATGATCCTTACATTTTGGTATGATCTGTTGTAATATCTCTTCTTTCATTATAATTTTGTTGATTTGGTTCCTCTCTCTTTTGTCAATTTTAGCTAAAGTTTTGTGAATTCTATATATCTTTTCAAAGGATCAACTCTTGGTTTTGTTTATCTTTTCTGTTTATATGTGTGTTTGTACATATCTATGTGTTCTTTATTTCCTTTATTTCCATTTTAGCCTTTATTATTTCTTTCTACTAACTTAGTGCTCAGTTTTTTTCTTTTTCTACTTCCTTGGGTCACAGAATTAGGTTATTTATTTGAGGTTTTCTCATTTTTAAAGGCTTTATTTTTTTAAGTTTTGTTTAAGTAATCTCTACATCCCATGTGGTGCTTGAATTCACAACCCCAAGATCAAGAGTCACATGCTCTTCTGACTGAGCCAGCCAGGCATTTCTTAATGTAGGCAATTTCTCTCATTTCTTAATGTAGGCATTTATTGTTGTGAAATTGCCTCCTAGAACTGTTTTTGCTGTGCTATAAAAGTTTAATGTTCTATTTCCATTTTGATTTGTGTAAAGATACTTTTAATCTCCTCTTTTTCGTTGATTCAATGGTTGTCATAATGGTGGGGGTGTTTTTTTGTTTGTTTGTTTTAATAGTGTTGTTTTTTATCAGTGTATTTGTGAGTATTCCAGTTTTCCCCCTGTTACTGATTTCTACTTCATATCATTGTGGTCAGGGAAAATATTCTTAAATTTGCTAGGATGTTTTTGTGAGATAACCTGTGATCTATCCTAGAAAATGCTCCATGTGCACTTGATAGAATATCTGTATATGTCTGTTAGGTCCATTGATCTATGTTGTTCAAATTCACTGTTCCTTTGTTGATTCTCTGTCTGGATGCTCTATCCCTTGTTGACAGTGGGATATTAAGTTGCCAACTCTTATTGTATTGCTATTTATTTCTCCTTTTGCTTTATTAGTTTTTACCTTATATATTTGGGTGCTTCAATATTGGGTGCATAAATATTTACAATTGTTATATCTTCTTGATAGATTGACCCTCTTTTTCATTATATAATGATCTTCTTTTTCTCTTTTTATAATTTTCAGTTTAAAGTCTATTTTGTCTGATATAAGTGTAGCAACCTCTGCTTTTTTTTCTTTTGCTGCCATTTGCCTAGAATATATTTTTCCATCGTTTCATTCTCAGCCTATCACTGTTTAAGGCTAAAGTAGTAAGCAGTGTATCATTGGATCTTTTTTTTTTTTAATTCACTCAGTTGTTCTGTATGTCTTGATTGGAGAATTTAATCCATTTATCTTTAAAACAATTATTCATAATTAAGACTTCATACGGCAATTTTGCTAATTTTACTTCCCATATGTTCATCTGCTTTGTTTCTTAAAGTCTATATATGAGTGAAATCATATGGTATTTGTCTTTCTCTGACTGACTTATTTCACTTAGCATAATACCTTCCAGTTCCATCCACATTGCTGCAAATGGCATGATTTCATTCTTTCTCACTGCTAAGTAGTATTCCATTGTATTTATAAACCACATCTTCTTTATCCATTCATCAGTGGATGGACATTTAGGCTCTTTCCATAATTTGGCTATTCTTAACACTAATCCTAATCATTACTCAACTCTCAAGTAAACCTACCCTCATCCTGACACTGATTTATACCTGAGCTTGACTCATCTACTGAACTCTGACCCTGAAACTGACCCTGATCCTAATCTTTAGCTTTATTTTATTTATTTTTTAATACGAAATTTATTGTCAAATTGGTTTCCATACAACACCCAGTGCTCATCCCAACAGATGCCCTCCTCAATGCCCATCACCCACTTTCCCCTCCTTCCCACCCCCCATCAACCCTCAGTTTATTCTCAGTTTTTAAGAGTCTCTTATGGTTTGCCTCCCTCCCTCTCTAACTTTTTTTTTTCCCTCCCCCTCCCCCATGGTCTTCTGTTAAGTTTCTCAGGATCCACATAGGAGTGAAAACATATGGTATCTGTCTTTCTCTGCCTGACTTATTTCACTTAACATAACACAACACTCTCCAGTTCCATCCATGATGCTACAAAAGGCCATGTTTCATTCTTTCTCATTGCCAAGTAGCATTTCATTGTGTATGTAAACCACAATTTCTTTATCCATTCATCAGTTGATGGATATTTAGGCTCTCTCCATAATTTGGCTATGGTTGAAAGTGCTGCTATAAACACTGGGGTACAAGTGCCCCCATGCATCAGCTATCCTGTATACTTTGGGTAAATTCCTAGCAGTGCTACTGCTGGGTCATAGGGTAAATCTATTTTTAATTTTTCGAGGACCCTCCACATTGTTTTCCAGAGCGGCTGCACCAATTTGCATTCCCACTAACAGTGCAAGAGGGTTCCCGTTTCTCAACATCCTCGCCAGCATCTATGGTCTCCTGATTGGTTCATTTTAGCCATTCTGACTGGCGTGAGGTGATATCTCAGTGTAGTTTTGATTTGTATTTCCCTGATGAGGAGTGACGTTGAGCATCTTTTCATGTGCCTGTTGGCCATCTGGATGTCTTCTTTGGAGAAGTGTCTAGTCATGTCTTCTGCCCGTTTCCTCACTGGATTATTTGTTTTTCAGGTATGGAGTTTGGTGAGTTCTTTACAGATTCTGGATACTAGCCCTTTGTCCGATATGTCATTTGCTAATATCTTTTCCCATTCCGTTGGTTGCCTTTTAGTTTTGTTGATTGTTTCCTTTGCAGTGCAGAAGCTTTTTATCTTGATGAGGTCCCAATGGTTCACTTTTGCTTTTAATTCCCTTGCCTTTGGAGATGTGTCAAATAATAAATTGCTGCAGCTGAGGTCAAAGAAGTTTTTTTCTGGCTTTCTCCTCTAGCGTTTTGATGGTTTCCTGCCTCACATTCAGGTCCTTCATCCATTTTGAGTTTATTTTTGTGAATGGTGTAAGAAAGTGGTCTAGTTTCATTCTTCTGCATGTTGCTGTCCAGTTCTAGCACCATTTGTTAAAGAGACTGGTTTTTTTTCCATTGGGTATTCTTTCCTGCTTTGTCAAAGATTAGTTGGCCATACGTTTGTGGGTCCAATTCTAGAGTCTCTATTCTATTCCATTGGTCTATGTGTCTGTTTTTGTGCCAATACCATGCTGTCTTGATGATTACAGCTTTGTAGTAGAGGATAAATTCTGGGATTGTGATGCCTCCTGCTTTGGTCTTCTTCTTCAATATTACTTGGGCTCTTCGGGGTCTTTTGTGATTCCATAAAAATTTTAGGATTTCTTGTTCTAGCTTTGAGAAGAATGCTGATGCAATTTTGATTGGGATTGCTTTGGGTAGCATTGACATTTTAACTATATTTATTCTTCCAATTCATGAGCACGGTATGTTTTTCCATTTTGTTGTATCTTCCTCAATTTCCTTCATAAGCTTTCTATAGTTTTCAGCATACAGATCTTTTACATATTTGGTTAGGCTTATTCCTAGGTATTTTATGATTCTTGGTGCAGTTGTGAATGGGATCAGTTTCTTTATTTGTCATTCTGTTGCTTCATTATTAGTGTATAAGAATGCAACTGATTTCTGTACATTGATTTTGTATCCTGCGACTTTGCTGAATTCATGTATCAGTAGTAGCAGACTTTTGGTGGAGTCTATTGGGTTTCCCATGTAGGGTATCCTGTCTTCTGTGAAAAGTGAAAGCTTGACTTCATCATTGCTAATTTTGATGCATTTTATTTCCTTTTGTTGTCTGATTGCTGATGCTAGAACTTCCAACACTATGTTAAACAACAGTGGTGAAAGTGGACATCCCTGTCGTGTTCCTGAATGCAGGGGGAAAGCTCTCAGTTTTTCCCCATTGAGGATGATATTAGCTGTAGGCTTCTCATAAATGGCTTTTATGATGTTTAAGTATGTTCCTTCTATTCAGACTTTCTCGAGGGTTTTTATTAAGAAAGGGTGCTGAATTTTGTCAAATGCTTTTTCTGCATTGATTGACAGGATCATAGGGTTCTTATCTTTTCTTTTATTAATGTGATGTATCACATTGATTGATTTGCAAATATTGAACCAGCCCTGAAGCCCAGGAATGAATCCCACCTGATCATGGTGAAGAATTCTTTTTATATGCTGTTGAATTCGATTTGCTAGTATCTTATTGACAATTTTTGCATCCATATTCATCAGGGTATTGGCCTATAGTTCTCTTTTTTTACTGGGTCTCTGTCTGGGTTAGGAATCAAAGTAATGCTGGCTTCGTAGAATGAGTCTGGAAGTTTTCCTTCCCTTTCTATTTTTTGGAATAGCTTGAGTAGGATAGGTATTATTTCTGCTTTAAATGTCTGGTAGAATTCCGCTGGGAAGCCATCTGGTCCTGGACTCTTATTTGTTGGGAGACTTTTGATAGCTGATTCAATTCCTTCACTGGTTATGGGTCTGTTCAAGCTTTCTATTTCTTCCTGTTTGAGTTTTGGGAGTGTATGGGTGTTTAGGAATTTGTCCATTTCTTCCAGGTTGTCCAGTTTGTTGGCATATAATTTTTCATACTATTTCCTGATAATTGTTTGTATTTCTGAGGGATTGGTTGTAATAATTCCATTTTCACTCATGATTTTATCTATTTGGGTCATCTCCCTTTTCTTTTTGAGAAGTTTGGCTAGAAGTTTATCAATTCTGTTTATTTTCTCAAAAAACCAACTCTTGGTTTCATTGATCTGCTCTACAGTTTTTTTTTTTTTTAGATTCTATATTGTGTATTTCTGTTCTGATCTTTATTATTTCTCTTCTTCTCCTGGGTTTGGGGTGTCTTTGCTGTTCTGCTTCTAGTTCCTTTAGGTGTGCTGTTAGATTTTGTATTTGGGATTTTTCTTGTTTCTGGAGTTAGGCCTGGATTGCAATGTATTTTCCTCTCAGGACTGCCTTCACTGCATCCCAAAGTGTTTGGATTGTTGTATTTTCATGTTCATTTGTTCCCATATATTTCTTAATTTCTTCTCTAATTGCCTGGTTGACCCACTCATTCTTTAGTAGGGTGTTCTTTAACCTCCACGCTTTTGGAGGTTTTCCAGACTTTTTCCTGTGGTTGATTTCAAGCTTCATAACACTGTGGTCTGAAATTATGCATGGCATGATCTCAATTCTTGTATACTTATGAAGGGCTATTTTGTGACCCAGTATGTGATCTATCTTGGAGAATGTTCCATGTGCACTTGAGAAGAAAGTATATTCTGTTTGTTTGGGAAGCAGATTTCTAAATATATCTGTCAAGTCCGTCTGTTCTGATGTATCATTCAGGGCCCTTGTTTCTTTATTGATCCTGTGTCTAGATGATCTATCCATTGTTGTGAGGTATTAAAGTCCCCTGCAATTACCACATTCTTATCAATAAAGTTGCTTATGTTTGTGATTGATTGTTTTATCTATTTGGGGGCTCCCATATTTGGTGCATAGACATTTATAATTGTTAGCTCTTCCCAATGGATAGACCCTGTAATTATTATATAATGCCCTTCTTCATCTCTTGTTACAGCCTTTAATTTAAAGTCTAGTTTGTCTGATAGAAGTATGGCTACTCCAGCTTTCTTTTGACATCCAGTAGCATGATAGATAGTTCTCCATCCCCTCACTTTCAATCGGAAGGTGTCCTCAGGTCCAGAATGAGTCTCTTGTAGACAGCAAATGTATGGGTCTTGGTTTTTTAAACATTCTGATACCCTATGTCTTTTGGTTGGAGCATTTAGTCCACTTACATTCAGTGTTATTATAGAAAAATATGGGTTTAGAGTCATTGTGATGTCTGTAGGTTTCATGCTTGTAGTGATGTCTCTGGTACCTTGGCTCACAGGATCCCCCTTTAGAATCTCTTGTAGGGCTGGTTTAGTGGTGACGAATCCCTTCAGTTTTTGTTTGTTTGGGAAGACCTTTATCTCTCCTCCTATTCTGAATGACAGACTTGCTGGGTAAAGGATTCTCAGCTGCATATTTTTCCGTTCATCACATTGAAGATTTCCTGCCATTCCTTTCTGGCCTGCCAAGTTTCAGTAGAGAGATCCGTCATGAGTCTTATCGGTCTCCCTTTACATGTTAGAGCACGTTTATCCCTAGCTGCTTTCAGAATTTTCTCTTTATCCTTGTATTTTGCCAGTTTCACTATGATATGTCGTGCAGAAGATTTATTCAAGTTACGTCTGAAAGGACTTATCTGTGCCTCTTGGATTTCAATGCCTTTTCCTTCCCCAGATCAGGGAAGTTCTCAGCTGTGATTTCTTCAAGTACACTTTCAGCACCTTTCCCTCTCTCTTCCACCTCTGGGATCCCAATTATGCCTGTGTTATTACCTTTAATTGTGTCACTTAGTTCTCTAATTTTCGCCCTCATACTCCTGGAATTTTTATCTCTCTTTTTCTCAGCTTCCTCTTTTCCCTAATTTTATCTTCTAATTCACCTATTCTCTCCTGTGCCTCTTCAATCCGAGCTGTGCTCACCTCTATTTTATTTTGCAGCTCATTTATAGCTTTTTTTTGCTCTTCCTGACTGTTTCTTGGTCCCTTGATCTCTGTAACAATAGATTGTCTGCTGTCCTCTATACTTTTTTCAAGCCCAGCGATTGATTTTATGACTATTATTTTAAATTCACTTTCTGTTACATTGCTTAAATCATTGTTGACAGGTTTGTTAGCTGTTACTACTTCCTGGAGTTTCTTTTGAGAAGAATTCTTCCGTTTCATCATTTTGGATAGTCCCTGGAGTGGCACAGAACTGCAGGGCTCTTCCTCTGTGTTGTCTGGAGTAACTTGCGTTGGTGGACGGGGCTGCAGTCAGACCTGATGTCTACCCCCAGCCCACCGCTGGGGCCATATTCAGACTGGTGTGTACCTTATCTTCCCCTCTCCCAGGGGCAGGACTCACTGTGGAGTCATGTGGCCCCTGTCTGGGCTTCTTTCACACTGCCAGGCTTGTGGTGCTGCTTCGATGGGATCTGGTTTATTAGGCAGGGTGGATCCGCAAGGTGCACAGGGGCGGGAGGAGCAGACTCAGCTAGCTTTGCCTTCAGTGGTCTGCCTCAGGAGGGGCCCTGAGGCACCGGGAGGGAGGCAGACCCATCGGAGGCATGGATCCACAGGAGCACAGTGTTGGGTGTTTGCAAGGTGCAAGCAAGTTCTATGCCAGGACTGGTTCCCTTTGTGATTTTGGCTGGGGGAAGGGTGAGGGTGATGGCTCTTGTGAGTGTCTTTGTTCCCTGCCAAGCTGAGCTCTGTCCTCCGGGGCTCAACAACTCTCCCTCCTATTGTCCTCTAGCCCTCCCACTCTCGGAGCAGAGACATTGACTTGTGACATTCCAGATGTTAAGTCCCACTGATTGTCAGAACACGCTGCTTCTGGCCCCTCCACTTTTGCTAGCCAGACTTGGGGGCTCTGCCTTGCCGTTGGGCTGCTCCTCTACCACCCCTGCCAACTCCCGCCAGTCCGTGTGGCGCGCACCGCCTCTCCACCCTTCCTACCCTCTTCCATGGGCCTCTCATCTATACTTGGCTCTGGAGAGTCCATTCTGCTAGTCTTCTGGTGGTTTTCTGCACTATTTAGGCAGGTGTAGGTGGAATCTAAGTGGTCAGCAGGATGCCGTGAGCCCAGCATCCTCCTACGCCACAATCTTCTGAAATCTGTTTCGACCACAACTCCTTTGTAATGGTTCAGTGTCCTCTTCAAATTTCAAACTGATTGTCCTCTATGTCAACGTGATTTTGAGTTATTGCCAAGGGATCTTCTCCTCTAGGCGTTTTTCCTCTACATCTGTGGCCTTGGATGAGCACATATTTGTGTGGCTGCATTTGTGTGTCTAATGGAAGAGTATTATCTTCAGATCCCTAAACGTCCTTATTCTCATACTTATCTTTTCCTTCTTTGTAAAGTAGGACCTGAATTTTAATAGAAAACACAAAGGGGCCTTTGTTGTATCTTGTGAAACAGGAATTGCCAATCTCTCAGCCTCAGGCATTATACCCTTAGTTTCATGAAATTGAATGAACATGTGTTGATGATCTGTGTGTGGATACATTCATTTCCACCCTGAGAAGGGTGAGTGCCCACTAATCCCATATATTTTACAGATTACTTGTGTGCTTAACCACCTCTTCATCTCACTGACCTCAGAGATCAACATTATCCCTGCTTCTCAGATCACAAAGCTGATGCTCTGAGTTGAGGCTCTCCCCACTGAGAGTTGGCATTAGGCCTGAGACAACAGGAACACACACAAAGCCTCAGAAAACTGTGAGGAAAGTTTCAGAGATGCAAACCTTCAGGCAGGGTGGTGAAAGCAGGTTCAGGGTTGCAGTGACAGGAGTCCAGCAGGGGCGTTTCCTGGTCAACCCTGAATTCCCTGCTAAGAGTCTGACTCAGGCTGAAGGCCAAGGAAGCCACACAGCTGATCTACACCTTTCATCACATTTGGTCTCACAGACATACACAAACTTAGGCCAACAAGCCTCCCATGAGAACCAAGTTAAACTACAATTCTCCAGGCCATTCTTTCACACAGATCCAAAACCTTCAGAAAACCAAGGGAAACAACAGTCTTTATTTAGATAATGAAATAGGTACACTTTGGCCACAATGACGTTTCAGAGTTGATACCTGTATGAACTGTCCTTGAACCCACACAGCAGCTCTGTGTGGACCTCACGTTGCACTCACTCTCCCTGCCTAGGTTGTGGGCCCTACCAGGAATGGCCTCTAACTCCCTCTCACTGAGTCCAACACACTTCCCTCCGCACCATCTCAGCTCTTCCTCCAGTTCATTCCCATGAGATTCCTGTCTCCATTTCTTGTACTTGAGGACCCATTACTGGAGCTTCCACTATTGTAGATCAGAAGCTCCATGTCATTTAATGTGTGTAACTCTCTCCGCATTAGGACAATCGAAGCCCCTGAGGGGGGTGTGCCTCATCTCTCACAGAGCCTGCTTTTCTGTAAAAAGACTCTTTCCTTCTCCACAAGAGACACCTGCAGCCCAGCTCAGTAAGGGAAAATGACACAGCCCAACCTATGTATGTTCTGAGAAACTTGAGGAATCTTTAAATTTTTTTTAACGTTTATTTATTTTTGAGACAGAGAGAGAGCATGAATGGGGGAGGGTCAGAGAGAGGGAGACAAAGAATCCGAAACAGGCTCCAGGCTCCGAGCTGTCAGCACAGAGCCCAATGCGGGGCTTGAACTCACGATCCGAACCACAAGATCATGACCAGAGCCGAAGTCGGCCACTTAACCGACTGAGCCACCCAGGCGCCCCAGAAACTTGAGGAATCTTAACAGTGTCCTCAGCCAGCAGCACCCTTGCATTGTAAAGCCTGTAAGACCATCTCTACATCTTCTCAAAGACTCAACAAGACAGAAGATGAACATGCTGAACATGTCAACTCATACTGTTCAGATCATCTTACAAATAGTCGAGGTGGAGGTCACTGTGGACACCAAGGAGCTGGTGGTGGCTTCTAGAGTCCATGAACAGTGATAAAGGGGATCTCTTTAGAAGGGCCTACAGGGTGGACCTGGTAAAAGAGGAGGTCCTCTTGCATCCATAGGGACCTACAGAGCAGGGGTGACAGGTATGTTGGTATGATAGACAGAAGCAGAACGCCCACAAGAGCTGAAACACAATGGTGTCGGCACCTGGCCCCTTAATCATTCACGGGTTCTAGTAGAACACAGCCTCAGTGCCAGAAAACTCTACCCTCCTAAGAGGTCCCACCTACAGCCTGAAGGTACCAGATATCACAAGGAGAAACTACTGTCTCCACACATCACTGCCCATGTTTACAAATGAAGAAAGCCAAGGAATCCTATTCTAGAAGATTGATGGCAGTAATGCCAGTCTAATAAGGAGCGTATTCCAGAGAGGCAGGCATCTGTGTCCACAACCCCTCTGGTGTCCTCTTCCACCAGATCTGCAGACTTTTTATTTGCACATTGAGAAAAGACAGAACATGAAGGAATGAAAGAAAAGCCAATCACCACACAGAGATTCAGGGCCACCCCAGTGCCATAGCTCAACCTGCGATCCCATGCCTGTCCTACCTCTGCTTCCCTCCCTGACAGAGACATCTTCTGCACAAGGCCACAGAGACCTCTGAGGAGATGGAGACTCCTGAAGTCCTGCAGGAGGGCTGGAAATGTGTTTTCTGAGAGAAACACATTACCTGTGCACATTCACTGGTCTCAGGTATGTTTATCTTAATTCACAGGTAATGCAGTTTTTAAATACAATATGAGTTGCAGAGCTAGTTTGTCCTATTGTAAAAGGGAAATAGAAATTCTACCCAAAAGAATGAACAGAAACATCTCTTAATTTCAGGTGTAAAACTCCCATAAGGCATCACTGCATAGACTGTGTGGAAGAAAAACAAACCATCCACAACATGTTTCATTATATTCAACTCTTTCATACTCTCACATCCCGTACCAGAGGCAGAGGGTTTTTCAGGTGCCTCAGATGACCCTTGAGGACAAGAGGGAGATCTGATCCTGTCCTTTGACGAATGTCTACATGGCTCTGGTTCAGGTGTTTTTATAACTAATCAAGCAGCTGTGAGCAGTTCAGGTCTCAACTTGCTAGAAATAAGGTCAGGGGTGTGTCTCATCCCTCAGAGAGCCCAGCACATGGTCTCTGTACAAGCTACATCTTAGGGAGTGCTATGTCTGTCAGCATGTATAAGGCCTTTTTCCTTCTCTATCAGACACACGTGTTGACCAGCTCACTATGTGGAAATGACTGCTCATTTCATGCATGTCCTGAGAAACTTGAAGTACATTACAACATCCTCACTCAGGCTGACCTGAAAGCCCTGTGGTGCCATCACTGCATCTTCTCCAAACACATAACAAGTAAAAGACAAAACGTGTTTTAAAAGTCAACTCATACTGGTTATATCATCTTCTACATGGTGGGGGAGGAAGGTAAGGTTCCAGAGGACCCCAGAATGGAGAAGGTGGAGGTGGCCCTAAGCCCACGGATAGTGATAAAGGGCAGCCCATGGGGTATGACATAGAGGGCACTTCTGGGAAAGGAGGAAATATCCTGGAAACCACATTGACCTGCAGGACAGAAATTAAACTTTTGAGATGTGTTAGGGTAAAAGGTGAAAAATCCAACACCAACACTAACATACCTGAACCCCAATGAAGTCAGAATGGTACCTGTCTCCTTCCCCTCCACCTGGTTTCAACAGGGCAGCATCAGTGCCACAAAACTCCACCCTTCCCACTGGGTCCCACCTAGAGCTTCTAGGAGTTGGAGGAGAAAAAGCAGTTCGTTACTGGCAGCAAGCATGGTACTAGCTGTGCCTGAAAATGTAGGGAAGGAAGTGGCTAGTCTTAAAGGATCAGAGGGATAATTCCAGACTACTAAAGAAAGTCTGTTTCACACACACAAGCTTCTATTTCCAGGTCTTCTCTCCATCCGGGCCTTCACCACCTCAACAGCTTCATCTTGGCATAATAAGAGCTGAAATGATGAGGAAGAATTTTGTTTTTGTATCATTCATTTACATCTTTAATCCATTTCAAGTTAATTCTTGGAGTGGTGTAACATAAGGTGCTAAACTTTAATCTTATACATGTGAATATCCATTTTTCCCAGCACCAGTTATTCAAAAGACTACCCTTCTCCACTGTATATTCTTGACTCCCTTGTCAAATACTAGTTGACTGTGCATGCATGGGTTTAGTTTGGGCTCTCAATTTCCGTTCCATTGTCTTGTGTTTGTGCTTATGCCAGTGACATAACTGATTTCTTTGTGTTAGAATGCAGCTTGAAGTCAAGAAGTGTGATGCCTCCTGTTTTGTTCTTTCTTGCTTTGGCTACTTGGGGTATTTTTTGCTTCCAAATGCATTTTAGGATATGTGTTTCTAATTGCATAAAAATTACATTGGAGTCTTGATAGAGATTGCACTGAATCTCTAGAGGGCTTTGGGTACTATGGACATTGTATCTATATTGACTACTCTGAAAGATGGACATGGGATGGCTTTTCAGTGACTTGTGTGTTCTCTTGTTTCTTTCACCCACATTGAATTTCTTCCATTTCTGCACACAGGTTTCATAGTTTTCTGTAGAGAGATCTTTCACTTCCTTGGCTAAATTTATTCTAAGTTTATTGTTTTTGATGCTATTGGAACTGGGATTTTTTTTCTTCTTAATTTGATGAGTGTATAGGAATGCCACAGAATTTGATATGGTGACTTTATATTGGAAACTTACTGCATTTCTTGATTAGATTTTAACAGGTTCTTTTACATTAAACTTTGTATTTCATTCCTTTACATTATTTAAAAAATCATGTTATTTGGAATAGCTGACACAGTATTTTACATTAGTTTCAGATGAACAACATAGTTTTTGGACAATTGTATACATTCTGCTACACTAACACCGGTGTAGCTATCATCTGTCACCATGCATCACTACACCAGTACCATTCTCTATGTTCCCTATGCTATATCTTTTACATGATTTATTCATTCAATAACCAGAAGCCTGCATCAACCAATCCCTTTCAAATATCTAGGGCATCCTTGTCTTGTGCCTGATCTTAGAGGGAACTCTTTCACAATTTCACTATTGAGTATGATATTAGCTGTGGGCTTCACCTACATGGCCTTTCTTATGTTGAGCTGTGTTCTTTTACACTGAATTTTAAAGAGTTTTTTTTTTTTTTAGCACAAATGGGTACCAAATTTTCTCAGAACTTTTTTTCTGTGTCTATTGACATCGTTACATGAGTTTTCTTTTTAAATTTTAAAATGTATTTATTTTTTTTAACTTAAATTTACTTATGTATTTATTTAGCATTTACTTTTGCAAAATTTTATCTAAATTCCAGTTGGTTAACATACAGTGTAACATTAGTTGCAGGTATAGAAAGTAGTCATCCATCACTTACAACACCCAGTGATCTTCACTACTAGCGCCCTCCTTAGCGCATCACCAATTTAACCCATCCCCCTGCCCAACTCCCTTCTAGTGACCCTCCATTTGCTATTTATACTTAAGAGTCTGGTTTCTGGTTGTTTTTTCTTTCCTTCAATTATGTGAGGGGTCACATTTATTGATTTGCATTTCTGAAACATCCTTCCTTCACAGGGAAAAAACACTTCATTACAGTCAATGATCCTTGTAAGGTGATGCTGAATTTAGTTTGCCTGTATATTATTGGGAACAATTCATCTATATTCATCACAGGAATACTGGCCTATAGTTTTTTGTTCAGGTAGTATCCTTTCTGGCTTCTTACCAGGGTAATTCCAGTCTCATGAAATTAGTTTGGAGGTGTTTATTCCTTTTTAATCAGTGAGAGGACTGCTGTTATTTTCTTCTACAACGTCTGGTCAAATTCACCAGTGAATCCACCTGGTCCTGGGCATTTCTTCCCTGAGAGAATTTCGATTACTGATTCAATTTACTTGCATTGGTTATCTTCTCGTTTTCATACAGTCTTCCTTTAATGGGTCTGTGCAAACCTTCTCTTTCTTCCTGATAGAGTCGTGGTAGGTTGTGTGTTTCTAAGAACCTATCCATTTCTTCTAGGTAGGTAGTTTGCTGGCATATAATTTGGCCATAGTTTCCTCTTTGTCTCCTTTATGTTTCTTTAGTATCAGGTGTAATGTCTTCTCTTTTATTTATAGTTCTTTTGAGTTGGGTCCTCTCTGTCTTAGCATAGTTTATGTATAATCTTGACAAGTTTGTTTCACTCTTCAGAAAACCCACTTTGGGACTTCTTCATATTTTCAATTGATTTCATGGTCTCAGTTTCATTGGTTTCCACTCTCATATGTATTACTTTCTCCTTCTTGAGAACATTGGACACAGATTGTTGTTTTTTTCTAGTTCCTTAAAGTTAAAGGTAGGTTGTTCATTTGAGTCCCAAATGTATCCTCCATGCATGTAAATCCAGTGACTCATCAGAGAACCTTCAATAGGTCTTTCCTGTCCTATTTCTCATTCTCAGATTTCTGAGAAATAGAACCAAAAAATTTATTTGAAGACACCATAGATAAAAACTTCCCTAATGCAGGGAAGGAAACATATCCAGAAGCAGGAGGAACAAAGAACCCCCAATATGTTCAACAGAAGCAGATCCACAAGTCGTATAGTAATTAAAACGCAAAATGTTGTGGTAAAGAAAAATTTTAACAGCAAGAAAAAAAAGATGACAGTTACCTACAAAAGAAACCCCATAAGGTTATCACTGGATGTTTTTCAGAAGAAACTTTGAAACCGTAAGTGAGCAGCACGGTATGGTAAAGTTGCTGAATGGAAAACATCTGCAGCCTAAGAGAGTCTATCCACATTATCATTCAGATGGAAGGAGAGATCAAGAGATTCCCAAATATATACTAAGCAAGTTCACAACCAACAAACCACACCTGCAAGAAATGTTAAAGGGGACTCTTTAAGTGGAAAAGAAACACCTAAAGTCACATTATTAAAGTGTGAAACCCAAAAGCAATAAAAATGAGTATATGTGTACATCATCCAAGGTATTCACGAAATGAAAAGTTTTGAAATAGGAACACTACATAGCTACAACACGGGAAGGAGAGGATTAAAGAACTGGTTCAAACTTAAACAACTATCAACTTAATATAGACTTCTGTATGCACAAGTGGTTAGTTATAAATCTAATAGTAACCACATATCAAACACCGCTAATACATATGCAGAACATAAACACAAGCAATTTCAACTGTGCTACTAAAGAAACCCAGCAAACCATAAAAAAGAGAAAGAGAAGAAAGGATCAGAAAGATCAGAAACAACCAACATCAAGTAATAAAAGGACAAGTACATGTCTATCAATTATTTTGAATGGAAACAGAATAAATGCTCAAATCAAAGGCACTGGGTGACAGATAGGGGCACCTGGATGGCTCAATTGCTTGAGATTTTAACTCTTGATTTCGGCTCAGGCTATGATCCCAGGATCCTGGGATTGAGCCCCAACTGGGCTCTGCACTGAGCTTGGAATTTGCTTAAGATACATTCTCACTCTCCTTCTCTCTCTCTCTCCTTCTATCTTCCCCCATTCTCCCACCCCGCCATCCCATGCCTGTACTCTCTCTCTTCATAATAAAAGGCACTGGATGATAGAATGAATAAAATATAAGACCCATCTAACTTCTACCTACAAGAGACTAATTATAGAACTAAAGTATCAAAAGAAAACTGCAGTAGCCATACCTATATCAGAAAAAATAGATTTAAAATGAAAACTGTAACAAGAGACAATGAAGGACACTATAATAATAAAAGGTACACTCCAAAAAAGAACAATTGTAAACATATATGCGCTTAACCTGAGAGCATCCAAATACACAAAACAGTCAGAACCTAAAGTCAATAATTGATAGTCATACAATCATTGTAGGGCACTTTAACACCCCAATGACATCAATGGAGAGATCATTCCATCAGAAAATCAACAAGGAAGTAGTGACTTTGAATGATAGAGTACACCAGATGGACTTAACAGATATATTTAGGACATTCCATCCTAAAACAGCACAATACACCTTCTTTTCACGTGCACATGGAACATTCCCCACTCTCGATAAAATATTAGGTCATAAAACAAGTCAAAACAAAATCAAACCGATCACATCATACCATGTGTCTTTTCAGACCACAATGCTATCAAAGTAGAAATCTACAACAAAAAAAAAATCTGGAAAAGACACAAAAACATGGAAGTTTAATAACATGCTCCTAGACAATTAATGGGTCAACCAAGAAATCAAAGAAAAAATCCAAAATGACATGGAAACAAATGAAAATGAAAACACAACAATCCAAACATCTGTAAAGCAAGAAAACTGGTTCTAACAGGGAAGTTTATAGCAATACAGGTCTGCCTCAGGAAAAAAAGAAAAAAAAAACTGAAGTAAACTCCATAACCTTATAACTGTAAAAGCCAGACAAAGGACAACAAAACCCCCAAACAGCAGAATGGAGAAAATAATTAAAAGCAGAGGAGAAATAAATGATATAGAAATTAAAACTACAGTGAAACAAGGTAAATGAAATTAGGAGCTGCTTCCATGAAAAGAACAATAAAATTGATAAGCCCTAGCCAGACTAATCAGAAAACAGAAATGATGCATATAAATAACAATGACAGAGAAGAACAACCAACACCACAGAAATACAAACAATTGTAAGAGAATTTTATGAGAAACTATATGCAAACAAGCTGGACAAACTGGATTATATGGATCAATTCCTAGAAACATGGAACCTACCAAAACTGAAGCAGAATGAAATAAAAAATTTGAACAGATGGTTTACTAGCAAGGAGACAGGCTCAGTAATCACAAATCACCTAACAGACCAGGACCAGACAACTTCACAAGCACATTCTATCAAACATCTGAAGAAAAGTTGATGCCTATACTTGTCAAACTATTCCAGAAAATAGAACAGGAAGGAACATATCCAAATTAATTCAGCAGTACCCTGATAACAAAATCAGATAAAGACACCACGAAAAAACAAAACTAGGGGTCCATATCGTTCAATCATACAGATACAAATGTCCTCAACCAAGATTTGGCAAACAGAGTCTAACAACGTATTAAAAAAATAGTCCACCAGCATAAAGTGGGTGGTGAATGTAAAACTGAGGCAAGTCTACGAATCTCTTGAAGAGAAAATGGGCAAAAAAAGAAACATAAAAAAAAAGTGGAAATGTATCAGACAGGGGATCTAAGCATCCATTTTCATAAAGACAAACTATCTTTGGGCTTTTTCTTGTAAAATTGATTCACAATGCTTGCTTAGTATAATCTTGCTCACACTGAGAAGTGGTCTTTGTAAGTTCTTGGACCAGCAGCAGTCTCGGATGCCGTGAATCAGCTTTTAGTAAAATCTGCAATTTAAAAGTATTCAGTTTTTCACAAGTTCATGAGAAATTAGAAAACATGCCAAATCTCAACTGAAAAAGAGATAAGGTAACTAGTATGTTCTTAAGATATTATTGATGAGATTCCTTCCAACGAAGACAAGAAAGATAACTGTAACAAATTCTGTCGCAGGAATAATATTGAACAAATAACGGGAGGTACCTGACACAAGGTACCTGTCAGATTTTCAGTTGTTTTCAGCGACTACAACATTGTTGGTGGAAAAATACCCACTGAAAATTAATAAAAGCATGTATGATGTGGAGGGCACCTTGTGTTTTTACCTCTGGTTCTGGTTCCAGCAGGACTCGGAGAGTGGGTCCCAACTGATTCTTCTAGAAGGTCCCGAGAGTCAACATTTGGTGTCTTTACTTCCAAACTGAATGCGACTCCTGTTCCTCTGAATTTGTGACAGGATTTCTCCCCCAAAACAAACCTGAATCTGGAACAAAAAAAACCCCAGCCTCTGTGACGTAGCATCGTGGGACCCTCTGAATCCACAGATCCTTGACTGAAATACATCTTGTTCACATACTGGCAGGAGAAATGAGGAAAAAACCACGGAACAGCCCTGAGAATGCAAGGGACTGTGCTGCTCACTGACCATCCAGCCCTTCCTGGAAGCTGCCCAGCTCCCCTCCCTGGTACTCAGCCCCACCACTGAGGAGACACCAAGTGGCTGGGAAGCTTCCAGAGTCTCCCCCCCCCCCCCCCAGGCCCAGGGGCGGAGCCTGCTGGTAACCCAGCTCTGTGTCTTTGCCCACACTCAGAAGCACTGGGTCCTCAGTATCAAGGAAGCCTTTCCAGCTCTGAGGCACCCTGG
This sequence comes from Panthera tigris, assembly GCF_018350195.1. Lineage (NCBI taxonomy): Eukaryota > Metazoa > Chordata > Mammalia > Carnivora > Felidae > Panthera > Panthera tigris. The sequence goes on along the minus strand of NC_056676.1, from coordinate 552,671 downwards.
ATCAGAAAAGCCTAATGGACGCCTTGTCTGGCCATCGCTGAGCCTGCAGAGGACCGGCCCCTCCATAGGCGTGCTGTGTGCGCTCCCTCTGCTGGTCGCCCTGGGAATTCCTGCATTGTTCAAAGCCATGGCCGCTCAGCTGGAGGTACTGAGGGTGTAGCTGGTCCAGTTAAGTCTGTCCTCCAGATTGGGAAGGGTCTTAGTGACAGGCCCTGGGACACAAAGAAATCTTTTCCTTCTCCTTTTTACTGAATGAGGAATGAAACCGAATTTATTGATATAATGATGTAATTTGTAATGCTTTAAGCAGCATTCCCAGAAATAGAGACTGCAAATTGACACATGCTGAATGAACCACAAGCAGTGGTGTTTACCATGAAAATACTTGGGTTGAATAAAAAATTGGCACCCTTGAGAAAGAGATACAGGTTTCCAGCTATGGAATGAATATGTCATTGGGATACAATGTACAGATTATGGAATATAGTCAATCCTGTAAGAAAGTGTTGCATGCTTTCTCATGATAACCACGCTTGCCTAGGTATATAGAGAGCATATTGTATATACACGGAATCACTGTTATTCACCTGAAACTAATACAATATGGTGTGTCTACTATATGTCAATAAAATTTGACAATACTTTAACTTTCTCCTCCACCATTAAAATTTATTTCTAATTGAGAACACATGAAATTCCTTTGACACCATATTCTCTAATGTTACCATCTTGATGTTGAGAGCTTATTTTTCACGTTGTCAATAATATGTTTGATGACACAAATGTGACAAGGTCAGAATGCATACCTAGAGGGAGCTACACATCTGTTATGAATTTCCTGCCTCTATATGGGTAATATTTTCTATGAAAAGTGCTTTAGGGATGAAGATGGATGAAATAATTTCCATCAGACTCATAGGTAGATAATTGTGCCTTCAAATAATAATTGCCATGTCTTCACAATCAGAGGAAGGCTGGGTGAAGATATAGGTTTCTCTTTTCATGTGGTGTTTTAAACTGCTCACTTATAATCCAGAATCCAGAGATCAGCAGTACATGTAAGAATAGCAACACACTATCATGTTGCACATAACTAGTTCTGTTGGAGAAGTGGAGAAAAGACACTAAAGATGGCTGATTGGACTAAAACAAACTCTAGTCTCTAGCTTAGAGACCCCCTCCTCTGGGTTCTTCTTCCTTTGCTGCACATTTGAAAACCACCCCTCCACACACACAAATATGGAGGCTGATAACTATAAATTACCCTTCCTGCTTGCATTCGGGGCTCAGATCTTTGGAGAAATACGGTCTCTTCTGAGCCTGCTGGTGTTAAATAAATCTCCAATACCTCAAGGTCTCTGAGTGCCACTTGGTTTTACCGCCAGTGTTCCAGCCTGGTCCCGTAACAAATTTGGTTCCCTGCTCACCAGGGAAACCCAACCACGCTGGCTCATTGTTACCACGGGTTTGGGAGAACAGCGAGGCAGTGACGGAATGAGGGATCACAAGGTAGAGTGAGCAACCTGCCTAAATGTCAGCAGTCTCCTTCTCTGTCCCATTCAGGCCAGCACCTCTCCACTGTTCCCACCGTACTCGAAGACACTTGGCAGGTGAGGTACTGGACCTGAAGGTCGGAACCGGTAAGGCTGGGACCCAATCTAGTCAGGGCCACTCACAAGAGTGGAAGGGTGACCTAATCACTCCCCAAGACTTCAGAAGTCTCATAGGTAGTTATTCTATGGTAGGGTATATAATAACCTCTGGTATGTATGTGAATGTGAATATGTGATTCGGTCTAGCTTGCCTGCTGAGTAAAATTCTGTGGCTCCAAAGACAGGTAACCTTGGAGTCCCCAGGGGCCCATGGAGACTGAGTGGGCCTGTCTGGGATTCCATAATGAATGGCCCTTGGTCTGTGGTGGTATCAGAATGGTTTCCAATCGTGTGTCACAAGGCTGGGACCTGTGGGGCTGTCACCTTGGTTCCTTCAGGACATGGTCAGGCAGGCATCTGGCTGGTCTCCTCCTGGAGGGGGTGCCCCTGTGCCTCTTTGTGACTCCACCTCACAGGAGAATTGTGGAGTTGGGATGGAGCAAGGAGAACCAGGCAAAGGTTTTAGCCACTTTATCCAGAGACTCACCCAGGGAGCCAAGGAAGCGACAGACTGCTCCCCTAATGTTCCCCTTTTCATGACACTTTAGGCTCCCCCCCCTCCCCTGAGCTTGAAATTCCTCCCCCGGCAGGCTGGCTGCTGCCACTACTGCAGCCTCCCCAGCCAGGGTGCTGCCCCTGCAGCCGCCTAGTTTTTCCGCTTCCATGCCAGACAACACTCCCCCACAATGCCCTGTGGCCAGATTGTGCCCCCGCCTGGCGCAGGTGCTCTCCAGATGCAGGTCCTCATCTGCTGGTATCAAGAGGGTCTCAGGGAGATCGCAAAAAGGGGCTTATAAGGCCATAATTATGCCCAGCAGCAAAGGGGAAGGCCGAGAACCTCCTTAGCAAGGGGTCAATGATCCTACTGCAAGGGGAGAGGACATTAGAATAAGTGTCCCAACCAGAGAAAGTCCCAAAAACACAGCAGATATCAGGAGGAACCTCCAGAAAGGCCCTGATTGGTCTAGCCGAGATAGAAGCCGACTAAAAGTGGACACTGCCTCTCCCTGTTCCTCTGCTTAATAGATGTGAGGGATTCTCCCTCATTTCCCAGGTTAACAGCTACAATTGGAGTGTGCCATGGGGCATACTCTGGACGTTACCTGCTAACGAGCTGTGCACTCTGCCTCAAGCCATTTCTCTCCAAGTCTGATACTGAAACTGGGCCCTGAAAAAGCAGACCTAGGGCTGCTGACTCCATCTTGTTCTATAAAGAAGTTCCCGCTCAAACCTCAGACCACGCCTCCTCCCCTTGAGTAACTTCTTGCTCACCTGTTCAAACTTCCGGATCAAACCATGCCTGGCAACCTGCGTGACGGGACTCTGATCCTTCCCCAGCGAATCGGCTGAGGCCACGACTCTCCCCCAGCCAATCGGCTGAGGCCACGACTCTTCCCCAGCCAATCAGCTAAGGCCATGATCCCTATAAAACCTTTGTGCTCTTGAAACCCACTCTCCCTCCCCAGTATCTTACCGCTGCATCAGTGCAGGTAGGGGATTGACCTCTAGCTAGCTCGAATAAAGGCTCTTTGCTTTTGCATTGGACTCAGCTCCCTGGTGGTCTTTGGCGATCATGAATTCTGGGCATAGCATTTGGGGGCTCGTCTGGGATCCCCAAGACCCCTGAGGGACCCCCGACCCGGAGAGGCTGATTGGCCAAGGTTAGTGTCTGTTCGTTCCCTGTCTCTTCTGTGTGAGCTCATTTCTGAAATTCTGGTGGTGCCTGGAGCGGTCTAAGTGGATGCACTGGAGGACCACGGGCTGGGAGTTTTGGAAGACGTTCCGATCCTCCCTTCTGGAGGGACATGGAATCCCCTCAAAGGTCTGAGACGAGGTGGGTCGCTCCCGCCGGTCGGCGTGAGCCGTCGTCTACCTTTTGGTTTTGCTTCCACAGAGTAGGAAGACTGTTTCTAAGGGCCCTCTGTTTGTCTGTTTCTCTGTTTCTCTGTTTTGTTCTGTGGACTTACTGGATGGACGTTATGGGACAGACTCAGACTACTCCTCTAACCATTATGAATGATCACTTTAAGGATGTCAGCTAAAGAGCTAACAATCTCAGTGTGGAAGTCCAAAAGGGTCGGTGACAGGTTTTTTGTTTTAGCGAGTGGCCAGCTTTCAATGTCAGATGGTCACCAGAGGGAAACTTCGACCTCCCTACAATCCACCAAGGCAGGGGTATCATCTCTCAGCCAAAGACGGGCCATCCTGATCAGCTCCCTTAGATTATCACTTGGCAGGACCTTGTAGAAGACCCATCCTCTTGGCTTAAGCCTTTTCTAGCCCCATGCCCTCCGGAGCCAAAACCCATTCTTGCTCTGCAGGGGACAGAGAAGAAGGAGAACAAGAAAAGTCTTACCCAGCCTTCAGCACCCCTCTACCCTGTCCTACAAGGGGGACTGAAGAAGAATTAATTTTTCCTCCCCCATATAATCCCCTAGGATGCCGGAAGAACACCATCCTCCCCCTCCAGGGGAGGCAGACACTGTTCCAAGAGCGCGAGGTGGTAACACTCCGGTGGGAAGCCCGCCCTTTACCAGACAAAGGGCTCAGAGGGAGCAATCTGCCTCTGCCACAGACTCCACTATTCTGCCCCTGTGAGCCACTAGACCCCCAGATGCAGAGGGGAATCAGCCCTATCACTGTTGGCCTTTTGCCACTAGTGACCTCTACAATTGGAAAGCTCAGAATCCTAAGTTTTCCGAGAAACCGGCAGGGCTTATTGAGTTATTAGACTCTGTTCTTTTCACCCATCAGCACGTGGGACGATTGCCAGCAGCTTTTGCAGGTCCTGTTCACGACTGAGCAAAGAGAAAGAATCCTCAATGAGGCCCGAAAACTAGTTCCAGGTGCAGACGGGAATCCCACCACCAACAAGGCTCAGATAGATGCCTCCTTCCCCTTTACTTGGCCCCAGTGGTATTTTGACACGGCAGAAGGTAAGGAGAGGCTCTGGGTCTACCGCCAGACTCTAATGGGGAGTCTCCAAAAGGCTGCTAGAAAGCCAACCAATTTGGCCAAGGTAGGAAATGTACAACAAGGAAAAGATGAATCTCTGGCTGCCTTTTTAGAACGGATCATGGAGGCATTCTGTACCTATACCCCCCATGGATCCAGAGGCTCTGGAAAGCAAAGCAGCTGTTATCATGGCCTTTGTAAACCAATCAGCCATAAACATTAGGAAAAAATTACAGAAAATAGATAGGCTAGGAGAAAAAAGTCTGCAGGACTTACTAGTGGTAGCCAAAAAGGTATATAACCAGGAGCCTCCTGAAGATAAGCAGGCTCGCGCCATGGCGGCTGCCAGCAGGAAGCAGACTTGAGACCTGGCCAGAATACTACTAGCTACCACCACTGACTCCCCCGAGGAATGAGTCTGCCGTCTCCAGCAGCTGGCAGGTGACTCAAGAGGAGGTAAAGGAACCACCAAGGGGGGGTGGGGAAGCTGAGGCTGCAGAAAGATCAGTGCACATACTGCAAGGAGATAGGGCAATGGGCCCGAGAGTGTCTGAAAAACGCCGGCGGGAAGGGAAGTAAGACTGATCGAGTAAAAGTCTTAGAGCTAGATGAGCTGAGTGATTAGGGGAATCAGGGTTCCGGACCCTCTCCCTGAGCCCAGGGTAACTCTTAAAGTGGAGGGGACGCCTGTTGACTTTCTTGTCAACACTGGAGCGCAACATTCGGTCCTCTGCACCCCACAAGGAAAGCTAGCCAGCAAGAAGTCCTGGGTACAAGGGGCAACTGGTATGAGCCAGTTTTCATGGACTACCCAAAGAACGGTAGATTTGGGGACGGGATGGTATCCAACTCCTTTATGGTAATACCTGAATGACCCTACCAACTGTTAGGATGGGACTTACTGACCAAGACTGGAGCTCAGATAACTTTCAGACAAGGGGGGCCTCAGGTCACTGATGGCAAGGGCCACCCCATCCAGGTCCTGACCATGAAACTAGAGGATGAATATTGCCTCCACCAGGAAGCGCTCCCGAGAGAGGATAATATAAAGAGATGGCTACAAGAATTTCCCTTGGTTTGGGCAGAAATGGTGTGGGGGCGAATAGGACTAGCCACTCATAGGACCCCGGTCCTGGTAGAGCTCAAGCCAAGAGAAGGTCCGGTAAGGATCAAACACTACCCCATGTCTCAGGAGGCCCGGAAGGGGATCCAGCCACACATCTGGAGACTATGAAGCCTAGGGGTACTAGTTCCTTGACAGTCTTCCTGGAACACCCCCCTACTGCCAGTCAAAAAGCCTCACACAAATGACTATCGACTGGTACAAGACCTCCCGGAAGTAAATAAGACGGTTACGGACATACACCCAACTGTTCCCAACCCATATACTCTCTTGAGCTCCTTGGCGCCCTCCAGGGTCTGGTATACTGTACTAAATTTAAAGGACACCTTCTTCAGTCTGCTGCTGGCACCCCAAAGCCAACACTTGTTTGCCTTTGAGTGGCATGATCCAGAGGAGGGCTACAGCAGACAACTCACCTGGACACGGCTGCCTCATGGGTTCAAAAATTCACCCACCATCTTCGAAAAGGCACTACACGAGGACCTCGGTGAGTACAGAAAGGAGCAGCCTGGCCTCACCCTTCTACAGTATGTAGATGACATCCTGGTTGCTGCTGACATGGCCAAGGGCTAAGAGCGAGGGACCCAGGACCTGCTGGCTACCCTGGGGGCCTTGGGGTACCGGGCATCCGTGAAGAAGGCTCAGCTATGCAGGGAGAGGGTAAGTTACCTGGGATACATCCTGGGGGCAGACAGCGGCAGTTATCAGATGCCAGAAAAGAAACTGTCCTAAAGATCCCTACTCCCACCACCTGAAGGGAAGTAAGGGAATTCTTAGGATCGGCTGGCTACTGCCGCCTCTGGGTTCTGGGTTTTGCTGAGAATGCCAGGCTCCTATATGAAGCTACCAAAGAGGGGAAAACATTTAAATGGACTGAAAAAGAAGGAACTGCCTTTAATCAGTTAAAAAAGACCCTCCTAAGTGCCCTAGCCCTGGGTCTACCATACATTACGAGGCCCTTCCACCTCTTTGTAGACGAACACAAGGGAATAGAAAAAGGGGTTCTAACTCAAGCCTTAGGCCCCTGGAACTGCCCGGTGGCTTACCTGTCCAAGAAGCTAGACCCAGTAGCTGCCGGCTGGCCACCATGCCTAAGAATTATTGCGGCGACAGCACTCCTAGTCAAGGACGCAGACAAACTGACCCTAGGACAGATCTGGATCACGACCCCAAACGCCATTGAAGGGGTCCTGAAACAGCCTCCTGACAGATGGATGAGCAACACACATATGACTCATTACCAGAGCCTCCTACTCAACCCTCCACGGGTGCGGTTCCACCCCAGTGCGGCCTTCAATCCTGCAACCCTGCTGCCCGACTCTGAACTAGATGCTCCACTACATGACTGTGCCGGGATCTTGGAGCAAGTACATGGATTCCAGATGGATCTGACCGACCGGCCCCTCCCTGATGCCGAGGCTACTTGGTTCACTGATGGCAGCAGCTTTGTGCGGGACAGACACAGGTATGCGGGTGCAGCGGTGGTCACTGAAACGGACACTGTATGGGCGGAGGCACTACCCTCCAGAACATCAGCCCAGTGAGCAGAGCTCATCGCCCTTACCAAGGCGATAATGCTGGGAGCTGGAAAACAGCTTAACATCTACACAGCCGTTATGTGTTTGCCACAGCTCATATTCATGGGGCAATTTATCAGGAGAGGGGGTTACTGATGGTAGAAGGATGAACTATAAAACATGGCTTTTGGCTTCCTGCCAAGCTGGCCATTATCCACTGCCAAGGGCACCAGAAAACTGATAACCCGGTAGCTAGAGGCAATCGAAAGGCTGAGCAGGCAGCCAAGGCAGTAGCCCTTACTTCAGTCCCCACCATGACAATACAACTACCAGACCCAGGAGACCCAGATTTACCAGACCAGCCCAAATACTCCCAGGAGGAGTTACAGAGGATCAAGAAACTCCCCATGGTCCAGGAGATAAAGGGACGGTGGTATACACCTAACAAGGAGCTCGTGCTGCCAGACCAGCTTGGAGTCTCAGTATTAGAGCACATGCATCGGTCTACTCACATGGGGGCACAAAAATTAAGACTTAATCCGACATGCTGGAATCAAGGTTCACCAACAGAACACCAAAATAGAGAAAGTTGTATCTGCCTGTGAGACCCGCCAACTCACCAATGCTAGAGACACATCAAAAAAGGAACCAGGCTCGGAGGCACCAGACCAGGAACCCAATGGGAGGTCGACTTCACTGAAAAACCAGGAAAGTATGGTTATAAATATCTTTTAATATTTACAGACACCTACTCTGGCTGGGTGGAGGCATACCCAACCAAGCATGAAACGGCCCAGACGGTGGCTAAGAAGCTACTAGAAGACATCTTACCCAGGTATGGTTTTCCTGCCATGGTAGGATCAGACAATGGACCAGCTTTTATCTCGCAGGTAATGCAGGCAATAGCCAAGGCTATGGGGCAAACCAGAAATTACATTGTACTTATAGGCCCCAGAGCTCAGGACAGGTAGAATGAATAGAACCGTAAAAGAGACCCTTACCAAATTAACCGTGGAAACTGGCGGGGACTGGGTGACTCTCCTACCGTACACCCTTTACCAGGTTAGAAACACTCCTTACACTCTGGGTTTTACTCCCTACGAGATCATGTTTGGCAGGCCACCCCCTATTATTCCCAAACTTCGAGCTGAACTTCTTGCTGAGTTTAAAGATCAAGAACTTTTTCTTTCCTTGAGAGGGCTCCAGAGGGCACATGAGGACATTTGGCCGCACCTCCGTGCCATCTACAAGGCTGGCCCAACTCCAACACCTCATCAGTGCAGGCTGGGAGACTGGGTCTACATAAAGAGGCACCATTGAGAGACCCTCGAGCCACGCTGGAAGGGACCCTACTTCATGGTGCTGACAACCCCCACCGCTCTCAAAGTAGATGGCATCGTGACCTGTGTCCATCACACCCACGTTCAGCCAGTGGACCCGTCCTCAATCCAGAAGGACTTCGTCACACAATGGGCCATCAATCGGGACCAACACAACCCGCTCAAGGTCAAGTTACAGCACATTCGACCCACCTGATATTGGTAACTCTGTTAAGTCTGCTTGTCATTGTTCATGCTGCCAGGAGTCCCCACACCCTCCAAAACATTACCTGGCAGATCATAGACACCAGCTCAGGGACCGCATGAGGTCCATCCAACTATTGGTCCTCTGTGCTCAGTACAAGCCCCTAATAACAGGAGAGGACAAAATAGAAATGCAGCCAGTCCCATCATTGGGTTCGCAAGCTACATGACAAGGGGGGAAAGAAAGAGCAGACCTAGGCCGGCCGACTCCATCTTGTTCTGTAAAGAAATTCCTGCTCAAACCTCAGACCATGCCTCGTCCCCTTGAGTACTTCCCACTCACCTGTTTAAACTTCCTGATCAAACCACACCCGGCAACCTTTGTGAAGGCACTCTGATCCTTCTCCAGCCAATTGGCTAAGGCCATGATCCCTATAAAACCTTTGTGCTCTTGAAACCTGCTCTCTCTCCCCGGTATCTCACCGCTGCATCGGTGCAGGTAGGGGATTGAGCTCTAGCTAGCTCGAATAAAGGCTCTTTGCTTTTGCATCGGACTCGGCTCCCTGGTGGTCTTTGGGGATCACAAATTCTGGGCATAACAGGCCCCAACATGCCAGGAAAAATGTGGGGCACGCATCTTCCCAAAGGCAATGGCCTGTACAGAGGTTGCCCCAGTGAGGTTGGAGCCTTGCACTCAGTGAATTGTCATACCCAGGGTTCCTACACTTTCTGTCTCCAAAACTAAGAGCATCGTCACAGAGCCCCTCCTGCATGGCCCATCTCCCCCTCCACACACTGTGACCAGCTCCATCCTTTCCTCCTTGCTTCCTCTTTGTCTCTGCTTCTCTCTACTCCCGTCTCCCTCTGTTTCTTCCTCTCACTCCTTCAGACATGCCCAATTCCCCCATCACTGACTCAGTGTCTCTCTCCCTCTTTCTCTGCTTCTCCCCAGGCCTTCATCCTTCTGTTCTATGCAGCCTTGTCCATGAAGCATGGCACCACATATCCTGTGTCCTCCTCTCTCCTGTCATGTTTAGCCCAGGCACTCATCACAGTGTATGTGAATCCTGTTACTGAAGCTGCTCATGCTGACCTGTACTGCAGCACTGTTGTTCCAAGCCACTCCTGGAAAGCATCTGGACAGCCAGACCTTGACCCCTTGGTGGCCCAGCCATGACGCCAAAGTTGCTGGAAGGCTGGTTGCCTCCACAACCTGGGAGGAAGGAGGGCCCTGCAGGCATCAGGGGCTCAAAAGCAGAATGCATGGGGTTTGAAGACCTGGAAAGAACCTGATGCTTACAAAAAATCCCGCCTTGGTGATGAGGGAAGAAAGGGTATCATGTCTTCGACCTCTGCCCTGCCCAGCTGTCACTAAGAAAACAGTTGGGGGGGGGGGGGCACCTGGGTAGCTCAGTCGGGTGTCTGACTTCGGCTCAGGTCGTGATCTCATGGGTTATGAGCTTGAGCCTCTCATCAGGTTCTGGGATGACAGATCAGAGCCTGGAGACTGCTTTGGATTCTGTGTCTCCCTCTCTCAATCTGCCCCTCTCTCTCTTGTGTCCTGTCTCTCTCTCCTGCTCAATAAATAAACAACCATTGCAAAGAAAATAAAAAATAAACACTGGGAGGAATATGAGACACCATACGTCTCACCCCAAAAACTACTACCATAAGTCTACCTCAGCTCCCACCTGGATTGGTGCTACTGCGAGGTAGCTGGTGGTTGGGAAAAGTCGACAACATCTGGATTAATGCAGGGTTTACTCACTGCAAACATTGCAGTATTCTGCAAATATGTCTTCCCTGAGAATTCATATTTTTACTACATGAACAGCTGCAGTGACTCTGCAAAAGCACATTTCCCAGAGAAGGGAAAAATGATGAATTATGAAAATTGGAAAAAAAATAACCTTTGACTAAGAGCATTCAAAATTGCTAAGCACATCTCAGAAAGTAGGACTTTTCGTGTTTTTCAGTTAGCGAGGATTACAACCAATGTTCTAACCAGGTTAATGACTACAGAAAAGGAGTAAAATAACAATTAAACTGTTTCAGTTTTCAGGAATATTCCCATGAAAGGAGGTCTGGAAGAAGCGAGTCAGGCCAGGAGACGTAAATTTGGAGTGAGATGTCATCCTCCTCATGTTATTTCCACAAACTCACAGTGACTGCCCTGTGGTCCTCAGCCTCTAAACACTTATGGCTTCTGGAGGCACCACCAAAGATGACAAGCTAAAAACAGAAAGGTCTGTAAGCTCTTGGGAAAGAGTTTTATTCTTGGTAAAGTAAATAACACCATCGAGTAAATACACCAAGTAAATACTTTACCAAGTTATTTACTTGGTAAAGTAAATAACACAACCTAGAGACAACACCAGGAGAGCGTGCCGTATAAAGAGACAAAAGATTCCAGAGAGAGAGTTACAACTGAAAATTGTCACATCATTTCCCTTGACCTTCTCTGTGTCCATAATAGGGACTGAATTCTTGTTACAGAATCTGCACGAGGTTCTGCATTTGATAGAGGCCAAAGAAGGGATGGAGGTTTATTCCAGTTTGCATAGACTGCATGAAAAAACAAACAGAAGAAACTTTGTGCCTTCTTCCACCATCTTGCACTGCTTCCTACAATCATGTCCATTACCAGAAACAGAGGGTTTCTGTTAAGAGGGTTTCTGAGTCTCCTTGGGACTCAGGGGAGCCTTGAGGAAGGCACCAGAAGGCTTTGTTTGGATAGTTTTTAATCAGCCAACTGCGGACAGGTCAGGGCTCAATTCATTGGAAATCAACACTAAAAGAAGGGTTTCCTTTTTTTAAATTTTTTTAAAAAATGTTTATTTATTGAGAGAGAGTGAGACACGGAGCATGAGCAGGGGAGGGCCAGAGAGAGAGAGGCACAGAATCCGAAGCAGGTTCCAGGCTCTGAGCTGTCAGCACAGAGCCTGACACGGGGCTCGAACTCACAAACTGCGAGATCATGACTTGAGCTGAAGTCGGACGCTCAGCTGACTGAGCCACCCAAGTGTCCCAAAAGAAGGGTTTCCTAATACACATCATGGGAAACGTCAATTTGTCAGATTAAACATTAAAATATGAATGGCTTAGGATAATGTCTGCAAATGTCACCGTGAACAGCACACTGCCCTTTTCTGCAAGGCATGGGTGGGATTTTTCAAGTGGTGTACTGTATATATATTTGCCTTATGTATCTGACAAGGGATTTTGTAAGTATTCATGAAAAATGACCTTAAAGAGACTAATACTGTAGTAATAAGGAAGGGAAAGGTTAATGCTATGTGGAATGAGCGGCAAAGTTTCAGAGTTACACTAATAAAATAACATTACAGGAGAGAAATTTCACAAGACTTTTCTTTACTAATGGAGTACTATTCACAATACAAAAAATAATTAAAGAATAAAGGGACCTCTAAACAGAGGAAGAAATGTCTGCTTTCTTTATACAAAGCATATTTTCTATGGGACTTTTATCCAAAAGCCAATTCAAGAAAGCTCATCAGGACATACAGCTTCCAATTCATGTTGTTGTTCACGTTATTCATGAGAAAAAAAATAAACAGCCTTCAACATTTTCTCAAGGTGGAAGGGGCACTGACCCACGATCGTTCTAGCACCCTCGCTCCAGTTAAGTGTAATTGGGAGGTGGCAGGGGGACCCACAGTCAGTGGAGGGGTGTGAGCTTCACCACACAAAAGAGACAGACCCAAAGAGCTCTTCTGGCTGGTGCGTCTGAGGGAACTAGTGTCATGTTACCACTGTGAGATAACCTGTGCCCTCTATAACCACCTGGGACTCTTTGCATGAGACGAATGACACCCACTCGAAAAAGAAGCTGATTGTGCGGGTGTTGCTGCGGAAGTTAAGCTATTGCATTTCACAATGTGCTCTGTACCTCTCCATGGAGGGATCTCCTTGTCAGGTCCTCGTGTCATTGGTTTGTGCCTCCCGAATTCCTCTGGAAACCTCTGTCTTTGGATGACTTCCAGTCGTGAAGATCAAGATGAATCAGTTTCACTGAGTTACCACAACCAGGCCTCTATTGGACACCAAACGGTTTAGCCTTTTTTAAAAACATCACAGCGCCCTTAAAAGAAATATGTCAAAATCCTGTACCTGCATTTCAAGTAGGCGACCTCTCTGCTCTGCTCCGCCACTGCCCTCTCCAGATCATGAGCCCTGAGCTGGAGAGAGAAACACATCCACGTTTAGCTGTGGCACGGTGTGCACAAGAGGAGAGAAAATATTCTTACCTGTTGTCCTGAAATGCCTTCTCACAAAGAGCAATGTGAAACGGTCAGCACATCAATAAAACCCATGTGAAGAGATTCAGTGTCCTGTTATGATCATCTGCGTTAGATCTTCTGCTGAAGCACTCAGGAACTATTAGGCAGAGTGCAGGCTACCTGGTATCCAAAGGTGAGCTCTGACTGCTGCAGCTGTTCTTGTGGTTCTTCTACTCTTCTGGGTGTGCAATGGCTTTCATCAGATGAAGCACCATGTTGAGGGTGTTTTTTGGCCCACGTTCCCATTATAAGAACTGAATTCTCATACACATGACCCAATCATAGAAGATACATTTCACATGAGGAGGAGAGTACAGAAAGCTCAAAGCCATCGCCCCATCACCTTGGATTTATTATTTAATGCCTGTGGGGCTCCATGTTGACACTGTCTCAACTGTGGTGACAGCTAATTCTGCAGTGAGGGTCTTTCTTTGTAAAGTTCAAATCTTCTTTACCTTGTATCCTTATATTTCTTATGGTTACAAGTTGGTCTCTAAAATGGGATCTTCATACTTGTCGCTGTGATTTGTCCTCGACCAAACTGCTTCCTGAGGTTTGTAATCATTTCCAGCACCTCCAGAAACATGTTCAGGAACCATTTCCACATAGTCTGGCCAGGATCGAGGATCAGGAAATCTTTAGTTACTTAACTTGTTTAGATTAGTAGTTTCAACTTAACATCTGGAAAATGTCACATCTCTCTTGAAGTCTCTATAGAAATGAATGTCTCCTGGATGTTTGTGTACATTTAAGTGCTACATGGCTCTAAACACTGTACAAAGATTCAATGTAATACACTGGCCGTCGTGTGAGCTGCTGGTAGGAGCTGAACTCACATGTAGTTCCGAAGCTCTTCTGCAGCTAATTTCCCTTTCTCCTCTGTAGCTGATAGCTGCTTCTCCCCTTCCACTGCTCCCATTCTTTCAGTACCAGCTTCCTATGAGGGGAAAGAAACATATATTACCTGGTAACCCATGTAAAATTCTGCCTTTATTCCCTCTCCCTGAAATCTAAAGGCAGGATTTAAATGTCCCCTCTCTACTTCCCTCTAAATGCACAAACCAGGGGGAAGCAATGATGTCCCCCATTAAGGATCTAAACAAACGCAACTCCAGCATGGGGGCAAGAGTTTGGCATCTCTGAACTTCTCTTCACAGCTCTCTATTCATACTCAGTACACATAAATATAAAAAGCCCACATGAGATGCACTAAGAGCCCTTCCAGTCTCAGGCTCTTCTGATTGGGATGGCAAAATTGTATTTCTGTTCAATGTACAAAATTGAGCCTGGTCAACTCATCACCACTAAACACATAAGGATGACGCAGGGGTTTCTGACTTGACTGATTTCTCCAAAGAGCCTTGAACTTTCAATCAAGGCTCGGGCCGTGACATTGCCATAGAGACATCTTTCCAGGACATGGTGACATTGACAGTGTACAATGACCTCCTGGATATTTCTACAGTTCACGAGGGAACTGCTGCCTCCTGCCTCAAATACACCAGTTGAGAAGAATGTAAAATACACTGATGAAAAGAAAATGATGTGAATTGCACACCTTCATAATATTGTCTGCTGGAAAAAGGAATGTAGGGAAGGGAAAGAGGGAAAGGAAGGAAAACTGAGTTCACAGGTTTCAGTAATGCTGGCACTCCTGATCTCCTACCAGACATAACTCCCATATCATCTGCAGCAAGATACCATCACAGTACACCTGAATTTTCCTCCCAATATTTCCTACCTAATTTCTAGAGTTTAAACAAAAAAATATATACATATGGCAGTCATGCCGCTACGATGGGGCTGAAACGTAAGAGACAATAAAAATGAACCCTGAGGTTTCCACAAAGTGAAGGAAGGTGCAGATCACAGAAATCAAGGCAGAAGGGAGAAACTTAATTCTTTACTTATTACTACAGTAAAAGTATGGTTGGTGTTAAATGTGCTCAACGAAAGAAAATTATCCCCACTGTCTGACACATTCGTTCTTACAACAGTGTTTGTAACAATTAACTCCTGAAAATCTTACTTTTCTGAGAGCCTCTGTCTTTGTCCACACATTCCATCACGAACGTCTATATTCCTCTTCAGCGTGTCCCATTTGGTGTCCTTTGCCCCTTTCACACACCTAAGTGCATCACAGTTGTCCCCCAGTTGCCTTTTGCTGACTGTCAAGCACAAATCAGTTTACTTGAGTGTGCACACCTGTTTCCACGAGTGTGGCCATGAAGGGGGTGAGGAGAAAGGACAAGATTCCCAAAACAGGAAGCCACTTTTTACCTTCCCAGAGCAAATTCATTCTACCAAGTGCGGTTTTCTCCTCCCCAAAGCAACACCTATTTCAGGTTACATTATGAGGCGTCAAGACTCCCTGCATCAAATCCTAGATGCATGCAGTAGTGTCTCCTGACTTTAAGACATATTTGAGAAAGGTGGAATGACTATAGAAGAACGTACAGTATAGCGAATGTACTTACCAATACTAAAATGTGCACTTAAATGTTTATGATAGGAATCTTTCTAATGCATGTATTTTACCATAAAGAAGAGAAGCTTAAGAAAGTAATGATATTCATTTCTTTGATTTCTATAACATTTGATAGTAAATTATGTTACCTGATTCCTTTGGATCTTAAACTGACCATTTTCTTTCTGCAGAGGCTGTTTTCAGGTTTCGATTTCACTTCGCTGGTATCAACTTCATTAAAGGAGAGGTGAACCTGAACAAAATATTCTCTCTAGTGAATTCTTCCCAAGATCACTCAGTAAATCACATATAAATCGAATATTCTAAGACATGAAGATTTGTTTTTCTTCAAAGCTAAAGTGTACAATGGAAATTCTTCAGGAATTAGAGGGAATTTACTTCTGAAACTTCTGAAGTATTTACTAAATTAGCACCTTTCAAGTTCTTTGTAGATTTTTCCTTTCCTTGATTTGCAAGTAAGATAGAAACAAAACGTGTACTAGGCTTTCCAAAAATACACTGGACAATGTGTCACCAGGAAGCATTGTCAATAGAACATGCCCCACCGTCAGTCTCTGTATCATTAAAAACAGTCCATCCAGTTTGGGACAAAGGGAAAAGCCAGACACATAAATAAATGAAGGACGAGGAGAATGGTGGAAGGTGTAAATGTTTCAGAGCAACAGTCTTGATTTTGAGACAATGGAACTGTGACTGGATGACAATGAAAAAGCGAAGAAAGTGTAAAATCTTTCAAACCAAAAAACTCCAATGAATGACTTTTCTTTACAGAAGAGAAATTTTGTCACCACATTCACTTTCAAAATTCTCGGAATTAAGAGGAACACAACTGTTCAACATGGCGAGAAACTTCTAGTGGTCTCTCCTGAAAGAAATGAATGATATAAAACTTAAGCCAGGGTTATGAAAAATTCTGCCTCACTCCTACCTAAAAGAGGTACTGTAGTGTTACTGCTTGAAACAGCAGTGAACAGCATGGAAGGTTGAGGGGCTCAATTCACCCAATGACCAAAAGGGCTGAAACATCAAATTATGGTAGGTCAGGAAGCCCGGATTCTTGACATTCTGATTTCTCTCAGACTGCAACAAAGCGTGCACACTTGGAACGATGTCCTAAAAAATTCATTAGTGCGCTCAAGTGTCTCACGGTTATTCTTCAACAAAACACATAGTCACCAGGAATACTTATTACTTTTATTTCCATTTTTAAAAGACAAAAAAGGGATTTTTATACATTTTTAAATTTATTTTTTGAGAGAGAGACAGAGCGAGCAAGCAAGGGAAGGGCAGACAGAGACAGAGGGAGAGAATCCCAAGAAGGATCCCCACCATCAGCATGGAGCCTGATGCAGGGCTCAAACTCATGAACCATGAGATCATGACCAGAGCTGAAACCAAGAGTTGGATGTTTAACCAACTGAGCCACCCAGGCGCCCCAGGACAAAGAAGGGATTTTTATCTTATATCTACGTGCTTCATAAGAGGGAAGATTATTTTTCCATATGGTTTCTTGAGTACATTTCTTTGCTCCATTGATCTACACAAATATGTAATAAAGGATTCAGAATTCAAAAAACATTAATTATGCTGACATAAAACCTATCTCTTGTGGGTAAGTCATTACAGAAATAAAGGATGTGGTATTTTACATAGGTGATGATTGCTTTGAATTTAGCCTGGTAGAGAATGGGTTGAAATGGGACATCAGGATAAAAGAGGAGATGGCAAAATCAGTGAACCATAAGTGAACGCACTTCTAGATGAAATCATGAAAATGAAAAAATGGGGGGGGGGATGGCTATACGTGCGGTTCACAAATGGATATTTTTTTTTCTGAACATTTTGCATTTTCCTTTTGTAGTACTTAATGTTCTCAGAAATTTGACCGAAATTAACCAAAAAGATTAATAAAGCAATTTCTTAAGATTATTACCAAAACCAGTAAAATCAAATTACCCATTGTGTCAACAGAAAGGCACATGATCCGGCACTTTGGTCACATATAACATTTTGGCATTTCTGTGGTCCCTGAAGAAAGCAAGTTTTAGTGGCATTTTATTTTTCTTAATCTCTCTCTCCTTTCTCTCCTCTCTCTGTTTCTGTCTCTCTCCTCTTTCTTTTTCTTTCAGAGAGAGAGAGAACACATGAGTGGGTGAGGTAGGGAGAGAGACAAAATATTAAGCATATTCCAGACTCAGCGGGAGTCCAAGTCAGGGCTCTATCCTATGACCCTGGGATCATTTCTTGAGCCAAAATCCAAAGTCAGATACACAACGGGCTGAGCCACACAGGTGTCCCCTAATATGCCATTATTAAACAAGATTATTCTTAGAATATATGAACACTTCAAATATCCCTGATTTCACTGGAGGAGAAATGGAGAAAATAAAGTATCCTACATACTTATATTCTGTATTTCATGATCAAATAAACAAATCAGTGCAATTTCTTTAAAAACAAAAGTCAAACAGAAAAAATAACCTACCTAATTTCATCCAGGTTTTCCCCCACTTTCACTCACACTTTAAAAATAAAGAGACTCCTGGGTGGCTCAGTCAATTGAGATCCAACTTCAGTACAGGTCATCTTCTTACCACTCACCAGTTTCAGCCCATATCAGGCCCCCTGCTGTCAACACATAGCCTACTTCAAATCTTCTGTCCTCCTCTCCCACTGCCCCCTCCTCACTTGCACCCTCACTCTCATAAATAAGTCTTTTAAATAAATGGATACATAAATAACTATAACTATAACTATAACAACTGTAACTATAACTATAAAAACAACAAGACAGTCAGGCTTCTGGGTGCATGATCAGTTGATTTTGGCTCAGGTCATGATCTCACTGTCGGTGAGATTGAGCCCCATGTGAGGCTCTATACTGAAAACATGGAGGCTGCTTGTGATTCTCTGTCTCTCCTTCTCTCTCTGCTCCTCCACCACTCGTGTACACACTCTCTTTTTCAAAATAAGTAAATAAACATTTAAACAAATACTGAGAGAGAAATTATTGTAAATGTCACTTTTTTGGCACTAGAGGCCTCCAATGTTTTTCTGCTGTTCCACAGAGTCCCGTCCATGGGACCCAGGGTGGGATGCTCAGGTGCATATGGCCTTGGAATCAAACACACTTGGGTAAAAATCTCAGCTTGACTGCTTAGTAGCTAGAACCATGGATAACTCCTCATGTCCCCAAATCACAAGATGATGAAAGCCCAAGATGCAAACCTTACCATCTGCGTTATTGGTAAACAGCATGCATGCAGGAAAAACTCACCTTACACGTGGATAGCATATGGGAAGCACCTAGAACAAGGCCCAGTACTCCAGGATCTTCTGACAGCCATTGAATTCTATTGTTTGATCCTAAGTTGCAAGCTTACCTTCTATTTGTACAATGTGAGAGCTCTGCTGCCCTGAGGTCACCTTTGTCTATACCAGCAGTGCTGTATTCTCCAGCAGTTGAGGACCCAGTATAGGCCGGGTCACTAAATCAGCACAGTCCATGAAGCCCATACACAATCCATTAGCCCCATTTTGCATCTTGTTCACTTCCACACATTTTCCACTGGCATTAAAGGCTCTCTCCACCTAGCACTCATAACACATGTTTATACCTCGCTAGTGACACACGTGGCCTGGCAATATCTGACCTCTTCTCTAAGCCTTGAGCCTCTTGACAGGCTCAGATAGTACCTTAATCTGTATATTTCCCCCAGTAGGCAGGTCATGTCAAAATACTCCTGCCACTGGATTCTTAAACATTTCTGACCAGAGTTAAATTCACCCACTTCTTTTTGTCTGATTTTTTCCTCTACTTTGTCACCTGTCTCAGTTGCTGGCAAGTCAATCTGTGTTATCACATAGGATGCAAACAAGGAAAAGTCACTGTAAAGTTAAGGGACTAACTAGACCTGATAAGTCAATGTCTTTACTTCTAGCTGAATTAGAAACCACGGTGAACAACTGTGTTAAAAAAAAGTTTAAGGGGCAACTGGGTGGCTCAGTCTGTTGAGCATCGAACTCTGTGGCTCAGGTCATGATCTCATGGGTTGTGAGATCGAGCCCCGCGTCAGGCTTTTGAATCTTTTAAAAAGAAATTTAAAAACAATAGATTACAAGGAAAATAGAAGCCTGAAATCTTACCTTCATATACTCGATTCTACCTAGAAGAGAGATAAAGAAAATTAAATTTGATGTAGAAACAATATTTTTTATAAAAATATAACTCATGACAACAGTGTCAAAATCATAATCAAATGTGCATTAAAATAAAGGGTGATTCAGCAAAATAATTTTTGTAACTGTTGCAAATGGTATAGTTAACATACAGTGTTATATTTGATCGGGTGCACTTATCGGGATTCAACAATGCTGTACCTTACTCAGGGTTCATCCTGGTAAGTGTACTCTTTAATTCCCATCACCTATTTCTCCCATCCCCCCACGCCCCTCCGCTTTGGTAACCATCCCTTTGTTCTCTAAAGTTAGGAATCTCTTTCTTGGTTCGTCTCTCTCTCTCTTTTTCCCCCCTTTTCTCATTTGCTCTGTTTCTTAGATTCCACATATGAGTGAAATCATATGGTATTTATCTTTCCTGAACATTATATCCTATCAATCTGTGTTGTTGCACATGGCAAGAGATCATTCATTTTTTTGCTGAGTAATATTCTAGTGTGTGTGTGTGTGTGTTAATGTATATATCACTTCTTCATCCACTTATCTATGGATGGACACTTGGGCTGCTTCCACAATTTGGCTATTGTAAATAACCCTACAGTAAACATAGGGGTATGACATAGACTCTAAGTCTATACTTCTCTTTTGGCCAGCAAAAGAGCAGATGCAGGATTCAAACTAGAGATGGCTAATGTCCAGGAAAAGGACAAGAGCCCCGAATAAGGGTGCTTGCCCCACATTTATTCAGATCAGAAGGATTGCAAACGTGATGGGTGTGTACAAAGAGACAAAGAAACTGAGAACATTAACTGGTGGATGTGAGGGGGAAAAGGGGATTTTGAGGATATATAGTGTTTGGGGTTTGGTTTGACATAAAACAAAATCCAGGCACTGGGCAGATGGATAGATGGTTAACAGCAGACAGGAGGTGCTGTGTTTGCCAGGCTAGGGGATGAGACAGGGAGAATAACCTCAGAGTTAATAAGCTGCCTTTTTTTTGTTAACCATCTCCACTCCAGGCTGCTTTGCCTGTATCGCAGTGGTCCAAAGTCCAATTCACCAATATACCTATCCTGGCCCTATTCTGCTAGGAAAGCAGCTTTCTGCTATAGTAATAAATTTGGGGTGCTTCACCCGGAATATCTAATATTGTTATTTCTGTGTATTGGCCATCTTTGAGCCATTTCTGTTTCAGTCCTCTGCCTCTATATATTTTGGGGGCTCAGCACCCCCTCCCTATTTTCGGATACTTTTGCACCTTCATATTACCGGCACCTTTGTTCCTCCCTATTCTCAGGGTGTCCTTGCACCGCCCCCCCCCATTCTTGGAGTGCCAATCTGGTTTACCCAAACTCAGTTGTATTATATTAACTGTATTCTTTGTGCCTTGTTAACCCATTGGTGTAAGCCCAGGGGATTCCTAGGCTTTTCCCATACAGGGTACTTATATCCTGTAGAAGTAGTTTTTTTTCTTCTTTTGTATTCTTTGGGTAAATACCCAGTAGTGTAATTACTGCCTCACAGATTAGTTCTATTAATTATCAGAGGAAACTCCATACTGTTTCAAAATGGCAACAGCAATTTGCATTCCCAGCAGAAGTGCATGAGTGTTCCTTTTTCTCCACTTCCTCGCCAATGCTAGTTTTTTTCTTGTCTTATTGATTTTAGCCATTCTGACAGGTGTAAGGTGATATCACGTGGTGGTTTTGACTTGCATTTCCCTGACCATGAATGATGTTGAGCATCTTTTCATGTGTTTCTTGGCCTTCTGAATGTCTTCCTCGTGGAAATATCTGTTGGTGACTTTAGTCCATTTGTAGATTGTATTGTTTTCTGGCTGAGTTGTATAATTTACTCGTATATTTTGGGTACTAGCCCTTTATCACCTATGTCATTTGCAAATCTCATCTCCCATTTGGTGGGTTGTCTTTCAGATTTATGATTGTTTCCATCGCTGAGCAGGAGTGATTTATTTCGATGTAGCCCCAATAGTTTAATTTTGTTTTTATTTCCTCTGCCTCAGGAAACACTCTAGAAAAGTGTACCCATGACCTAGCATACTAAAACATTAGATGTAGAATAACCTACAGAAATAATTTCCTTTCTACTTGCTGATATTTCCACAACCATTTCTATGGAAGAGAATTAAGGTAGATATCTTATTTTTGACCAAGAGCTCTGTTTCCATTCTATGAAACAGATACAAAACTACTAATCTTCAATAATGGAAATCGCAGACTTATTTTAATAACCAATGCACCAATTACTTCCAATTCTTTTTTGTCAAGTCCAGTAGCCATAATAAAAACAAGAACCACAAATATCTCAGAGATTCAGACAAAACAAAAGTAAAGGTAAAATGTTTGGACCAAGAGATGCCTCTGACCCACCAGAAACACTGGAGAAATGTCTGCTGCAGTTGGCTATTTTCTGAATTGACAAGCAATTCTGTCAAATCAGGTCCTATGATTTTCCCACATCACCAACAACAAAGGTTTTCAAATCAGAAAGGAAGTAGGAGATGGCTAGAGAAAACACACAAGCAACAACAGAAATAAAAACAAAAGTTTCCAGAAAGTGCAAAAGGTGTTTCCTTGACTGGAGTCATTCCCTGAAGACCTTATAAAATTAAACAGGTACTTGAGACGTTATCGAGAGATCTGAACAAAGTAAACAAAATCATAGGAAATATGTTCTCAGACCACAAATCACTCAAGTTAGACATAAAAAACAAAAAGTTCTTAGTTGGACAATGACAAAAAAAATGAGATTAAACAACCTTCTTAAGAAGACATGGATCTAGGGGAGTTGGGTGGGGGGATGGCAGAAATAGGTGAAGTAGATCAAGAATACACTTGTGAAGAGCACGAGAACTGCAGGAAATCACTGAATCATATGGAACACCTGAAACTAATATTGCACTGTATGTTAATTATAGTTAATTTTTTAAAAAGTCCATATATTTCAAAGAAGACATTTCTGCAGAAATTTTAGCATATTTAGTCTAAATAATAATGAAAATTGAACTTATTAGAGGGAAATTTGTAATACTGAGTGAATATAAAAGGTCCATCTAGTATAGAATTTTGTGCTTATGACTACAGGTCTATCTGTAAGGCACTTTGGTATACACACAGCAAAACCAGTTCGCCAGAGGTAAATTAGACAAGCATTAGTTCCCATGGAGGAAGGAATAATGCTATGTTTCCAGTGAATTTCAAACACATCACAGCCCAGAGGAAAATGGTCAGGCAAAATATGGACAGGCTGAAATAATATTGGAGATGATGAGGAATCTTAAAGGCTTTTACAATATATCTCTCATAAATAATCATCCTTATAAACCCTCTACCAGCTTCCAGGAGGTTAATAAACACACTTCTTAAATGTCTCCTCATGGAAGAGCCAGAGGACAGATGGCTTACAAAGGAACAGGAACAAACTTATGGGGGTGATGACTGCGTTTGCTATCTTACTGTGGTCATGGTTTCATTCCTGCTTACCGTTTGTCAAATATCAATGAATTGTATTCTTTAAAAAAGTATCGTTATTCTATACAAAGTATACGACACTGAAGCTGTAGGAAAGATATAATTGGCAACACTGAGACCTTTTATTTTGCTGACAAACATATTGGAACTGTGTTTTAATAGTAAGAATTTGTAACCCAATGTAAAGTAGAATAATTAAGAAAATGCAAATTTATAGTAGATAAGAAGTCAATGACTTTTATTGTACATTCACGAAATACTTGGATAAAATCCTTTGGAATATCTCCAAACTATGCCCCAAACTCATGGAATAATGGAAGAAAGTAAAAACAAAAAATGTACTAGTGAGGCAAATGAGATTGTTCTAGAGAAAGATATTTACAGATACGGATATATCTGAGAGAGATGGGGAACTCTTATTGTACTAATATATGATTATTTTTCCAAGAAGAGGAATTACACATTATGGTTCACTTTTTGATGTTTTCTTTCAATGTTCGCTTTGATTCTGAATCACAGCTGAAAAAGTCAGATTTCCGAGGTAAAAAAAAAAAAAAGATTTGCCTAATCAGGATGTATATTTTGATGATATATGTGGGAATTTAAGTATCCTGAACACACATCTCCAGATAGCCAGTGAAAGGAATTCATGTTTCTATTTCATGGTATTGTGCTAAAATCAATCCATAGCAACTCTGAAAATTGATCTCTAAAAGAACATAGGGGCGCCTGGGTGGCTCAGTTGGTTCAGCAACTGACTTTGGCTCAGGTCATGATCTCACAGTCCATGAGTTCGAGCCCCACATCAGGCATTGTGTTGACAGCTCAGAGCCTGGAGCCTGCTTCACATTCTGTGTCTCCTTCTCTCTCTGCCCCTCCCCTGCTCACACTCTGTCTCTTCCTCTCAAAAATAAATAAACATTAAAAAATTTTTTTAATAAAGAATACAAAATTCCAGGATATGGTCACCAAAACAACAGAACACTATCATTCTACAAAAACTGGACTTAGAAGAACTTTAGGAGCAAAACACTCACAATGCAATTCACACTAATTCTCAAACCAAGTTAATTTTGTTCAAATGAACACGTCTAGAAAGAAGCCTCTGAAACCTGTAACATTTTCATCTTCAGCTGTCAGAGGTGAGGTCACAAAAATGTGTAATGGTGGGAAATATACACAGTCTTTGTCTAACCAGTGCCTGAAAGAAAGCAGTAGCTGTCAGCACAATGGTTGGTCATGGGGCTCAAATGCACCAAAGACACAGGCCATCTTGTCACGAAGGTAAATCATCTTCAGCTGTGGGCACTCTTGGCTCATCTGGCCACTGTCTACCTACTGATATTGGTAGTTGACAGTGAACTAGATTAGATCCATTGGAGCCAATAACACTAGGTTCTCATAGTCAATGGCCATGAGTAGTTGGAGGTGGGAAATGCAAGACAAGTTAGTTGGTGGAATAGTTCAGAGATGAGGTAAGGAGAGAGAGTTGAACCTATCTGTGAGAGGCAGGTACAGGGGGGAAATTCTAATAAAGACGATCAAGAATTTTCCTGCTTCGCAGTCTCAAAAGAAACAGAATTGATTCCATTTAGATTGGAGGCATTCATGTGGAATGATTCTGTCTCAGTGCTAGGGTTATTCCTGACTACTGGGACTTTTCAGATCTCTCTCTACGGATCTGGTACATGCCAATCTAAGAAAACCTACTTATCTCTATGGTGTTCCCTGTCTGCCTCTCTCACTCTCCTAGGGGTACGAGTTTTGATTAGTCACACTGGGTACCAGGTATTACATTTTATTTGGACTATCCCAAGGACATTCAAAATCCTTCTTGTTTCGA
This sequence comes from Panthera tigris, assembly GCF_018350195.1. NCBI lineage: Eukaryota > Metazoa > Chordata > Mammalia > Carnivora > Felidae > Panthera > Panthera tigris. The sequence goes on along the minus strand of NC_056676.1, from coordinate 527,599 downwards.
GTAAATCAACACTCTGCACATACTTATCTAAAGAAAGGACAACAATTTTTTCACTTCCTGATCATGTTGCTCCTAGCGATTTTCCTACTGCAAATGTCCAAGCAAGATGCAGTCACTTAATTTCTGCTGGGCTTATAAGGCTCCCAACACATTTGGACACAGTCCCTGGGGGAAGCTTCTAAGACCAGAGGCAAAAGGATGACTCAGAAGTTGCTAAAAGTCAACACACCGGGACGTACAGAGCCCAAAGTCATTACACTTTTTAACACTCTAGTACTAACACCAATCCAATGATCATTGTTCCCAAGCCTACCAAACATCACAAATATGAACAATGTTTTGAAAGGAAAATGAACTACATATAAGATGGACCCTAAGCTTAAAAGCTTGAAGCAGGATCTTAACAGGGTTTTCAGGAGACAGTCCCACACCCTTAGTTCTTATTAAAGAAGAGTTTTGACATTTTTAAAAACAACTTTAATGAAATAATTCACATCATAAAAACACCTATTTCAGTGAATCAACTCAATAGCTTTTAGTATCTTCACAAATCCTTCTTTTTTGACACTATAAAGCTACTATGTTCGGGTTTACATCCTGTCCACACTGCTATTTTTGGACCAAGTAGCACAGACAGGACACAGAATTTGATGTGGGCAGCTTTGGCCACAACCACTTCAGGCTGGTGGAGAAACCTGCCCTTTGGTCCTCAGTCTTCAAGAAGAAATGAAGTTCTTCTGAAGTTCCCATCAAAAGTCCCATAAAAAAGCTGTTGTTTAACCAGGGTGAAAGAACCCAATAGGAAGGAAGAATCCAACGATGTCCCATGTTTACTCACATTTGTGGGGAACCCGGACACCTAAGCACAAGGAGCTAGAAACACAGCCTCTACACCTTCTTGTCCTTGTCCTTTAAGGGGACTCTAGGGTTCCACGCAGGAGGTGGACATGGGGGATGGGGTGTCTGTGGGAAAGAGAGGAGTGGGGAACGGTGGGAAACAAGGGAGGGTGGTATTTGGGGATGTGGGAGGAGTGTAAAAACAGGGTGGGGTTAGGGAAGGGGAGTGTCAGGAGAAGAAGAGGGTCAGAGACAGTACCAGGATCAGATCAAGTACAGGAGGGGAGGGAGGAAGGTTCAGACAGGTTAGTAGGTTAGCAGGTCAGTAAATCACTAGGTGAGCAGGACACATACAGCAGGTGAAGTGGACTCTCAAAATCAGGTAGAGCAGAGGAAGATCCTTGTTTTTCCAAGCTCTGACCTTTCTGGGTGTTGCCTTAGCAACTCAGAACCTTTATACTCTCTGTACCAACCCGGTAGAGCAATAGAGACAGCCCCATGGGACCTCACTTTTAAAAAGCGACTTCCCACCTGGTGCATCACCACGTGCCATCCCAACGACAGTTCCTCTCTGGAAACATGGCTGACCTTCTGCTTACTGGTCCCTCCTAACCCAGTTCCCTCTCACCTCTTCTGAGTGCTCTCTCGGTCCTTTCTGAACTCCCATCTCCCATGGGCAATAGCTGAACCACCGAGGAAGCAAAGGAGGACAGAACTGCGAGAACAAATACGCAGACAGGAAGGTTTAACCCTCTCTCAGCAAGTCAAAGCAGATAGAAAATCCGTAAGACAAAGAACTTGATAGCAAACCATCTGAATCCCATAGCTATATCCATATATGTGTACACATGGACATAACACTGCAGAGGACACATTCACTTTAGGCACAGAGCATACAGTTACATTCACCCTATTTATTATGGCCATAAGGGAAATTTCAAAGGAATATAATGATTTGAGAGGAAGGAAATCACACAAAGCATGGTTTGGTATTAGAATGTGCCAGAAATCACTAATAGAGAGGTAACTAGAAATTCCCATATGCTTAAAAATTGAAAAAATTCCTCTAGTAGAATATGAGTCAAGAAATCCCAAAGAAACAGAGCTCTATTTGACCTGAATGATAGAAGCATGAAAAAATTGTAATCCAAAATTTCTCCTGGCCTGCGATATTCTGGAATATTGGTGGGAGAAGACTGTCTCATCCCCAAATCATCTCTGACCTAGACATTTTAACACCACAAACAGTGGTAGATTTGTCACTTATCTGTGTGACCCTCCTACCTATTGGCATTGGCTGTAAATTATGAACTTTACAGGGGTGGAGGGGTCGTCAGAAGGGATCTCACAAGGGATCTCCTGCGATCTCCAGGAATGACAGCATTTTAAGAGAAATAGTTCATCTGCTTCTGTCTTGGGGGACCCACAACAACACCCAGATTGTTGGCAGTACCAGGTGTGATGAGCGGGAAGGGCCAAGCAGCTGGGCAGGGGCCAGGGACCCAGATGGTTAGACAAACCTACTATGGTCATCTCTCCTGGGCTCTGTCCTGAACTCAGCTTCCTAGTTTCTCTACATCATTGACTCAATGATTATCCATCTGAAAAACATTGTTATAATCCCTTCACTTTATATAAATTGTAACAGGAATCACTCTGGCGCTGCTAAAAGAGCAAAGCAAGGTCTCCAACCTAAGTATAAAGAAAAGATACAAAACAAGCAAAACCAAAACCAAAACAAAACAGGAGTGAAAAACCAATAGTGTTACATTCCCTTTAGATCCTGCTGTCTGCCTAAAGAGCCCCAGTGTTGGGCTGTCCTGGTTATACAAGGAGAGGCCAGTTCCAGAAAGGGTGGAGTCCGCCTGGCCCAAAAGTGAATGGGAGAGAGGCCTTGACTATAAGGGGACCTAGGGAATTCCAAGAGGGGTGGCCAGGGTCACACTATTATATAGAGGAGGTAACAGGGAAAGTAGAGGCAGTGAACAGAGTTGTGGCAGCCTTGAACAAGTGAGATCATTCGTGGAGGTGTCCCCAAAGCCAATGTCAGCCTCCTATATGGGGAGCCTCTCATTGCCTCTGGCAGCAGAGCCAGGAGCCTAGAGTTTGAAATCCAGTGTGCAGCTTACCATCTGTGTGAGCCTGGGCTGGTTTCCTTCAGTAAAACGGGAGTGTCCATGTCTGTCCAGAACTGTGCTGAGGACAAGATGAAGGCAAGTGCTGAGCACTAGTGGATATCAACGACATCACCTCCCTGGGGCCTGGTCTTCCCAGTCTGGTGCCTTAAAAAATTGCACCGCTGTTAAAGGCAACAAAGGTGAAAACCGCAGTTCCCTCCAGTTGCAGGCCTGTGCCAAAACTTTGCCTTTGCAGACATCAGCGCTCAGGGCCCAGCGGCAGTACCATCTCTAACCCCTTGCACAGATGGGGTGTGGGACCCAAGGAATTTAACAAAAATTCCCTATCCCTGGACAAACAGAGCAAGACTAACTCCATTTTGTGCTACACCCACCATCTTATGTATAACCCCCACATGACCTTATTGCTTAAGACACTCCCCCACCCTAGTCAAATTGCTGAGCACACCCTTACTGGAAACCGGCTCATATAGGAATGTGGAACCCCTAACCGCCAAAGAATGTAAACCCCGTCTCTTGCCTGCCAAACTTGCATGCCAATTCTGACCAGAGTGATAGGCTAGTTCAAACAGTCAGTATAGGGTAAATTGTAATTCAATTGGCCACCTGCGTGTGGACTGACATGACTATGCAACTTTCTCTGTGTGTTACAATCTCATTGGCCACAGGCCCCTAAAAAACTGCAACACCTCTTAATCTAGGGTCCAAGTCCCTGCTCCACTGTGTCGGGTATACTTGGGCCCAAGCTCGAGCTTGTAAATAAACCCTCGTGTGTTTGCATCTTATCGGTTCTTTGGTGGTTTCTCAGATTCAAAATCGGGGGCATTACAAGTACATTACAAGTACAGCCCACTTTGAAACACCCTTTGAAAAACCTTCTGGAGAGGCTCGTCTGTCTCCCTCACTTGACCTGGCCCCATGCAACACCCCCACTCTAAGTGTACCCTGTCTCTTCCCTGTCCCCTGTCCCTGTGCCCACCCTACCCTGGCCAATCTCTGGAATCCAGGCTTGGGCACAACCCTCCATAAAGCACTGACATGGGGCTGATGACCAGCCCAGAGTTGGAACCAGGAAAACACCCCTTTCCATGACAACTTCGAGAGGACAGGTCATGCCAGGTTCTGGACCCCCTTCTTGTAATGTCCTGTCCTGGAGCACCAGAGCTGTGCGAGAGAGAGAGAGAGAGAGAGAGAGAGAGAGAGAGAGAGAGAGAGTGTGTAATCTGCATTATGCACCTGTGAGTCTGAGTTCTGTGTGGGTATATTGACTGTGGACATGAATTTCCTGTTATCTGGTTGTTTCCATGTTTTCTGATGAGGTTTTGGATGACAATGGGGTTCGTAGTGTCTGGAGCTGACGGCCAAGAAAGAATTCTTGGTCCTCTTTGTTGCAAAAAGGTGATTTCATTAAACCTCTGGGACAGGACTCTTGGCCAAAGGGCTGGCCAGACACCATGAGGAAAGACTAGTAATACATGGATCTGGAGGGAAGTCAGGTCCGGGGAAGTTTCCAATGAGACTTTCATATGCTAAAGGAGACTCCCAGGATACTGGAGGCCTATCTATTGTCAAACTAAGGTTGTTTGCCCTCTAACAAAGCATTAGCATCAAGACAAAGGGAGATCCTAGAGAAATATTTTAGTCTGTAGGCCTCAAGTATCTGTCAATTGGCTGCAGGGTATAAGGAAATTTCATTCTCTCTGCCATTTCCTTTTGCCTTTGTTTCCTACATCACTATGGAGGGATGATGTTGGGGTTCTAGGAAACCATGTCCATAGATTTCTGGAGATTACTCTATTAAGATTGTGTTTTTCTTGTGATTTATTAAGTTATTTGTAAATAGATGGAGAAAGGCTCTGCAGGACTATGATCTCTATCAGTTAACCATTTGTTTTTTCCTTTTCCTTTGTTCTTGGGCAGCCAGCAGTGCCCAGGGGATATCACACATATACCACCTGGGGGTGGGAGCTGTGGTTTGAGGCCCTGCAGCTTGCCTCATGCTCCCTCATAATTTTTATGTTGTTTGTATGCCTGTGTATCTGTGCCTGTGTCTCTGAATGAGCATATATCCACTATGCAAATCTCTGTATCTGTGACAGTACTGTCTCTTTTGGGTACATGCATCCCTGCGGGAGTATCTGTGTGTATCTGTGTTACGTTACTCTGTGTGTATTGGTTGCGTGTGCGAATTTGCTCTCACTTTGGGTGTTTCTGATCAACAACCCTGTGTGTGTGTGTGTTTTCTGTGTGTCCAGTATGTGTAGGGTGTGTTTCATGGGAGAGTTGCCCATGTCCTTGAATGTTTGTATCTGTGTGTGTGTGTGAGAGAGAGAGAGAGAGAGAGAGAGAGAGAGAGAGATATCCTCTCAGGGTGTCTATGTCTGCAGTGGGGGTCTGTGTGTGAGCCTGTCCACGAACCCCATACCTGAGTCCTCAGAGAAGGCTTTGCGTGGTTCCATGGCTTTGTGACTGTGCTTGTGGTGTCTGTTTCTTTCTCTGTGCATGTGTACTTTTGTGCACATCAAAAATGAGCAGCTGCATAGGGGACACCTCAAGAGTGACTCTTGGGGTGGGTGAGCAAGAGACAATATGTGCTTCCCCCAACCTCAGGCTCAGCTCCCTCTACCCATTTTTTTCTCATCCTCCCATAATCTCAGTCTTCAAGGATAGACGGAGTGAAGGGTCAGCTCAGGATCACAGGCCAGCAGCTGGGAGAGCTGCAGATGGCAGGAGGAGGTTGTAACGTGTGTGTGTGTGAGAGAGAGAGAGAGAAAGTGTGTGTTTGTGGTTATTCCCCCTTCCCCATCCACCCCAATAGCTCTGGCCCTGGCTTTACCCTCTGTTACTGTCAAGCGTTGTGCGGGGTGAAGATAGGAGTTGGAGTACAAAAGAATTTTTGCAGTTTAAGGCTTTATTAGTTCCGGGCGAGGTTCCGTGACTCAAGGAGGGAGTCAGGGAAGTCGCGCCTGGGTATTTAGGGGTAGGGTTTTTAAGCTGTAACTGTTCCGGGTTTAGGCTCGGGTGGGTCTTTCGTGCCATGTGCTGTTGCTCGGTAATTGGTTGACCTTCAGTTAGTTCTTGAGAGACGCTCAGGGCTTTCCGTTGGATTGTGCTGGTGCTCGGTGATTGGTTGACCTTCAGTTTGTTCCAGCGCGCTGTTCAGGGATCTCCGTTGGGTTGTGCTGGCGCTTGGTGATTGGTAGCCCTTCAGTTTCTTGCGGCGCCCTGGCAAGAGGGTCGTCCCCTTCCAGGGACATCCTAACACCCTCCATCAGGGCATGGGAAAGCCAGGCAGAGCCGGACACAGGAGTGTACCCCCTGACCTCTTTGTCCTAGTTTTTGTACAGGCATAAGGAGTCAGCCAGGGACCTTGGAACCAGGAGGGAGATTCTGGCCCCAGAGTCTTCTCCAATGGTGTTAGGAAGAATTGAGGGACAGCATTTAGTGCCAGTTCATTCACAGAATCAAAGCACAAGGTCACCTTGGTTGCTGATGTCAGTGTTTTCTTGCCCAGGCCATATTTGACCACTTACCCAGGGACTTGGAGGACTTAGATGAAAAAGAACTTAAAATTCGAAATTCTCAATAAATTTGATATAAAATTTATTTCAACATAATAAAGGATATTTATGACAAGCCCCCAGCAAATATCACTTTCAGTAGTCAAATCTGTAAGCTTTTGCTATAAGATCAGGAGCAAGACAAGGGTGTCTGCTCTCACTACTTCTACTCAACGTATTATTGGATGTCCTACTACAACAATCAGGCAAGAAAAATAAAATCTTCCAAATCAAGAAGGAAGAAGTAAAATCACCCAATTGCAAATAATGTGATCTTATTTTATAGAGAAATCACAAAGGCTCCAGCAGAAAAGAAATACAGAAAGAAAGAAACATAGTACATGCTGTTCATACATTTACCAAGTCACTGTATTTTAAGGGCAAATCCTGGCCATATGCCATTCCATCCATTCCAAGGCTCTACAGTAGTTTCACTTACTCTGCTGTATGTACTGCAGAGTAGTTGCTAGGGCTTATACCCAGGCTAGGGATCAGCCTCCTGATTGCCAGGGGGTGTCAGTGCGTTATGGCCTTGAAGGAGAGGGACACCAGCAGCTTTAGGAACTTAACCTGGTTTTGCATTCCATACATGTCGGCAGAAGGAAGCAGCACTGCTAGGCATGAGAATATAGACTGGGGCAGAATATGCCAGACGAGGACCCCCATTTTCTCCCCTTTTTCAATGTGTTATGCTCCATTACAGGTATAGTGAATTTCCATAGGTCTGCCTTTCAGCAGAACAACAGGATCCCATTAGAGATTGAGTAGATTCCCCTCACCCAGGGATACAAAGTAACTCACCTATTATACGGGACATCCCATGGCAATTTCCAGTAGAAAACACATTTTGGTGTTCTCAGCACGGCCATAACTATCTCCCTAGACTTCTATACCTTTAAAATATTGGGTGCCTCAGCAGGGGTTCCTAGTCTGGCATATGGGGGCACGGACCTTACTGTTTGATCAATCAAATGCATTAAAGTCTATGACAGAACATTAGTACACTGGGCCAACGTCGATTTACCCGTTAATAATTTAATCTCCTTTAATATTCTGTTTTTCCTTTCTACCAACCAGAGTTTTATTAGCCAGGTCTTGGAAAACAGTGAGGATCATGTCAGGCTCTTGCAGGTGAGCCCAAATGTCCTGATACCATATCCTGATACCACTGGGCTTAGAACCGAGTGTTCTATATGTTTACAACATCTACCTATCAGTGTAAAGGGTTAATTACTATAGCTCATGAGTGATCACCAGTGAAACCCCTCTGAGTTCAGCCCAGTGACTGCTTAGCTTGTTCCTTTTTCCATCTAAATGCTGTCAGTATTGGCTTGAATAACAACTTGAGTTCCTCTTTGTAGGTTTCCCCAGCTATACCTGTCTGTATATTAGGCATCAGAGGAAATTTCCCCCATTTCTTCTTTGGCCACAGGGGCCACTACATGAATGAGTGGGGCATTTGAAGGATCTACATATTCTATAGGACCCAGTAGCACCCACATTTCTGGAGACAGTGGGCTGTACACAGAAACTTATAAAACTTTGATGACAAATTATTGAAGACAGAAAAAAATGAAAAGATAGCTCATGTTCATGGATCAGAAGAATTAATACCATTGAAATGTCCATAGTACCTAAGCCCTCTTTAGGTCAATGCAATCTCTATCAAGGTTCCAAAGGCCTTTTCACATAAGTAGAAAAAAAAACTTATAAAATTTGTATTGTTGCACAAGTGAATAAAGTATGCCAAAGAAAGATAATGGGGCTAAAATGGACTCTGTCTGGTCTCTGGCTTGGACACCTTTCCTCTGTGTTCTTCTTCCTTTGCTGCTCATGGGAAAGCTCCGACAGATGTGGAAGGTAAGGACTATAAATTATTCTCCCCACTTGCATTTGGTGCTCAGATTTTTGGAGAAAATCTCCTCTGAGCCCGCCCGTTTAAATAAATCTCCGATCCACCAAGATCTCCAAGTGTTGCTTGGTTTTTCCTCCAGGGATCCAGCCTGGTTCTTTAAGAGTATGGAACCACAAAAGGTTCCAAAGAGCCAAATCAATTTGAGGAAGTATATCAAGCTAGAGGCATCACGCTTCCTTATTGAAATTGTATCGCAAAGTTACAGCATCAAAACATTATGGTACTGGCATAAAAAAAGACACATAGACCGACAGAATAAAGATCCCCAAAATAAACCCATGTATATGTGGTAAATTAACTTATAAGAAAGAAGGAAAGAATATACATTGGGTAAAGGAAAGCCTCTCCCATAAATGGCGCTGGAAAAACTAGCTACACGCAGAAGGATGAAATTGAACTCATACTTTATACTAGTCACAAAAATTAATTCAAAGTACTTAAATTTTGTACATGAAACTGTAAAACTCCTAGAATAAAACCAACAGGAAAAGGCCCTTAATAATGGTCTTGACAACATTTTTTGGATGTAACACCAAAAGCACAAGCAATAAAAATTAAGTGGAACTACATGAAACTAAGATGCATCTCACAGCAAAGGAAACTCAATAAAATCAAATATAAACATACAGAATGAGAGAAAACATTTACAAATCATATGTCCTTTTAGTGGTTACTATCCAAAATATATAAAGAACCGCTTTCACTCAATAGCAGAACCCACAAATAATCCAATTTAAAAAAGGGCAACGAACTTTAATAGACATTTTCCCAAAGATATTTCCACAGATACACCATGGTACATGAAAAGTGCTCAACATCATGAACATCAAGAAAGTGCAAATCAAAACATAATGAAATATTGTCTCACAACTGTTAGGATTCTTATTACAAAAAAAGACAAGCAATAACAAGTGATGAGAATGTACAGAAAAGGGAACAATTGTGCACTGCTGTTAAGAATATAAATGAGTATGTCCACTATGGCAAACAGTATGGAGGATCCTCCAAATATTAAAAATAGAACTACCAGGGCACTTAGCTTACTCAGTCATTGGAGCATCCAACTCTTGATCTCAGGTTCATGAGTTTGAGTCCCATGCTGGATGTAGAGATGGCATAAAAAAAAAAAAACAAATGAAAAAACTTAAAACAAATAGAACTACCACATGATCCAGCAAACCCAGTCTGGATTTACAACTAAATCTGTTTATTTTCTTAGGAAACAAAATCATTACTTCAAAGAGATATCCACCCCTATATGTTCTTTGCAGTATTACTCAAAATAGCCAAGACATGAATGGATAAAGAAGATGTGATGTGTGTATATGTGTGTAAGTTTACATGTAAAAAAGTATAGGTACACATATATATGTGTGTGTTTAAATAAATGTGTGTGTATGTGTGATTTATATATATGCATACATATTATATGCATACATATTAATATATGTCATATTATATATATTATATATATTATATATTATATATATGGTATATCATATGGATATATGATATGTAATATGAGTATCATATATAAAATGAAATATTCTTCAGCCATAACAAAGGAAATCCTCCCATATGTGACAACATGGATGGACCTTGAGAACAATATGCTGAGTGAAAAGTCAGAAAGAAAAGTCTTGTATAATACCACTTATGATTCTCAAAAAGTCATATTCACTCATAGAAAACGAGAGAAACCTGGTGATTGCTAAGGGCTAGGGTTGGAAAGATGTTGGTCAAAGTGCACAAACCTTTAAGTATAAGATTAGTAAGTTCTGGGGATTGTCCCTCATGGAGACAACGGTTAACAATATTGTACTGTGTACATGAGAGTTGCTAATAAAGTATTTTTACCACCTCCACATACACAAACAGGTAATGATGTGAGGTGTTGGATGTGTTGACCAACCTTACTATGGTGATATATGTTTCACAATATATATTTGTACCAAATCACATTGTACATCTTGAACCTACCTGTTATTTGTCAATTTTATCTCAATAAAGCAAGAAAAAAAATCAGGTCAATCATCTAAGGTCAAAGACTAGCAAGGATGGGGGCAGATACTATAAGATCTCATAGGCCACAGTGTAATGACTTTGGGTTTTACTCTGAGAGAGCTGGAAGACAATGCAGAATTATGAGTGGAAGAGTCTCATAGTCATACTTCAGTTTTTAAAGGAGCATTTTGGCTTCTAGGTTAAAATTATGATCAAATTATGGGTCAAAAAGGATAAAGCAGGATCACAGTGAGAAACAGCTACAATGCTCTAGATGAAGAATCTAGTTTGGACCCGGGTGGTCATTTCAGAGAGGATGAAAAGAAGTCTGATTTAGATATATTTTAAAGGTATGGCAAACAGTACCTGCTGACAGACTGGATATGAGGGTAGGGTATAAAACAAAGTGGGGAGTCAAAAAAACTACAAGATATTAAAAGCCTACACATAGAAAAATAGAATTTATATATATTTTTAAAATTTTTGTAATGCTTCTTTATTTTTGAGAAAGAGAATGACAGAGTGCAAGTGGGGGAGATGCAGAAAGATGGAGACACAGACTCCAAAGCTGATTCCAGGCTCTGAGTTCTCAGCACAGAGCCCAACTTGGGGCTTGAACTCACGACCAAGAGATCATGACCTGAGCTGAAGTCGGATGCCTGAGTGAGCCACCCAGCTGTCCCTACTTTAAATATAAAGTAGAATTTATATTTACTATGGGAAGAGGAATTTGGAACGAGAAGGTTGTAGGAGGATCACGATTTTGGTTTTGAATATAATGTGTTTGAGAGGTTTGTTAGTCATACAAGCAAGGGCATCAAGTGGAGAAATAGGAGATGGCAGTTTACGGGGAGGTCTGGGCTGGTGATTTAAACTTGAGGATCATCAGGGGAAAAAGTATTTAAGAGAGTGGTAACAGTGAAAAGAAGAGCTGTAAGGTTTGAGATGGGGTTCTTCCAATATTTAAGGTTTAGGGAGACAACAGGAACCAGTAAACCCTGAGGTAGAAGGGACTTGATCGATGTGGTATATTGCAAGCTAAGTGATGAAGCTGATTCAAGGAGAGTGTCTTAGTCAGTTCTGATTAATATAACAGAATACCACACATGAGTGGCTTATAAACAATACAAACTTATTTCCCAAAGTTCTCGATTCTAGAGGACCAAGATCAAGGAGCATCGTGGTCAGGTTCTGGTGAGAGCTCTCTTCTAGGGTACATATTTCTCTTTGTATCCTCATGTGGCAGAAGCAGAGGAAGGAGGCAGGCTCTCTTATGACTCATTACAAGGGCAACTAATCCCATCCCTAAAGACATCATCCTAAGGACTGCATCTAATCCTAATTACTTCCTAAACGTCCCATCTCCTAATACCATCTTATCGGAGAGTAGAGTTTTAACATATAAATTCAGGGTAGGACATAAACATTCAGTCCCTAACAATGAACATTTGCATTGATCTAAATAATGATAGGTCAAGTAAGATGAAGACTGGGAATAAAGAAGTCTAGTATTGCCCAAGGGACTTAGCAATATGGAGGTCTTTGGTGACGTTGAAAAAAAGAAGCCTAATTTACTAGATTCTAGAGGTCATGGATGAGAGAAACTGGAAAAAATGAATATATCTCTGGTTTTGGGCAGAGAAAGGGGAGTAGAAACATGGAATGGGATCTAAGAATGACCAATGGGATCAGGAGAGGAATATTTTTCTTAGGGGAAAAGCAAAAAACATGTTTATATGCTTCGGGGGATGATGCAGTCAAGAGGGGAAAATTGACCATGCCAAGGAGGTGAGAGTTGCCAACATCCTAAGGAAAGGGGAAGGAATTGAAGGTCGTGAATCTAATGGGATCTAATGTAAGGCTGGAGGAGCTGGCATCGGGCAGGAGCATGGACAATTCCTCTCTAGGAGCAGAAAGATATACATACTAATTAATCTGCTTTTTCAGTGGAATAGAGAAGAAAGGAATCAGAGACGAATGACAAAGACTGATGTATTATTAGAGGGACACCTGGGTGGTTCAGTGGGTTACGCAACTGACTTTGGCTCAGGTCATGGATCTCACGGTCCATGAGTTCAAGCCCTGTGTTGGGCTCTGTGCTGAAAGCCCACAGCATGGAACCTGCTTCAAATTCTGTGTCTTCCCCTCTCTTTGCCTCTTTTCTGCTTGATCTCTCTCTCACTATCTCTCAAAAATAATAAACATTAAAAAATAAAGACTGTTGTATTAGAGATTGGAGGAATGAAGGAAGGTTATGGATCAGTCATGTAGGTGAGTGGAACAGAGAAATGCAGTAGGATAGCAGGGCGGCACCACCCCCTATTTAATATTAGCACGTAGGAATTTCAATGAGACCAAGCAGCTTGAAAAGACGGGGAACGAACAGGCAAGAGTAAAGATTTGGAAGATTTGTTGAACAGTATAAAACCCTATTAAGTATTTTATCCTCCAACCTATGAGATAAAGGGAAGCTAATCCTGCTTGTCAAGCAGAGCAATGGTATAATTTAATTGGGCTTACAAGAGAGAAAACTCTGCTGGGTAAGAATATGATGGGCTAAAAGTTTTTAGTAGAGATATGGGCTTTGTGGTATCTAAACCTTATGCTTATGACCAAAAAATTACAAACTTTGCTCTTTAAACCTAGCCAACTAGGGGAGGAGCCTAGATGGTGGAACAGCATGGAAGTTTTTTGTATGTCTTGCATCCATGAAATACAGCTAGATCAACACTGAAACATCCTGCACGCCTAGAAAACTTATTTGAAGATTAACACAATGATCTGTATAACCTAAACAACAGAACTCAGCAGGTACACAGTGCAAATAGGTGAATGGGGGAGGGGGAAGTTGCAGAGTGCTGGGAAATGTTTTGGCTTCTGGAGAGAGGACAGAGATGGGGGGAGCTAACGGGAAAAGCAGCCCCTTCAAAGCAGCCAGAGAGATAGAGGAAAAGTGGAAAGCATCACAGGGACTGAAATACAAAGGGAGAAATGAGTGGGCTGAAATCCATTAACACTCTATAAACAGGGGGAGTACACAGTCTGAAACTCCACAGCAAAATACCTGGCAGTGTTCTGGTGGGAAAGGCAAATCCCCAGGATTAGAGTGGGGTCTGGGAAGTCCTCGGGCCACCCATGGAGAAGCGGTTCCACTGCTGGAAGGACATTTGGTAGAGGCTGTGTGGCCACTTGGTCCCAGGAGACCCCAGTGAACACATTCGCTCTTGCTGGAACAAGGTCATGGAATGTGAAGTCTGGTGCCAGATGTGTGGTGATTTGCCATAATCCCTGAAATGTCACTGCTACAGGATCAGGTGAACGTTTTCTGGGGCGGGTTGGCACCCAGCCACAGATCTGGGCATTGGCAGCAACATGGTCCTGGGTGTGGCTGGAAACAAGCCATTGCTCGGTGAGACCATCCCCCAGAGGATCTGAGCAGATCAAAACTGCAGTGCCTCAGAGTGAGGGGTTGGGAAACAAAACTGCATCTTAGATGAAACTCAGGAGGGAGGCGGCGCCTGGAAACTTAAAGGCTTCGTCATGAATAATGTTAAATGGGGAGTAGAGCGAAAATAGAAAGGATGGGTGTGCAATTGCCGGTTGGGAAGAACACAGAGTTCCGATACTAGAGATTGGGTAGCTGGGTGAGAGCATTTTCAAATTTCACATGCATGTGCATACACACCAACAAGCGCCACAATATTCCACCTCAGTAAGCTAAGCAGCACCATCTAGTGGAGAACAGATCCGTTACACTAAGCCCTGCCTGAATGGGCCAAACTCACTTTTCAGGAACACAAATCTCTCCACCTGCTTAGTTTATGGACTACAAAGTAATTCTTCGTTTGACTTCTAAGGGAAAACAATGTAATATCAATTGTTTTTCAGTCTATTCGCTGGTCCATCTATACAATTTTCTCTTTTTTAGAATCTTTTTTTTTCTTCATACAGAAAGAGAAAAAATTATATTTGTTGTCATTTTTATTAAAAATATTTTTCGCTAATTTTCTGCTATATTTTTTAACTTTTGCAACTTCTTTTCAAATTCTATTTTACATCCCTCATTTCATTTTATTTCAATATATTCATTTTCTCAAATTTTCCAAAGATTTCCTTTTTCCCCTCATGTTTAATGTAATCTATCAAGTTCAATAGCCAGAAAAAAACACACCTAGGGTGTAGCATTTTTTTGATTTGTGTGTGTAGTTTTTAATTTTTTAATTTTAATTTTTTACCTTATTAATTCCTTTTCTTCCTTCAAAACAACAAAACGGGAATTCACCCCAAAAGAAACAGCAGAAACAAAAGACAGCCATGGACGAAATCAACACAGGAACAAGCAAGATGTTTGACCCAGAATTTAACATCACGATAATAAGAATACCAGTTGAGGCCGAAAATAGGTTATAATCCCTCTCTGTGGAGACAAAAGAAGTAAAAGCTAGTCAGGATGAAATAAAAAAATGCTTTAACTGAGGTGCAATCTCCAATGGATGCCACGGCGGCAAGGATGGATAAGGCAGAACAGGAAATCAGCGATAGGACAAACTTATGGAGAATCCTGAAACAGAATAAAAAAGGGACAATAATGCAAAAAAAACATTACCAATTAGAGAAATCAGTGACTCATTAAAAAGAAACATCAGAATCATAGGAGTCCCAGAAGATGAAGGGAGAGAAAAAGTGGTAGAAGGGTTATGTCAGCAAATCATAGTGGATAACTTTCCTTACCTGTGGAAAGGCACAGACTTCAAAACACAGGAAGAACAGAGGACTCCCATAAGATTCAACAAAAGCCAACCATCAAAAGGCAGGAAACTACAAGGAAAGACAGACCAGGTTTGCAGCAGTCCTATCCACAGAAAATTGGCAGGCCAGAAAGGAGGGGCAAGAAATATTCAATGTGCTGAATCAGAAAAATATGCAGACAAAATTCCTAATCCAGCAAGGCTGTCTTTCAAAATAAAAGGAGATTAAAATTTTCCCAGACAAAAAAAATTTAAAGGAGTTCGAGACCACTTAACATGCCCTCAAGAAATTTCAGGGGGACTCTCTGGGGGGTGAAAAAATGAAAAAAGAAAAAAAAATGGCCAAGAACACCAAAGACTAGAAAGCACACCACAAACTCCACACCAAACTCCACACCACCACAAACTCCAAGTTTACAAGAAACATAATGGCAATAAGCTCATATCTTTGAGTACTCACTCTAAAAGTCAGTGGGCTAAATATTCCAATAAAAATACACAGGTAACAGAGTGGGGGGGGGAAACAAGATCCATCTATATGCTGTTTACAAGAGACTCACATTAAACCTATAGACACCTTCAGATTGAAAAAAAGGGGATGGAGAACCATCTATCATGGTAATGGTCACCAAAGAAAGCCAGAGTAACCTTATTCATATTAGACAATCTAGACTTTAAAATAAAGACTGTAACAAGAGATGAAGAAAGATGTATCATACTTAAGGGTGTTTGTCCACCAAGAAGACTTAAAATCTGTAAACATTTATGCTCCAAATGTGAAAGCACCCAAATATATAAATGAACTAATCGCAAATATAAAGAAGCTAAAGAATAATACCATAATACTATGGGACTGCAATACCCCACTTATAGCAATGGAAAGATCATCTAAACAGAAATTCAACAAACGAACAATGGCTTTTAGTGAGACACTGGACCAGATGGACTTAACAGATATATTCAGAATATTTCCTCCTAAAGCAGTAGAATATATATTCTTCTCCAGGATACATGGAACATTCTGCAGAATAGATCACATACTGGGACATGGATCAGCCTTCTCCAAGTACAAAAAGATAACGATCATACCGTGCATATTTTCAGACCACAAGGCTATGAACCTTGAAATCAACCACAAGAAAATATTTGGATAGAGAAATACTTGGAGACTGAAGAACATCCTACTAAAGAATGAATGGTTGAAAGCAAGCTGATGCAGCCACTCTGGAAAACAATGTGGAGGTTCCTCAAAAACTACAAAGAGAACTACCCTATCACCCAGCAATTGCACTGCTAAGCAATTGCACTGCTAAGCAATATCCAGGGATACTGGTGTGCTGCTTCAAAGGGACACAAGCACCACCATGTTTATAGCAGCACTATCAACAATAGCCAAAGGATGGAAAGGACCCAAACGTCCATCGACGGATGAATGGATAAAGAAGATAAGATTATATGTATATAATCTTCTTTATATGTCTATATCTATATCTATATCTATATCTATCTATATCTATATCTAATCTATATGAGAGAGAGATAATTACTCGGCAAACAAAAAGAATGAAATCTTGCATTTTGCAAGTACATGGATAGACCTGGAGGGTATTATGCTAGGTGAAATTAGTGCAAGACAAAAATCTTGCAGACGAGCTAAGCCTGCCCTTCCGCCCTGTGCACCTTGCATATCTGCTTCGGCAAATATGCCAGATCCTGCAGTAGCATCACCACAAACCTAGCAGTGAGCAATTAGCACAGACTGAGGCCACACCACTCCACAGTGAGTCCTGCCCCTGGGAGAGGGAAAGATAAGGTACACACCAGTCTGACTGTGGCCCCAGCGGTGGGCTGGGGGCAGATATCAGGTCTGACTGTGCCTCCGCCCACCAACACAAGTTATTCCAGACAGCACAGGGGAAGTGCCCTGCAGTTCTGCGCCACTCCAGAGACTATCCAAAATTATGAAACGGAAGAATCCTCCTCAAAAGAAACTCCAGGAAGTAGTGACAGATAACGAATTGATCAAAAACGATTTAAGCAATAAAACAAAACATGAATTTAAATAATAGTCATAAAATTAATAGTTGGGATTAAAAAAGCATAAAGGACAACAGAGAAACTATTGTTACAGAGATCAAGGGACTAAGAAAAAGGAGGAGCAAAAATTGCTATAAGTGAGGTGCAAAATAAAATGGATGTGACAACAGCTCAGATTGAAGAGACATAGGAGAGAATAGGTGAATCAGAAGATAAAATTATGAAAAAAGGAAGCTTAGAAAAAAAGATAAAAATCCAGGAGTATGAGAGGAGAATTAGCGAGCTAAGGGACACAATTAAATGTAATAGCATATGCATAATTGGGATTCCAGAAGTGGAAGAGAGAAGGAAAGGTGCTGAAGGTATACTCGAAGAAACGATAGCTGAGAACTTCCCTGATCTGGGGAAGGAAAAAGGCATTGAAATCCAAGAGGCACAGAAAACTCCCTTCAGACGTAACTTGAATCGATCTTCATCACATATAGTCAAACTGGCAAAATACAAGGATAAAGAGAAAATTCTGAAAGCAGCTAGGGATAAACATGCTCTAATATATGAAGGGAGACCTATAAGACTAGTGACAGATTTATCTACTGAAACTTGGCAGGCCAGAAAGGAATGGCAGGATATCTTCAATGTGATGAAGAGAAAAACTATGCAGCCGAGAATTTTAATCCAGCAAGTGTCATTTAGAATAGAATGAGAGATAAAGGTATTCCACCCCCCCCCCCAAAAAAAAAAACAAAAAAAGAAGGAATTCATCACAACTAAACCAGCGCTACAAGTGATCCTAAGGGGTATTCTGTGAGTGAAATGTTACAAGGGCCACAAAGTACTAGAGACATCACTACAAGCATGAAACCTACAGAGATCATGACTCTAAACCCATATCTTTCTATAATAACACTGAATGTAAATAGACTAAATGCTCCAACCAAAAGACATAGGGTATCAGAAAGGATAAAAAAACAAGACCCATCTATTTTCTGTCTACAAGAGACTCATTTTAGACCTGAGGACACCTTCTAATTGAAAGAGAAGGGAAGGAAAACTATGCTACTGGAACTCAAAAGAAAACTGGAGTAGCCATACTGATATCAGGCAAACTAGACTATAAATTTAAAGGCTGAAGATTAATTTAATAAATTTAATTTAACTTAAGTTAATAAATTAAAGACTATTAATTTAATAAATTAATAAATTAAAGACTATATATTAAAGGATGAAGAATGACATTATATAATAATTACAGGATCTATCGATCAGGAAAGCTAACAATTAAAAATGTCTATGTGCCAAAAACGGGAGCCCCCCAAAAGATAAAACAATTCATCACAATCATAAGCAACCTTCTTGATAAGAATGTGTTAATTTCAGGGGACTTTAATACCCCAGTGACAACAATGGATAGATCATCTAGACAAAGGATCAATAAAGAAACAAGGGCACTGAATGATACATCAGAACAGATGGACTTGACAGATATATTTAGAACTCTGCAAACCAAAGCAACAGAATATACTTTCTTCTCGAATGCACATGGCACATTCTCCAAGATAGATCACATACTGGACACAAAACAGCCCTTTATAATAACTATACAAGAATTGAGATCATACCATGCATAATTTCAGACCACAATGCTATGAAGCTTGAAATCAACGACAGGATGAAGTCTAGAAAACCTCCAAAAGCATGGAGGTTAAAGAACACCCTACTAAAGAATGAATGAGTCAACCAGCCAGTTAGAGAGGAAATTATGAAATATATAGAAAATATACATTTATATATATATAAATTTTACCTCAGTTCTTAGCACACATAATTATGACTTTTACTTATTATTTATTAGTTAACTCAGAATTTCACCAAATTAAAAGGAACAATTATATAAGATATATGAAACCCAAAATGAAACAGATAATATAAATAACCTTCCACAAGGAAGTCTCCCTGTAGTCATATGACATCCATGGGTTTAAGGTAGGAATCACTAAGTTTCCTCTTGGAATAAGGTTTCCACTGAGCACTAAATTATTTTCAAAATGTCCATAATAAGGTGGTTCCAGGCCTGGACTCATAAGAGTCCTGAGTAAACTTCGGTGCTGCTGTCTCTCCACAAGAAGTTTTGTATTGCTCTCTGACAGTCACTCATTAGTCTGAAGATTACAAAACCAAATACATTTTCTTTTTCCCAAAATCTTTCCTAAATTCCTTATATTTTTTAAGTTTCTGTAATATTAAATAGCATTTGCCATTGAACAGTGTTTTAACACTTAACATGTGACAGAGCACACCTACTATCTAAAATTATACTTTGAAAATTGTTCTAAAGAAATAATGTTTCCAGGGGGATTCCTAACAATTCAAACCAGGGAAGGGAGAGAAGTGGCTATCAGTGATGTACATAGCTTAACAAATAATACTTGCTTCTTCTGGAATGGCTGTACTGACAGGATCCTTCAGGATGCCATTATATATACATATATTTATAAACATTTTTCTGATGTAAAATTAAACCATCCCTCAAAGACATTTTCAAGCGTTTGCTTTCACCACTCTTGTACATTTCACTTATTATCTCAAAGAAACTGAGAATTTGACACTGAGGAGTTATTAGATGGCAGAGGTGTGATCAGAAAGAACTAAAAACAGCCACAGAGGCAATTAGCTTATAACAGTTACCGAGGCACTGGAGGCAGAATCTGCCCTTTCTGTCTTCAGTCTTCCAAATACCTCCCTCCCACTATGGTGCTCTTTTTAGCCACTATTGGAATTATACTACCCCCAGCCCTGAGTGAGTCTTTCTGTATTTCACCTGTATGCCTTTATGTAAAGTAGAAAAAGCATAAAGCATAGTTTGTCTCAATCCTACTCTAGTAATCATACCAAAGATCACAATCAAGAGAATAAATGAACCAAGCTGCCAGGATGAGTAGTAGTACTTGACCTTTTAGGTTAAAGATGTAATCTTCCAAAAAGAAACTCATCAACATTTTTATTTAGGGTAAATCTGACAAGCAATTTTATAATAATATGCTTCTAAATGAGAAAGCTTCAAACAATGCACTTAAAGACTAGCAGATCCGATCAATGGAAAATATACAGGGCGGGGGGTGCGGGGTGGGGGTGGGGGAAGAGTCCCTGTAAAACCGAAAAAAAGAGGAGGGATGCAAACTGTCCTGCACTAACATTTCAAAGGTGAGTTCACTTAGAAACATCATTTTCCAAAATGACACGATCTAGTTGGCTTTCACTTCCAACTCATCTCATGATCTTGGCTCCACAGAAATTATGCTTTAGAGGCAAAATAATAAGTTAATTTCTTTTCTATGATTCTGTTTTGACTTACGTGTTCAGGTTATTTCTCAAGGACTTTCTAACTTTTCATTCTTCTAGGTAGAGTTGCCTGTAGGTTTCTAACTCTGTTTTAGTAGAATCTTCTTGAGAAGTCTTCATTGTAGAGATCTGAGATTTCGGATCTTTAATTCTAAGTTCCATTTGACTTCTCGTTGAGCATGAGCATTTTCCCTTAACTTGTCCAAGTTTTCTTGAGCTGCTGCTTGTGCCTAAAGCAAATTAATAGGATAGTTTTAAAATAGCTATAATCTGAAAAATTAATTATAAATGTTTCCTTTAGTTCTGAGTCAATGATTCAGAGAGCAATTTTAAATGAAAAAAAGCTCAAGTATAAAATATTTATCATCAATGTCAACTGAATTAAACATGATTTATAAAATTAAAGTTCAATCATTCTTGTATTAGTATTCATGCAATCTGATAATTCAAATAATAGAATCAATGACAAAATTTTAAAAGTCAACAATAAACTTAAGAATAATCCAAGTACAGTGCAAATTTTAAATCACAATTTTTCTTTTCCTCTTAATAGTGAGACTAGTTGTTTAAATCATCATTTTTTCTTATCCTCTTGATTTAGTAGGAATAAAGATGAAAACAAATCTTTAAAGGCAGGAACATATGCCTCCAGAAATCTACAAATTACCATAAAGCAAGTAGAGGAAACACATACAATACATATATCCAAAATGTAATTTTCAGTGAAATGAATTAAAGCACATTACAGATCAATAAATTAACCTGTAAAAACATGTTGACTTCGTGTCATTTTTCTATGTAATTTTTCTGGACTATGTCCAGTCGTGCTCTTTCTTCAATATCCCGTTTATACTGTTCCACTTGACTGCGTTCTACCATATTCATTTCCATAAATTGTTTCCATTTGACTACTTCTTGCTGTAACTTCTTGTTACTGCTCACTTCTTGTTATTGCTCTCTAGTTTTTCACGTTCTTTGAAAGATTTCATTGGTAATAACTCTTGTTGAAGAACTTGATATTTTGCATTGAGGTGCAAAACTCATTTTTATGATGTAGTTTCCAGTTCCGTTGTAATGACATCAGCCTGCATGAATAAAACAATATAGTTTGGAATTGGAGTGAAAACAGTCTCTAACTAAAAACTACTATCAAAATTTTGTTCCAGATTTTAAGTAATCTCTAAGCCCACTGTGAGGCATGAACTCACAATCTCAAGATCAAGAGTAACTGAGCCAGCCAGGGACTCAAAATTTAAATAAACTCATTTGCAACAAAATTTTACCTGTGTTAGAATTTGGAACCTTAAACAACTCAGAAAATCAAGAGACACGTTAAAGCCATCAGGTGTTTCTGAAATAGATTTTTGCTATCATTGTCTTTACTACACAATATTTGCACTTCATTCTATACTTTTATCTTTCTATGATTTTTCCATATCTTTCTTTCATAAAATAAGTCCCCTCTTAGGAGAAAATCTCTTAGCCCTTCCCCATCTTAACACTCCATAATTTTTAAAGAAGTTTTAGCAATATCATATTGACTTATGTATGCCCAAGTCAAAAAATACGTCCCATGATAAGACTCTGGAAATAAGACTAATTCATGAATCTATAAGTAATGATTCTAATGCCACGACCTGTTTCTGAACTGCAAATGTTTATGCTAATTTGAACTGCATTCCCAGGAGAAATGATTCTCCAGGATGTGTTAAGAAATCACATCTCCCAGTATAAAACTTTAATTGGATGATCCACATATGTTTTTGAGGCAAAAAAATTTTTATTTCAATACTGTTATCTTGTAATCCTTTGTTACTTTCTAGAAAATAAGAGATCATACTAAACAAAAACAACAAAACTGGCTAGGGTTTCAGTGATGCTGAGTTGGGAAGGACTTCCATTCATTCTATATGATTGGTAAGACAAGGTGAGTGGATGTGGTGGTTTTATAAATTTGTTGATACCTCTGTGAAAATCCCTCCCCTTAAATATATGCTGCCTTCAGTAACTCGTTTCTAGTGAACAGAATATGCAGAACTGCTGTGATTTTTAAGGCCAGCTGAGAAAATGTGATACCGCTTCCATCTGACTTTCTTTCTCTAGGGAACCTCACACTTAGAACGCAGCCACCACATTGTGAGGAATCCCAGGCTACCTAGTGAGTCTTCATGTAGATACTCCAGCTGAGACTAGCCAACATCCTAGCCAAAGGCCAGCCTCAACAGCCAAACACGTGCATGAACAAGCCTTTAGATGATTCTAGTCTCCAGCTTCCAGTTATGCCAGCTGATGCCAAATGAAGAAGAAATGAGTTGCTCTACTCTGTCTAAAGATTGGTGAACAAGATAAATGCTGTTTTGAACTACTAGGTTTAGAGGTGGCTTATTATGCAGCAGTAAATTGCTACCACAGATACTGATACTAAAAATGGTGTGCTGCTATTCAAAAAAACCTAAAACTAAACTTCCTTTGAACCAGGAAGTAGGTGGAACCTGGAAAGATGTAGAAAAGCGTAAGAATGAGACCCAAAAATGGCCTCCACAAGACTCTTAGTGGAAACCTGATGGCCTGTGAAGAGGCTGACAGCAAGGGTTTCTAAGCAAGTAAAGAAAATGACACTGGAGGAAAGGGAAGTCATGCTACAAAATACCTGAAAGTAAAACGGATAGGAAAGAGAAACTAAAGAAAGACTATGCAACTGAAAGGAACCAGGACTTACTGGGTTCAAGTATCTGTTTCTCATTTACGGCCTCTTTACATGTTGAACTGTCAAATAATGCTAAAATAAAGAAATGGCTTTTGGGTTAAGAGAAAATCCAGGGTGCTATCAGGAAAACAGAAAGATTTAAGGTATGCCTCCAATTTCTTTAAGGATCTTAAGAGTATAAGATTTTTTTTTAAAGTGGGTTCCACACCCGACATGGGGCCTAAACTCAGCACCCAGAGATTGTGTCACATGCTCTACCAACTGGGCCAGCCAGGAGCCCCAAGAGTAGACAAATTTTAAAGGCATTGTCCTATAAGAGCTTCACAGGAAACCTGAAGCGAAAAGCTTATCTCAAAAGGACTTGGGAGGGTCGCTTTGCTAAAACACGGCATGAAATCCAGTAATATTTACAGGAAACTAAAAAAAAAGGTAAGAGATTTATAGTAGCAAACATACTATTTGCCACCTTGGACTAAAAGAGACCAACTAGTGCAAAATGAAAAGAGGCCTTTGGGTCTTAGAAGTCCCACAGGGAGGAAGCAGGATGAAAAAACAGCTGCAAATACAGGTCATTCCTTATGAAAAGAAAGGAACCAAGAGCTTAAAGAGTAAAGAAAGGGAAGAGACATGGAGAAAGTATTCCCGTGGTTAGGACTACGTCCCAACTTAAGAATTGACAGCATGCATCGGGCAATATTTCAAAACTCTTATGGACTAGGGTGCTTCCCATCTTCTTTTTCTGAATGGGAGAGTCTTCAGCAGTTGACTAGAATGTTGCATTTGTGAGTGGTAAATAACAGTCTCTTTCGTTCTCAAGTCCTCATATTGAGAACCCTTGCACTCAAGGAGCTATACTTTAGATACCATAACCCAGGCAGCTTATCCCCACTGCACCTGATTAAGATGGTGAGATCTTGGACTCAAGCCCTGAACCTGATGCCATGATAACTGAGACTTGCAGGAGGTATTGGAGGGGGAGGGGAGTGAATGTATTTTTCAAGTCGGAGGAATACAAAAATTTGTGGCCAGTGGGTAAATTATACTGCTTTTTAAAGGTGTCCATAGGTTTTAAATATTAATTCCATTAAAAAAAAAGGCCATGGAACAACCTTAGTGACTTGCTCCTAATGAACAGAATATGTGACTATGATCTTGTGTGTATCCCAAGCCTAGGTGACAAAAGGCGATACAGCTTCTGCCTTGCTCTGTATCTCAGGCTGCTTACTTGGAATTTAGCTCCCCATCTAGTGAGGAAGTCTAGGCCACAAAGAGCGTCTAAGTGTGTCAGTTTAAGTGTTTCTGCTGCCTCCTGAACTGAAGTCCCAGGCAACAGCCAGCATCAACCACCAGACGATAGTGAACAAATCTTCAAATGGATCCAGCCCCAAACCTTTCAGTTGCCCCACCTGAAGCTGAGCGGGGCAGAGACTAGCTGTCCTGACCACATTTTCCTAACAGATTTGTGAACAAAAGAAATCTAATCTTTGGGGAGTTTGTTAAGAAAAAAACAAAAATGATAAATTGAAAAGTGGATTAAAAAAAAAGAGAAGACACATAAACCTGTATAGGAGAAATTGGTCTCCATTAAAGTAGGATGTAATGAATGTTAAGATTAATTTATTAACAACCAATGGTGCTAATGAGAAGAAGCAGATAACTAGAAGCAAGATCTAAGAAGTTTTTCTCTCAGTTTTTCCCCAGTTAGGATCATATTAGCTGCTCAATTTCCATATATGGCCTTTATTATGTTGAGGTAGGGTTCCTCTAAGCTTATTTTGTTGAGGTTTGTATCATGAATGGATGTTATAGTTTGTCAAATTCTTTTTCTGCATCTATTGCAATATTTTATTCTTTTTTGAAAATTATTATGAGGTATCACATTCATTGATTTCCAAATATTGAACCACCCCTGCAAACCAAGCATAAATCCCATTTGGTTATAGTGAATAATTAATTTTAATTATAGTGAATAATAATTTTAATATTTATTTATTTTTGAGAAAGAGCACAAGCAGGGGAGGGACAAAGAGAGAGGGAAACACAGAATCTGAAATAATCTCCAGGGTCCAAGCTGTCAACAGAGCCTGACACTGGGCTCAAACCGACGGACCATGAGATCGTAACCTGAGCTGAAGTTGGATACTTACCTGACTAAGCCACCAAGCTGCCCCTGCCCCCCGGAAATGATTTTTAAATGTATTGTTGGATTCAGTTTGCTTATTTTGTTGAAGATTTTTGCATGTTCATCAGAGATGCTGGCCTGTAATTCTCTTTGTGGTGTCTTTATCTGGTTTTGGTATCAGGGTACAGCTGGCATAGAATGAATTTGGAAGTTTCCCTTCCTTTTATGTTTTTCTGGAAAAAGTTGAAAAGGACAGGTTAAACTTTCTTTTTTCTTTTCTTTTTGTTTTCCTGTATTAGTTCTTCTTTACATGTTAATATTTATGTCTGAAGTCATCTGGTCCTAGACTTGTGTTTGTTGAGAGTTTTCTGATTTCTGATTCAGTTTCCTTGCTGGTTATTGATTTTTTTTTTCAAATTTTCTATTTCTTCTTGTTTAAGTTTGGTAAGTTTTATATTTCTAGGAATTTTTTCATTTCTTCTAAGTTGTCCAAATTTATGGCATACATTTTTTTCACAATACTCTCTCATACATATTTGCATTTGTGTGGTGTTGGTTCTTATTTCTACTCTCACATTTGTGGTTTTATTTATTTCGGTCTTTTCTATTTTCTTGATTACTCTGGCTAACGCCTTATCAGTTTTATTAATTTTTACAAAGAACCAGCTTTAGGTTTCATTGATCTGTTCTAGTTTTATCTGTTTTTTGTTTCTCTATCATTCTTTTCTGCTTTAATCTCTTTTTTAAATTTTATTTTGAGAGAGACCACAAAAGAGTGGGGGATGGGCAGAGAGAGAGAGAGAGAGAGAGAGGGAATACCAGGTAGGTTCCATGCTGGCAGCAGAGAGCCTAACACGGGGCTCTATCTCACAACTGTGAGATCATGACCTGAGCCAAAATCGAGAGTCAGACAACCAGGTAAGCCACCCAAAGTCCCCCTGCTCTGATCATTATTACTTGCTTTCTTCTGCTGGTTATGGGCTTCATTTATTGTTCTTTTTCTAGCTCCTTTGGTGTAAGGTTAGGTTGTTTGAAATTTTTCTTGCTTCTTGAAGTAGGCTTATATTGCTCTGTACTTCCCTCTTAGGACCATTTTTGCAGCATCTCAAAGGTTTCAGGACATTGTTTTTTCATTTCCATTTGTATACACGTAATTTTTAAAATTTCTTCTTGTATTTCCTGCTTAACCCATTCCAGTGTAGTAGCACGCTATTTAACTTGCATGTATTGTTTTTAAAAATTAAGGCCTGTTTTTTTGTTTGTGATCCATTCTTGAAAGTATTCCATGTACACTTGAAAACAATGTGTATTCTGTTTTAGGATGAAACGTTCTGAAAAAATCTCTTAAGTCCAATCTGGTCCTCTCTGTCCTTCAAGCCATATTGTATCCTTTCTTTTTTTTTTAAATATATGAAATTTATTGTCACATTGGTTTCCATACAACACCCAGTGCTCATCCCACAGGTGCCCTCTTAAATACCCATCACCCACCCTCCAATCCCTCCCACCCCTCATCAGCCCTCAGTTTGTTCTCAGTTTTTAAGATTATCTTATGCTTTGGCTTTCTCCCACTCTAACCTCTTTTTTTTTCCTTCCCCCTCCCCCATGGGTTCCTGTTAAGTTTTGCAGGATCCACATAAGAGTTAACACATATGATATCTTCTTTCTCTGTATGGCTCAAAGCCACAGTGTGCTCTTGGTTTTGGGGGTAGATTCCCGTGGTTCATCACTTATAGACAACACACAGGGCTCATCCCAACTAGTGCCCTCCTCAATGCCCACCACCCACTTTCCCTTCTCACCCACCGCCCCCCCATCAACCCTCTATTTTTTCTCTGCATTCAAGAGTCTCTTATGGTTTGCCCCTCTCCTCTGTTTGTAACTAATTTTCCTCTTCCTTTCCCCCAGGGTCTTCTGTTAAGATTCTCAAGTTCCACAAATGAGCGAAAACATATGATATCTGTCTTTCTGTGACTTGTTTCATGCAGCATAACACCTTCCAGTTCCAGCCACATTGCAAGACATAGCACGATTTCACTCTTTCTCCATGCCAGGTAGTATTCCAGTGTATATATAAGCCACATCTCTTTATCAGTTGATGGGCATTTAGGCTCTTTCCACAATTTGGCTATTGTTGAAAGCACTGCTAGAGACATTGGAGTAGATGTGCCCCTAGTAATCAGCACTCCTGTATCCTTTGCATAAATTCCCAATAGTGCTATTGAGGGGTCGTAGGGTAGTTTGATTTTCAATTGTTTTGAGGAACCTACACATTCTTCCACAGCGGCTGCACCAGCTTGCATTACCACCAACAGTGCAAACATACCCTCGCTTTCAGTCTGCAGGTGTCTTTGTGTCTAAAATGAGGTTTTTATAGGCAGGATACAGATGGGTCTTGTTTTTTAATCCATCCTGTCACCCTAGGTCTTTTGTTTGGAGTGTTTATTCCATTTATATCCAAATTATTGACACTTATGTATTTACTGTCATTTTACTACTTTTGTGGTTGTTTCTGGAGATTTTCTCAAATCCTTTATTGTTTTTCTCTCAATGTCTTTCTAATTTGCTTTAAGGATATATTTGGATTTCTTTCTCTTTATTCTTTGCATGCTTATTAGTGGGCTTTGTTGTTGATAGGCAATTTGTATATCACCTCTTCTACGTGTAGCAGTCTATATTGTTGATGGTCACTTAAGTTAGAGCTCATTTTTTTTCTCCTCCCCATGTTTTGATAAGCTATTATATTGTATATCCTTTTTTGGGTCATTCCTTGACGATTTTTTTTTACAGAAATATATATTTTACTTTTACATTTCCTGCCTTTATACTGTCATTTTTGATCTCTCCTTTCCACTCAGAGTCTCCTATAATATTTTTTACAGGCGGATTTAGTGGTCACAAATTCCTTCCATTTTTGTTTGAGAAATTCTTTATCACTTCTTCTCTTATGAATGATAGCCTTACTGGATAGAGTGTATTTGGCTGCAGATTTTTCTCATTCAGCACTTTGAATATATCATGCCAATTCCTTCTGCCTTGCAAAGTTTCTGTTGAAAAATCTCCTGCTAGCCTTATGGGTTTTCCCTTGGAAGTTAATGACTTGTTTTGCTACTTTTAAGCCTTCGTGGCTCAGTCGGTAAAGCATGACTTGATCTTATCTCAAGTTGTGACCTCGCATTTTGTGGGTTTAAGCCCTCCAGTGGGCTCTCCACTGACAACACAGAGAGTGCTTGGGATTCTCTCCCTCTCTCTCTCTGCCCCTCCCCTGCTTGTGTCTGCATTCCGTCATGGAAATAAAAAAAAGAAAAAAGAAAACACTAAAAACAAAGATGTTAGCAGTATATTTTGCAAATTTAATTACAACATGTCTTGGGTGTCGATTTTGATGGAATTTCTCTGTGCCTTCTGGATCTTGGTGTCTGTTTTCTTCTCCACATTAGGGAATTTTTCAGTTATTGTGTCTTCAAATCAATTATCTGTCCACTTCTCTCTGTCTTCTTCTGGGACTCCTATCATATGAATGTTTTTATATTTGACGGAGTCACAGAGTTCCTTAAGTCTATTCTTGCATTGATAATTCTTCTTGGTCTTCTTCAGCCTCACTGCTTTCCATTACTTTGTCTTCTAAGTCATTAATTTTTTCCTCTGCTTCTTCCAGCTTGCTGTTTATTTTTACTACACTCTTCATCTCTGATTCTGGAACTCTTTTATGTCTGTAGCAAGGGTCCCTCTGATGTCTTCCATTCTTTTCTCAAGTCCAGTGAATAGCCTTATGATCATTCTTTTAAATTCCCCATTAGGCGTGTTATTTACATATGTCCCATTTAGGTCTCTGGCCATGGCCTTATCCTGTTCTTTCATTTGGGATAAATGCCTCTGTCTTTTCATTTTGTCTAAATGTCTGCCAGATTCTGTGTGTTAGAGAAGCCAGTTATGTCACCTGCTTCAGAAAGTAATGGACTTAGGAAAAAGACGTCATGTAATGCCCAGGGTCTAGCACTTCAGGGAGTGTCACCAGTGTGTGCTGCATGTGTTCTGCTGTTGTGTTCTGGCTATGCTATCCTTCAGGCGAGTCGTCTGCAGAGACTCTCCTTGCCTGGTCTGGTGAGTTTTTGGTCCCTGACCTGAACGTAGCGAGTTTTAACTAGGTGTGCTCTGGTCTGCTTATGAAATGAGACCTGTCACCACCTCCACTGGAAATGAGGCCAAGGGAAACTCTCTGGCTGGGAGATGTGGTGTGGGCAGGCATTTTTCTTGGTTTGGGAGATGGGTCTGCTGTGCTGGACCTCAAGCAAGAGTGATTAAAAAATGAAGTTCCACCAGAGTGCAAGGGAGTAGTGCTTGATGTAAGCAAGCTAGGTAGCCAGTGTTAGCAATGCACTGCTTCCTGCAGGTGACTTTATATTTGTGGTGACGGGCAGGAGAAGGAGATGTTGCCAGCCAGCAGCTTTGTTCCTACACACAGGTCTCTCTGAACTTTGCCTCTGAGGGACGTGCTCTGAGAAGAGCAACTAATCTCCTCATTGTGTGCCCCAGGCACTCTTCAGACCACTGTATCCATGCTGTATGCTCCCACGTTGTTTGCCTGCCTTCTGTCGAAGAGCAGTGCAGTACTTCTGGGCTCTAAGCCATCTAAACCGGATACCCTTTTAAACTCCAGACTTGAAGCACTACTGGTTGCAAGAACTCACGAAATGCAGCCCTTCTTGTTTTCCAAGCCAGTGGGTATGGGGATATGTTCTCTTTGTGCATTCCCCTGTGCATTCCTCTCTCTCATCCTTACCCACAATCTCGACTCCCGTCTGCAGCAGCCAGGATCTGTTTCTCTTCTAGGCGACATTTCTGCATCAAGGACCTTCTTTGATGTGGCCTCTTTTCTCTCTTTTGTTGTGGAGTTTGTTCTCTCAGTCTTCAGGTCGATTTCTGGGGTATTTAGGGTGAGCTGACTGTTACCTAGTTGTATTCGTGGGATGAGGCAAGCCTAGAGTCCTCCTACTCCTCTGCCATCTTCCTGTCTCTAAGATCTTTTGCTAAGACTCCCTTCAATTCCAAAATTCTTACGGGTAGGCAGAAATGCCTCTTTAGAATTTCCCAAGGTAGAAGCACAGAGACATATGATTTGAAGCACAATAGTTGAAAAACTATAAAGAGTCAATGTGATAACCAAAACTGGGCCTTTGATCTGATTTCAATTAAAGGAAATAGGCAGCTTTTAGTATTTTTTATTCCATTGAATACTCAATCTTCATTCTCCTTTCCTCAGTGAGGAAATAAAGAGAATGTTATAGAATCATTTTTCATCTTTTCAGTAGCAAAACAAATGTACTGTCCTTTAGTACTACTTAAATTAACTGCACATTCTCTTTTACTTTATTCCAACCTTGTTTTTGTGGGGAGGTAAGACCACAAAGACCTCTTTGTCTTGTCCCACAATGCTTCTCCATATCATACAAGTTGGCTTCAAAGTTTGTTGTCATTCAAATTACCAATTTACTATCTGTCTCTGATAAATCAACTTAATACTAACTCACTATGTACAGCTGTATTATTTGAATGATGTAATGATTATTCCATTAATTATATGCTGAGCTATAACGTATAGCTATGCATATCTTTCTATTTAAGTGAAACAAGGGGATACAGACTACTGTGTTTCCAAGAATGTAGGATCTGTGCCAAGAACAGGATTAACACCAGTGTTACACAAAAGAACCAGGTCAGAAGAGGATCTCATTGTGAAATGCAAGATGATGGATTAGCAAGATTGCTTAACAGGAAAGAGGAATAGCTCAGAGTTAATTTTTCCTTCCTAGATGGTGAAAACTATGGATGAGTCTATGCATTATAATGAGATAATAAAACATGAAGTAAACGGTAGACTGAGTCAAGAGATCCTATGGCCAAGATTTGATGGAAATGAAAGTGGGCACCACTGAGACACTAAAAGTTTGCACAGGCGGGGAACCTGGGTGGCTCAGTCAGTTGAGCCTCAACCTCTCAGGTCATGATCCCAAGGTCATGGGACCAAGACCACTGTCAGCCTCAACACTGTGAAGCCTGCTAAAAATTCTCTCTCCTCTCTCTCTCCCCACACACCCCCTCGTCCTGCTTGTGCATGTTCTAAAAATACATATAAATATAAATAAATAGATAAAAGTCTGAACACACTAAAGAAAGAGCATTTTATGTTTTTGAGCCTGACTTCACATTGAGTCATGGGGTCAGCAATGGCTGGCGTAGCCAGCATAGGCTGGCGAAAGTGTCCTTCAAGAAGCAAAAATCTCTGTAGGAGCAAAGTTAAGTTCTACTACATTGACTTTTTATTATTACACAAGTGACTGGTAATTTGCAAGATAACTAGGAAAAAGTTTTCATAAAATTTGATATGGTACTGGCATAAGGACAGACATATAGATCAATGTATTATCATTGAGAATCTAAACATAAACTCTCACATTATAGTGAACTGATTTTCCACAAGGGTGCCAGACAATTAGAATAAGAATAGTCTTTATAACAAGCGGTACTGAGACAGATGGATACCCACATGCAAAGTAATAAAATCAGACCTCTACCCCATAGCATATATAAAAAATTAAAATCTAAGAGCTAAAATGATAAAACTCTTAGAAAAAAGCTTACATGTATATGTTTGTGACTGGATTTGGCAATGATTTCTTAGACATGACACCAAAAGACAAAAGCAGATTGAGTTTACTTCATCAAAATTAAAAAATACTATGCTTCAAGTATCACCATCAAGAAAGTGAAAAGGCAAGTGACTAAATAGGAGAAAATACCTGAAAATCCCATATCTCTTAAGGGATTTGTATGTAGGATATTTAAATAACTCTTCCAATAACGAAAAGACAATCCAGTAGAAAAACGGGCAAAAGAATGGATTAGTTCTTTAAAGACGATACAGAAAGGGATAATAACGTTCAAAGGGAGATGTTCGGGTGACTGGGTGGCTCAGTTAAGCTTCTGACTTGGGTTCAGGTCACGATCTCACGGTTCTTGGGTTCGAGCCCCGCATCAGGCTCTGTGCTGACAGCTGGGAGCCTGGAGCCTGTTTCAGATTCTGTGTCTCCCTTTCTCTCTGCCTCTCCCCTGCTCACACTGTCTGTCTCAAAAATAAAGGAGACATGTTCAACAGCATTAGTTCTAAGAAAATGCAAACCAAAAACCACAAGAAGCCGTTTCATACCCACTAGAATTGCTATCATAAAAGTAACAGATAATGACAAATATTGGCAAGAATCAGGAAAATGGGTACTCTCAAAAACTGCTGATGAAAATGTAATGTTGCTGCCACTTTGGAAACAGTCTGGCAGTTCCTCAAAAGGTTAATCTAGAAAAACAGTTGTTCTAAACTTATTTGAGAGAGAGTGCACAAGTGGGGTAGAGGAACAGAGGAGAGGGAGGGAGAGAATCCCAAGCAGGCTCCAATGTAGGGCTTGATTCCACAACCCTGAGATCATGACCTGAGCTGAAATCAAGAGCCGGCCACGCAACTGGCTGAGCCACCCAGTTGCCTGCCCCTTCTCAAAAGGTTGAAAAAACAAAACAAAAACAAACAGAAAAGTTTATTTAACAGAGTTACCATGTGAACCAGCAACTGTATTTATAGGTATATACCCAAGAGAAATCAAAACATGTTCACATAAAAAGGTGTTCATCACACAAAAAATAACCTCAAAATGGATGAAAAACCTCAATGGAAGACAGGAAGCTATCAAAATCCTCGAGGAGAAAGCAGGCAAGACCCTCTTTGATCTTGCCTGCAGCTTCTTATTCAAAACGTCTCCGGAGGCAAGGGAAACAAAGGAAAAAATGTACTAGGGGGACCTCATTAAAATAAAAAGCTTGTGCACAGCGAAGGAAACAATCAAAACTAAAAGGAAACCTACAGAATGGGAGAAGGTATTTGCAAATAACATATCAGAGAAAGGGTTAGTATCCAAAATCTACAAGGAACTTCTCAAACTCAACACCCAAAACACAAGTCATCCAGTGAAGTAATGGGCAAAAGACATGAATAGACACTGCTCCAAAGACATCCAGATGGCCATACAAATCAAAACCACACTGAGATACCACCTTGCGCCTGTCAGAATGGCTCACATTAACAACTCAGGCAACAACACATGTTGGCGAGGATGCAGAGAAGAGGATCTTTTTCCATTGCTGGTGGCAAGGCAAGCTGGTGCCGCCATTCTGGAAAACATGGAGTTTCCTCAAAAAACTAAAAATAGACCTAACCTACGACCCAGCAATTGCACTACTAGGCATTTATGCAAGGGATACAGGTGTGCTGTTTCGAAGGGACACATGCACCGCCAGGTTTAGAGCAGCACTCTCAACAATAGCCACAGTATGCAAAGAGCCGAAATGTCCACCGATGGATGAATGGATAAAGAAGATGTGGTATGGGGCGCCTGGGTGGCTCAGTCGGTTAAGCGGCTGACTTTGGCTCACGTCATTTGATCTCCCAGTCCGTGAGTTCGAGCCCCGCGTCAATTTGTGTGCTGACAGCTCAGAGCCTGGAGCCTGTTTCAGATTCTGTGTCTCCCTCTCTCTGACCCTCCGCTGTTCACACTCTGTCTCTTCTTGTCTCAGAAATGGGTAAAACGTTAAAAAAAAATTAAAAAAAAGGATGGGGTATATATAGTCCATGGATTATTACTCAGCAATCAAAAAGAATGAAATCCTTCCATTTGCAACTACGTGGATGGAACTGGAGTGTATTATGCTAAGTGAAATTAGTCGAAAGACAAAAATTATATGAATTCCCTCGTATGAGGACTTTAAGAGACAAAACAGATGAACAAAAGGGAAGGGGAACAAAAATAATATAAAAACAGGGAGGAAGACAAACACAGGAGACTCAGAGAACAAACTGAGGGTTGCTGGAGGGGTTGTGGGGGGGGTGTGCTAAATGGGTAAGGGGCATTAAGGAATCTATTCCTGAAATCATGGCTTCACTAAATGCTAATTTGGATACAAATTTGAAAAAAATAAAAACTAAATATACAACAAGAATAATGCGCGCCCACCACAAAAAAATTTCTCAACCAAGGAAGCCTCTGGTTTTGGAATTCAGGAGATAAGGACCTTCTAGAGAAGTCAGAGCTATGGACTGAGTTGGCTGAAAGCTATCTAAGTTTTTTTTTCACAAGGAAGACCTTAAAGTGGCAGAAAATTTCATGCCATAACCCTAATTCCTTTCTGTAGGGATCTACAGAAAATCCCTCGTTATTCTTTAAGCTTCATCAGTTTTGGATAATCTTACAAATTTTAGTTTTTGAGACCTTAATGATTTCTTTAGGACATAGTAGCAGGACAACGCCTAGCACTCTCCTTCATAGAAGACTGATCAACAGATTGTCATGTTACTCGCATGAAAATTCCCTAATACAATGTGACTTATTAGACCTCTAGAAAAGAAAATAATTTTCAATGTCTCTTCGGCCACAAAAAGGACAAGTCAACAGAATGTTCTAGTTCCCCTGACGGGTATAGCTCTAATGAAAATTGCATGTATATTATATAGCTTGTGTGACTGACAGAAAAGAGTTGGTCAGTGTATCTACCTCATTGCTCTCACTTAGGATTTACAGAGTGATTCTTACAAAGGAGGGTGAGAGTGGGATGACATTAACTGTTCCGCTTGGAAAACAGTTGGGGTTTCACTACATACCAATAAATTAGAATCCTGAATGGCACATTAGTCTTTCCTGAGATTGTTTTGTGAAATTTCTGAAAGGCTGATTAACTCAAGTGAGTGAAAACTCTGAACTTGCAATGGTAGGAGCACTATGTTACTAGGTAAGGCCCTTAGTGAGCACACATTTCTAAATTTTTATTGGCATTTCTTTTCCTTTCCAAATACAAAAAGTCCATTCCTTTGAGAAGGACATTTGCATAACGACCTGCTAAGTAATTCTTGATGAAGACAATAAATTGCAAACGTGTAATTGTGAATTACAACTAATCATTATTGACATAACCC
Source organism: Panthera tigris (assembly GCF_018350195.1). Taxonomy (NCBI): domain Eukaryota; kingdom Metazoa; phylum Chordata; class Mammalia; order Carnivora; family Felidae; genus Panthera; species Panthera tigris. Next base: position 492,180 of record NC_056676.1, on the reverse strand, counting down.
TTTCTCAAACTCTCACTGAAGTGTTGAGACTACAAGAGAAAGTCAAAATTCAAGATGAAATGATCACTCAAAGTGTGCAGAGGTTTGAAACACGTTGAAAAATATTAGCAGGGACTCACACATCTGTATGCCAACGTTCACAGCAGAATTATATACAGTAGCCAAAAGGAGGACTAAACCAAATGCTCATTGAAGTATATATAAAATGTTGCTTTTATTGGATTCTCACAATATTTTTATTTAAATCTCACTACAAACAATGCTTTATGAATTCAATCAGCTTCATCTCTATAGAAAAATTACATCACTAGTAGCAAGGAGGAACAATATCAACCAAATATTTTTGTCAGTGAGATTTTCCATATGATTAGTGAAATAAGGATTCCTTTTCAGTAAGACAGGCATTAAGAGATCGACTTACCAATTTTGCCTTTAGCATATTGCTCTGAAGATCTTGAATTTGGGCCGCTTGATGTTTGATGGTTTCTTCTTGCCTGGCATTTTTAACCTTTAGCCTAAAATGCAGATCTTAAGATAATTATTCTCACACATAATTTTAAAACAGTATCGTGTAATTTCTGAACAAATGAAGGTATTTCAGAAATTCTTAAAATTGTATCAAGAGGAAGTTTTGGGAATTGTGCCAATTTTCGCGTGTTTTGTGGTAATGGTGCAGAATTGAGAGATAAGATGCCAAATTTTTGCATTTCAAAATAGGTCAAATCTGGAATTTGTATCCAGCTTAACAATGATATACTGGCATAAGTAATACATTCCTCTTAGTACACTGCTTATCTGCTTTAAAAATAAGCTATTTTCTGTTAGGTTTAAATTATACTTTAGCATATGATCTTTCATCTTAGCGTATCTTATGGCCTCGGCATGTCATTCCTGTGCTTCTTGCAACTAAAATAAAGAAAAATAATTTTAAATACTGATCTTGTAGAACACCATCACCTATTTCTGTAACTAAAATTTTTTTTTAACTTTAGAGACAGAGAGGGAGAGGGCACAAACAAGTGGGAAGGGAGTCAGAGGGAGAGACAGAGAAAATGGTAAGCAGGCTGCAAGCTCAGGATGAAGCCTATGTGGGGCTCGGTCTCATGACTGGTCTCATGATGTCGGGTTTGGTATCATGACCTGAGTGGAAATTAAGAGTCAGGACGCTCAACCAACTAAGCCGTCCAAGTGCCGCTGTAACTAAAATCTTATTGGCCCCAGCCACACCCTCCTCTACATGCTGATCGATGGCTAGTATGAGGTCATAACAAGAGTTGAGCTTCTACAACAGAAACTATGACCTGAGATGAAAACATCTCAATACGGTTACAGAATAGTTTACAAATCTTACTTTCCTACAAAACATAACGTTGTTAATGTTTTTAAATTACATATGATCAGATAGACATATATCTACTGGTCAAATGGAGGAAATATAGGAATTTACCTTATGGTAAACATTTCAGTTTTCATATTCCAAGCACCATATCAACTATGATTTTAAATATTCACGTAGGTGAATGACATTGCTATTCTCGTGATTATGAAACTGAACATGCTGTTTTCAGTGACTACAAAATATTTCATGGAAGAGTTTGACAAGCAGTATCTTAGTAGGAGCCAGAAAGCCTGGGTCTGAATTCCCAATTCTGCTGGTTATGAGCTGTATGACCTTGAGCACACTACCTAAAATTCGGTGTCTCAGTCTCTGCATCTGTAAAATGAAGGTAATAACAGTACCACTGGGGTACCTGAGTGGCTCAGTCGGGTCAGCGTCTGGCTCTTGATTTCGGCTCAGGACATGATCTCAGAGTCATGTGATTGAGCCCCACATAGAGCTCTGTGTGGATAGCGAGGAGCCTGCTTGGCAATCTCTCTCTCTCTCTCTCTCTCTCTCTCTCTCTCTCTTTCTCTAAAAATAAAGAACCTTATAAAATTGATCTCATAAATAATAATAGGATCTACCTCACTGGGATCTTGGGAATTTAAAATTAGGAAATAATACATGAACTACTTAGAAGGGTACATACACAATGTCAGTTCTAAGTGTATGCATTTAGCATGCTTACTGTGGCTGTATTTTGCGTTCCAATACAATGAAATAGTTTAGGCAGGTGGCATGCCAATACAAGTGGTCCTCTATACAAATTATACTGACGTCATTCTTCATACCACCGCAAGTGGCAGCAAATGGGGAGCATGAGGCCCAGAATCTCTCCTCAGTACTTCACACATCTTTCGCCAACGCTACCAAAAAACAGTATTTTTTTTCCCACTTATAATACTTTTAACTAACTCCCTCTCTATACTACACAGTGGACAATACTCACGGACTACAGTACAAATAGCACTTCCTAGATTGAGTAATGGATGCTTTACGTGACCAGTAGAGGCAAGGGAAAGTCACTGACATGGAAATAATGGAGTCTTGCTAAAACAAAGTGCCTCAATCATTTCATGTCCATACTGTTTATGTTAGGCTGCTTTAGCAGGTACTCTGATGAAGGGATTAAGGCTTTGTGGTAACAGCCTATCAGAAAAGCTGTCTTCAGAGCTTTGCAGTTGGTAAAGTACTATAAATCTGTAAATCCCAGCACTGGCTGCATAAGAAAGAAAGATTTCAATTTCTCCTTTCCTATTAACCATTTGCTTAATTTTTGAGGCTTTGTACATCTATCACGCTGCTTCTCCCCTTGCAGTGGACTCGAACATTCTTTAATGTATCGTCTCATTCACAGATTCTTCTTCACCTATTTCCTTCTTTTACACTAAAATCTAACTTTTACTCCTACCATTCCACTATTATATTTTGAGGGTCATCAAGTACCTCTTTTTTATTTTTTTTTAATTTTTTAAGGTCTTTATCCTGCTTTGCTTCTCAGCAGCAGCTGAGAAAAATGACCATGCCCTCCCTCTGCTCTTCTGACCCCACCTTGTTTCTAAAGGATGGCAACCCCTGATATTAAGTCCTTGAGCCTTGCTATCTGTGTTTTGAATTGCTCTAGAGGCTTCAAAACCAGATTCCCTAATTCACATTTCCAGCATTGACCCCTTTACCTAGGCCCTGTGTACTTTTCGTTCTTGCGTCTAGGTGCTCGTAGACAACATCCTCAACCACACACTCAAAAATCATTATTTGACATGGATTACCTTTGTAGACAGCTATTCGTGTACATTTTATTTAGACTCTTTCAGTGTTATTTTGAGTGTGTTTTTCTTATTGAGTCTTGGGGGACACCCTTGCCCTTAGAGTGCTGACCAGCATAGTTTGTCTCGCTTTTCTTTATAACACGACATTTATCTCAAGGGCTGGATGATCACTGGTTTGCCTTTGTTTCCTTTTGAGTAATTTCTTAGTACATAGAGATTTGAATTTACGGAAGTCTTCTGAAGTTCTTTTCGGACGCCTACTGGACTATACTGTTAGGAAGGTTAAGTTGGCTAGAGCTACCTCTTCTTCCCAATCCAGAATCTTCACCTCAAAATTGTGTGCATCAAATATTTTCACCCAGGTAGCCCCTTGTTTGGGGATTCAGGAGATAAGAACCTTCTAGAGAAGTCAGAGCTATGGACTGAGTTGGCTGAAAGCTAAATTTTTGTTTCACAAGAAAGACCTTAAAGTGGCAGAAAATTTCATGCCATAACCCTAATTCCTTTCTATAGTGATCTACAGAAAATCCCTCATTATTCTTTAATAAGCTTCATCAGTTTTGGATAATCTTACAAATTTTAGTTTTTGAGACCTTAATTATTTCTTTAGGGCATAGTAGCAGGACAACGCTTAGCACTCTCCTTCATAGAAGAATGATCAACAGATTGGTCATGTTACATGAAAATTGGCTCATTTATAAGACGTCTAGAAAAGAAAATAATTTTCAATGTCTCTTCGGCTACAAAAAGGACAAGTCAACAGAATGTTCTAGTTCCCCTGACAGGTATAGCTCTAATGAAACTTGCATATATATTATATAGCTTGTGTGACTGACAGAAAAGAGTTGGTCAGTGTATCTACCTCATTGCTCCCACTTAGGATTTACAATGTGAATCCTAAAAAGGAAAGTGAGAGTGGGATGACATTAACTGTTCCGCTTGGAAAACAGTTGGGGTTTCACTATATATCAATAAATTAGAATCCTGAATGGCACATTAGTCTTTTCTGATATTGAATTGTGAAATCTCTGAAAGGCTAATTAACTCAAGTGAATAGAAAAAAATGAGTTTCTGAACTTGCAATGGTAGGAGCACTATGTTACTAGGTAAGGCCCTGAGGGAGCAGATATTTCTTTTTCTTAATCTGATGAAGAGATTAAGGCTTTGTGGTACAGCATATCAGAAAAGCTGTCCCCAGATATTTGCAGTTGGTAAAGTGCTATAAATCTGTAAATCCCTTTCCTGGCTGTGTATGGAAGAAAGAAAATTTAGCGTGCTTTATCATAGTGAGAGGGAAACAAAAAATAAACATTTGATTGAATATTTCTCCTCTATTTAATAAAGTACTTTCATTAATAGTTTTACTTATATAAGTTTTTTGTGTTTGTAGAGATATACCCACAATTTTTAACCTTTATTTTTTGATACAGAGTATGAGTCTGAGTGGAGCAGAACGTGAAGGACACAACGGATCCAACGCAGGTTCTGCTGACAGCAGAAATCCCACTGCAGGGTTCCATCTCAAGAACGTGGAGATCATGACCTGAGCCAAAGGCAGACTCTGATTCGACTGGAGCCCGTCACCCCTCAATTTAGTATTTCATTTCTTAACATATATTTAGAAAAAAAATCTTTGTTATACCAAAGTTTCCAAGAAGAATTTATTGATACAGTATAAAGCACTTAATTTTATCGGAAAAACTGTTAAGTTAAAATATTTTCAATTTATGCAAGGATAAGTACCACATGTATCAATTATTATTATCCCTTAAATTTATACTTAGGAAGACGAAATTACCTGTCACTAAAAAAATAAAAACAATGTCAAATAAAGGACTGAATTGTTCTGCACAGGTTAGATGACAAGTGTCAAGAGAGTTAAAGCTAATGGGAGTTAAAAGAGTCAGAGAAAGTTCATTGGAAAGGAGACTGTGAGCCAAGTCCGAATAACATAGGTTTACTCACGAGGAACAGAAACTAAAAAGACAGTAAGGACAGCATGAGTAACGGCTGAGAGATGGTGAAATCAACACAATTAACTCAGAGGATAAATCTGACGGCAGATACATTGAAAACGGTTGTCCACACAAGAACTACGCAGCAGTATTAATAGGCAAGAAGTGGACACAACCCAAAGGTCCATCAACTGATGAATGAACAAGGGCCTTAGCCCAAAATGGAGTACTGTTTGACAATAAAAAGAAATGAAGCACTGATATAAGCTGTAAACACAGATGAACCCAGAAAACATTAAGTGAAGCTAGCTACTCCCAAGGGACCACACGTTGTGTGACTCCATTTATATGAAATATTCACAAGAGGCAACTCCACTGAGAGACCAAGTAGTAGACTGGTGGTTGCCTGAGGCTTGGGGCAACGGGTAATTGTTTCCTTTCAGGGCGAGGAAAATATTCTACTCGATGGCAGTGATGGTTGCATGAGTGTACACAGAGACAGTGAACTGTGCGTGGCAAATGGGTGATTTTTATGGTATATTTTACTTCAAAAGTGCTCAATGGCAGGACACAGTGTTCTTAATTCTCACTTTTGGTCCTCCATACTCTACATGATCTGAATATTTCCGTGCTTTGACAATATGTCTAAAAGAAAATGAAGGAAAGGCCTAAGTTCAAGTGGTTTGTGAAGTGATCTTTCTGTACAAGTCATCCTGAAATCAATACATATTCTTCCCAAAAGTGAAGATGAGAACTAAGACAGTTATCTGAAACATTCCATTAAACATTATCTTCTGATTTGATCTAGCTCGCCTCATCATGGTAATAGAGATATCGTTAAAAAACATTGTTTAGTAGGGGACAAAAGTCTCTTGTGGCACCTTAGCCGCTACGTGAGTTAACCATCCAATTGTTCTTTCAGCTCAGGTCATGATCTCACGGTTCATGAGACTGAGCCTCACATTAGCTCTACACTGACAGCATGGAGCCTGCTTGGCAATCTCTCTCTCTCCTCTCTCTGCCCCTCCCCTGTTAACATGCACGCACACACTCTCTCTCTCAAAATAAATTAAAAAACTGAAAAAATTTTAAATTAAAGAATGAAAGAAGTCTCTCAATTTCTGTGAGGAAGGATAAAAAAGCCTCAACTTTCTTAAGAGTATAATAAGAAAAAAATGTATAACACAAATAGTAGAAGGGAAGGCAGATTTTACAAAATAAATGCATTGTAAAGATACTAAAATCATAATAAATTAATTATAATGAAAATACCAAAGAAAGCAGTCCATGAACATTATTATCCTAAAACACTTTATATTATTTAACCACCTATAAGTTAGCTGTTTACAGGTTACATTTGTTACCTGATTTCTGATTTGACCGAATTTATTCTTGAGATCCCGTGTTTCATCTTCCAGAAGAAGATGTGACATAACCTCTGGGGAAGCCCCCGACATATACTGTGTTTTCAGAGTATCAGCCAGTTCTTATTGAAGTTGTCTCACACCTACCTAATAAGACATTTTTTTACTGATTTTCTAAATCCTCTTATTAAATTATGTTAATAATAGACAACTCTCACATACATACATTGAGAAATATCAACACATACATCATTTCACCGTCTTTTTGTAAAACACACAATCCTGTTCACTGAATTCAGTTAAAGACACAAAAGTTGTTATCTGATTCTGATAACACTTTTATCTGATTTTATGGTGTCTGTCTCCAGTCTTAACATGACAATTTCATCCTGCAGCATGTGGTTTTTATGCAACAGATCTTGGGTTTTCTCATGACTATCAGAATGCTAAGTAAAACAAAGCACATTTTCAGATAGCACTCAAAATGGCATTATCATGATTTTCTTTGAAATGAAGGTATAATCTATGTTTAAACAATGAAAAGGTTCCCGGGTGTGCCAGGGTGTTTCAGTTGGTTGTGACTGACTCTTGATTTTGGCTCAGGGAATGATCTCACATTCTGTGGGTTCAAGCCCTGCATCAGGCTCTGTGCTGACAGTCAGGAGCCTGCTCAGAATTCTCGCTCTCTCTCTCCCTGCTCCTCCCCTGCTTGTATTCTCTGCCTCTCTCTAATGAATAAAGAAACATAAAAAGAAAGGAAGGAAGGAAGATTACAGTAAGTGAATATCCAAGTGGAAAAAAATAACTTTGGCTCCAAATCCCAAATTTTATACAAGCATAAGTTCCCAAAATTTCAGAACTTTAACTGAAGATAAAGAAGGCATGAAAGTAAAAAAGAATTTGTGAGAAAAGTTTTCAGAATCTTAGAATTGGAAAAGCCTTTCTCTGATTTACAAACCAGAAGGCCTAAAATAAAAGATTAATACATCAGCCTACACTTAAATATTGAGTTTATGGTAGATATCGAACACAGGTACCCCACAGTAAAATCCTTAGCTCTGCATATACTAGGACAGATTAAATTTCCTAAAATTCTTCTTTCCTGAGAATATTCCAGAGATATCTACTTTGCTACCATTTCTGTAGTCAGTTATAAGAATTATATCTATTGATAACTGAAAAATCTAGGCACTGTAGTATAATACAAACCCTTCTACATACATCAATGAACTCATTTGGTTATAACAATTCTAGAATGGAGAGATTAAAAGAGTGAGCTGCAGGACTCTCCCCAGGTCTTCTCACTCCACAACTAGTGTTCTTGCACCAACCACTGCCACTTCTCTAGTGTAAATACACAAGTACGAAAGAAGTCTTGTATTTCAAACTACTCATAGGAAATAAGGTGAAATTTATACATCTCTTAGAAAATCATGAGAGGATTTACTGCTGCAATAACTTGTATTTCCTCTTCATGTTGAAAACAGTAATAAATATAAAAGTGGGGAAATACACTCAACCATTTTATTAGGAATACAATACCTATCAATATATTATCATTAAGTATATGCCACAGCATAACATTGTTATCAAAAGTTCCTTGTAATGAAATAGGATGCTACTTGAAGCAAAACTGTTATATTTCTCAAAAGTTGGAGACTTGATGCCGAAAATATGACCAGTGAACTGGCTACACTCGTCCTCCTGTCCATTAGCAGAAGTGCTCAACTAACCTAGTAATGTATCAAGGCAGTGAAGTAACTGTTCAAAATCAAAACACATATTGCCAGTAGAAATAGTTTTGAGATTAGGGAAAGCTCATCAATGCCTAAAGAAAGTAATAAAAGCCTCTCCTTTGGATGAGGACATTATGAATGTCACTAGTTGTTGCACACAAATGCATTTAATCAAGAATATTATTTTATCCAGTGAAGCAAAAATGCCACCATCCCCCATGCCCTTCTGCAAAATATATGTGCTTTTAAAATCCTTTATACTTTCCATGATGAACAGAGTTCAGTTTCATATATACATATATATATTTATACACACACGGAGAAAAAAAGTAATAGTAACTAAAAAATAGAATGTATACAAATACATACACACATGTACTTCAAAATAACTAAAGAAGATACCTTAGAATTAGTTTTCTTATGAGCCATTTCTTGCTCCTTTTGCTTGTAAAGGTAATTGTTTAGACTTCCATCTTGTAAGACTCTGGCCTTCTGACCTGGAGAAGGTTGTCACTGAGTGTCACTGCACTCTTCTACAACCTGGAGACACATTTCATTATGATTCTGGTCTCATACCGGTAAAAAAAAGGTCAAAAACTGAAGAGGAGAACTTTAAAAAAATGCTCAAAAGAACAAGATCCCTTGTTTTAATTTATTTTAAACCTAAATAATATATATTGAGTGAAATGTATACTATAAAATATATATGTATTGCACTATGTAATAATGATGGAAATACAGTTTTTATCAAAAACTGATTTACCTGATATTTTGTGGCCTTCAATTCCATGTTTAGCGTTCTAAGAGCGAGTTCAACTTGTTTTGTTTCAACTTCTTTCTTATAATCGTCTTCGTTTCTTCTTAACTTTTCCCTAATGTTTTCATATAACATATCAGCATTTCTTTTTTCTTCTTTTTCTTGTTTTAAGGTACATCTGCAATTACATGTGCTTCTTTTATTTTTTTAATTCATTTTTTAACATTTATTTATTTTTGATACAGAGAGAGAAAGAGAGCATGAACGGGGGAGGCAAAGAGTGAGAGGGAGAAACAGAATCGGAAGCAAGCTCCAGGCTCTGAGCCATCCGCCCAGAGCCCGACGTGGGACTCGAACTCACGGACCCCGAGATCGTGACCTGAGCTGAAGTCGGACGCTCGACCTACTGAGCAACCCAGGCGCCCCTACATGTGCTTCTTTTAAAATTTGTTTTGTTAGACATAAAAATTTCATTTTATGATCTGGTTCCACATAAGTTAGCTTATTATCCAAATGAAAAATTTCTATGTTCTCCAATTGTTTTCCTTGTAGGGCTCACGTTTTTAATTTGTCACTTCAATCTCTTCCAAACCATATATACAGTTGAAAAAAACCCAGGAGAAAGCATTATGCAACTTAGTTTTAGTCAGTAATAACTCTGGTAGATGTTGTAGGAGAGGAAGTTTCAAAATTATTCAGGAAAGTTAGAGTTGAAAATTACCCCCTTTCCCACAGGTATAATTATTCCTCCATAGGACAGATAATTCAGTTTCTCATTAAAAAGAGAATTTGCTGTCTATAAGCAAGTTTATCAATTCACTGGAAATAAAATTTCCACTTGAAGAAACCTTACAGGTACCTCCAAAAATGATGTGCAGTGTAAGAGAGCATCTGTGGATGTTGTTTACACAACATACACATGCAGATTACTGTCATCCAAGACTACGCTGACGAGTCTAATATCTGTTGCCTATATTTTTGTTTCTTCTTCCACAACACTTGCAACTTACCTTGTTGAGGGTGATTACCTACTTTACGAATCACTTAAACATCCCTTTTAGAACACAGGATACGTATTAAGTAAACAATAAAGAGTAATATGACCTTTTGAATTAATTTACACTTTTGAATTAATTTTATCTACCTATGACAGAGATGTTGAAAAAACATCAGTAATCACTTTCCGTATTACTTTTTTTTAATGTTTATTCATTTTTGAGAGAGAAAGGGAGAGTTCATGCAAACAAAGGAGGGGCAGAGAGAGAGAGGGAAGCAGAAAATCCGAAGTGGGCTCTGCACTGACAACACACAGCTCGATGTGGGGCTCGAACTCACGCACCCTGAGATCATGACCTGAGCCAAAGTCGGATGCTTGACTGACTAAGCCACCCAGGCGCCCCCATTTTACTTTGTTTAAATTTTTTTAGAGAGAGATGGTGCAAGTGAGCGAGGTCAGAGAGAAAGAGAGACAGAATCCCACGACGCGCAGAGAGGGAGAGAGGAGCTCACCCGACGCGGGGCTCGTGCTCACCCAAAGCAAGGCTCAAACTCACGAGATCATCACCTGAGCTGAAGCCAGATGCTTAACCAACTGAGCCACCCAGGCAGCCCCACTTTACCTTTTAACCCCTGCATGTTAAGAAGCAAACGGAATAAATTGGGGGAATTTTACTGTCTTGAGAAAAATGACCATTTTATAATCTGTTGGTAGATACACAAAGTAATATAAACTTTCCTGAGAACAATTTAAAAAATATGGATCAATGACTTTTTAAAAAATTTTTATACTTTAACCAGATTATATTATATTGAAGAATTGATTCCAAGTAAGTAACCAGACATGTAGAAACAGATTTATATAAAAGACATTCCTGCCAGGATTAAATAATACTGAAAGATGAAAAACAAGCAGAATTCAATCTCTTAAATAATGTTTCTTGGACTATGGTGGACTTTTATATGGCCATTAAAATTTTGATTTGGAATACACATTAAATTATTATAAGTATTCACTGTTAAGAACTTGCTGTGTTATTTCCAAGATCGCGCACCTCACGACACTAAACAAGAATACTTTCCAGGAAAATCCCATAAGGTAAGTCAGCAATTACAAAACTGCCCCTACACATCTGTAGTATAAAAGAAACAGTTGAAACATTTCCTTAAAGCCAAGATGCTATACCTAAAACTGCAGAATTCACGTTCCCATTCCACTTTTTGATGCTCTAGTGATATCATGTCTTTGGCTTCTCGTAGCTCGTTTTGTAGTGCGCTATCCATTTTGTCCATTTTTGTCATTTTTCCCATAAGTTTACAGTGATTTTTGTTAAGTTTCCTTAATTTCTCATAGGAAACACGAATATCTTGGATTTTCAAGAAGCCAGCATAATCTGCATCAGAGAAGAAACAGAAATAAAATACATGAGTACTTTTTGCATACACAGGCCTGTGCAACTTCATTTCACTCATTCATACATTGAATATATACCTTCAATGGAAGATGTTATACTCAGCTCTACAGATACAATAGACCCTCGGCTCTCGATTAGCTTAAAGTCTAGTGAAGGAGAAAGACAACTCAAATGGTAATTCTAAATTCAGATAGTTCCTATTAGAAGACAGAGTTCTGTGATCGTAACTTGATCTAGATTGGGCCCAAGGAAGATAGATATCCCTGAAGAAAAGATAACTACACTGAGGAATGAAGGATGAGCAGGAGGCAATTAAGCAAAGGAGGAAGACAAGCACTCTTGACAGTCTAAAGCATGTGCTGAAGTTCCACTGTAATCTGCTTCTTGACAAGATGGGGTAACACGTACTGATTGATCTTCCTGAAACAAGCAAAAACAGAACAGAAAAAATACAATTTTAACATGATTTTCAAGACGCAGAACTTCAGGCAATGAAAGACAATGATCCCTGAAAACAAAACACGTTAGCTTAACACGTATGCCCAAACTCACTGCCTTGAGAGAGTTTTCAGGCTACGACACAGGAGACATAAATTATTTAAGTAGATTTCACCATACTCCTGTGTCGTGGCAAAACTGAGAGTGTGGTGAAGTCAAGACAGATAGAGACGACAGGTCAGCATCCAGGAGAGGAGAAAGCAGGACACAGAAAGAACCCTGGGCATCTGCACAGGGTCCCCTTTGGCTATTCAGCAGAGTAACAACCAGTGCATACATGGAAGGAAGTCATCAAGGGAAAAAAAATCTGAAAAGAGTAGAGGAAACACTGCCTGGTGCTCCCACAGCACGAGGGACAGTATCTATTCACATTAGCTAAGATAGAAAAACTCAAAATTTGCCTTAGTCTGATCACCACTCTGGATTCAGCCAATAATTCGTAAGAGCAAGACTAAAGGATCCAACTGTTTGTAAGTAACTTAACTATATCTCCAAACAAAGCATGAAAAGATAACTAGAGGCATAGAAGCTATTGTTTTAAAAACCAAATAGCACTTACAGAGATGTAAATTATGTTAGCCATGAACAATACGATGCGTAGGAATAAACACATATTAGACATCACAAAACAAAAGTTTAACAAAACTGAAGTTTAACATTGGAAACCTGGGAGAAAACTTTAACTGGGAAATATACAATTGCCCAAAGAGGTAGGGGAAAGGGACAGGAAAAAAAAAATGGCCCAAATCTTCCTAAACTTCATGAAAACTATATTCCCACTGATCCAGGAAGGATATGTTTAGGAAAGAGAATTGGAAGTCAACTCTTGTAATTTGCCTAAACTATATACGATGTGGTATATCATTACTGGAAGGGAGACTGTGATTCTGAAGCCATAGACTACAAACCCTAAACCAACCATTAAAGCAGCAAAACTGAAAAGTTCTAGCTAGGAAGCCTAAATAAATAAGTGAATAAATGAATACATGAATAAATGAATACATGAGTAAATAAATACATGGATAAAACTGAATCATAAAAATTACTTGATTAAAAGAAAGCGGAAAAAGAAGAGAACGGGAACAAGGAGCAGATAGGGCAAATGCAAATCAAACAGCATGATGACAGATTACAATCAACGGTCTCAAAAATCACAGTAAATGAAAACGGTCTAAAAGCCTCAACTAAAATGCAGACTGTCAGAATGGATAAAAAAGTAAGACTCAACTATATGCCACCTATACAAAATGCACTTTAAATGTCAAGACAGAAATTTATTCAAAAGACAGAAATATGATATACCACACTAACACTTGACCAAAGAAGGCTGAGCTAGAGTGGCTATATGAATACCAGACAAAACAGTTTCAAGCAAAAATTATTACCAGCAATAAACAACAGGTCATTGTATAATCATAAAAGAGTCAATTAAGAGCAATCTTAAATGTTCATGTATCTGTTAATAGCTTCAGAGTAAACGAAGCAAAAATTGATAGAACTGAAAAGAGAAATAGCAAATTCACAATTATAGTCTGATATTTCAACACGCTCAACATCAAGGGCATAGTAGAATTGGCTGCCACTATTCTCAAGGATCTATGGAACACTTACCAAAAGAGTAGGTCTTGGGTCAAAAATAAATCTTAATAAAAGGAAGAAGTCAAGAGGCCTGAAGTCATAATAGTGTGTTCCCTGACCACAAAGCAATCAAATCAGAAATCAAGTACAAAATTATCTCTGGAAAATACTCTATTTGTGAACTACAGAACACATCGAAATATCCCCTAGGTCAAAGAAGTAATAAAAAAAAATTAGAAAGGATTCTGAACAGAATGAAAATGAAAACATAGAATTTGTAGAGTCCTGCTTTAGTAGCACTCACATGAAGACTGATAGCACTGAATGTATACATTAAAAAAGAAGAGGGAAGTGCAGTGATTCTTGCTGCCTTTGTTTCTCCTCCCCCAGCTTCTCGAGCGCCCCGCCATGCCCCGACCAACCCTGGCAGTGACTGGAGAGCAGGTTCTTTGTTCACAGCGCACAGCAGGCACTTGGACGGGTGGGGGCGTGGTCTGCCCCCTGCCGGGAATTGAAGATGGGGGAGTAGCTGTAGATAGCTGTAGGAGGCCTAGACTGAGGTGGGCCTGGGCTGGGCCCCGGGCTCTGCTGGAGCCCGAGGCGGCGGCGGTGACAGAGTCATGGGCCCTTCTGGAAGGGAGAGCCCAATGCCTGTGCACCTGTCTCCCCTCCCTTCCTCTCCTCCCCTGCCAAGAGTTGTGTGTTCTAGCTCCCCATCTTTTTCTCACTACCTACATCATCACCCTTCTTCCGACTTCGCTTCCCAGCTTCTTGCGACCGTTTCTCTCACTTAAGCCGCAGTTATTCAGGCTCTTTTCACCCTAGTCCTGCCGGAGACTTCATATGCCAGCAGTCTCTTTCATGGGATGTCCCCATCCTTCCCCTCTCCCCACATCCTATTCTGGGCTGATGGCAGCCAGAAATCCTTCCTATTGTGTTTACCGGCAGTTTCCACCTGGCCCTGAAGCTTGGCGCAGATCAAGTGCACCACACCCACGCTGAGAAGGACTCCAGGAGAACCACTTGTCCCATGGTGGTATTGGACAGTATGTTCTCGATTTTCCTCTGGTTGTTTATTTTACTCTGAATATTTGTTACTCTCCACCACTATAATTTACAAATGTATGTTTTGGTTGCATGACAAGGAGTTAGAAATGAGCCAGAGACCATTCGCTGGTAAGGAGATTTAGACATTTAGTATTAAAGGAAGAAAGGACAAAGAGAATGTTAAGAAGTTTAGAGTCTTCAAAGTATTTTGATATCTTTTGTGATCTGAGGAAGTGGAGATTACTGAACCTACACAGATTGACATTTTTGGAGAAAATTTCATGATGCTTGATTCCGCTCTTGGAGTAACGTGAACACAAGTTCTCAAACCTGCATAATCTCTCAGCTGGAACCAGCTGTATACCTGAATGTTCACTTCCATCAGAACTTGTATAAGAGAAAGGACGGGAGTCTGTTTCAACAAAAATGACTACGTCCAGGACCTGAAAAGGGTAATTCTGTTTCCTAATAGTGTATATGGTCGTTTTAGTGTGCACAGATCAGAATTTTTACAGTTTACTTGGAGTATCAAACACTGCAAGCAGTAGAGAACTTCATATGCTCTATTTTCTGTGGGAAAAGTATGACAATTACAGAACAAAGGGACTTGCAGATGATCCAGAAGGTGGCCCGTATGAAACCTGGGATTATGAATAACCCTGGGCGCCTGGGTGGCTCAGTCAGTTGAGCGTCCAACTTCCGCTGGCTTGGGTCATGATCTCACAGGTTGTGGGTTGGAGCCCGGCGTCGGGCTCTGTGCTGAAGGCTTGGAGCCAGGGGGTTGTTTTGGATTCTGTGTCTCCCTCTCTGCCCCTAACCCACTTGCATTCCGTCTCTTTCTCTCTCAATAGTAAATAAATACTAAGTAAATAAATAAATAACCAACGAACCTACCAACCAAAGGATAGTCCTAAGGTACAGAGTGATTTTCAGAAATAGAGCATATGAAGTACTGAATGCCTCAGTCAGTTAGCACCTGACTCTTGATTTTGGGTTGGGTCATGATCGTTCATGGGTTCAAGCCCCCCTTCTCGTTCTGCAAAGTACAGGGTCTGTTTGGGATTTTCTCTCTCACTTTTTGTCTCTCTGCCCCTCCCCACGTGTGCTTTCTCTGTCTCTCTCTCCAATTAATAAATGAATAAAATTTGAAAAAAAGTCAGAAAATTCAGATCAATACAGTTCAAGTATGAAAAGCCCATTGTTTTTTTTTTTTTAATTTTTTTTTTCAACGTTTTTTATTTATTGTTGGGACAGAGAGAGACAGAGCATGAACGGGGGAGGGGCAGAGAGAGAGGGAGACACAGAATCGGAAACAGGCTCCGAGCCATCAGCCCAGAGCCTGACGCGGGGCTCGAACTCACGGACCGCGAGATCGTGACCTGGCTGAAGTCGGACGCTTAACCGACTGCGCCACCCAGGCGCCCCTGAAAAGCCCATTGTAACACTCTATGAAACATATTAAACTGATAATAATGCAAACCTACACAGAACTGTGAAACTGTGAAAAGGAAAGTAAAGGAGGTGGGAAGAGAAAAGATGGCAGTGGAGCGGGATCAGAATTTCCCTTGTCCCTCAAACACAGCAGTATTGAGGTCACAACATTTGGAATACCAGAAATACAGGCCGCAGAGGGACAGAAATATCTTCACAGGTGCAAAGAGACAGCTTGGCGGGACGGAAGGGTGTGTATGCGAATTGGGAGAAATAAAATGGTCTGCACATAGAGTGGGGGAAGCATTTTGGTGGAGAAATGAGAGAGAGAGAGGCTGTGGGAAGTTTATTTGGATAAGAGAAAACCTGTCCGGACCACAGACCAAAGAGAGGTCCAGAGAGCCAGTTTCTACTTTGCAAAACAGCCTTGGAAGCTAAAAAACAGAATTTTCAAGGTTGCCAGACTTTCTCTAGAAAAGAGCTGCCACCTCCCATGACTGGTGGGGAGGGAGCCGCCCCTAGGCTTGGTAGCAATCTCAGAGCTACCCTGGGAGAGAACACCTTGAGTATGGTGGAAAGGGGAAGTATTGCCCTGCCCAAGGGAAAAGACCCTGCAGGCACGAGCCAGAAGCCCTCTGTTCACTGGGCAGAGTGGTGCAACTCTACTACCAGGTCCGAGCAAAGCGGGATGCTACAGGGTTTTGAAACCCAGCTCAAGGCTCAGGGAACACAGGGGACTGTGCACCAAGGCAAGCCGGCCCTCCAGGCTATTCAGTGAGGACGACCTAAACAGTGAGTTTTGAGACACCTCGTGTGGGCAGGAAAGATTGGGGTATCACCATTTTTCTCCCCATGACCAACGTCGTGCGGCTTCAGGGAATGGACAGTGAGACTCTGTGGAGGCAGGCCCATTATACCAAACCCTGCCTCTCTGTGCCTGGTAACTGCTTCTCTATGGGAGTGAGACTGACATTGATGAGACAGGACAGCCCCTCCTCTAGACCGGGACAGACACCAGTACCAGACACCAGTAGACAACAATCCTCTGATTTTCTATTTTAGTTTGTTTTCATTTGTATTATTTTTTTTTATCTTTTCTTTTTTAATGTTTATTTCTTTATTTTGAGAGTGAGTGATCAAGCAGAAGAGGTGAAGAGAGAGGGAGAGAGAGAGATTCCAAGCAGGTTCCATGCTCTCACTGCAGAACCTGATGAGGGTGTCGAATCCATCAACAGCAACATGACCTGAGCCAAATTCAAGAGTCGGACGCTTCACCAACTGAGCCACCCAGGCCCCCATCTTTTCTTACCTTTGCTTTCCTTTTCTTCTCTTTTCCCTTTTTTCTCTTTCTACTCTATTTCCTCTTCTCCCTTTGAATTCACCCTACTAGTATCAAATTGACTTTGAGTCAAAGTTAATTATATATATATTTTTTTTCCTTTGTTCCTCTGTTCTGATTGTTTGATAGAACTTTTTTCTATGCTTTTCCAGATCTCCTTCTTCATTTTCTTCCTTTTCTTTCTGGATTAAGCCCTATAGCTCCTTTGAGTCACTGCCTGATCTTTTTTCCACTCTTGTCATTTCTCTCTTTGGGCTGATTCTTCACCACTCTCTTCTATTTTCCAAGATTACTTCAACAAACAAATCAAAGCACACTTAGTGGAAGGCCAAAACCACCAATCCAAGTAGCGAGAAAAGCAGCCAAAGACGCACCAAAAGAGTGCACACAACACACTCCAAAAACTTTGGTTTAACGGCCAGGCCCTGGACCGTGTAGGACCTTTTTTTTTATAGTAGTACTCGCAGGTGTGGGACACAGAACAAGCTATTAAAACACAAAAAGGACAGGAATCTAGCCAAAACGATGAAATTGAGGAATTCTCAAAAAAATTCCAGGAAGGACAGCCAGAGAAGTGCTCAAAAGAGACAGAAACAATATATCTGAGCATGTTTTTGGAATAATACGCATAAGACGCATAGTTGCACTCGAAACCAAGCATAGAAGACAGCAATCTACTGCTTCAGAGATCAAGGACATAAGGATTCGTCACCATGAAGCCTGAAAATAAAATGTAAACGAGATACAAAATAAATTAGATGCGGTGTCAGCAAGGAAGGGAGAAGCAGCAGTCAGAATCGGTGAAACAAAAGAGACAATGTGGACAAAGATTAACCAGAGAAAGGAAAGAAAGGAAAATACTAGACCACGAGGCAGGTACTAGAGACCTAAGTGATTCGGTGAGATGAAATAATGGCCACATCATAGGAGACTCAGAAGAAGAGAGAAAGGGACAGAAATTTTATACCAACAGCTTATAGTTGAGAGATTCCCTCATCTGGGGAAGGAAACAGGCATCCAAGTCCTGGCGGCAGAGAATTCCCTTCCAAATCAACAAAACCAGGTCCATACCAAGCGAAACCGGAAAAAATACAAAGATAAACAAAGAATTCTGAAAGCATGTAGGGACAAACAGGTCTTAATCTGCAAGGGAAGACAAGGGTAGCAGCAGACCAGTCCAAAGAAAATTGGCAGGGCAGAAGAGAGGGGTAGAAAACAGTCAATGTGCTGAATGGGAATATATGCAGCAAAAGATCCTTTCCCCAGCAAGCCTGTCATTTAGAATAGAGAGAGAAAGGCTTTCCCAAACAAAACCTAATGGAGTTCATGAACACTAAACCAGTCCTGCAGGAGATCCTAAGGTGCGACTCTATGAGTGGAAAGCAGCAGAGACTACAAAGGACCAGAGACCTCACCAAAAGCATGAAACCTTCAGATAACACAATGACACTAAATCCATATCTTTAACTAATCACTCTGAATGTGAATGGACTCAATGCCCCAACCAAAAGACACAGGGAATCAGAATGGATAAAACACAAAACAAAACCAAAGAACAAGATCCATCTATATTTTGTCAACAAGACACTGATTTTAGACCCCAGGACACCTCCAGGTTCAAAGTGAAGGTATGGGGAACCACCTATCAAGCTACTAGAAGTCAAAAGAAACCTGGAGTTGTCACACTTCCACCAGAAAGACTAGATTTTAAACCAGAAACTGTAGTAACAGATTCAGAAGGGCATTGGATCATAATTAAGGGGTCTATCCATCAAAAGGAGCTAACAATTGCAAATGTTTATGGCCCCAAAGTGAAACGCGCACACATATGAATCGATTACTCACAAACATGATTAAATGTATACATACAAATACCATGATTGTAGACAACTTTAAGACTCCACTCATGGCAATAGGCGGATCATCAAGGCAGAATATCAGTAAGGACACACAGATCCAATGTGTCATTGGACCAGATGTATTCAGATATACATAGATATATATTGGCCTAATATATACATTTATATACATGGATATCAACACCGATATATTAAGATCTTTTCATCCAACAGCAGTAGAACGCACATTCTTCTTAAGTGTACATAGAACATTCTCCAATGTCTCCAAGTGACATCCTGGGTCACAATACTGCCCTCCATGAATAAAAAACGACAGAGATCATATCTTGCATATTTTCAGATCACAATGAGCACTTGCTCATTCTTTCTCTCTCCCTCCCTTTCCAAGAGAAATACAAACATTACAAAAAAGTTTCTCTCAGGTTCTTCCAGGAAAGACAAAAAAGAATAAACCTTGTGGGGCAATGAGTCCTGGATGAAAACCACACACAGACAGTAGAATTCCATAACAAATATGTTGACAGTGGAGCTGACAGAAAGTGATGAACTAAAAGAACAGATACTAAAGGAATGGTTTCTGCAAGGAAAAATTAAAGTAGGGGTAAACCATTAAAAAAGAGCATGGTGCGGGGAACACGTAGGTGGCACAGTCAGTTCAGCATCCGCCTTTAGCTCATGAGTCATGATCTCTAGGTTTGTGGGTTTGAGCCCCACATGAGCTCTGTGTTGACAGCTCGGAGCCTGGGGCCTGCTTTGGATTCTGTGTCTCCCTCTGTCTCTGCCCATACCCCGCTTGCACTGTGTCTTTCTCTCATACTCCAAAAGAAATAAACTTTAAAACATCAAAAATACCTTAAAATCATGGGGGGAGAAGAGGAAATAGGAAAAAAAATAAGACATGACCAATCAAGCATGAGCTTAAGACAAGGAAGAAAATGGGAAATGTGAGCCAAGTAAGGTAAATGGAAACAAAACACACTTTTCAGCAGGTTCATAAGTATTACTGGGAATATACAATGAACAATAGTCTCTTTTAAACCTTTTAAAGATATATATAATTTATACATAAAACAGAGGCCTTGATCCGGAGTTTATCCCTAATAATACTGACTTTTATCACTCTACAGTTATCTTGTTATAAATACTGAAATAAAGAATTTAATTTTTTTCACTATAAAATAAACTGTTCAATTAATGGCACCTATCACTTCCGAAAAGCTATAAATTATTACTAGACTAACAAAAAAAAGAAAAAGAGAGGTTCCTTACACATCATCTTTCACTATGGAGAAAGAATTGGGAATGAGAATTCTAGGAATAAATAGGGACCTTCAAAGGTTTTATGTAATGGGACACTGAAGGGGTTAAAAAAACAAAGGCTGAGGACTTTTTCTCTGCAATTCTAAGCTCAAAATGGGAGAATACTAAAAATATACTGTAACCTTCTTTCTTATGTAACTCCTGATTTCCTCAATAGAATTCATTTGCGTGTATACATGCTAAACACTAAAACGGAATAAAAACTGAAGCCTTGCTTTTCAAATTCACATATTTGTGATATATCATGCGTACTTTGTTACTTTTCAAATTCCATTCTATGGAATTCCATTTCCCTACTCGTTTATTCACATTCAACAACTATGACATTGCTTTTTCCAAGCAAGACTTTATTCTAGGAGCTCCAGGAGTCAAACAAGTGTGATTACTCACCTCCAGGAGCTTATAATGATTTAGGGGCTTTGAAATGAATATTGAAATAAATATCAGATGTCTGAAACTTTAAATTTTAGAATCTGACACAAGGACAAAGAGGAGATAGTTTTCAAAACTAGAATAAGAAAGATTTCTGAAATTAGAAATTTGACAACTTGGCTATGAAAACCCCTCCTCATAAAACTACTCATTTCAGCAAAATATGTATTCTTCGGGGAGATGCACAATTTTAACTTACTCTTCATGGAGTTATTTCAAAACAAGGGAACACCTTTGTAAGGTAATTGTTGAGAAATAATGTAAACATCTAAATGTCTACATTTTCTAATGTTATTTTTGTCTAAATGTAGAACAAAAGATAGAGCCAAAGGAAAATCCTGTATCTCACCAAAATAAAACATGCCCGGGACGGGGGGCAACCTACAATAGATACTAGGACCCGAAAAGATTTCATTTAGGCATGACTATTATCAGTCATGTTACTATCACAGTAAGAATCCTTATCCTTAACCAAATGTCATATTTCCTCCATTATGGGAAAGCTTTTCCCAATAGAATTTGAGGGTCATTAAATATTTTCCAGCCCATTCTTTTATCAGCCTCTACCTCTAGGATTTACCAAAGTAAAAGAAAACAAAACAAAACAAAAAAAACTTTCATCGCGTCATATATCTGTAGAGTGGTTTTTTTTTAACTTTCCATTACACACATAAAATGATGATACACAGGCTACTCTCATATTTTCCGAGTAAAAAAGGGAGAAAACTAAATTCAGCATAGGAAAGTGAGTTTCACAAGAGGGTACTTTACCTTGGTACCAAAATCTAAGTCTTGGCTAGCTGATGTACACCATGAATCATCAGGACAAGTTTTGTCAGAAAGCATTTAGAGCAAAAATATACAACAAAAACATGTTCATTTATTTAAAAACAAAATTTCAAAAATTAAGTGAAAGTTCAGCTGTTTATTAAACAAAGTTTCTTGGTATAATTAAAAGGTGGCCTCTGGTGTTTTCATTAAGTTTTATTTTAATTCCAGTAATAGTAACATCCAGGGTTATTTTTTTTATTAATATAGTGATTCACCAACTACATACTGACCCCGTGCTCATCATGACAAGGGAACTCCATCCCCATCATCTCTTTCACCCCTCCCACCAATCACCTCTTCTCTGCCACCCTCTGTTTCTTCTCTGCAGTGAAAAGCCTATTTCTTGGTTTGTCTCCCCTTTTTTTTCATCTTTGCTAATTTGTTGTTTCCTAAGTACTACATGAGTAAAATCATATGGTATTTGTCTTCCCTGACCTTGCTTACCATACTACTCTCAGGCTCCATCCAGGTGATTGCAAATGGCAAGATTTCATTGTTTTATGGCGGAGTAATATGTTTTTTTGTGTGTGTATGGATATACATATCCACACACATACAGGGCTTCTTCTTCGTTCTCTCAATGTCAATGGAGGCTTGAGCTGGCTATTGAAAATAATGCTGCAATAAACACAAGGGTGTGTGTGTCCCGTGGAATTCTTGTTTTTGTATTCTCTTTGGTAGTATCCAGTAGTGCAATAACTGGATCATAGGAGAGTTCTGTTTTTAATTTTTTGAAGAACCTCCATACTGTTTTCCACAGGAGCTGCACCCATTTGCATTTCCACCAAAAGTGCAAGAGGTTTCTTTGTCTCCACATCCTCGCAAACACTTGCTTCTTGTGTCTTGGAGTGTAGACACTCTGACAGGTGTGATGTGGTATCTCGTTGTAGTTTTGGGGAGCATCTTTTCATGTGTCTGTTGAACATCTGTATGTTGTCTTTGGAAAAATATCTGGTTATGTCTACTGCTGATTTCTAAATTGGGCTTTTTTTGGAGGGATGTTGACTTGTATCAATTTTTTATACATTGTGGATACTAACCCTTTACTGGATTTGCAAAACCTTTGCAAATATGTTCTCCCATCCCAGATGTTGCGTTTTCGTTTTGACGGTTTTTCCTTCACTGTGCAAAAGCTTTGTAAGTTGATAGAGTCCCCATACTTTATTCTTGCTTTATTTCCCTTGGCTCAGGAGACATAACTAGTAAATGTTGCTACAGCCAAAGTCAGAGAAATGGCCTGTGCTCTCTTCAAAGATTTTTTATGGTTTCAGGTCTCACACTTAGGTCTTTAATTCATTTTGAGTTTGTGTGTAGGGTACAGAAATTGGTCCAGGTTCATTCTTTTGCAAGTGGTTTGTCAAGTTTTCCGAACACCATTTGGTGAAGAGACTTCCTTTCCCCACTGGATAATCTTTCCTGTTTGTGGAAGATGAACTGACCATACAGTGGTGGATTTATTTCTGGGTTTTCGGTTCTATTCCACTGAGCTATGTGGCTATTTTTTACGCCAGTACCCACCATACTGTTTGGATTACTACAGCTTTGGAATACAACTTGAAATCTGAGACTGCGATACCTCCAGTTTTCCTCTTTTGCAATATTGCTTTGGCCATTCAAGGTCTTTTGTGGTTCTATACAACGTTTAGGATTGTTTAGCTCTGTGACAAATGCTGTTGGTATGTTGACAGGGATCCCATTACATCTTTAGATTGCTTTGGGTAGTGTAGACACTTTAAAAATATGTATTCTTCCCGTGAGCATCGGATGTTTTTCTCTTTCTTTCCGTCACCTTCATTTTCTTTCATCAGGGTTTTAAGGTTTCCAGAGTACAGGTCTTTCAAAATTTGGACAATGTTTTAAAAAAGCTTTCAGTTCTCTATTTTGCCTCCACCTCTCCTAACCTGTGAAATCTCCAGGAAAGACCCCGTCTGAGTTTCCATAACCAAGGGTGACAGGCAGGGAATTCTCTGAAATTGTTGAAAATTAAATGTATAAACGTTACCACAATGACCTCTCACCTCACCTCTGTCAGAATGGCTCTGTTTCAACACACAGGAAACAACAAGGGTTGCTCAGGGTGTGGAGAAAAAAACAACCTTTGTGCACCGGTCATGGGATGTAAATTGGTATCACCACAGTGAAAGCCAGTATGGAAGGGCTTCAACAAATTAAAAATACAAATACCATAGGATCCAGTGATTCCACTACTATTTATTTACCCTAGGGAAATGGAAATACTAATTTGAAAAGATAAATGCACCCCTATGTTTATTATAGCATTATTTACAATAGACAAGATATGAAAGCAACCCAAGTGTCCACAATGCATGAACAGACCACAAACACACAAACACATACACACAGATGCAGACACACGCACACACACAATGGAATATTACGCAGCTATAAAACAGAATGAGATCTTGCCATCTGGAAACATCATGGATACACCTAGATGGTATGAAGCTAAGTGAAATAAGTCAGAGAAAGACAAATCCTATATGATTTCACTTCTGTGTAGAATATAAAAAGGGGAATAAATGAACAAACAGAGAAAAAGCAGAAACAGACCCATAAATGCAGAGAATTGACTCTTGCCAGAAAGGAGGGCAAGTGGGGGGATGGACAAAATGGGTGAAAGGGAGAGGGAAGTTCAGGGTTCCAGTTATAGGATGAATAAATCACAAGGCTCAAAGGTACAGCATAGGGAATCTAGTCAGTGGTATCGTGATAGCATCATACATTAACAGATGGGAGCTACGCTTCTGGCGAGGATGGTGGACCATCTAGAGTTGTTGCATCACATATTACATTGTGTGTCAGGTAGACCTCAGTTTAAGTAAATATATCAAAATTTAGGTCTCTATGTTATGAGTGGAAGTGCTAACTAGAGATTAAAAGAAGAAAAGTTCCAAAGGCCAACTTTGTTCCTACACTGGCCTTGCCTTATTTAGGTCCATAATAACTAGCAAGACCTTCAAAACCTTCAGGGATTTTCAACTACCCAAGGATCCAAAATGGTCCTGGTAGTTGTGCCGCTATTTCTCTATACACTGCCTGAATAATTTCTTCCCTATGAACTCCCACTCTTACATCACTCTTCGGCACGGTTCTGTGGCATTCCCCAACCTTTCAATCTTTAGCCTATGAAGGCACAGACTCCTACAAGGATGGGCTCAAATGACCGAGGGTAGGAGCCATGTCCTGCTCCTGGAGAACAAGCTAATTGGGAGTCTCAGTCATCCACACAGTCACCTCAACATAAGCATGTTATCACCTATCCAGATGAAGCTCCCTTACTGATTTGACAAGTCAGTCCTACCACTGCCGAGCCCTACAAGTACATGGGAAGGGCATCACAGATTTAGGAAAAGTGGTGGAGTGAGGAGACAGCTTGCCTTGGGCCATACATCTATGCTGTTTGGAATCTCCACCCCCCCAGCCCCAATTCCTTCAGAGGATCTAAGCCATCCTCCCTCAGTTGGGGTGGAAGTAGATGATATATTTCTACTTGCTGTAAACAGACTCTTCACAGCAGCTCAAATGATTTTTAATCTCTCTCATCAGAAAATCTGAAGTATGCTCGCACCTTCAATGAAACCAACACACACAAAAGCAGAAACCTGGTTAGGACCCTCTTGAACTCTCTATTTGAATATGCCTTTCTAAACAACTCCCCTAATCCTGGGTCCTTCATTCTTGTCCTTCACATTTACCTCACTTGGCATAAACCCCCATAGTCTGACATCTTTGCTAAAACCCTTATACTTATCCAACTCATTGTTGTTCTTGAACCCTGGTCTCTTCTGCTAATTCGATTCTTACCCTCCTTCACTGTATTCATTAGACCCATTCTCCAGCTTTCTATTATTTAAACAGTTGCCTGCAAGATGAAGACAAAAAACAAGGAACAAAGGAAAGAAAGAAAACTATAATTTTGATCTCATTTCTGTCACTTATATCCAAATAGATCACTTCAATCTCTTTTGAGTTTCAAATTCTCCATGGAAACAACCATTGGGCAAGGAGGTTAAACATAGGTTGACCTACCACAGGGTATTTTGAGGAACTAATCTGTGAGGTTACCTAAATCTTGAGACTCTAAGTTCTTTTGATTGGGCCTCTGGAAAAACGTAGAGTCCTTAGCTGGCAGAAGTGGAAAATTATTGGAAAAAAAAAAGAAATACCAAGAAAACCAGAAAGGAAAGCAAAAAGGCAAAAATAGTACAAAAAATTCATGGGAAAAAAATCTCCAAAAAAAAAAAAAAGAAAAAGCTTCCTAGAACTAGACAAGTGTACTAGCCCAAAGGGAAACCAGACTGGGAACTTAGGCAACAGAGAATCATATAGCAATATCCTCGAAATAGAGGCAGAATTTAATGTAACAGGGTCTACAACTAGATAACCTTCCCTTACAGAAAACTCATCTGTCTCAAGAGGGGATATCCCTACATCTAAGGAGCTGCCTGAGGAGATCTTGCTAATGTAAAAGCCGTGACACCATGACCATAGCTGACATCCACCCCAAAATCTCTGATGGTAAAAACAAGGGACTAGTTACCACTGCACTAATTACTTTTGTTAGCACTAGTGGTCAAATATATAAGGGCAAATGCTTGGACTAACCTGGGTTCTTAAGAAAACCCTAAATTAGAGTTCCGACATCATTACCTTTGACACTCTGAGTTGATCTGCCCTAGGATTTGTATCTTCATCTCAGTGCTGCTGAGGAACCAGAGAATGGATGTGGAAGCTACACAGGCTGACAGGCAAAGCCCCTCAGCTACCCATTAACTATGGAATCATGGGTCAAGTAATCAACCTCCCTGAACCACAGTTGCCAAACTAATAAAAAGTAGGCTAACATAACACAGCTACCTTTGCAAAGCTATGCAATGACTATTTAACTGAACAGATGTTAAGCATATGATATTGTGTCTAATCCAGGGTAGAACACTCAAAAACTGCTTTTGTTCTCTGCCTTCCCTTAGAAGACACATAATTTTCAGTTCATTCATTTCCTTTCCTTTCCTTTGATTTTCCGTTTCATTTCATTTCATTCCTTTATGCTTTGAGTGTGAGTGCACACAGAAAGAGGGAAAGATATCCCAAGGAGGCTGTCAGCGCAATACCCGACAAGAGGCTTGAAGTCACAAAACTGAGTTGAAATCAAGAGTCACATCGTTAACCGACTGAGCCACCCAGGTGCCCCAATAAATTTCATTTTTACAAATCCATAAAAATACTACCTGGTTATAGAGTCTTCCTAAGCATTCTTATCTGCTCCTAAAGAAAAAAGCAAAATACTTGTTTAATCAACAATCGAAAATACAGGAAATTACAAGTGTACGGCTTATGATTTGTTAAAAAGTATTGCTTTGGAACCACACCTGGAAAACTTCACTACACTATATGGTAATTATACCATTGATAGGCTTAAAGCACTAAGAATTCTTACTTTCTCTTCTACATTGACCAAAAGCAAGAATGGGTTTTATCGGAATTTGACACCTACAGGTGAAATGATGTTTACAATAACCATCACTGACCGACTCTATGACACTGGAGGAAAATTTTATCATTAGGAGAATATCACAAACTGACAATGTCAAACTGAAACTATCATGATTTTTCGGGACTTCCACTCCTAGAGAAGTTAAAAGAGAGTTTGTTTATTTTGCTGTTACACGGCAGAACTTCCCCAGTCCTTTAGTAGAGTATATTCAGTTTTAGGATGAAAAAAACCCTCACAAATATGCTCTATATAGCTATGGTACTTTGCAGCATGGCCAAACCATAGCAAACAGACGCTCTCTGGCCTTATTTCCAAAGGCAAGATAAGTAGAAAGGATTTGGCCTTCCAATTGATAAAGTTCTAATTTCTATTGCTAGAGAGTCTATCTAGACCCACTGAACATCACAGAGGAGGATTATCCCAATTTGAGTGCTATGTAGTGGTTCATGATGTCATTTTTCTCAACCCTCCCCATTAGGTGACACACATCTAGAGAAATCATGCTTTTTTTCATGGAAGACAGAGATCATCAGATCCTCTACTGATGAGCAACAAAACAAATCAAAGTGCAAAGAAATCTTGAATGCCTACATTCAATTACTGGGGAATTTTAATTTTCTAAACATTCAACGATATCCACTGTATAATTCTTACTATATGACACTCTGGAAAGAGCAAGACTATGGAGGTAAGTGTTTGGGTGAATGTAGGGGAAAAGGGGCACACCACTGAGGACTTTTTAAAATTTTTTTTAACCTTTATTTATTTGAGAGACAGAGCATGAATAGGGGGAGTGTCAGAGAGAGGGAGACATATAATTGGAAGCAGGCTCCAGGCTCTGATCTTTCACACATAGCCCGACATGGGGCTCGAACTTTTGACCCATGGATCATGACTTGAGCCGACATCGGACACTTAATTGACTGAGCCACCCAGGCGCCCAAACACAGAGGAGTTTTAAGGCAGTGAAACCCTTTCACACGATACCACAAAGGTGGATTCACATCATAACACATTTGTTAAAACTCAGAACGTATAACACCAAGGCTTAACAATAATGCAAATTAGAGACTTTGCCTGAATTTGATGAGTTAGTGTCCATATAAAATGCACCACTCTTGTCAGGGAGCCTGGGTGGCTCAATTGGTTCAGCCTCCATGTCTGGATCTGAGGTCAGGTCGTGATCTCAGTTCAGGGGATAAAGTCTTGCATCAGGCTCTGTGCTGACAGAACAAGATTTTTTCTCCCTTCTCCCTCTGCCCCTTGGCTGCTCACACGCATACATGCTCTCTCACTCAAAACTAAACAAAGAAACTGAAAAAAATACTACTAAAAATGGACCACTGTCTTGCAAGATGTTGAAAACAGGGGATGCTAGACATGTACGGGAGCCTGGTATGGTATATGGAGAATCTCTGTATTTTCTATTATATTTTGCTGTGAACTTAAAACTGCTGAAAAAATAAGGCTCATTAATTGTAAAAAACAAAGTAAAAAACCAAACACGGTATCCATTGAAGCTACTCTTACCATATATTAACGCATGAAACAGTCACCTTGAACATTAAGATAGAGATCAAAGTACCACAATAGGGTTCTCTCCCATATGGAAGTATATGAAAACACATAAAGCAAAATACAAAAATCCAGAAGTTATATATATATACTTAGGCAAGAAACAATTGATGAATATGATCCAATATCTTATAACTATAAACAGGGATTCAGCACTATATGAATCAAACCTGGGTTTTCCATATAATTAGGAGATTTGATTCTAATTTTAAATCAAAAATCATTATCAGGGGGCGCCTGGGTGGCGCAGTCGGTTAAGCGTCCGACTTCAGCCAGGTCACGATCTCGCGGTCCGTGAGTTCGAGCCCCACGTCAGGCTCTGGGCTGATGGCTCGGAGCCTGGAGCCTGTTTCTGATTCTGTGTCTCCCTTTCTCTCTGCCCCTCCCCCGTTCATGCTCTGTCTCTCTCTGTCCCAAAAAAAAAAAAAAAAAAAAAATCATTATCATTGTATCTAAGAATCATAATGAAAGCTTAATCACATAAAAAAAGATTATAATGACCTAATATTGCCCGTTTTTTTGTACAAATACCTACTTCATATGGATGATGAAACTGAAACCAGTACCATGTTAACCATATTACTTTCTATTAAAATAAAATTTTAAGACTCCGCCAAAAATTAAGTGAGGGCTGTAATTCCTATGCAGAAAAGGTTTCATCAAGCAGGCCAAAAATGGCTAGCCTCAGAATATCGTGCTTGAATGACTGGCCCTGTGATGTTCCTTGGGATCTTGGATTTAAGGAAGGTTTCTACCATTCCCCAGCTGGGTAAGAGAATCTCACTGCGCCTGTGTTGGTAAAATCAGTGTGCTTAAGGCCATACACTTGATTTCTTTTTGGAAACCTGAAATTTTGGGACATGCTAAGAAGATGCCTATGTGATTAGCATTTGATGAGAACCTCAGGCACTGAGTATCCATAAGCCTCTTACTGGCAGATATTTCACTTTTGCTGTCCTAACTTGATGCTGGAGGAATTAAGCACATCCTGCTAACTCCATAGAGAAAGGATTCCTGGAAGACTGTGATTGGTCTCCTCTGGACTTCACCCCATGCACCTTTTCTCTGTGCTGATTGGCCTTTCTAGCCTGTCCGCATAACAAAACATAGGCAACAACTATAGGCTGAGTCCTGTGAGATCTTCTAGTGAATAATCAATTCTGGGTGTCGTTGGTGTGCCTCTAGGACAAATGCATTTTATGAATTTTTTATTATTTGGGTTGATGTCTTACACGTGGTTACAGTCAGAAGGTTATGTCACAGAATACCTTTCCTGGAAACTCTTTTTCTTGGTTTCTGCCTTGAAAATTCCTACATTCCTATATATCCATTTGAAGAAAGGTTTAAAAGGCATAGATGAAATCATGATGTCAGAAATTGTGAAAAAACAATCCTATTTTACTCAGAAAAAAAAAGAGAGAATCCTGGTGGTTACCACTATGTTCTACTATATACAAGTTCCTCTCAAATATGAAAAATCAGTTAATTTTTCCAACTAACTAGGATTTAGTTCATTTTTCTGGCATATAGGAATCAAAAGAAGTAACAGGGATTTTTCGAGAAAAAACAGATCAGACGCAGTATAAAAACATACTACTGATTATATTGTTTTGTTTGTTTCTTTTCCCTAATTTCTTAGAAAATTAAAAATATAGTTCATATATTAAAGGTAGTTACTGCCAAAATAATAAAAAAGTCATAATTACTTGTGTCCTCATTCCTGCTGCTCTCTTTTGTTCATATGATAAAGTCGTACACATTCTTCATGTCCAATTTATATGCCTGCACACAACCTGGAAACCTCTGAATCTTCTGAGAGTTCTCTCTAACCCCCGAACTTTTTATATTCAGGAATCACAAATTCGTATTATCTATATTGTTTCGGTCTCTGCTTTATTTTTCCGCTGCCGCTGCCTTAGTCCAACATGAGTTCTTAACTGATGAGTTTCGCAGGGAAAAAAAAGCCACCAAATACTATTATTTCTTAAACGAATAAAAAAATTGAGAAAAACAAATGAGAAAGACACAAGGCCCAGAAAAGAAAAATAATGGAATAAATTGAACCCTCTGAAGTTTTCAATCTTCACAGCTGAAAGTTTCATAATGGACTAATACTAGGCTAAGAAAACAAGAGCTTCCTTTTCCTCCCAGTCTCTTTATGTGTTTTCCTATAACCTATCCTCCATACGAGGGTTCAGCGAACCACGGTCACAGGCCAAATCCAACCTGCCATTTTGTTCTGTAAATAATGTTATATTGGGGCAAAGTCCCATGTCTTCACTTACATATTGCTATGGCTGCTTTCACACTACAAGGGCAGAGCTGAGAGACCACATCACCTAAAATATTCACTGGCTCTTTAGGAAAAAGGCTTGCTAATCTGTATTTTATGCATTAACCAGAGTGTCTTAACTCAAATCTAATCTTATTAGTCTTCTGCTTCAAATTCTCCAAAATCCCTGCATCAAATACTGCTGGCCCCCTCCCTAAGAACCATTCCATATTCTTCACTCTTGCTAGAGAATCACAACTTTATTTCGATATTTATTGTCTCCATACACAAAGAAGGTGGCCTCACCCTGGCTTCAAAAAGAGTAAGGATTATTCTAAGCTAATCACAGTACCTGATTTACCAGGGACCAGTTGAATGAGTGTGTGATGTAACCTAGTCTTTAAAATGTTAGAAAAAGTCTACAAAAAGCTTCTTCCTAGTGAAAAGAAACACCTAAAGAAAAGCAGTCTTTCCCACCCACTGGATGTTGCCATGTGAGAATATGATACCTGGAGCTCTTGCTAATTAGCCACCCTGGAAAAGAGAAATAAAAATACCACCAACTCCAAAACTGGACAAGGAAAGGCTGGGACCCTGATGACATCACTGAACCATCAAAATATTTCTGGTTCCTACTGTTTTAGTCACTGTTAGAAGTCACCTATTTGCCGCTAAAAGCATTCTACCGAAGAAATTTCCCAAGGCCTATCGGGTAAGATCTACTCCTTTCTATAGCACTAACAAGCTTCCATAAGCTTGTCTTACCTATGTATTCACCTCAATCCCAACCATGGCCATAGCACACGTTTTCTACCAACAAAACCCAACTGCTCATAAATCCTGCTAAGTTCACTCGTAAACCTTTGCCTCTGCACTGTTGTGTACTCCCCCAAACACTTAATCATGATAGTTTACAAATAGTCTCAAACATACAAATGTTTGTCCTTCTGCCTCTCTACCTGGCAAACTGAACTACTCACTCTGCACGCTTACGGTAGATTCTACCCAGTCTCTGAAAACACGGATTCCTCACCGTGAACTTACGGTAACTGGAACAAATGCCAATACAAAATAACAATGATAATTATAAGCTCTACGAGACTCTGGCACCTAGTAAGCACTAGAGTAAATAATAAAAATGGCAGTGGTAACAAAAAACTGGGGTGCAGAGACTGGTTTTTTAATGTTTGTATTCTACAACCAGATAACAGTAGCTAACAGGCACTTAAGAGTTACTTGTGAAGTGAACAAATCTACATGAATAAAAATGATTCTTTAGAAAATTATTTTTAAAAACGACAGAAACTTTTCTGTTTCAAAAACCACAGGGACAGCTCTATTCTGTCATGAGCACCTTAATGATCAAAACGCTGTCTGTTCTTTGACTTTCCTGTAACTTCCAAAACTAACCTACAGAAGTTCTTTGGTAAGAGTCTACCAAGTTAAAGCTTTCTTCCTACTTTTCACATTGTACAGTGCATTAGGTGCCACCACTAGAGAGCAACTGTACCAATTTTTGTGTATGTGATTGTGAAACATCTTTGTGCAGTTATAATTTCTGGAGCCCAAGTTGCCCTATATGAATACGTATGAAGATAAAATTTTGACTAATGGCAATAGACTATCTTATTCTAACCAAATTACAGTGTCATGACAATTCTCCAACAAACAGAAGAAAACATTGTTCTAATGAAGTCAACATATCTCATTCTGGATTTCTGTTGTTTTTATATGTTTATTCAGAGAACGACAGAGCATGCATGTACAAGGGAGGGCAAAGAGAGAAGGAAAGGGGAAAATGCCACAGAGTCTCTGAGCTGTCAGCAAAGAGCCCGACAGAGAAGTCTGACACAGGACACCAACTCACCAACTGTGAGATATGGATGACCTGAGCTGAAATCAAGAGTTGGACACTTAACTGACGCAGCCACCCAAGTGCCCCTCTCATTCTGTTTTGATTTATGAGGAGTGAAGTTGACAAAGGTGAGACCTTGTTGATACAATATGTGAAATAACGTAAGCCTCTCATCAAGGCATTGCTTTCCTTTGGTACTCCTGGAAGCTATCTGTAAAAAACAATCTCATTGGCAATGCTGCACACTAGCTAAGATTTGCAGTTATTAATTTGCCATTTGTTTCTGGTACCAGGAAACTCCCGTAGAATTCCCAGTTTTAGGGCTGGTTCATTTTTTAATGAGACAAATCGCTAGGAAACAATATTTACTAAATATAATCCATTTGTAAACATTTTATAAAAGATCAATTTTTATAGCAAGTGCAATTTGTTATAATATGTTTATGGAGGAAACATAAAACATACTAAAAAATCTTTTTTTTCTCTGGGCACCTGGGTGACTCAGTTTGTGAAGCATCTGACCTTGGCTCAGATCGTGATCTCGCAGCTCACAAGTTCGATCCCCACAATGGGCTCTCTGCTGTCAGTGGTGGAGCCTGCTTTGGATCCTCTGTCTACATTCCTCTGCCCCTTTCCTTCTCTCTCTCTCTCTAAATAAACAGTTAAAGCATTTTCGTATTTATTACACAAAGATGTCACATGGTATTTTCGGGGTCATGACTAAAATAATGAATTTCTTTTCAGATAATACTGCCTCATATTTTCAATTACCTACAATTAACTTCTTAAATCATTCTGAACATTAGACTCTAAAGAAAGACATTAAGAAAAAAAAATATACATGCAATTTACACACTGGTGTTTTCTTCATTGTTCTTTCATTATCAAACACGGTTACTCTGACTTATGTTAGGACCACCAAGAACAATTCACTATGTAAAGTCTTACCAGAATTGCTGTTTGCAAAGAATTTTAAGCATGATTTCTTCTTTATGTCGGCAAATTATTTTGTAACTGCTATGTATAAAAAAGGGTGATAAATAATATTACTATTTTAATGCTGATATGAAAAACATTTACCAAATACATCAAATTCTTAGAGTATTTCAAATAATATCAGAACAAATATCAAAACTTGAATTACCCTATACACTTCAATTTTGTACGTTCTAGAAGATTTTCATCAGGTCTGTGCTTAAAGAAGAAAAAAACAGGAAGATGAACCAGTCATGAATTGAAGTCATTCTAGCTTAGTAAATTAGAACTAGCTTGCCAGGGGCACCTGGGTAGTTAAGCCTCTAACTTTAGCTCAGGTCATGATCTCACGGTTTATGGCTTTGAGCCCCATGTCGGGCTCTGTGCTGATAACGCAGAGCCTGGAGCCTGCTTCAGATTCTGTGTCTCCCTCTCTCTCTGCAACCCCCCCCCCACCCCAGCTCGTACTCCGTCTCCCTTTACGAAAAGTAAATACACATCAAATAGAAATGACAATAATTAGAAATCGCTTGCCAGAATGGAAAGTGTCTGGAACTCAGAATCCTAGCTCTATAACCTATAGCTATTTTTTCTTGGAGAAGCCACTTCTCTTTGGCTCAAAATCTCCCTCTATAAAAGAAGGGAAATTACTGCCTTATTTTACAAGGTTGATAAGAGTTTTTAGTGAGAAATTATACCCAAAACATGACATCAAGCCATGGCCTCTTAGGTGATGCTCATTACTCTGGGAAGGGCAAGATGAGACCTTCCATGACTTCAGAAACGATGCTCCACAGGATTTAAAGCGGTGGTCCAGGGGCACCTGGGTGGCTCAGTCCGTTGGGCATCCAACTCTTGATCTCAGCTTGAGTCTTGATCTCAGGCTCGTGAGTTCAAGCCCCATGTTGGACTCCACGGTGGGTATGGAGCCTACTTTAAAAAAAAGGCACGGGTACAGATCTACTAACATAGGAGAAAGGGAAGTCCGATCTCTTGCTGCAGCATCATTTGAACCTCTCTGAGAGCTTAGAATGGTCCCAACTAATATTTTCTGGCAAAAAAAAAAAAAAGACAAATATCCTCAAATGGTAACTCATAAAGAAAGTCTATGCTAAGATATGAGTTCCACATAAAGTCTTTCAGTGTGGAGGGACAGGGGTGTATGGCGAAAGCCAGGAGGCCCAGCGGCTCCAACAGGGTGCCGGGTCTTTGGGATAGCTGCTGAGCATATGTGCATATGCAGTGAACAAAGAAACTTTGTGGCTTTGAAATCCAAGTGTGGATCACCATGAAGACTGAAAACTCTGGATCAGCAAGGGAATCCTGGGAGTTAAGGTCAATCATGACAAGACTGCATCATGAATATCAAAAGCAATGCTGCAGCAACAGAATCAAAGGATACTGTAGAATGCTCAGGATGACTTTTTTCCCCTCTAAATGACTTGTGAAAGAGGACTGTCTCTTTGGTCTTAGGGTGCTCCTTGTGTTCTTGGAAAATTCAAGGGACAGAGTACAGGAGATAGCCCTCAAAGGAAAGTAGAGGGTCTTCTACAAAACTGAACATTTCAAGACCCAAGTTACTAGTTAGAAAACACAGATGAAACATTATTTGTGTCCCATGCAGAGGGGTTATACTTGAAATGAAATGGATTAGGTTAGGATCCTGGAGGATAAAGGCCTCAAAAGTCCTGAGATAAAGAATCCTGCACACCTTCCTACTTCCAACTATTCTAGTCCTTTTCTTGATTTCTGGCTGTTGTAGACTGACTGCCATTCCAAAACTGCCTGACCAAACTAAGAAATCCCATCTGTTACGAAGTTAACAGTTAAATTATTTTAAACCTGTTTAGTAATAACTAGCATTTTAATACACAGATTAAAACCCTTAATATAAGCATATTCATCTGCAGCCCATCCATATACATCTTGAGGAAAGAGGTCAATAACTTGCAGAAGAAAAAGCCTGACTACATTTGTTGAGTCATAATTTACAACAAACATGAAGGCTGTTCTAAAATAACAGATAACTTCACTCTTAGGAATTTAGAGTTATTTAAACAGCTAATTTGATATACTTTAACAGGTTAATATCTTGCCTATCTGTTCAGAATCGACCATTTACATGTTTCAGTGTTCATCTGTGTAAAAGATCTCCAAGACTAAAATGAAGGGAAAAAAAGAAGCTTCTTGTTCCACTTGGGTAATGTATTATAGGCTTACTAATTTAAAGTCGTTTGATAAACAAGAAACTATGCTAAGTCACTTATCTGTATAGGTAAAGATTTAAAAAAAATAATTCCCCATTTCTTCCTTAATCTGATATAGTGCACTTCAAAGCCATCTAGAGCTCAAGTAAGTATAAAAACTATCTGCAGTCTTAAAATGATAATATTTAATGCGAATGCTAACAAAATAGGCATAATTATAGTTAACGATGCTGATAAGCATATGGTAGGCACTAAATCAAATGCTATGTATATAAAATATTATTTACGCACAACCACATTTGAAGGATAGAATATTATCCTCCTTTTCATATCAGGAAACATATTTAGTGATGATACGTAACACTCCCAAGGTCACAACACCTAGCCAGTAGGAAAGCTATGAATGAACCTAGTCTTGTGTGAATCTAAAGCACATCTCTTCCTTCTTTATCACCCACCTATAACATCCTCATTAAAAGAAAAGTCTATAGAGTTAAAGTTATCTTTCATATTTCTACTCCTACCAATTGAAAATAAAATCAAAAATACATATACTGGACATGAAAAGGATAAAACCTGATGAGACTTGGTAATAGTAATTAATCATCACTTAGAGATCACCTAACGACATCAGTTTTACTCAAAAAAGAAAAAAAAAAGCAATTTAAAAAAAGTCATTCAAAAGACACAACTCCTATTTATGTTTAATATGCATCTTTTTTTTTTAACTTTTATTTGCTTTTGAGAGACAGAGCTCAAGCAAGGGAGAGGGAGAGAGGTATACACAGAATCCAAAGCAGCTACAAGCTCCGACCTGTCAGCACAGAGCCCGGTGTGGGGCTCGCGCCCATGAACCATGACATCTTGACCACGGCCAAAGTCATAGAATTAACCGAGACACCCAAGCACCCCAGTATACATCTTTGAAGGAAAAATGTATATGAAGTAGAGGTTTTTTTTTTTTTTAATTAATGATTTATTTTGAGAAAGAGAGAGAGTGCACGCGAGAGTGTGGGCAAGGGGCAGAGACAGAGAGAGAGAGAGACAGAGAGAGATTGAGAATCTGAAGCAGGCTCTGCACTGTCAGCACAGAGCCTGATGTGGGGTTCAACCCACGAACCATGAGATCACCTGAGCCAAAGTCGGATGCTTAACCAACTGAGCCACCCAGGTGCCTCTATGAAGTAGAAGTTTAAAAAATACCATAAAAGGTTTAATAAAGCCAATATTTTGCCCTTAAGTAAATTAAGAGCTGAGAGTCCACCCTTTATAAAACTAAAATGAAATCCCTTTAGTTAACACAAAATCATGTGGCAGAAAACAAAAACAAAAACACAAACAAAAAAACCATTGCAGGAGCAACAGGGTGACTCAGTTGGTTAAGCATCAGACTCGACCTCAGCTCGAGTCTTGATCTCAGAGTCATGAGTTCAGGCCCAGCGTTGGACTCCACGCCAAACATGGAACCTACTTAAACACTGCAAATGACATGAGTCAACATCACCAAGGAATATGAATTCTGCTATACCCTGTTCTTCATCTTGCCCAGTCAGAATAACTGCTTTCTGCCTAACTGGTGATGTGTTGACATTTTTCACTATATAATTATAAATTAATCTTCTGAAGTTAATCTTCCTGAATTGAATATTTATTACCACTCTAGAACCATACTAAGGTTTAAAAGAAAACTACTGCACCTTTTTAATTTATCCTCTGCAATTATATTTGCTGCCTTTTTTACTAAAACTTCCACTATTTGCTGTTTTTTTCATTTACAGCAACTAGAAGTAGTGTGATGTTTTCCTGTAAAAGAGCAAAAACAATTTAGAATTTACAAAATGACACCTTTCCATACAGAATTTTAAACCATGCAAAATATCCTCTAAACTTAAACATATAATACAAAAAGTAAATAAAAAATGGCCTCTTCCTTCCCACCACTGTGCTTTCACCTGCTGCTGCTTCTCTTTAAAATAGCCCTCCTCCACTGGGGCACGTGGGTGGCTCAGTTGGTTAAGGGACCAACTGCAGCTCAGGTCATGAGCTCAGGGTTTGTGAGTTCGATCCCTGCATTGTGCTCTATGCTGGCAGCGCACATCTTGGAACCTGTTCCAGATTCTGTCTCTCTCTCTCTCTCTGCCCTCTCTCTCTCTCAAAAAGAAATACACATTAAAAATTGTTTTTAATTAAATAGCCCTTCTCCACCTTCTTCAACAGATTATATGAAGTCATTCTCCCAAACTCACTTCAAACAGTACTTGTTCCAAGATCGTTGCTTCTATCACAGCACTTATGGTATAATGTATAGTTCCCTATCTAAACCAAGAGCTTCTTGAGAGCAGGGACTATTTTTTATCTGTATATCTCCAAACTCCAAAACACAGCAGTAAATGCTTTAAGTACTTTTACTGAATTAATAACCTAAATGATGATCTATGGAGTAGTGTTTCTTAAATTATCTTCCAAAGAATACCTACTTTGCCAGAAGGTAAGTACTATGTCCCAATGGAAAGATTTCATGATCATCTATGTTTGAGAAATATTATAAAACTGCATTATATGTCTGGCATTACAGAAATCCATGTAAATCTGCTCAGTCCCCATTTGACAATCCTTTTTGTGGCAAACATTCACATTTGAGGAATCAGAGTTTCCGGGATATAGTTTGGAGAGATTTCCGATAAAGGTGAAGCTTTTCCCCAAGTTATACAAACTTGCTTGTCTTCTGTCAGTGGTATCAGGATCCACTGACATCCGAGATGTCAACATAAGGCATCGCTGCTCCAAATGGGTCACTAAGGAGATGGGCTCAGAACTCCAAGAGTTAAGCTTCAAATGAACTTTGATTACTTAATATTAAATAGCCCATGGGCTTTCTCCTATTATAAAATGCTAAATTTTTATCTTAACTGTTCGGAAGCTCCATATGAAATTTTACTGTCAATTATAATAATCCTGGGACCCTAATACGTATCTACTTCTAAAAAAATCTGTTTGTATTCTAGTTGTATTCCAGTTTCCACTGGAATAGCTACTTTATATTTTAGGGAAACTATAAATCGGAAATAAAAATATAATGGCTTATCAATAAAAATTCAAAAACTGATTTATACAGATCATTTTTAGCATAATGAAAGTGACTACATTATTTGCATTTTTAGGGAACAATGCTGAGAAGAAAGAGACTGTTGCTGCAATAGGCATAACCTATTCAACTGTAACCATGATTAATCTAATACGGTTTGCAAATATTCCAAAAGGAATATGATTATTCAAATTTTGTTTCTTTTAATGTTTATTTATTTTTGACAGAGAGAGACAGAGCATGAGCGGGCTAGGGGTAGAGAGAGAGGGAGACATAGAATCCGAAGCAGGCTACAGTCTCTGAGCTGTCAGCACAGAGCCCCACACGGGGCTCAAACTCACAGACAGCAAGATCATGACCTGAGCCGGTCAGACGCTCAACCGACTGAGCCACCCAGGCACCCCAGGAATACAATTATTTATAGTACACAGAAGGAAAATTGTCTTTTCAAACTAACTTATGGGGCACCTGGGTGGCTCAGTTAAAAGGCTGACTTCGGTTCAGGTCATGATGTCATGGTTTGTGAGTTCAAGCCCTGCATTGGGCTCTATGCTGACAGCTCAGCCTGGAGCCTGCTTGGGATTCTGTGTCTCCCTTTCTCTCTGCCCCTCCCCCACTCATGCACGTGCTCTCTCTCCTACAAAAATCAATAAACATTAAAAAAAACAAATACAATACAAAAACAACTTAGAAAGTCTAACTTGGAAAATTCAATTTTATTCCAAAGATATTAACATAAAATACAAAATATATATTATGAATCAATATGGACTGCCTTGAAAACCTTGAAATCTTTATCAAAATAGACCATAAAAGAGAGACGCCTGGGTAGCTCAGTCAGTTAAGCATCTGACTCTTGATATTGGCTCAAGGCAGGTCTCATGATTCATGAGTTCAAACCCAGTGCCTCCTAGGGATTCTCTCTCTCTCTTTCTCAAAATTAACTTTAAAAAAAATTACCAAGGTTTCTTGGTGTCCAAAAGAGATCTGATTAGCACAGTCTAAAAAATATATATATGTATATTTGTGTGTATAAATATATGTGTGTGTGTTTGTGTGTGTGTGTATATATATATATCATAAAACAGTAATTGTAAACGCAATGCTTATGGAGGCAAAGTAGGTGACTCGAGTAAGTGAAGAACATAAGTGGGGACAATAGCAAACTGGAGACATACCTCATATAAAAAGGGCGGCCACGGGGCCCCTGGGTGGCTCATTTGGTTAAGCGTCCGACTTCAACTCAGGTCACGATTTCGCGGTCTTGAGTTCGAGCCCCGCGTCGGGCTCTGGGCTGATGGCTCAGAGCCTGGAGCCTGCTTCCGATACTGTGTCTCCCTATCTCTCTGCCCCTCCCCCTTTCATGCTGTGTTTCTCTCTGTCTCAAAAATAAATAAACGTTAAAAAAAAAAAAAAGGGCAGCCACTGTAATTCATACCAAACAGTGGTATGGACTCAAAGTACAAGGTATGATTGTATAAGAAAAGTCTGAAATCCAGATTTCTGCATGAGTGTCATAATTTTAAATGACTCAATTTATGGAGGAAACGAAACACACCCAGTGGCCAAATTTAGTCAGGCCAAGGGTAATTTGGTTGTGTATAAAGCAAATTTATGTATGTAAATCTTTCCTGAAGTATCAGTATCACCTTTACCAAAATCTTAAGCCCCAACATGTAATAAACATTGCTATTAAGACTCATAAGAGGGGAGCCTGGGTGGATTAGTCAGTTGAGCATCTGAGCCTTGACTTCAGCTCAGGTCATGATCCCAGAGTTGTGGGACTGAGTCCTGCATCAAGCTTGGCACTGAGCTTGGAGCCTGCTTGAGGTTCTCCCTTTCTCCCTCTGCCCTTCTCCCCCACTCACTCTCTGTCTAAAAGAATCACAACAATAAAACACGTAGCACCTACTTTAAGAATTTTTCCAAAGCTTATTAAAACTGCAATCTATCTGTGTTTAATTCTCCCAGACTGTTAATCAAATAGACAAATTAGTTCAAAACTATGCTGAAACTAAATTATGAAAAGAATTCTCAACTGTATTGTCACTAACTACATTTCCAAGTTTAAAACTACCATTTGGATTATGCCAGGCCTATATGAATTTAACAGACCTCATAAGACAGTCATTAACATATCTTCAACAAATAAAGAAGAATCAAGATTTTCTCCTATTGCAATCAGGAAAACATTGCTTGTAATAACCAAATGGCTATTAATATGAGAGACAGGGAGAGAGAGAGCAAGCGTGAACGAGTGGGGGAGGGGCAGGGAGAGAGACTCTCATGTGTGTCTGCACCATCAGTGCAGAGCCCAGTGTGAGACTCGAACTCACAAACCATGAGATCACAACCTTAGTGGAAGTCGGACGCTTAATCAACCGAACAACCTGGGTACCTCTCCATTCAGTAGCTTTTTCTTTCTTTTTTTTTAAAATGTCCACTTTTTGTGGAAGAGAGAGAAAGAGCACGAACAGGAGAGGGGCAAAAAGAGAGGGAGACTACAGAATATGAAGCAGGCTCCAGGCTCTGTCTAAGCTGTCAGCACAGAGCCCAACACAGGGCTAGAACTTGTGAACTGTGAGATGACGACCTGAGCCTGAAGTCAGACGCTTAACCGACTGAGCCACCCACACACCCCAGTAGTTCTTACCCAAGAGTTGTAGCACAGTCTCAAAAAAAATATTTCTAAATATCCATGTCTATGTATACATGTTACTAGATTTACTCAAACTCTTCAGGGGAGAGTTTAGGCTTGTTAAAAAAAATTGAAACTTCCCCAGGGCACGGGGATTCACCACCACAATTCTAGCTGAGAGCTGGTGCAGCAATCACATCAGTCTCATCTATGTGGCCAACTCCATCATTTGAAGATTTAGCCAAAAGAATGACTTATCAAAACTGCATTTAATTTCCCTGAGCAGAGGTAGAACAGGGACTAAATGTAAAGTCAAAGTGCAACTTGATTTCATTACTTTTAAACTTCTTACTTCCCATCAAGATATTCTAGATTTCAGAGCAGAGTTTAGAGTCTTAAGTGGCTGTTTCTGCCAGAATAGGATTATATGACAGTTATTTATTTGTTCTTTCTTCTCCTTGCCCACTTAATCAACCACCTGTTCACTGCCAATCTGATTTCCTCTGAGTCCTCCTACACTAGGTCTCTAGGCAGGTTTACAACTCACTCTTTCCCTAAGTAACAATTATTCCCCTCAAAAATTGAAGACTCCTTGACTAAACATATAAAATGAAGGGGGAAAAAAATAGAATAAACAACTTCTTCTTGTTATTTTTTCTCACTTGTCAAATTTCCAAATTGGCCTACTTAGTTCTGACTGCTCCCTCCTTTCCCCTTTTTTCTCTTAAGCCTTGGCCAATAAAAAAAATCCCATTTTTTTAAATCACTTTTTTATCAGATAGGAACTTGTCAACAGCAGCAATATTTTTTATTGTAAAATACATTTGTTTTCTTTGAGTTTTAAGACAAAGCTTAGGGAAAATTTTGCTTTCCCGTGTTGTTTTCCACTAATAAAAAAATTTGATGGGAAAAATGTTTGAAAACGGAATGTTTACCTTTAACAAATATATTGTTTTCATAATTATTCGCCATAAACAGAAAACAAAGTAGAATTCTCTAATGTTTCTTTAGAAGTATCCTTATTTAAAATGAAATCTTAGGGGTGCCTAGGTGGCTCAGTTGGTAGAGCATTCAACTTTGGCTCAGGTCTTAGTCTCATGGTTCATGAGTTCATGCCTGCATTGGGTTCTGTGCTGACAGCTGGGAGCCTGGAGTCTGCTTCAGATTCTGTGTCTCCATCTCTCTCTCTACCCCTCTCCCCCTCTTGTTCTGTCTCTGTCTCTCTCAAAAATAAATAAAAAATAATAAGGAAAAAAGAAACAAAGAAATCTTAGATAAATAAGTTATTGCCAAATATTTTCATTCAGGGAATACTTGAACTTCCAAATACGCAAAATTGACCCTACCCTTGTCAACCAAAGGTGTTCTTCTAAGGGCTTCAACAGTGAGAGGTAATGCATGTCAAAGAAAAGGCCGGTGGGCCAGCAAGTGTGGCCATCATCTACTCCCCATGTACAGTTACAACCCTGCTGAGGAGCTACATAAAGTTGGGCAGGAGCTACTCTCTGAAGTGGGACACCCAACATGGTACATGGCTGGACGAGTGGCTACTAACACAAGTAGATGCCTTTGCTGGATGTCAAGACATGACCTGACCCCAATGCCCTCATCTTC
Source organism: Panthera tigris (assembly GCF_018350195.1). Classification (NCBI taxonomy): domain Eukaryota; kingdom Metazoa; phylum Chordata; class Mammalia; order Carnivora; family Felidae; genus Panthera; species Panthera tigris. The sequence goes on along the minus strand of NC_056676.1, from coordinate 448,736 downwards.
AGAGCACCGGGGCCTGCAGTGCCCAGCACCTACAACCTGCTTTCTCCTCCCGCTTGCACACATCCAAGCTCTCCCTGATGGGTCTGGGTCTCTATTCCTCCTCCCCCCATCCCCAGCAACATCCCTTGCCTAAGCCCCTGCATAGCACCCAGCCTCCATCATCACCTCACTCCCCTCTAGACTTTTTAGCCCTTTATGGGCTCTGAGACTACCATCCACTTGTAGGCACTAATGGAAACATTTTCTTTCTGAGGTGGAAGGGTGGCTGGGAGATAAAACTTTGCCCTTTCTGTAGGCACTACCTTTTTCTAGCCCTCCCTGACTTGGCATTGGAGTTATTTCCATGATGACAGGGACTGATGTATAGAATTCAGTGAGTGAGTGTACGTGTGTGTGTGTGAAATAAAACATTTTGAGGCTAAAATATTCATAATATATAAAATTTCAAATACTGTATAAATTAGTTCTTTACCTTATTTCTTGCTTCAGTATTCGCATTGTACAGCAGCAGCTTCCCTGTTATGGATATATTATCACCAAAGGCCGCATAGTGGAGAGCAGGGTTGCCACTCATATCCCTAATATTTGGATAGGCACCATTTTCCAATAGTATGTTTACACATTTCTCTTCCTGGCACTGTACGGCCTGTCAGTGATATGCCAATAAACAGAGTGTAAATTCTGAGAATTTAAAGTAAGCTTGCCACGGTTCTCACCAATTAGTTTTGTTTCAAGGCAATAACTTCATTTTCATTCTAAGTAAGGACATCAAATCTATCTCAGGCAGACATAGCTGCTACAACATACCTTCATGAGAGCTGTCCTGTTTTCATGATCACAGAAGTTAAGATGACATTTCCTCTCTACTAGGAGGGTCACCACTTCTGGATGGCCATTGGCACAGGCCAAATGGAGAGAAGTCCTAAAAAAGTGAGAGGACTTTTTAGGAAATGATAGTGCACTCTCTCAAAACTTGCAGTTAATTCAGGAATTTGTAAACATTAAGTAGCATGTTATTCCTATGCCTCCAAAACAAAGATTCAGTTTTCCCCTGGAGAAAATACAATATTTAGTAGTGATTACTCATCACACTAATAAAAGAACAGCCTGTTTCAAGAGAAGAACATGTCCTCGGGATTCACCTCCGCTTGGGTTTGAACCCTAGTTTTAACTCTGTCACTCAGTAGTTATTGCTTAGACTTATCCTCAATGTCCTCAACAAAAGGGGATAAAAATAGTAGTTGTCTCGGGTCACCTGGCTAGCTCAGTCTGAAGAGCATGTAACTCTTGATCTCAGGGTCATGAGTTTGAAGCCCCACAGTACGTGTAGAGATTAGTAAAAATAAATAATAAAATGAAATGAAATGAAATGAAATGAAATGAAATGAAATACAGAGTAGTTATCTCACAAGACCTTGTTGTGATGCTTAAATGAGGATCTATGCAAGTAATTAGAACAATTCCTAGCACAAATAACATCTCAGTAGTTGTTGGATAAGATAATTTTACCATTACTACTGCTGTACATAGACAACACTTCAATTAGGTATCTTGATACAATTACACCTACTTTGCAGACAAGTTTTAAGGATTAGCAAGAATACTGCGTTTCAGTGATTCTAAGATGCTCATTTTGTCACATTTTAATATCTCTGACATTGTAATGCAATTTATAACTCAAATTGTCTTACAAGTGTAAATGGCCGGTCTTTAAAAAAATTTTTGGTATATAAAATAGTGGGATACCATAGAATCTTGGTGCCTTCCATTATGTGAAATGATGGTATATACAATAGGTCTATTGCAGTTCTAATATGATTGGCACTTAAATAAATTTTAGTTCTGAAAAGCATTATAGCAAAATAGGACTAAATTAACAAAAGAAAAAAATTTTAAGGATTTCTTACTTTGCCTCTCAAGAAAGTTTAAGACAAAGGAAACTCAGGATTCCAATGACTAGGAACAGTTCATTTTATTAAATATTGAGGTCTACAGATTGTACGAAAATCATTTCCAGTGATCAATATTAGTACTAACTACTCTCATAAATTTCAGAAGGGCAGGTAAAGGTTATCTTTTACAATTTCCTATCTTCAGAAACTTTGAAAGGAAGGAAGAAAACTTCCCATTGAGATTAAGTCTTAATACTTCAATGTAAAATTTCTCATCTTAGGGGTGCCTTGCTTGCTCAGCCAGTAGAGCATAGGACCTTGATCTCAAGGTTGTAAATTTGAGCCCCACGATGGGTATAGAGATTACTTAAAAATGAAATCTGGTGCAGAGCCTGCTTTAGATGCTCTGTCCTTCCTCTCCCTTCCCCCTCCCCTGCTCATGCTTTCACCCTCAACAATAAATAACACTTAAAACATAAAGTACACAAAAGCTGGGGCACCTGGGTGGCTCAGTCCGTTAAGCGTGCAGCTCTTGATTTGGGCTCAAGTCATGATCTCATGTTCACTGGCCCAAGCCCCGTGTTGGGACTTTTTGAAAAGTGTATTGGAAAAGTTCCTGCTTTCAGCATGGGGCCTGCTTGGGATTCTCTCTCTGTCCCTCTATTCCCCCCACCCCCACCCCACCCCATCCCTCTCAAAACATAAACTTAAAAAAATAAAATCTTTAGAAAATAAAAAACAAAATATCTCATCTTGCTCATACTGTGCAAAATGAAGTTTTTGAGAAAAGGATCTTGGGTAGACTATGTCCGCTATATAATATATGTGCAGGTTCTAGTTGATAAATAAGTGGATGGAAAGAGTGGATAAATACAGTAGGAGAGTTCAAAAATTTTAAAGAAAATGTATATAAAGGAAAGCATACTTCTGAAACAGTAAATAATCACTTATATTTGCTAGGACTTATTTTTTTCATAAGCACACAACTAATATATTTTACTTTCATGATTAATATAAATCATTTACCTATTACATGTAATAAAGCTACCTAAAACAGAAAACATGTATCTTCTTCATATATGCATAATAAAATCTACAAGTGCAAATAAAAATACTCACTTTACTTCTGAAGCACAAAGTTGTCCAAATATGCCAATCTTCAAAATACATTTTAATTAACTCACTTGGCTTATATTAAATCCAACAATATTTTTTAAATCAAAATGAGAAATTATTCTTATGTTTATAAGATTTATATTCTTGCTCTTTTCCAGGGTTACTTCAACGATAATAAACCCTTTCTGTTGATAATAAACTTTTAATAGGACCTTTATACACCTTTTCCTGTAGAATGAGCACAGAGTTTCTTTGAAGGCAGAGAAAAATCTATGTAAATACAAAGGCTCAGAAATAAGTGTCATCACATTTTGTGCATTTTTGGGCTGTGTACCTACGATCACACTGATTTTTTTCTTACTTGAAAAACTAAAGCACAGCTCTGCATCTCTGTGTATATCTATTATCTATGCCGCTTTCAATGATCACATATCCATCTTATGGATGTAATGACATTTACTTATAAAAGCCATAGTACGAGTGTTTCTTAAAACATTGCTATTTTAAATAGTGCTGAGAAAAGCAAAATATATGTCATTTATCTCTAGTGATTTCCTAAAGATATTTTAGTAGAACTAAAATTGATGGGTAAAAGGAATACATATTTTTTAAAAGGGGTACTTACACCAAATTGTCTATTGGGAAGTTGAAAACAACCTAAACTTTAAGCCGCGGTATAAGCAACATCACTCTTTCACAAAGGTTGTAGATGAAAAACTATTTCAGTCCCTTTTTCACTTAGATTTCTTTTTCCCACGGACACTGTATTTCCCTATGTCCACTGGCCCCTTGTAGATATGCAAAGAAATACTTTGCACGATTTCAAATTACAGATTTTTGTACGTTTTGTTTTCAAAGACTTCCCTGTAAAATGAAGATAAATTTTGTTGCCGGATACAAATATGTTGTAAATATTTGCAAGTGCCTTGTCTTTTATTTTAATATTATTTTCTGATAGAGACTTTCAGTTTTTTATGTTGCTAAATAAATCTCCAGAATTCTTGATTTAAAAAAATATTTTTTAATATTTATTTTTGAGAGAAAGAGACACAGCGTGCAAGCAAGGGAGGGGCAGAGAGAGAGGGAGACACAGAATCTGAGCTGTCAGCACAGAGCCTGAAGCGGGGCTCGAACCCACAAAGCACGGGATTATGACTCCGAAAGTCAGACTGCTTAACAAACTGAGCCACCCAGGGGCCCAAATTTTTTTTTTTTTTGAGAGAGAGAGAGAAATAGAGAGAGAGAGAGAGGCAACACAGAATCCCAAGCATGCTCCACATTGACAGCAGGGAGCCCGTCGAAGGGCTTGAACCCACGAACACCTGAGATTAGGACCTGAGCCGAAATCAAGAGTCAGAGACTTAACTGACTGAGCCACCCAGGCACCCCCCCAAAAGTCTTGCTTTTCAAGTCATTCTTAGGATGGGTAAATAGGCATTTGTGGGATTTTTTTCTGTTACTTTTCTTTTTTTGCATATTACAATTTTTAAATTGATATCCCATCTGGAACTTATTTTAGGGAGATAAAATTCTAACAAGTTTTCTCCAAATCGGCTGTTTCTCCACTACTTATGAATAGTTCACCTTTTCCTACTAATATGCAATGTCACCAGTATGAAATTCTAAAGTCTTATGTATATTTGAGCGTTGGTCATATTCTACTCTGCACCACTCCTTTATCTGTCTTTTCAGCTGTTTGTAAATGAATAATTTGTGGAAATTTCAGGTACATATTGATATCTGGAAGGGCAAATCTACCTCCTATATAAAAACATAAGTTCTTAGGTTAATTTCAGTTAGTTAACATACAGTGTTCTATCACTTTCAGGTGTACAAGATAGTGAGTCCAAAAATTTCCTTAATGACATCAAAGAAGAGCATGTGTAGCTCAAAATTCTTAAAACCAGGATGCTTTGATTTGCTTTACTTAAAACTGACAAATACAGGAAGGGTACACATTTTGAGAAAAAGGAGTCCTCCTATTCAGAGCCATCTTCCACTTGAAAATGTCCTTCCAAGGTCCCTCAGGAAATAGGACACATACCTAAGTGTACCCAGACATAAACTGGATACTGGATTTTGTCCCAAGAATTTCTAACCCAGAAGTTGATTACAGGAATTATTTCTCCCATTATGCACTTTTCTATGACGTGATGTTATGAAAATGAGTCCATTAAAAACAACATGTTGTCGACACTTCATTTCATGTGTATTACTATTGAAATTTGGGTAAATTACGTCAAACTTGAGAGTCAAATGGTCTATTCAGGAATTAACGGGTACGTGCCAGGGCAGCTGAAGACTTTGTTTTTGCCGCTCACGCTGTCGGCCTGGTGCTAGACCACATAGGGTTCCCACGACCGAGGGGCAGCGGGACCTCAGGAGGGAAGAGAACCCAGCTCCCCGAGGGAGGGCTCAGATGCACAGGTAGAGATAGGCCTGGTGTGCTCTTCTCCACGTCCGTCCCGCCTCCTCCCTGCCAGCCTCCAAGCCCCTAATACCTGTTCATCTTGTCTCTATCATCCACGCCATTTCCCCGAAGAACAGAATCTGTTGCCCTTGCGCTGCGTTGCCCACGCAAGCAGCCTTGTGGATCTTTCTGAGATCTGTTTCTTGGACATGGTAACCCAGCAGCAAGTTGTCAATTCTATTGTTCTTCTGCCCAATGCCCCTGCCCTGCCTCTGCAAGCCAGAAGTGGAGCCCAAGGGTGACACGACCCTCTCCTTCCCCAACCCCCAAATCCTCTTCATTGCGAACCCTGCGGGCTCCACAGAGACTTCACCCCACCCTCCCTTTCCACTACTTCCTGAGCCCAACACTAGCGCCGGAGATAGGCCAAACCCGCCTGGCCACAACACCCCAGCAGTGAGGATCTGAGTTTGGGTATCTGCCACTTCTTAGTAACTGAAGCAATAATGCTAAAAAAAGCCGGCTTGCACACTTCAGAAGACAAAATCGTAAGAGCTATCATCTTAATCCTTCCTATCAACCAGGGAAGTTTAATTCTAGAAAATAAATTTAGAATTTAACAGGAATGTCCTAACCTGTTTTGAAGTCAATCAAGATTTAAAGTCAAATACTGAAAATTAGTAAAATTATTCTTTTTTTAAAGTTTATTTTGAGAGAGAGGAGAGACCCCAGGTATATGAGAGCAAGGGAAGGGCAGAAAGGGAGACAGAGAATTCCAAGCAGGCTCCGTGCTCTCAGGGCAGATCCCCACTGGGGGCTTGATTTCACGAACACTGAGATCCTGACCTGAGCTGAAATCAAGACATAGATGCTTAACCGACTGAGCCACCCAGGCGCCCCAGTTAAATTACTCTTTTATCAGCAATGTCAGATAAGAGTAAACACATGACACCCCTGACCCCCACAGTATAATCATACAAACTATATTTATTCCGTAAGAAGCCCAATTGTATGGCTATTTCTGAGCATATATTTATCTTCTTGCTCCTGTACCTTTCTTTTTTACAAACTTTTTCTCAAAAAGAATTTATTATCTAACATAATGAACAGTGTAAGACAGGGGAAACAAAGAGAGAACCTACCCATTAGAATTTTGTCTTTGGAAAACTCTAGCTCCTTCATGGTAACCATTTCTTTTCCATCAACATCCACCTTTAATGCAGCCTGGTTCACAAGATTCTCCAACTCTGTTCCAGAGAAGCCAACAATACCTCAAGCTATGATTTCTGGGTGAACAGCTATGAAAATAGAAGACACCATTAAAATTCCAAAAGAGCTCTTCACAGACAACTGACATTCCAAAAGAAAACGCTATCCTCAAATAGCACTTAAAATATCTCACTGCAACTACAAAATAAGTTCCCTTTATTAAAATCTAGAGGCAAAAAGCCAAAACTGCCATTAAATATACTATTAATATTGCCAACAGGACAAATCACAAAATTTCTTAAATTAAATAACTTTGTGAAAAACAAAGAAATGTACAGTTGCCAGACATGATTTATAAACCTTCAGATTATGACGTAAATTGTTCCTAGCCTAACCACAAGCTGATAAAGTATACTCACAGACAATATTTTTTTATTTTCTGAATTTCATCTAAAAATTCTGTATACATATTTAGTCTTTTATGTACATTTATAAAACTATCCTTATTATAAGAAACATATTTGGTTTAACAAATTAATTCACCTATCTTTGAAAATAGTACAGCTTGATATCTATGTTTATTGAGTCTGTAACCTTTTCATGTGTTTTGTTTTCCAGTTTGCCTCTTTTAGCCCCAAAGTGATTATGCTTTCTAGTATTTCATATTTTACATTCATCCTAAAAGCACTTATACATACATTTATCTTCAAGTATTACTTATCTGAAAACTTTCAGGAAAGCTTCCTTTAGAATCAGGATTCTAATGATAAAGTCTCTTGCATATACAGTAATTAATAAATCAACTTTAAAATGGACATATAAATGGAGAGAAAGAAAGGACATGTAAAACTAACTGGTCTCTTGAGATATCGATCAAGTAAGGACCACAAACCGGGTGGAATGAAATATTACCATTGTTTATAAAGATAATAATAGAGCTTGTGTTAATGGAATTAGACTTACACTGATCAAACTTTATTTTACTGACCAACCAAATGTAATGCACGAACCCTTGACTTGATATTTCATAAAAAAACATACATAAGAAATTCTAGGGACATTTGAGGAAAATTTGAAAAAAAAAACTTGGAGTACCAGATATTAAGGAAATAGTATTTAGTTTTCTTTGGTAGGATAAATTATTCTCTTTATTTAGGGCAAATGTGCTTTGTCTTAGGTAATGCATACCAAAGGCTTTCGATGTAAAGGAGTTCATGTCTACAGCTTTGAAACTTTTTCATGTGTTTGAAAATTTTCATAACCGCTGTCAGTTCTTCCAATTGAAATAACAGAATTCTTTGGTTTCCACAACTTTGAACTTTTCAGACTATATTTAAAAAGGCAAAAAAACTATATTCATGCCATGTTTTAACATAAAACACTCTTTAAAAGAAAGCGGAAAAATACCCTTCAGACTGTCCCCTTTTGTTGCCCATGTTATTCCTAGCTGGTTTAACTCCTCACCGTATCAATTTCTTATAGAATATATTTTGGTAGCTGAGAATTTTCCCACAATTTTATACAATACCCCTTGTGACTGGAAAGAAAAGTGTAACTACTTTATGGTTTTAAACACGCTCTTTATGATGTTATAATCTTGACTTAAATGAACCCTAAATTAGCAGACTCATGGAAGTAGTTCTAGGAACTTCTGAACATTCTCAGTAGAGACAGTGCGTAGCACAAAACCAAATGTAAATAGGAATGTCCCTTTTAACTCACCAATTCCATTTCTAGAATTGGAATCTAGATAAATGAATAAAAAACACATGAGTAAATTTCCAGTGTATTCTAAGGAGTTATTTAAGAATGTGGGCAAAGCCTTGAGACCTTAGGATGATCACCACATCACTGATTTTATTATCGTAATTAAACATTTTTATGTGAGTAGAGCTGACACACAGTTACATTAGTTTCAGGTATAAAACATAGTTATTTGATAAGTTTACACATTATGCTATGCTCACCACACATGTAGTTACCTTCTGTCACTATGTGACACTACATTACAGTATCACTGACTAAACTTCCTATGCTGGGCTTTTTATTCCTCTGACTTATTCATTCTACAACTGGAAGCTTGTCTCTCCCTTCCCCTTCGCCCACTTTGCCCAGCCCCCAATGTGTTCATTTTAACAGCAAAACACTGAAACCATTTAAAAGTTCAACCTAAATGATTGAAGTATAGTACAATTGTAGAGTACAAGGACACCATGAAGTCATTACGATTTTGTTCCCTCACATGTGTTGCAGGGAGCATGGCTGGAGTCGCAAAAGATGAGTCTACAACGTTCAGTTAAGTGAAGTTCCTCATACTCGAGTCGGAACGAGGCCCCGACTCCAGAACGAAGCTTCTTTTTACTAGGACAATTGCTAAAGACTATGTGCATCAAGTCAGCTAAGCAAGTGTGTCAATCACTCTAATGGTTTAGCTTTTCAAGGTTGAATTTCGAGTTAACTGGTTTCTCTATCACTAGGAAGGGTCAGGTGTGAAGGTCAGATGTGTCCCACCTTGGACAATGTTAAAGGCTCTAGGCGTTCCTTAGAAGCCGCAGTGTTCAGCTATGGAAACATGTCCTAAGGCCTTGCACCTTCTCCAGCCCTTCCCTTTTGAAGTCTTTTCTTTGGATGCTTTTCTCCTGCACCTCCCACCTCTCCCCCTTTGGAAAAGTTGGAGAGCAAAGACAGAGGCTCCTGAGGCAGTCTCAGCTTTGTTGCTGTCCTCTTCTCCAGACTAGGTACATGTAAAGTAATAAGACAAAGATTAATATAAAAATACCAATGGCAGAAAAGCTTAAGGGCTTTATATAATTCATTGGTTTTAATTCCAAGATTCGATTAGTTATCTCAGATAGAGAAGGGGCACCAGAAATCATCTCAAGTTTATTTTTGAACATTTCATAGATATCCTTTTGCAATTGAGCTATATCAGCAGAGGTGTTACCTTGAATAAGAAGGTGTCGATGCACCAGGTCCCATATCTTAGATTTATTACATACACGGGGGGGAAGGGGGGGTGACACAAAAGGTTTTATGTTCCAATCACACTGAAGTTTTCTCTGTTGTTGTAAACTAATCAATTGATTTGCTAGAAAAAGAACAGCTTGTTACAAGTCAGATAATTGGCTCTCTGTTCGGCTATCAATCAGCCGTTGGCTGTTCCACAGCCTTTCTGAATCTTGACCCCAGTTTTGTACAAAGCGGGTGGTTTATACAGTCTGACGCAGCGCAAAACCGGCTGTTGCTGCTGTAGCTGTAATAGCTATAATTCCAAGTACAGAAGTTACCAGTAAAGCTAGAAGCCTTCGGGTGTGGTGGAAGACAGGTTTCAATATTTCATCTATGAGATACATTTCAGGGGAGTGTTGTCAAGACCGATCCATGAATACAGGCATCCAGACCCCATTACGTGCCTTAAGGATATATAAGCTTTACTTTTCCTGGTTAAAAGAAATAATAGAATTAAGACAAGTATCAAAAGAACAATTATGGCAAGTAAGAAGATTGTTATTAGGGTCCCAATGAGGCATGCCTAACATAAACAGAAAAGGAAGTCTGACACATGCTTGAATTTTATGAGTCTCATTTAATCTAAAAGAGATGGAGAATTTATTTGAAATATTCAAGTGGCCTTTCCAAGTGGCCTTGCCTAATAATCTAGTACCAATTTTCCAAAGTTCTGCAAATGGCCCATCAAGTAAACGTGGGCAGGGGGGAGCCCTCCCTCCTTCATGCCATACAGTGGGTTCAGATGTTACATCTGAAATGATGTCGTCTTGATATCGACGCCATGAGAGCTCTCTTTTGGAGCATTTGGTCCGAGCAGAGCCCACAGAGTCCCGATTAAAGACGCTTCCTTTAGAAGTATTGAGAAGAACTCTACCAACCTCTCCTCGACAGAGCTCCCAATTAACCCACTCCTCAGTATTTATCATCTTTCTTAATTGACATCGACGCAATTAAGGAGGGTGCTCATATATAATTCTTTGACTTCTCATGGAGACTCCCTTTAGTAAGTACAATGTAGAGACCGTCCCATTGCATATTTTTGCTATCCATGCCTGTGAATGAAATGTAACACAGTGTTGCCTGTTCCAATCATATAGGTGGCCAATTTGCACCTACAGAATATTCAGGGATTACTTTTCCTTCTTCTTCTGGTTTAAATGGACCTCTATTATCATAAGGTCCAAGGAACCAAGCTGAATCATTTGCATAAACTGGGAAAGAGGGATCATCCTATGGAATTTACAGGTACTGATAGTACAGTACCTGTACTGATTGTACAACTCGAGCATGATAAAGGAGGTGGTTTTGATAAATTCAATTAATTTGGATTTAGGTTAATGGTTGTCTCTGTGAGGACCTATATAATCTGCAACTCCAAATTGCCATGAAATGCATTGCCAATATGCCATGGATATTTGTGCGTGAGACAGAGGTACTATAATTGTCTCGGGCCCTTGGGTTTTTATTTCCTTGTCTCTCCCCACCCTGAAAAATTAACTTTCCTATTTTGTCTAAATATGTAGATATTTTTTTAAAGGCTTTATTGGAAAGAAATATCCATTCTATGATTCCATTAGCCTGCCAAAGTACTCCTGTAAGAGAAGGAGGTTATGGTAAAATGAACAAGGAAAAATGTAGCGAGGAGTCAATTCGAGGAAGCTGACTGGAAGCAATCTTTTGTTCAATCCATTGTAATTCTTGTGATGCTTCCGGAGTTAATTTTCTAGGGCTATTTAAATAGGAATCCTCCTTAAGTACATCAAAAAGAAGAGTCAGTCGATAAGCAGGTATACCTAGAGTAGGACCTAACCAGTTAATGTCTCCTAATAACTTCTTGAAATCATTCAAAGTATGCAAAGGATCTCTACGAGTTTGAACATTTTGAAGCATTATTGAATTTTGTACTAATTTTTGACCTAAATAGAACAAGGGATTTTCAAATTGAATTTTGTCTTCTGCAATAATGAGGCCATATTTTGAGAGGGTTGCCTGAGCTGCTAAAAAGAGTGCATGTAAATCATGTCGCTTGGGTAAAGCTAGTAGGATGTCATCCATGTAATGGATAATCTTAGCATGAGGAAACTGAGATCATAAACATCGGAGAGGTTCTGCATCAAAAAGCTGACAAAGAGTAGGACTATCTAACTTTCCTTGAGGTGAAACTTTCCATTGAAATCTGCTTATGGGTTCCTCATGATTAATTACAGGAACAGAAAATGAAAATCTCTACGAATCTTTAGGGTTTAAGGAAATGGAGAAAAAACAATCCTTAAGATCAATAATTATAAGTTTCCAATCTCCAGGGATAGCAGCAGGCGTCGGAAGGCCAGGCTTAGGAAGGCCAACCCCATAGGTTGTATGATTTTACTTATGGCTCGGAGATCAGTCAGCATTCTCCCAAATATATATTGCATTAATAACAGATATTCAACACCTTAAAAAGAGAAAATTGTAGGAAATTTATCTGGAGATGTTCAAGGGGCCTTTTAGACATGGTACTAGTCCATGACTCACAATTCTCTGCTTTTCCATAATTGTATTGGTTTACAGGTGTGACATGAGTGGTCCATATCCTCTGTCCTCCTTAAAAAGTGTCCCCATCAGGGGGCGCCTTGATGGCTCAGTTAGTTGTGTCCGACTTTGGCTCAGGTTTTGATCTCATGGTTCATGGGTTTGAGCACTGCATCAGGCTTTGTGCTGACAGCTCAGAGCCTGGAGCCTGTGTCAGATTCTGTGCCTCCCTGTCTCTCTCTGCCCCTCCCCCCTCTCTCTCAAAAATAAACGTTAAAAAAAGTGTCCCTATCCATGTTTATTTTGTATCACAGCCAATTTGTCCCTACCATGATGGGTTATCTCATGGAAACTCTTAACAAGTAGCCATTTACATTTATCTGGTACTACCTTATGGCCAACCTGGCTTTGCCAAAATCTATAACCATGCATATTATAATCTAATTATTCTCAGTATGACTGTCCAGAATTGCAGGCCACTTTTTGTGTGTTTCTGATGGAATCCTTGAAGATCTTCATGGATTTTTCTTTCTGTTCTTATGAAATCCTTGCATGCAGACTTTTATCAGGGCAGCCTATTTAGCATGATGGCTAAGATTTAGAATGTGGATCTGGGCAGGATAGTTACCATTATGCAGTGACTGCTGTATACTGCAGACTGGCATTGGTCACTTAGGAAGACAGCATCGAGACATAAGGAAGGACAGTGAGTGTATCTTTGAAGAAAAACTCTAGAGTTTCTCTAGAGGTGACCGAAAAATAAGTGCTTGGTAACATTCTACCTTTTGCCATAGAAGAGTGCCCCACCTCCAACATACTTCCCTAGCAGCCAAAGTCAGCACATCAGCTAGTACTGACCTTGGCTATGGGGACATAACAGCAAGCATGGAGAGACACCTGGCATTTGGTAATATCTGGGTGAGAATTTTCCAAGCTATTATAAAGTATGATGTACATGGTACCATTTCTAACGGGAAAATTTTTGCTGTGAAAACACACGAGGTCAGGAATTAAGACCTTTGATGATGCCACAACAGGAAAAGAGGTGGCAATATGATCACCAGTCTTCAGTTCTCTAACATCCTTGCTTATGGCTGTAACTGTACCACTGAAGTTCAGCGCCAGTAATTTGTGTTTCTCTATTGTGTCATCAGCCCCATATAAAATATTGCTGAAATGTTAGCTGGAGGTGCTGACAGGAAAATAATCTGAGTGGACACGTATTTTATCAGTCTCAGCTTCCGCAACGGATCATTGAGCAATGTGCTTGTGCCTTTCTGTCTCAGCAGTCACCTCCCCTACACTGTAGGGATCCAAGGTGTAGTGAGTAGACATCTGAGTTCTGTTTGCCTTTGTGAGGTTTACTATCATAAGCCTTTCCAAGGAGAGTACACCTGGTTTCAGGAGTAAATAATCTACTCTGATCAATAGAGTTCTGGATAATCCTTCCCCTTACATTTAATAACAGCTTCTGCTATACTTGCCATGTCTTATGGGCTTGTATCCTTAATATGTATCATCTGAAATGTGATTGTTGGCACTTCAATCAAAGAGACACTTGTCAGGCTACAGAGAACAAATCCTGGAATAATGTGACCCAAATTTCTCATTGCTTTATAAGAATAGATTACTATCACAAAATAATCAGCACTTTGGTCTTCTGTGGCCAAAATAAGTTGATGAAATTCCTCACAGCACGTTGGTGGGTACTGAAGACGTATACCGGGGATTTCTTCACTTAGCTGTTTAATTCCACACATGAATAAAAGATGACAGAGTCTTTTATTTCGGTCTTTATCTTATCACCTACTATCATCTCAGAATCTTGGCTTGCTTCTCGTTCCTGAAACCTAACATACTCAGAATCATAAGGCAAATATTTTGTAAGCTCTTGAGGTATTGCAAATACGTCAGCTAGAATTAGTAATAGAAGCACTTCACCAGCCCCATGCATCTCAGTGTGCGATACGTGTTTCCAATGGTTTCTAGAAGAAAAGTATCATTAGGTTGTGTTTTGTTTACTATACATGAATCTTATCTCTTCTAGGTTTGCTAAAATGTAACCATATTTGTCCATAAAGAACCCACACCCTTCCAAATAGTTTTCTTTACATTCGACGACCTTTATATATTCATTTCCCCTTCCAGATTTTTGAAAACTGTCAATTTGTCTTTGATGAAACACCAGTTTTCCTCCAAATTTTCTCTCTTGTGACCATGACAACTGTCATTTCTAAGAAATAGTCTAACATTGTAGTCTAAAGTATATGAAATTCATAAGTTTCTCTCTACAGACCTTTATTAACTTTGATGGTTGTTATGGCTTCCATTAGCTCATCAGAAAATAAAATGGAAAGCTGCTAACCCAGAGAAGAAGGTAGAGAGTTAGCCAAAATGCCGATCCAGAAGAACTTATCCCAAATGAAAGAAAAAGATAAAGGCCATGGACAGAGATCTAAGCAAAACATATAACATGTTTATTGGAGAATGTAAAGCAACAACCATAAGATACTCACTGAACCTAAGAAAAGAATGGAAGACATCAGTGAGACGCTAACAACAGAGATCAAAGAGTTAAAAAAAGAATCAATCAGATTGGGGTGCCTGGTTGGTTCAGTCAGTTAAGCGTCCAACTCTTCGTTTCAGCTCAGGTCGTGATCTCACAGTTCCATGAGTTTGAGCCCCATCTGTGCTGATGGCATGGATCCTGCTTAGGATTCTCTGTCTCCCTCTCTCTCTACCCCTCCTCAACTTACGCTGTCTCAATCTCTCTCCAAATAAATAAATAACTTTTATATAAAAAAAGAATCCATCAGAGATGAAGAATGCAATAAATGAGACTGGCAACAGGCTTGATGCAATGAACAGCAGACTGGAAAAAGAATGAATTATTGGCCGAGAAGATAAAATAATGGGCAAAAATTAAGCTGAACAAAAGAAAGGAAGATGAATATTCAGAACAATAGACAGGAAATTCAGTGACTCCATCAAAAGTCATAACATTCATATTATAGGAATCCCATCAGAAGAGAGGGAAAAGGAGGCAGAAAATTCATTTCAAGAAATAATAGCAGTAAACTTCCCTAATCTGGGGAAGGAAACAGACATCCAGATTCTGGAGGCACAAAAAACACCTATCAAAATCAACAAAAGCAGGCTCACACCAAGGCATATTCTAATTAAATTTATAAAGCATAGTGATAAAAGAAACATCTTAAAAGCAGCAAGACAAGTCCTTCACTTACAGGAGAAAAACCCATAAGGCTAGCTGGAGATTTCTCAACAGAAACTTGGCAAGCCAGGAAGGAAGTGGCATGATATATTCAAAGTGCTGAATGGGAAAAATCTGCAGCCAATACTCATCCCGCAAAGCTATCATTCAGAATAGAATGAGAGATAAAGAGTTTCCCAGACAAACCAAAACTAAAGGAGTTCATGATAACTACACCAGCCTTACAAGATAGACTGAAGGGGACTCTGAGGGCAAAGCAGAGGCCAAAAGTGTCAAAGACAAGAAAGGATCAGAAAATCTCCAGAACAATGACAAAACATGCAATAAAATGGCAATAAATACCTATCTATCAATAAGTACCTTGAAAGTAAATGGAACAAATACTCCAATCAAAAGACATAGGGTGCCAGAATGGATAAAAAACAAAAACAAAAACAAGACCCATCTATATGTGGCCTGCAAGACTCTGCAGATCTAAAGACACTTCCAGATTGAATGTGAGGGGTTGGAGAAAACATTTATCATACAAATGGATGTCAAAAGAAAGCCCAAGGGTTAATACTTATATTGGACAAACTAGACTTTTTGTTCTTGTCGTTTTTATCCTGCTTTGCTATCAGTGTAGAACTGGCCTCGTGGAATGATTTTGAATGTGTCCCCTCTATTCCATTATTGTAAGATTTTGATTAAGGTTGTCATCCATTATTTCTTTTTTTTTCAAAAAAATTTTTAGTGTTTATTTTTGAGACAGAGAGAGACAGAGCATAAATGGGGGAGGGTCAGAGAGAGAGGGAGACACAGAACCGGAAGCAGTCTCCAGGCTCCGAGCTGTCAGCACAGAGCCCGACGCGGGGCTCGAACTCGTGAACCACGAGATCATGACCTGAGCCGAAGTTGGAACTTAACTGACTGAGCCACCCAGGTTCCCCCATTATTTCCTTTTAATGTTTGGTAGAATTCACCAGTGAAGCCAGATGGTCTTGGGATTTTCTGTGCTGGGAGATTTTTGATTCCTAATTCAACTTTCATTCTTGTCATGGGTCTAAGAAGATTTCTTACTTCTTGGATTCAAGATTCATGATTTTATCTTGGTAATTTGCACATTTTAAAGAATTATCTTATTTCTAAATTATTTGATTTGTTACTATATAACTGCTTATAGTAATCTGTAATCACACTATACTTCTGTGGTTATCTGTTCTATTGTTTTTCCCTCCATTTCTCATTTTCATTTTTGAGTCTTCTCTCTCTCTCTCTTTTTCTTTTCTTTTCTTTTTTTTTCTTTTTTTTCTTTTTTTGCTTAGTGTAGTTAAAACATTGCCAAAATTTGGGTTTGTTTGTTTGTTTGTTTGTTTTTGGAAAAAATGGTCATTACTTTAAATATTATGTTATTGTTTATTCTAGTTTCTATTTTATTTCTGATTTTTCTTTCTTATTCCTTCATCTATTAAATTTCAGCCAAGCTCCTTCTTTTTATAGTTCCTTATAGTGTAATGGTACAATGCTTATTTGAACTCTTTTAAAGTTTGGTTTTTTTGTTTATTATTTATTTATTTTAAGAGAGAGAAAGCGTGAGTGGGAGAGGGTCAAAGAGAGAGAATCCCAAGCAGACTCCACACTGCCAGCACAGAGCCCCATGTGGGGCTCGAACTCACAAACTATGAGATCATGACTTGAGCTGAAGTTGGACACTTACCCAACTGAGACATCCAGGTGCCCCTGAACGTTTTTTCTTAATACAAGCATTTATGGTATCCATTACACTCTATCATCTGTTTCTGGTGCATCCCATAGGTTTTGGAATATTGTGTTTTCTTTTTGATTTTAAGACATACTTTGACTTGCTGTTCGATTTCTTATTTGGCCCATTGCTTGCGCAGTAGTGTGTTGTTTAATATTTATATATTAAATATTTATTATTTATTACAAAAAAAGAAGGAAAAGAAAATGATATTGAACTATTTGAAAATGGTACCATATTGAAAACCAACATAGAAGAGTATTTCATAAATTTTATCACCAAAATCAACAAACACAGTTGCAAGATGCTCCCAAGGGAAATATGCTTTTTTTCACTCTAAGTTTTTTTTAACTTCCTCCTTTGCATAAACTGCTGTTGCTGAAGAGATCATGTCAAATTTTGTTTCTGTTTCTCCTGATTCCAACTGCATCTTTATATTTAAGAAGTTTTGGCTCACCACACAGAGAACTAAGAAATCCACGCTTATCTGATATGTACTCAGAGGTTCATGGAAGTACCTGTCCATCACATAGGCCAAACCAGGTTCCACAAACCAGGAATGAGGAACCAAAGGAGTCTCATTGTTTTTGTGCTCAAACACATAGGGTGTTCTGCACCGGAAATTCCAGCTCTACAGGCAACATAATGACAATCAATTCATACCTTTCAGTACTCACTCTAAACGTTAATGGACTAAGTGCTCCAATTAAAAGACATAGGGTAACAGAATAGATAAGAAAACACTATATAACTCTATGCTGTTTACAAGAGACACGTTTTAGACCTAAAGACGCCTTCAGGTTGAAAGTAAGGGGATGGAGAACCATCTATCATGCTAATGGTCGCCAAAGAAAGCCAGAATAGTAATACTTACAGCAGACAATCTAGATATTAAAATAAAGACCACAAAAGATGAAGAAGGGCATTATAACTTAATTAAGGGGTCTATCCACCACGAAGATCTAACAATTGTAAACTTTTATGCTCCAAATGTGATAGCACCCAAACATAGAAATCAATGAATCACAAACGGAAAGAAACTCACTGACACTAACACCAGGATAGTAGAGAACTTCAACATCCCATTTATGACAATGGACAGATCATCTAATCAAAAAACCAACAAGGAAACAATGGCTTTGAATGACACATGGGATGGGATGGACTTAACAAATATATTCAGAACATCTCATCCTAAATCAACAGAATACGCATTCTTCTCAAGTGCACATGGAACATTCTCCAGAAGAGATCACATACTGGGACGCAAACCAGCCTTCAACAAGTACAAAATGATCTAGAACATATAGTGCATATTTTCAGATCACAATGCTATGAAACCCGAAATCAACCACAAGAAAAAAACTGGGAAAGATGACCAATACTTGGAGACTAAAGAACATCCTACTAAAGAATGAAGGGGCTAACCAAGAGGTTAAAGAGGAAATTAAAAAGTACATGGAAGCCAATGAAAATGATAACACCACAGCCCAAAACCTCTGGGACACAGCAAAGGCGGTCATAAGAGGGAAGTATATAGCAATCCAGGCCTTCCTAAAGAAGGAAGAAAGGTCTCAGGTGTAATCTTACACCTTAAAAAGCTAGAAAAAGAACAGCAAATAAAACCCCAATCCAGCAGAAGACAGGAAATAATCAAGATTAGAGAAAAAAATCAATGCTATCAAAGCCAAAAAACCCAGAAGAGATCAAAGAAACCAGGAGCTGGTTCTTGAAAGAATGAACAAAATTGATACAACCTTAGTCAGTTTGATAAAAAAAAAAAAGGAAAGGACCCAAATAAATAAAATCAAGAAGAAAAGAGATCACAACCAACACTGCAGCAATAAAAAAAAATAAGAGACTATTGTGAGCAGTTATATGCTAAAAAAAATGGGAAGTCTGGAAAAAATGGACAAATTCCTAGAAACCTATAAACTACCAAAACTGAAACAGGAAGAAATAGAAATTTTGAACTGGGCAGCTGGGTGGCTGAATAGGTTAGGCGTTTGACTTTGGCTCAGGAAATTATCTCACAGTTCATGGGTTCAAACTCCCGGTCGAGCTCTATGCTGACAGCTCAGAGCCTGTCGCCTGCTTCGGATTCTGTGTCTCCCTCTCAGACCCTCCTCTGCTCATGCTCACTCTATCTCTCTCTCTCCCTCTCCATCTCTGTCTCTCAAAAATAATTAAGCATTACAGTTTTTAGTTAAAAAAAATAAATAAATAAAAAGAAAATTTGAACAGACCCATAACCAGTAAAGAAATCAAATTAGTAATCAAAAATCTCTCTAAAACTAACAGTCTGGGGCCAGGTGGCTTTCCAGTAAAGAAGAGTTAACACCTATTCTTTTGAAGCTGTTCCAAAAATAGAAATGGAAGGAAAACTTCCAAACTCATTGTATGAAGCCAGCATTACCTTGATTCCAACATCAAAGACCCCACTAAAAAGAACTTCAGACCCAATTTCCCTCATGAACAAGGATGCAAAAATCCTCAACAAGATACTAGCCAACTGGATCCAACAATACATGAAAAGAATTACTCACCATGGCCAGGCCGAATTTATAATGGGATGCAAGTCTGGTTCAATATCTGCAAAACAATGTGATACATCACATCAATAAACGAAAGGACAAGAACCACAGGATCTTCTCAATAGATGCAGAAAAAGCATTTGACAAAATACAACATCCTTTCTTGACAAAAACACTCAAGAAAGCAGGGATAGAAGGATCATGCCTCAAAATCATGAAAGCCATGTAGGAAAGATCCACCATTAATATTATCCTCAATGGGGAAAAACGGAGAGTTTTCCCCCTAAGTGCAAGAACAAGACAGGGATGTCCACTCTCACCATGGTTATTCAACATAGTATCGGAACTCTTAGTTCTCAGCACTCAGACAACACAAAGGAATAAAAGGCATCCAATTCAGCAAGGAGGAAGTCAATCTTTCACTCTTCCCAGATGACATGATACTCTATATGGAAAACCCAAAATATTCCACCAAAAAACTGCTAGAACTAACACATTAATGCAGCAAAGTAGCAGGATATAACATCAATGAACGATACACCAATAATGAAGCAACAGAAAGAAATCAAGGAAACGACCCCATTTACAATTGCACCAAAACCCATAAAATACCTAGGAATAAACATAAAGCAAGAGGTAAAAAGTCTATACACTGAAAACTATAGAAAGCTTATGAAAGAAACTGAAGAAGACACACACAAAAGGTAAACTATTCCGTGCTCCTGGATTGGAAGAATAAATATTGCGAACATGTCAATACTACCCAAAGCAATCTACACATTCAATTTCAAACAACACAAGCATTCTTCACAGAGCTAGAACAAACAATCCTAAAATTTGGAACCACCAAAGACCCTGAATAGCCAAAGCAATCTTGAAAAAGAAAACCAAAGAAGGAGGCATCAAAATCCCGGACTTCAAGCTGTATTACAAAGCTGTATTCATCAAGACAGTATGGTACTGGCACAAAACAAACACTCAGATCAATGGAACAGAATAGAAAACCCAGACATGGACCCACAAACGTATGGGCAACTAGTCTTTGACACAGCAGGAAAGAATATCTGATGGAATAAAGACAGTCTCTTGAGCAAGTGGTGCTGGGAAAACTGGACAGCGACATGCGGAAGAATGAACATGGACCACTTTCTTGCACCATACACAAAAATAAACACAATATGGATGGAAGACCTCAATGCAAGACAGGAAGCCATCAAAATCCTCAAGGAGAAAGCAGGCAAAAACCTCTTTGACCTTGGCCACAGCAACTTCTTACTCAACACGTCTCTGGAGGCAAGGGAAACAAAAGCAAACATTAATTATTGGGACCTCATCAAGATAAAAAAGTTTCTGCACAGGGAAGGAACAATCAGCAAAACTAAAAGTCAACCAAGGGGATAGGAGAAGAAAGTTGCAAATGACATATCAGATAAATGGTTAGAATCTAAAATCTACAAAGAACTTCTCAAACTCAACAGCCAAACAACAAATAATCCAGTGAAGAAATGGGCAAAAGACATGAATAGACACTTCTCCAAAGAAGACATCTGTATGGCTAACAGACACGTGAAGAAATGCTCCACATCACTCATCATCAGGGAAATACAAATCAAAACCACAATGAGATGCCACCTCCCATTTGTCAGAATGGCTAACATTAACTATTCAAGCAACAGCAGATGTTGGTGAGGATGCAGAGGATCTCTTTTGCACTGCTGGTGGGAATACAAACTGGAGCAGCCACTCTGGAACGCAGTATGGAGCTTCCTCAAAAAGTTAAAAAGACAACTACCTTATGACCCAGCAATTGCACTACCAGGTATTTATCCAAGGGATACAGGTGTGCTGTTTTGAAGGAGCACATGCACCCCAATGTTTATAACAGCATTATCGATAATAGACAAAGTATGGAAAAATTCTAGCTGTTGCCTTAGATGTTCTGAGGAAGCTATTACAAATACTTTCCTGTATAGGTAGCTTGTGTGGTTCCTTCTACAGGATGCTGTATAGGCCAGATTTTGCAGTGATTTGGGCCCAGATGATGAGCAGTGTCTTCCACTGGGAGCTGGAGGGATTTCCTTAAAGCTGCAGACTATGAAAATGTTTCATACAGCCTCCTAAGATTCTGAGATTGCTGTTTCAACTGATGACAACATGGATGTTGGCTACCCCAGACCCAAAACTGCGAACCCAAGCTCCTCTGCCAAATTCTTGGGATTCTTCCCAAGCCTCCAGGTTTCCTAGAATGGGCAGATCCAACCACTTATGCTGTTTACACTGTCTCACTAGTGCAAAGATGGAAGAATCTTTTCATGGACATCATCAGAAGTAACTTAATGAGGCCTGCTATTTCCACTGAAGATTTCAGTGGTCACTGTTGCCTTTCACTGATCCAATCTTCAGACCAGGAGCCCCTTATGGCTTGTTTCTTCCAGTGGTGTTTGCCAAGAAGGGTGTCCAATTCAGTGAGATCTCCAGCAGACATTCCAATGCTGTGAGCCTCGATGTGCTGCACTCTTAATGGGTCAACAGGAGTCAAACAGATGCTCTATAGGGGCCTCCCCTGCTGCCTCTGAGATGGTCTGGTGATGAGAGGAGCTGATCATCTTGACTGACAATCATCTTGATTCCCCAGACTGCGGTTTGGTCTTCTAGTGCTTCATAAAGGAAATAATAAAAAGCATTTCAGCTTTCATTTTCAAAATTAATTTGTAACGGTGACAGTGATGATAACTAAATAATGTAACAGTTTGTAATGAGTGTGAATATGGTGAATTGTGCTAACTCAGGATCAATAAAACATGGTTTTTACCTTCTCCCTTCTTTAGTATCTAGCATAATCATTCACAAATTTTGGAGTGAATTTAAGATCTGGGAAACTTGGGAGTGATGTCGCCAAAATAACAATGTAGGAGACCTCCATTCCATCACCATGATCAACAGACAGCTATCCATGAAAAAACAAAAAATTGGCTCTGGAAGAGCCCAAGAGTCCTCCTAAGAAACTTCAGCGACACAGTGGGGCAAAACAAAACATAAACAAACAAACAAACAAACAAAAAACAAAAACAAATTGAGAATAACTACAGAAAAAGAATAGGACACTTCATTTTGCCTGCATCATCTCATCCCTCAAGTTGGCACTGCTCAGTGCCAAGAGGGAAGTTCCCAGCTAACAAGAGTCCCACTTACCAGAAAAAGAAGAGCAGGGTGAGTGACCAGTTTCCATTGCCTTTTGGAAGGTCCCACTTCAGTTTCATCCCACCCAGAGACCAAAAGAGCTGACATGTACAGAGGAACAAAAAACAAGTGCAGGAACTACTCATAGAAGCCATGCAGCAGGACCTACTCTCCAGAAAAACCCAGCAGCTTTTGCCACTGAATAAATCAGTGACCAACTTAGCCTCCATGGAACCCCTGCAGTTTTCATCAGCTTTCACTCCACAGGTACTGGCATTCACTGATACCAGTTTCCTGAGTCTCTTCCCACTACTTCCCCTGTCCTGTTCCCATAAGGGCCTGGAAACTGCACCAGCAGCCATCCCAGGTCTCTGTGGTTGCACAAGTGTAAGATGCCAGCCAGCCTAGGCCCCTGAGGCTGACCCACCACCAGGTGTGTACTTGGGCTAGCCCACTCTGCTGTGCACTTGCACACAGCCAGCCTGCCAACTGTCACTGTCCTCCACTGTAGTGTGCATGCCTTGGGGGAAGACTGTGGAGGCACAGGAGAGGACACCAAAAACCAGGGCTTCTGCAACTGCTTGTGGGCTTGAATTAGGCCTTGTCTTCTGTCACTGGCCTGTGCCACTATAATCACCTGCAGCTAGTTTCTCCAGCTGTGCACCCACGCACCGCAGGCTTGATTTCTGCCAAACAGTCTAGACTGTTGTACACCCATGGCAATACCCAGCAGCCACAGTATGCATGCCAGTGACTTGTAGTTAGGTCCGTCCATTCATGCCTACCCTGACCCCCACCACTACAATGCATGTCCGAGTGGTACATGACACTACCCAGGCACCTACAGCTGGACCCTGAAGCCAAGTATGTCACCACAAGTTCTGGCCACCACCACTACCTGCCTGGTCCCTAACCACGATATGTGGAGGTGCCACTGAGAGCCCCAATTGCCCTTTAAACCACTATGGACGCCTTGAACGCTTGCCAAGGACCACAGTGTTGTAGATGCTGTGGATCCCAGTGGCCTGAGCCAAAGACCCAGTGTCATCCACACCCTACACTTGGGGTCCTGCGTCAACATGCCCACTCTGAGGTGAAAGTCTTACCTTATCAAAGTCAGGCCATAAAGTCCAGAAGAGGTGACTACTTCTTCAAATGCACAGATGTACAAAATGCTATAGGAATCACAAAGAATTAGGGAAACATGTCTCCGCCAAAGTAATAGACTAAACTTCCAGTAACTGGCCCCAAAGACATGGAGATCCAAGAATTGTTCAACAAATAATTCAAAGCAGTTGTTCTAAAGATGTTCATGGAGCTATAAGAAAACACATATAAGCAATTTAACAATATCAGGAAGACAATACAAGAAGAAACTGAGAAATTCAACAAAGAGTTAGAAAATATTTTTAAATACAGCAATAAGAACTTTGGGACTTGGTGGAATGCAGTAAATGAAGAGTTCAGTAGAGAGCTTCACTCTCAGACTTGACAAAGCAGAATAAAGACTCAGTGAGCTGAAACACAGATCATTTGAAATTATCCAAATAAGGAGGCGCCTGGGTGGCTCAGTCAGTTAAATGTCCGACTTTGGCTCAGGTCATGATCTCGCAGTTTGTGAGATTCCCCCATCGGGCTCTGTGCTGACAACTCAGAGCCTGGGCATGCTTTGGATTCTGTGCCTCCCTCTGTCCCTACCCCTCTCCTGCTTGTGCTCTGTTTCACTCTGTAATAAATAAACAAATTTTTTTTCAGAAATTATCCAAATCGGAGAGTAAAAGGAAAAAAAAGAATGGCAAAGAATAAAGAAAACCTATGAAACTGAAGGACCCCACCAAAAAACAAAACAAACAATGTATCATTGGAGTCCCAGAAGGAGGAGAGAAAAAGGGATAAAAAAGCATATTCAGAGAAATAATGGCTAAGAACTTCCCAAACTTGGGGAGAGATTTGGACGTCCAAGTTTATGAAGCAAATAAATCACTACGAAGTTTCATTCCACAAAAATCCTCTCCAAGACACATTATAATAAAACTGAATAAATCAAAGACAGAGAAATAAGTTAAAAAGCAATGGGAGAGAAACAAAACAAAACAAAACAAAACAAAACTCCAATACCAGGTAAACCCCGTAAAGCTAAAGCAGATTTCTGAGCAGAGAGCTTGCAGGCCAGGAGAGAGTGCAGTGATATAGTCAAAGTACTACAAGAAAGAAACTGCCAATAAGTAAGACTTAACTGGCAAAGTTGTCTTCAGAAATGAAGGCAGAATAAAGACTTTCCCTCACAAACAAAAGCTGAGAGCTCACCACAGCTAGACCTGTCTAGCTCACATGGTGGGCTTCCAGGCACCATGCCGAGTGAGTCTTCACCGCTTCTGGATCCCTGGGGCGTGTTGTCAGACTTTCCTATTGAGTCCCCATGGGGAGAGAGCCTTAGCTACGGTTACGGCTGGGTCCAGGGATGTCGCCAGGGCCGAAGAGACTCCGGTCTTGTGATGTCCTTCGAGGGCTGAAGTGAGGGCCCATGCGACGGGGCGGCTGAAGTGTACAGTTAGTGTTCAAGGCCGGCATAGGTTTCGGTGGAAGGTCCTGGTGCGGCGTAGGGTTAGGGTTAGTGGTCTCCCAAAGGGCTGAGTTGAGGGCACAAGGGAGGGTGCGGGTCAGGATCAGTCTTTGCCAAGGCCACACAAGTCGATGGGCCCCTGGTCGGGGAGGCCTCAGGATTCCTCTCTGGCAGCTGCAGCCGGGCCTGGGAAACCACATGCTGAGCTTCCAGTTTCCATGCTGAGTGAGCCTGCACCGCTTCTGGACCCCAGGAGCATGGTGTTGTCAACTTTGGTTTTGGGACCACATGGGGAGAGAACCTTGGCTAGGGTAAGGGTTCGAAAGAGGGAGGTCGCCAAGGCAGACGCGACCCCGGTATCGTGATCTCCCATGGGGGGTGAAGTGAGGGCTCAGCCGATGGAGCGGCTCAAGTGTACATTTAGGGTTTTAGGCTGGCTCGGTTTCGGTGGAGGGTCCCTGTTCAACGTAGGGTTAGGGTAGGGTTAGGTCCAAGGAGGTTCCAGGCGACGAACCTACAGCAGGGCAATGGGCTCCCCGAAGGTCTGAATTCAGGGCACAAGGGAGGGTGCCATTCAGGATCAGTCTTTGGCTGCTAGACCACACATATCGATGGGCCACTGGTCGGGGAAGCCTCAGGAATCCTCTCGGGCAGCTGCAGCCAGGCCTGGCAAACAACATGGTGAGCTTCCAGGTTCCATTCCGAGTGAGTCTGCACTGCTTCTGGATCCCAGGCGCGTGGTGTTGTCAACTTTGGTATTGGGAACCCATGGGGAGAGAGCCTTGGGTAGGGTAAGGGTTAGGAACAGGGAGGTTGCCAGCGCGGAAGCGACTCCGATCTCGTGATCTCCCTCGAGGGCTGAAGTGAGGGCTCAGGTGTACGTTTTTGGTTCGAGACCGGCTTAGGTTTCAGGGGCGGGTCACAGTTTGACGTAGGTAAGGGTTAGGGTTAGGTCCCAGGAGGCTCCAGGCGCTGAACTCACAGCAGGGCAGTGGTCTTCCGGAAGGGCTTATATAGGGCACAAGGGTGGGTGCCGGTCAGGATCAGTCTTTGGATGCCAAGGACACACACGTTGATGGGCCCCTATTCGAGGAGGTCTCCGGAATCCTCTCAGACACCTGCAGTCTGGCCTGGGACACCACATGCTGAGGTTCCAGGTTCCATGCCGAGTGAGCCTGCACCACTTCTGGACCCCAAGCGCGTGGTGTTGTCAAACATGGAATTGGGTCCCCATGTGGAGACAGCCTTAGCTAGGTTTAGGGTTCGGTCAGGGACGTCACCAGGGCTGTAGCGCCTCTCGTCTCTTGAATTCCCTCCAGGGATGAAGTGAGGGCCCATGCGAAAAGGCGGATCAAGTGCAGGGTTAGGGTTCAAGGAAGGCTTAAGATTCATTGGAAAGTCACGGTTCCAGTTATGTTTAGGGATAGGGTAAGGTCCCAGGAGTCTCCAGGCGCCGAACCCACTGCAGGAAGGTGGTCTTTATGAAGGGCTGAGTTGAGGGAACAAGGGAGTGTGGGGTCAGCATCTGTCTTTGGCTGCCAAGGCCACACACGTCGATGTACCCCTGGTCGAGGAGGCCTCCGGAATCCTCTCAGGCAGCTGCAGCCGGGCCTGGGAAACCACATGCTGAGCTTCCAAGTTCCATGCCGAGTGAGGCTGCACCGCTTCTGGACCCCAGGGCAGTAGTCTCCCCGAAGGGCTGAGTTGAGGGCACAAGGGAGGCTGCCGGTCAGGATCCATCTTTGGCCGCCAAGCCACACACGTGCTTGGGCCCCTGGTCCAGGAGGCCTCCGGAATCCTCTCGGGCAGCTGCAGCCGGGCCTGGGAAACGACATGGTGAGCTTCCAGTTTCCATGCCGAGTCAGCCTGCACCGCTTCTGGACCCCAGGCGCCTGGTGTTCTCAGACGTGGGAATTGGGTCCCCAAGGGAAGGGAGCCTTAGCTAGGGTTAGGGTTTGGCCATGGACGTTGCCAGGGCCGAAGCGACTCTGGTCTCATCATCTCCCTCCAGGGCTGAAGTGAGGGCCCGTGCCAGAAGGCGGCTCAATTGCAGGTTTAGGTTTCGAGGCAGGCTTAGGTAACCGTTGAGGGTCCCGCATCGCGGTACGGTTAGGGTTAGGGTTAGGTCCCAGGAGGCTCCAGAGGCCGAACCCACAGCAGGGCAGTGGTCTCCCCGAAGGGCTGAGTTGAGGGCACAAGGGAGGCTACCGGTCAGGATCCGTCTTTGCCCGCCAGGGCCACACACGTCGATGGGACCCTGGTCGAGGAGGCCTCCGGAATCCTCTCGGGCAGCTGAAGCCAGGCCTGGAAAAGCACATGCTGAGCTTCCAGGTTCCATGCCGAGTTAGCCTGTACCGCTTGTGCACCCCAGGCGTGTGGTGTTGTTCCACGTTGGAATTGGGTGCCCACAGGGTGACAGCCTTAGCTAGGGTTAGGGTTCGGACCAGGGACGTCGCCAGGGCAGAAGCGACTCTGGTCTCGTGAACTTCCTTGAGGCCTGAAGTGAGGGCCCATGCGACAAGGCGGCTCCAGTTCAGGGTTAGGTTTCGAGGCATGCTTAGGTTTCGGTGGAAGGTCACGGATTGGTGTAGGGTTAGGGTTAGGGTTAGGTTCCAGGAGGCTCCAGGAGTCGAATGCCCAGCAGGGCAGGAGTCTCCCCAAAGGGCTGAGTTGAGGACACACGGGGGGCTGCCGGTCAGGATCGGTCTTTGGCTGCCAAAGCCACACACGTCAATGGATCCCTGGTCGAGGAAGCCTCCGGTATCCTCTCGGACAGCTGAAGCCTGGCCTGGGAAACCACATGTGGAGCTTCCAGGTTCCATGGCGAGTGATCCTGAACGGCTTTTGGACCCCAGGCGCGTGGTGTTGTTCCACGTTGGAATCGGGCCCCCTCGGGGAGACAGCCTTAGTCAGGGTTAGGGTTTGGCTCAGGGACGTCGCCAGGGCCGAAGCGACTCTGGTCTCAAGATCTCCCTCGAGGCCTGAATTGAGGGCCCATGCCACAAGGCGGCTGAAGTACAAGGTTAGGGTTCGAGGCAGGCTTAGGTTTTGCTGTAGGGTCCCAGTTCAGGGTAGGGTTAGAGTTGGGGTTAGGTCCTAGGAGGCTCCAGGCGCCGAACGCACAGGAGGGCAGAAGTCTCCGTGAAGGGCTGAGTTGAGGGCACAAGGGAGTCTGCAGGTCAGGATCAGTCTTTGGCTGCCAAGGGCACACACGTTGATGGGCCCCTGGCCGAGGAGGCATCCGGAAGCGACTCTGGTCTCGTGATCTCCCTCGAGGCCTGAAGTGAGGGCCCATGCGGCAAGGCGGCTAAAGTGCAGGGTTAGGGTTCGAGGCAGGCTTAGGTTTCAGTGGAGGGTCCCGGTTCGGGGTAGGGTTAGGGTTAGGGTTAGGTCCCAGGAGGCTCCAGGCGCCGAAAGAACAAAGCAGGTGTCTCCCCAAAGGGCTGAGTTGAGGGCACAAGGGAGGGTGCCGGTCAGGATCCGTCTTGGGCTGCCAAGGCCACACACGTCAATGGGCCCCTGGTCGAGGAGGCCTCTGGTATCCTCTCAGACAGCTGCAGCCGGGCCTGGGAAACCACATGTGGAGCTTCCTGCTTCCATGCCGAGTGACCCTGCACTGCTTCTGGACCCCAGGTGCGTGGTGTTCTCAGACGTGGGAATTGGGTCCCCACGGGGAGGGAGCCTTAGCTAGGGTTAGGGTTCGGTCCAGGGACGTTGCCAGGGCAGAAGCGAATCTAGTCTCGAGATCTCCCTCAAGGCCTGAAGTGAGGGCCCATGCCACAAGGGGGCTCAAGGGTAGGGTTGGGTTTGAGGCAGGCTTAGGTTTCGCTGTAGGGTCACAGGTGGGGTAGGGTTAGAGTTAGGGTTATGTCTCAGGAGGCTCCAGGCACCGAACGCACAGCAGGGCAGGAGTCTCCACGAAGGGCTGAGTTGAGGGCACAGGGGTGGCTGATGGTCAGGATCAGTCTTTGGCGCCAAGGCCACACAGGTCGATGGGCCCCTGGTCGAGGAGGCCTCTGGAATCCTCTCGGACAGCTGCAGCCGGGCCTGGAAAACGACATGCTGAGCTTCCAGGTAACATGCCGATTTAGCCTGCATCGCTTCTGGACCCAAGGCGCGTGGTGTTGTTCCACGTTGGAATTGTCTTCCCACGGGGAGACAGCCTTAGCTAGGGTTAGGGTTTGGACCAGGGATGTCACCAGAGCCGAAGCGACTCTGGTCTCGTGATCTCCCTCGCAGCCTGAAGTGAGCGCCCATGCGACAAGGCGGCTCCAGTGCAGGGTTAGGGTTCGAGGCAGCCTTGCGTTTCGTGGAATGTCCCGGTTCGGGGTAGAGTTAGGGTTAGGGTTAGGTCCCAGGAGGCTCCAGAGGCCGAACCCACAGCAGGGCAGTGGTCTCCCCGAAGGGCTGAGTTGAGGGCACAGGGGTGGCTGATGGTCAGGATCAGTCTTTGGCGCCAAGGCCACACAGGTCGATGGGCCCCTGGTCGAGGAGGCCTCTGGAATCCTCTCGGACAGCTGCAGCCGGGCCTGGAAAACGACATGCTGAGCTTCCAGGTAACATGCCGATTTAGCCTGCATCGCTTCTGGACCCAAGGCGCCTGGTGTTGTTCCACATTGGAATTGGGTCCCCACGGGGAGACAGCCTTAGCTAGGGTTAGGGTTCAGAACAGGGACGTCGCCAGGGCCGAAGTGACTCTGGTCTCGAGATCTCCCTTGAGGACTGAAGTGAGGGCCCATGCCACAAGGTGGCTCAAGTACAGGGTTAGTTTTCGAAGCAGGCTTAGGTTTCGTTTTAGGGTCCCAGTTCGGGGTAGGGTTAGAGTTATGGTTAGGTCCCAGGAGGCTCCAATCGCCGAACGCACAACAGGCAGGAGTTTCCCCGAAGGGCTGTGTTGAGGGAACAAGGGAGGATGCAAGTCAGGATCAGTCTTTGGATGCCAAGGCCACACACGTCGATGGGACCCTGGTCGAGGAGGCCACCGGAATCATCTAGGGCAGCTGCAGCTGGGCCTGGAAAAGTACATGCTGAGTTTCCACGTTCCATGCCGAGTTAGCCTGCACCGCTTCTGCACCCCAGGCGCATGGTGTTGTTCCACGTTGGAATTGGGTCCCCACGGGGAGACAGCCTTAGCTAGGGTTAGTGTTCGGACCAGGGACGTAGCCAGGGGCAAAATGACTCTGGTCTTGTGATCTTCCTTGAGGCCTGAAGTGAGCGCCCATGCGACAAGGCGGCTCCAGTGCAGGGTTAGTGTTCGAGGTAGGCTTAGGTTTCGGTGGAAGGTCTTGGTTAAGGGTAGGGTTAGGGTTAGGGTCAGGTCCCAGGAGGCTCCAGGCGCCCAACCCACAGCAGGGCAGTGGTCTCCCCGAAGGGCTGAGTTGAGGGCACAAGGGAGGCTGCCGCTCAGGATCAGTCTTTGGCTGCCAAGGCCACACACGTCGATGGGCCCCTGGTCGAGGAAGCCTCCGGTATCCTCTCGGACAGCTGAAGTCGGGTCTGGGCAACCACATGCGGAGCTTCCAGGTTCCATGCCTGATTCTGAACGGCTTCTGGACCCCAGGCGCGTGGTGTTGTTCCACGTTGGGTTTGGGTCCCCATGGGGAGACAGCCTTAGCTAGGGTTAGGGTTCGGACCAGGGACATAGCCAGGGCTGAAGCGACTCTGGTCTCGTGATCTTCCTCGAGGCCTGAAGTGAGTGCCCATGCGACAAGTGAGCGCCTGGCTCCAGTGCAGTGTTAGGGTTCGAGGTAGGCTTAGGTTTCGGTGGAAGGTCTCAGTTAAGGGTCGGTTAGGGTTAGGGTTAGGTCCCAGGAGGCTCCAGGCGCTGAAAGCACAGCAGGGCAGGAGTCCTCCCGAAGGTCTGAGTTGAGGGCACAAGGGAGGGTGCCGGTCAGGATCAGTCTTTGGCTGCCAAGGCCACACACGTCGATGGGCCCCTGGTCGAGGAAGCCTCCGGTATCCTCTCAGACAGCTGAAGTCGGGCCTGGGAAACCACATGCGGAGCTTCCAGGTTCCATGCCTGATTCTGAACGGCTTCTGGACCCAGGCGTGTGGTGTTGTTCCACGTTGGATTTGGGTCCCCATGGGGAGACATCCTTAGCTAGGGTTAGGGTTCGGACCAGGGACGTCGCCAAGGTCGAAGCGACTCTGGTCTCGAGATCTCCCTCAAGGCCTGAAGTGAGGGCCCATGCCACAGGCGGCTCAAGTGCAGGGAAAGGATTCGAGGCAGTCGTAGGTTTCGTTTTAGAGTCCCAGTTCGGGATAGGGTTAGGGTTAAGGTTAGGTCCCAGGAGGCTCCAGGCGCCGAACGCACAGCAGGGCAGGAGTCTCCCCGAAGGGTTGAGTTGAGGGCACAAGGGAGGCTGCCGGTCAGGATCAGTCTTTGGCTGCCAAGGTCAAACACGTCGATGGGCCCCTGGTCGAGGAGGCCTCTGGAATCCTCTAGGGCAGCTGCAGCCGGGCCTGGAAAACCACATGCTGAGCTTCCAGGTAACATGCCGAGTTAGCCTGCACCACTTCTGGACCCCAGGCGCGTGGTGTTGTCCCACGTTGGAATTGGGTCCACACAGGGAGACAGCCTTAGCTAGGGTTAGGGTTCAGAC
Organism: Panthera tigris; assembly: GCF_018350195.1. Taxonomy (NCBI): domain Eukaryota; kingdom Metazoa; phylum Chordata; class Mammalia; order Carnivora; family Felidae; genus Panthera; species Panthera tigris. The sequence goes on along the minus strand of NC_056676.1, from coordinate 416,737 downwards.
CAGGGACGTTGCGAGGGCCAAAGCGACTCTGGTCTCGTGATATCCCTCTAGGCCTGAAGTGAGGGCCCATGCCACAAGGCGGCTCAAGTGCAGGATTATGGTTTGAGGTAGCCTTGGGTTTCGTGGAATGTCCCGGTTCGGGGTAGACTTACGGTTAGGGTTAGGTCCCTGGAGGCTCCAGGCGCTGAACGCACAGCAGGGCAGGAGTCTCTCCCTTGAGGGCACAAGGGAGGCTGCTGGTCAGGATCATTCTTTGGCTGCCAAGGCCACACACGTCAATGGGCCCCTGGTCAAGGAGGCCTCCGCAATCCTCTCGGGCAGTTGTAGCCGGGCCTGGAAAAGCACATGCTGAGCTCCCAGGTTCCATGCCGAATTAGCCTGCACTGCTTCTGCACCCTAGGCGCGTGGTGTTGTTCCACGTTGGAATTGGGTCCCCACGGGGAGACAGCCTTAGCTAGGGTTATGGTTCAGACCGGGGACGTCGCCAGGGCCGAAGCCAATCTGGTCTCGTGATCTTCCTCGAGGCCTGAAGTGAGGGCCCATGCGACAAGGCGGCTACAGTGCAGGGTTAGGTTTTGAGGCAGGCTTAGTTTTTGGTGGAAGGTCTCGGTTCGGGGTAGGGTCAGGGTTAGGGTTAGGTCCCAGGAGGCTCCAGGCACCAAACGGACAGCAGGGCAGTAGTCTCCCCGAAGGGCTGAGTTGAGGGCACAAGGGAGGCTGCCGGTCAGGATCAGTCTTTGGCTGCCAAGGCCACACACGTCGATGGGCCCCTGGTCGAGGAGGCCTCCGGAATCCTCTTGGGCAGCTGCAGCCGGGCCTGCAAAGTCACATGCTGAGCTTCCAGGTTCCATGCCAAGTGAGCCTGCACCACTTCTGCACCCCAGTCACCTGGTGTCGTTCCAAGTTGGAATTCGGTCCCCAGGGGTGACAACCTTAGCCAGGGTTAGGGTTCGGCCCAGGGTCGTCTCCAGGGCCAAAGACACTCTGCTCTCGTGATCTCCCTCAAGGCCTGAAGTGAGGGCCCATGCGACAATGCGGCTCCAGTGCAGGGTTAGTGTTCGAGGCAGGCTTAGGTTTCGGTGGAAGGTCCCGGTTCGGGGTAGGGTTAGGGTTAGGGTTAGGTCCCAGGAGGCCCCAGGCGCCAAACGCACAGCAGGACAGTAGTCTCCCCGAAGGGCTGAGTAAGGGCACAAGGGAGGCTGCCAGTCAGGATCAGTCCTTAGCTGCCCAGGCCACACATGTCGATGAGCCACTGGTCGATGGGCCTCCGGCATCCTCCAGGGCACCTGCAGCCTGGCTTGGGAAACCACATGCTGACCTTCCAGGTTACATGCCGAGTGAGCCTGTACCGCTTCTGGACCCCAGACGCGTGGTGTTGTGACACGTTGGAATTGGGTCCCCTCAGGGAGACAGCCTTAGCTAGGGTTAGTGTTTGGCCCAGGGACGTCGCCGTGTTCGAAGCGACTATGGTCTCGTGATCTCCCTCATGGCCTGAAGTGAGGGCCCATGTGACAAGGCGGCTCAAGTTCAGGGTTAGGGTTCGAGGCAGCCTTGGGTTTCGTGGAATGTCCCGGTTCGTGGTAGGGTTAGGGTTAGGTTTAGGTGCCAGGATGCTCCAAGCGCCGAACGTACAGCAGGGCAGTAGTCTCCCCTGAGGGCTGAGTTGAGCGCACAAGGGAGTGTGCCTGTCAGGATCAGTCTTTGGCTGCAAAGGCCTAACACATCGATGGGCTCCAGGTCGAGGAGGCTTCCGGAGTCCTCTCAGGCAGCTCCAGCCGGGCATGGGAAAACACGTGCAGAGCTTCCAGGTTCCATGGCGAGTGAGTCTGCACCACTTCTGGACCCCAGGCACGTGTTGTTGTCACACGTTGGAATTGGTTCCCCACAGGGAGACAGCCTTTGCTAGCGTTAGGGTTCGGCCCAGGGACGTTGCCAGGGCCAAAGCAACTCTGGTCTCGTGATATACCTCGAGGGCTGAAGTGAGGCCCCATGCGACAAGGTGGCTCAAGTGCATGCTTAGGGTTCTAGGCAGGCTTAGTTTTCAGTGGAGGGTCCCGGTTTGGGGTAGGGTTAGGGTTAGGTTTAGGTTGCAGGAGGCTTCAGGCACTGAACGCACAGCAGGGCAGTAGCCTCCACGAAGGGCTGAGATGACAGCACAAGGGAGGTTGCTGGTCAGGATCAGTCGTTGGCTGCCGAGGCCACACACGTCAATGTGCCCCTTGTCAAGGAGGCCCGACTTTGGCTGCAAATGCCACAAGAGTCGATAGTTCCCTGGTAAGGCAGGCCACAGGAATCCTGCTGGGCAGCTGCAGTAGGGCTTGGAAACGACCTGCTGACCTTCACTTAGACCTTCACAGACTTCTACATGACATGACAGGTTAATTGACAGACTCTTTCCACAAAGTGTATTTTGACAGAGTTGAGATTGTGTCACTTTCACCATAAGCCCTGCATTGATTTTCTAACACTTCAAACCTCGCAAAAGAAGATGGTAGTTCAACGATGGTTTTCCTTACACTGCTGCTCTACAGGATTGAGTATATGGCACTTTCATGTATCCCAAGCACAGTTTTCCAAACACTTGAAGCTTAGTGAAACCACATGTTAATCGAACAGTGGTCTCCTCACAGAGTTGTGTATATGGCACCTTGCCGAGGCCACTCAAGCGTTTCTAAACACTTCAGACTTTGTGAAACCAGGTACTAGTTGAAAGACGGTTGCCCCACAGTGTTGTTTCACAGGGAGATGGCCATTTAGCACCATCCGCTTAGGCCCTTCATAGGTTTTCAAACACTTCAACGTTAGCGTAATGGGCTGTCACTTGAAAGATGGTTTCCCCCGCAACGTATCAGACAGGTGTGTATGTGGCACTTGTGATGTCGCCCCCCGCATGGGTGTTCAAGCACACTAAGCTAGTGAAACCAGATGGTAACTGATAGATGTTTGCACCACGCAAACGTTTCACAGGGTTGAGTACCGGGCACTTTGGCTGTAGTCCCCGCATGAGTTTTTAGCCACTTCTAGCCACTATCATCTTGGATCACTAAGTTGGAAGTGTTTGCAAACCTATGCGGGGACTATAAGGAAAGTGACCTGTGAATCAACGCAGCGGGAAAAAAAATAGCTTTCAACTAACATACGGTTTCCCCATGCTAGAAGTGATTGAAGACATATGCGTGGAACTATAAGGAACGTGCTGCTTATTCACCTCTGTCAAAGAACGCTGTGGAGAAAACATCTCTCAACCTAATAACTTGTTTCACTAAGCTAGAACTGTTGAAACACTTTGGCGGGTAACTCTAATGAAAGTTCCATACACCCAACTCGGTGAAACAAGACTGTGGAGAAACCATCCTTTGACTCACATCTTGTTTCATTAAATTGGAAACGTGTGGAAAGCTGAGCAGGGAACTATAAGGATGGCGTCCTATACTGAACTCTGTGCAAAGCAACCCTGTGAAGAAGTCGTCTTTCAAGGAACACCCTGTCTCAGTTAGAAGATTGAACCCTAAGGTGGGTGATGGCAACGATAGTGCCATATATTCAACTCTGTGGAACAACAGTGTTGGAGAGACCACCATGCAAGTCACATTGGAATCAGTACGTGGGAGGCGTTTGCAAACGTATGGGAGGGACGGTGAGGAAATGTCCATATACTCAACCCTGTGAAGCAACATTGTGGAAGAATGCCTCTTTCAGCAAACGTATTTCTTCCCTACGCTAGAGGTGTAAGAAAACTTAACAGGGAACTAGAAGCAAATTACCATATGCTAAACTCTGTGACACAGCCCTGTCCTGAAACCATCTTTCAACTACCCTCTTGTGGCACTCAAGTTAAAAGGGCTTGAGACCCTAGGCCTGTAGGAATAGCCTAAGTGGGCAATACTCACTCTGGGACAAAACACGGTGGAGAAACCATCTTCCAGTTAACATCCTGTTTCACTAAGTCAGAGGGTTTGAAAGCCTATGTGGGAAACTATAAAGAAGAGTGGAATGTGTATACTCAATACCGTGAAATAAAATTGTGGTGAAACCATCTTTCAACTAACATCTTGTACTTGTAAGGCAGAGGTCTAAAATCTGGAGGAAAGCATAAGAAAAAGTGCCATATCCTTCAATCTGCAACAACACTGTGGAGAACACATCATCCACGTAATGTCTGGTTTCACTAGGAAGTGGTTGAAAACTTATGCGGGGACCTGTAACAAAAAGCCGCAAACTTAACTTTGTGAAACCACAGTGTGTCGGAAACGTTATTGAACATCTAACTCTTGCTTCACCGAGTTAGAACTGTTGGGATAGAGAGGCGTAGCTTTATAACAAAAGTGCTGTGTAGTCAAGTTTCTAAAACAACACTGTAGAGAACACATCCTTCAACTCACGTCTTGTTTCACTGCATTGGAAATGGGAGGAAAGCTATGTAGGGAACTTTAAAGATCGCTGGTATATGACATACTGAACTCGGGGAAACAGAACCATTCTTTCAATTACCATCTTGTATCACTAGGTTAGAGGTCTTTGAACACCTATTCAGGGATGTAAGGAAAGTGCCATATACTTCAATCTGAAACTCCACTGTGAAGAAACCCTCATTTAACTAATATCTTGTTTCGCTTGGTGAGAAGTGTTTGAAACTCATGTGGGTAACCCGAGTTGAAAGATGGTTTCCCCACCGTGTTGTTTCACAGAGATGAGTATGTGCCACTATCCTTATAGTTCTCCATCTGTGTCGGTAGGTTTCTCAAGCACTTCTAAGTTAGTAAAACGAGAAGTCAGTTGAAAGATCGTTTCTCCTCAGTGTGGTTTCACAGAGTTGAGCAAATGTCACTGAAGTGATGCTTCTCGGCCTAGGTTTTCCAACACTTCCGAGTTAACGGAACAATGCTTTGAGACCATGCTGTTTCAGACAGTTTAGTCCTTGGCTCTTTCCTTCCAGTTCGCCACTAGGTTTTCAAACAATTGCAACTTAGGGAGAATGTAGGTTCGTTGAAAGATGCATTCTCCACAATGTTGCTTCACAGAGTTGAGGCTATGGACACTTCCTTAGGGTTCCCCGTCAGGTTTTCAAACACTTCCTACTTACTGAACCAAGATGTTACATGAATGCTGGTTTCCCCACGTTGTTGTTTCACAGAGTTGAACACACGGGACTTTCGTTACAGTTATCTGCACAAGTTTTCAAAACTTAGTGAATGAAACAAGTTGTGCGTAGAAGGACAGTTTCTCCACACAGGGCGGTTTCAGAGTTAAGTGTATGGTACTTTCCTTTCTAGTCACCTGCATGGATCTCCAAACACTTCTACCTTAGTGATACAAGACGTTAGTTGAAAGACAGTTTCTCCAGGGTGTTTTCTCACCAAATTCAGTATAGGACACATTCCTCGTAGTTCCCTGCACAGATGTCCACACAGATTTCTTGTTTATTTGAGTGAAACAAGAAGTTAGTTGAAGGATGCCTTCTCCACGGTCTCGTTTCACACGAGTTGAATTGATGACACGTTTCTTATACTTCTAGGCCTAGGTTTTCTTCTGAGGGACGCAAGCAGTTAGTGAAAGATGGTTTCACCAGTGTGTTTTCACGGAGTTGAGTGCACAGAACTTCCATTACAGTTACCTGCAGCAGTTTTCAAACACTTCTGTTAGTGAAACAAGCTATTGTTTTCAAAAACGGTTTCTCCACAACGTTGTTTCAGAGAGTTGGGTATAAGGCACCTTCATTCCACTTCTAGGTCTAGGTTTTGAAACACTTCTAACTGAGTGAAACCATCACTGAGTGGAAAGGTGGCTTCCACTGAGTGGAAAGGTGGCATCCCTTAAGGTTGCACTTCTAGGTCTAGGTTTCCCAACCCTTCTAAGTGAAACTAGATGTCAGTTGAAAGATGTTTTTGTGAGTGTTGTTGTTTCATAGAGTTCAGCCTGCCTAGAGCAACGTCCCTCTGGTTGCCTGCTAGGTTGCCAAACACTTCTGACTTAGTGAAAATATATGTTCGTTGGAACATATATTTGAAATGGTGACCCAATTCCAACGTGTGACAACACCACGCGCCTGGGGTCCAAAAGCGGTGCAGGCTCACTCGGCATGTAACCTGGAAGCTCAGCATGTGGTTTCCCAGGCCCGGCTACAGCTGCGTGAGAGGATCCCAGAGGCCTCCTCGACCAAGTTACCAATGACTTTTGTGGCCTTGGCAGCCAAAGACTGATCCTAACCGACCGCTTCCCTTGTGCCTCATCACAGCCCTTCGGGGAGACTACTGCCTTGTTGTGCGCTCGGCGCCAGAAGCCACCTGAGACCTAATCCTAACCCTAATCCTTCCCCGAACTGGTTCCATCCACCGAAACTTAAGCCTGCCTCGAACCCTAACACTGCACTTGAAACGCCTTGTCGCATGGGCCCTCAATTCAGGCCTCGAGGGAGATCACGAGACCAGAGTCGCTTCGGACCTGGTGACATCCGCGGGCCAAACCCTAACCCTAGCTAAGGCTGTCTCCCTGTAGGACAAATTCCAACGTGTGAGAATACCACGCGCCTGGGACGCAGAAGCGGTGCAGGGTCACTCCGCATGGAACCTGAAGATTAGCATGTGGTTTCCCAGGCCCAGCTGCAGCTGCCTAGGAGGATACCAGGGGCCTCCTTGACCAGGGGCCCATCGACGTGTGTGGCCTTGGCAGCCAACGACTGATCCTGACCGGCACCCTCCCTTGTGCCCTCAACCAGTCCTTCGGGGAAACTACTGCCCTGCTGTATGTTCAGTGCCTGAAGCCTCCTGCGACCTAAACCTAACACTAACCCTACCCTAAACCGGGACCCTCCACTGAAAACTAAGCCTGCCTCGAACCCTTAGCATGCACGTGAGCCACATTGTCACATGGGGCCTCACTTCAGCCCTCAAGGGACATCACGAGACCAGAGTTGCTTTGGCCCTGGTGACGTCCCTGGGCCGAACCCTAACCCTAACTAAGGCTGTCTCCCCGTGGGGACACAATTCCAACCTGTGACAACACCACTCGCCTGGGGTCCAGAAGCGGTGCAGGTTCACTCGCCATGGAACCTGGAAGCTCCGCATGTGGTTTCCCAGGCCCGGCTGCAGCTGCCCGAGAGGATTCCGGAGGACTCCTCGACGAGGGGCCCATCGATGTGTGTGGCCTTGGCAGCCAAAGACTGCTCCTGACCGGCACCCTCTCTTCTGTCCTCAACTCAGCACTTTGGGGAGACTACTGCCCTACTCTGCGTTCGGCGCCAGAAGCCTCCTGGGGCCTAACCCTAACCCTAACCCTACCCGGAACCGGGAAACTCCAAGATACCCAAGGCGGCCTCGGACCCTAACCCTGCACGTGAGCCGGCTTGTCAAATTGGCCCTCACTTCAGGCTTCGAGGGAGATCACGAGACCAGATTCGCTTCCACCCTGGCAACGTCCTTGGGCCGAACCTAACCCTAGCTAAGGCTGTCTCCCCGTGGGGACCCAATTCCAACGTGTGACAACACCATGCGCCTGGGGTCCAGAAGCGGTGCAGGCTAACTCAGCATGGAACCTGGAAGCTCTGCATGTGGTTTCCCTGGCCCGGCTGCAGCTGCCCGAGAGGATTCCGGAGGCCTCCTCGACCAGGGCCCATCGACTTGTGTGGGTTTGGCAGCCAAAGACTGATCCTGACCGGCACCCACCCTTGTGCCCTCAAGTCAGCCCTTTGGGGAGACTACTGCCCTGCTGTGAGTTTGGGGCCTGGAGCCTCCTGGGACCAAACCCTAACCGTAACTCTATCCCGAACTGGGACACTACACTGAAACCTAAGCCTGCCTCGAATCCTAAACCTGCACTTGGGCCGCCTTGTCGCATGGGCCCTCACTTCAGCCCTCGAGGTAGATCACGAGACCAGATTCGCTTCAGCCCTGGCAACGTCCCTCTGCCAAAACCTAACCCCAGGTAAGGTTGTCTCCCCGTGGGTCCCAATTACAATGCGGGACAACACCATGCGCCTAGGGTCCAGAAGCGGGGCAGGGTCATACAGCATGGAACCTGGAACCTCAGCATGTGGTTTCCCAGGCCCAGCTGCAGCTGCCCGAGAGGATTCCGGAGGCCTCCTCGACGAGGGGCCCATCGACTTATGTGGCCTTGGCAGCCAAAGACTGATCCTGATTGGCACCCTCCCTTGTGCCCTCAACTCAGCCCTTCAGGGAGACTACTGCCCTGCTGTGGGTTTGGCGCCTGGAGCCTCCTGGGACATAACCATAACCCTAACACTACCCCAAACTAGGACCCTCCACCGAAACCTAAGCCGGCCTCGACCCCTAACCGTGCACTTGAGCCGCCCTGTGGCATGGGCCCTCACTTCAGCCCTCAAAGGAGATCACGAGACCAGACTCGTTTCAACCCTGGCGACGTCCAAGGCTCGAACCCTAACCATAGCTAAGGCTGTCTCCCCGTGGGGACCCAAATCCAACGTGTGACAACACCAGCGCCTAGGGTCCAGAAGCGGTGCAGTCTCACTCGGCATGGAACCTGGAAGCTCAGCATGTGGTTTCCCAGGCCGGGCTGCAGCTGCCTGAGAGGATTCCACAGGCCTCCTCGACCAGGGGCCCATCGACGTGTGTGGCCTTGGCAGCCAAAGACTCATCCTGACCTGCAACCTCCCTTGTGTCCTCATCGCAGACATTCGGGGAGATTACTGCCCTGCTGTGCATTCAGTGCCTGGAGCTTCTGGGACCTAACCCTAACCCTAACCCTACCCTGAACTGGGACCCTCCACCAAACCTAAGCCTGCCACGAACCCTAACCCTGCACTTGAGCCGCCTTCTCGCATGGGCCCTCACTTCAGGCCTCGAGGGAGATCACGAGCCCAGAGTCGCTTCGACCCTGGCGACGTCCCTGGGGCGAACCCTAACCCTAGCTAAGGCTGTCTCCCCATGGGGACCCAATTCCAACGTGGAACAACACCACACGCCTGGGGTCCAGAAGCCGTGCAGGCTCACTCGGCATGGATCTTGGAAGCTCAGCATGTGGTTTCCCTGTCCCGGCTGCAGCTGCCTGAGAGGATTCCAGAGGCCTCCTCGACCAGGGGCCCATCGACGTGTATGGCCTTGGCAACCAAAGACTGATCCTAACCGGCACCCTCCCTTGTGCCCTCATCGCAGCCATTTGGGGAGACTACTGCCCTGCTGTCCGTTCGGCACCTGGAGCCTCCTGGGAACTAACCCTAACCCTAACCCTACACTGATCTGGGACACTCCACGAAACTCAAGGCTGCCTCGAACCCTAACCCTGCACTTGAGCCGCCTTGTCGCATGGGCTCTCACTTCAGCCCTCGAGGGAGATCACAAGAGCAGAGTCGCTTCGACCCTGGCGACGTCCCTGGGCCGAACCCTATCCGTAGCTAAGGCTGTCTCCGCGTGGGGACCCAAGTCCAACGTGTGACAACACCACGCGCCTGAGGTCTAGAAGCGGTACAGACTCACGCGGCATGGAACCTGGAAGCTCACCATGTGGTTTCCCAGGCATGGCTGCAGCTGCCAGAGAGGATTCCGGAGGCCTCCTCGACCAGGGGCCCATTGCCGTGTGTGGCCTTGGCAGCCAAAGACTGATCCTGACTGGCACCCTCCCTTGTGCCCTCAACTGAGCCCTTCGGGGAGACCTCTGGCCTGTTGGGCGTTCGGCGCCTGGAGCCTACTGGGACCTCACCCTAACCCTAACCCTACCCCGAACCACCAACTCCACGTAACCCATGGCTGTCTCAAACCCTAACCCTGCACTTGAGCCACCTTGTCACATGGGCCCTCACTTCAGACCTCGAGGGAGATCACGAGACCAGAGTCGCTTCGACCCTGGCGACGTCCCTGGGCCGAACCCTAACCCTAGCTAAGGCAGTCTCCCCGTGGGGACCCAATTCCAACGTGTGACAACACCACGCACCTGGGGTCCAGAAGCGATGCAGGCTCGCTCTGCATGGAAGCTGGAAGCTCCACATGTGGTTTCCCAGGCCCGGTTGAAGCTCTTTGAGAGGATACCGGAGGCCTCCTAGACCAGGGGCCCATGGACGTGTGTGGCCTAGGCAGCCAAAGAGTAATGCTGACCCGCACCCTCCCTTGTACCCTCAACTGAGCCCTTCGGGGAGACCACAGGACACCTGGGCATTCGGCGCCTGGAGCCTCCTGGGACCTAACCCTAACCCTAACCCTAAACCGAACCAGGACACTCCACGAAATCCAAGGCTGCCTCGAACCCGAACCCTGCACTTGAGCCGCCTTGTCGCATGGACCCTGACTTCAGCCCTAGAGGGAGATCACGAGACCAGAGTTGCTTTGGCCCTGGCGACGTCCCTGGGCCGATCCCTAACCCTAGCTAAGGCTGTCTCCCGGTGGGGATCCAATTCCAACTTGTGACAACACCAGGCGCCTAGGGTCCAGTAGCAGTGCAGGCTCCATGGGGATGGAACCTGGAAGCTCAGCATGTGGTTTCCGAGGCCCGGCTGCACCTGCCCGAGAGGATTCCGGAGGCCTCTTCGATCAGGGACCCATCGATGTGTGTGGCCTTGGCAGCCAAGGCTGATCCTGAACGGCACCCTCCCTTGTCCCTCAACTCTGTCCTTCGGGGAGACTACTTCCCTGCTGTGCGCTCGGCGCCTGGAGCCTCCTGGGAATAACTCTAACCCTAACCCTACCCCGAAATGGGAAGATCCACCAAAACCTAAGCCTGCCTTGAACCCTAACCCTGCATTTGAGCCGCCATGTCGCATGGGCCCTCACTTCAGCCCTCGAGGGAGATCACGAGACCAGAGTCGCTTCGGCCCTGGCGACGTCCCTGGGCCGAACCCTAATCCTAGTTAAGGCTGTCTCTCCATGGGGATCCAATTCCAACGTGTGACAACACCACGAGCCAGGGGTCCAGTAGCGGTGCAGGCTCCCTGGGGATGGACCTGGAAGCTCAGCATGTGGTTTCCCAGGCCTGGCTGCAACTGACCGAGAGGATTCCGGAGGCCTCCTCGACCAGGGGCTCAATCACGTGTGTGGCCTTGGCAGCCAAAGACTGATCCTGACCGGCACGTTTCCTTGCATGCTCAACTCTGCCCTTCGGGGAGACTACTGCCCTGCTGTGCGTTCAGACCTGGAGTCTGCTGGGACCTAACCCTAACACTAACCCTACCCCGAACCGGGACCCTCCACTGAAACCTAAGCCTGCCTCGAATCCCAACCCTGCACTTGAGCTGCTTGTCGCATGGGCACTCACATCATCCCACGAGGGAGATCACGAGACCAGAGTCCCTTCGGCACTGGCGACGTCCCTGTCAAGAACCCTAACCCTAGCTAAGGCTGTCTCCCCGTGGGGACCCAATTCCAACGTCTGACAACACCACGTGCCTGGGGTCCCGAAGCGGTGTAAGCTCCCTGGGGATGGAATCTGGAAGCTCAGCATGTGGTTTCCCTTGCCAGGCTGCAGCTGCCCGAGATAATTCCGGAGGCCTCCTCGACCAGGGGTCCATCGACGTGTGTGGCCTTGGCAGCAAAAGGCTGATCCTGACCGGCACCCTCCCTTCTGCCCTCAACTCAGCCCTATGGGGAGACTACTGCCCTGCTGTGCGTTCGGCGCCTGGAGCCTCCTGGGTCCTAACCCTAAATTTAATCCTACCCCGAAATGGGACGCTCCACCGAAACCTAAGCTTGCCTCGAACCCTAACCCTGCACTTGAGCCGCGTTGTCGCATGGGTCCTCACTTCAGCCCTCGAGGGGGATCACGAGACCAGAGTCGCTTTGGCACTGGCGACGTCCCTGGGCCGAACCCTAACCCTAGCTATGGCTGTCTCCTCGTGGGGACCCAATTCCAACGTCTCACACCACCACGCGCCTGGGGTCCAAAAGTGATGCAGGCTCACTCGGCATGGAACCTGGAAGCACAGCATGTGGTTTCCGTGCCCGGCTGCAGCTGCCCGAGGTGATTCAGGAGGCTTCCTCGACCAGGGGCCCATCGACGTGTGTGGCCTTGGCTGCCAAAAACTGATCCTGACCATCACCCTCCCTTGTGCCCTCAACTCAGCCCTACGGGGAGACTACTGCCCTGCTGTGCGTTCGGCGCCTAGAGCCTCCTGAGACATAACCCGAACCCTAACCGTACCCCGAACAGGGACCCTCCACCGAAACCTAAGCCTGCGTCAACTCTAACCCTGCACTTGAGCCACCTTGTCGCATGAGTGCTCATTTCAGCCCTCGATGGAGATCACGAGACCAGAGTTGTTTCGGCCCTGGCGACGTCCCTGTCAAGAACCCTAACCCTAGCTAAGGCTGTCTCCCGGTGGGGACCAATTCCATCGTCTGACAACACCATGGGCCTAGAGTCCAGAAGCGGTGCAGGCTCATTTGGCATGGAACCTGGAAGCTCAGTATGTGGTTTCCCAGGCCCGGCTGGACCTGCCCGAGATGATTCCGGAGGCCTCTTCGATCAGGGACCCATCGATGTGTGTGGCCTTGGGAGCCAAAGGCTGATCCTGACCGGCACCTTCCCTTGTCCCTCAACTCTGCCCTTCGGGGAGACTACTTCCCTGCTGTGGGTTGGGTGCCTGGAGCCTCCTGGGTCCTATCTCTAACCCTAACCCTACCCCGAAACGGGACCCCCATCGAAACGTAAGACTGCCTCGAAACCTAACCCTCCACTTGAGCCGCCTTGTCGCATGGGCTCTCACTTCAGCCCTCGAGGGAGTTCACGTGACCAGAGTTGCTTTGGCCCTGGCGATGTCCCTGGGCCGAACCCTAAACCTAGCTAAGGCTGTCTCCCTGTGGGGACCCAATTCCAACTTTTGACAACACCAGGTGCCTGGGGTCCAGTGGCGGTGCAGGCTCCCTGGGGATGGAAACTGGAAGCTCAGCATGTGGTTTCCCAGGCCCGGCTGCAGCTGCCCGAGGGGATTCCGGAGGCCTCCTTGACCAGGGGCCCATCGACGTGTGTGGCCTTGGCAGCCAAAGACTGATCCTGACCGGGACCCTCCCTTGTGCTCCCAACTCTGGCCTCTGGGGAGACTACTGCCCTGCTGTGCGTTCGGCACCTGGAGGCTCCTGGGACCTAACCCTAACCCTAAACCTACCCCGAATCAGGACCCTCCACTGAAACCTAAGCCTGCCTCGAACCCTAACCCTGCACTTCAGCCACGTTGTCGCATGGGCTCTCACTTCAGCCCTCGATGGAGATCATGAGACCAGAGTCGCTTCGGCCCTGGTGACGACCCTGTTAAGAACCCTAAATTTAGCTAAATCTGTCTCCCCGTGGGGACCCAAATCCAACGTGTGAAAATACCACGCGCCTGGGGTCTAGAAGCAGTGTAGGCTCACTCGATATGGAACCTGGAAGCTCATCATGTCGTTTCCCAGGCCCGGCTGCAGCTGCCCGAGAGGATTCCGGAGGCCTCCTCGACCAGGGGCCCATCGACTTGTGTGGCCTTGGCAGCCAAAGGCTGATCCTGACCTGTACCTTCCCTTGTGCCCTCAACTCTCCCCTCTGGGGGGACTACTGCAGTGCTGTGCGTTCGGCGCCTGGAGCCTCCTGGGACCTAACACTAATCCTAACCCTACCCTGAACCAGGACCCTCCACTGAAACCTAAGCCTGCCTCAACCCTAACCCTGCACTTGAGCCTCCTTGTCTCATGGGCGGTCTCTTCAGCCCTCGATGGATATTACGAGACCAGAGTCGCTTCGGCGTGGCGACGTCCCTGTCAAGAACCCTAAACCTAGCTAAGGCTGTCTCCCCTTGGGGACCCAATTCCATCGTCTGACAACACCAAGCGTCTGGGGTCCAGAAGCGGTGCAGGCTCATTTGGCATGGAACCTGGAAGCTCAGCGTGTGGCTTCCCAGGCCCGGCTGCAGCTGCCCGAGAGGATTCCGTAGTCCTCCTCGACCAGGGGCCCATGGATGTGTGTGGCCTTGGCAGCCAAAGGCGGATCCTGACCGGAACCCTCCCTTGTGCCCTCAACTTTGCCCTCTGGGGAGACTACTGCCCTTCTGTGCGTTCGGCGCCTGGAGCCTACTGGGACCTAACCCTAACACTAACCCTACCCCGAACCGGGACCCTCCACCGAAACCTAAGGCTGCCTCGAATCCTAAACCTACACTTGAGCTGCTTGTCACATGGGCACTCACTTCAGCCCACGAGGGAGATCACGAGACCAGAGTCCCTTCGGCCCTGGCTACGTCGCTGTCAAGAACCCTAACCCTAGCTAAGGCTGTCTCCCCGTGGGGACCCAATTCCAACGTCTGACAACACCACGTGCCTGGGGTCCCGAAGCGGTGCAGGCTCCCTGGGGATGGAACCTGGAAGCTCAGCATGTGGTTTCCCTGGCCAGACTGCAGCTGACCGAGAGGATTCCGGAGGCCTCCTCGACCAGGGGCCCATCGATATGTGTGGCCTTGGCAGCCAAAGACTGATCCTGAACGGCACCCTCCCTTTCCTTCAAGTCTGCCCCTCAGGGAGACTACTTCCCTGCTGTGCGTTTGGCGCCTGGGGCCTCCTGGGTCCTAACTCTAACCCTAACTCTACCCCAAAACGGGATGCTCCACTGAAACCTAAGCCTGCCTTGAACCCTAACCCTGCATTTGAGGCGCCTTGTCGCATGGGCCCTCACTTCAGCCCTAGAGGGAGATCACGAGAACAGATTCGCTTCGGCCCTGGTGACGTCCCTGGGCCGAACCCAGGTTTGGGTTTGGCGCTTGGAGCCTCATGGGACCTGACCCTAACCCTAACCCTACAACAAACTGGAGCTCTCCACCGAAACCTAAGCCGTCCTCAAACCCTAACCTTCCACTTGAGCCGCCCTGTCACATGGGCCCTCACTTCAGCCCTTGAGGGAGATCACGACTGGAGTCGTTTCAGCCCTAGCGACGTCCCTGGACCGAACCTCAACCCTCGATAAGGCTCTCTCCCCATGCGGACCCAATGTAAAATTCTGACAATACCACGCGCCTTGGGTCCACAAGTGGTGCAGGCTCACTTGGCATGGAACCTGAGCTGACCATGTCGTTTCCCAGGCCCGGCTACAGCTGCCAGAGAGGATTCCTGAGGCCTCCCCGGCGAGGGCCCATCAACTTGTGTGGCCTTGGCAGCCAAAGACTAATCCTAAGCGGCCCCCTACCTTGTGCCCTCAACTCATCCCTTTGGGGAGACCACTGCCCTGCTGTGGGTTCCGCACCTGGAGCCTACTGGGACGTAACGCTAACCCTAACCCTACCTCGAACCAGATCCCTCCACTGAAACCTAAGCCGGCCTCGACCCTAACCCTCCACTTGAGCCACCCCATTACAAGTGCCCTCACTTCAGGCCTCGAGGGAGATCACGAGTCTGGAGTCGCTTCGGCCCTGGCGAACTCCATGGACTGAACCCAAACCCTACCTAAGGCTCTCTTCCCATGGGGACCCAATTCCAACGTCTGACAACATCACGTGCCTGGGGTCCAGAAGCAGTGCAGACTCATTGCGCATGGAACGGGAAGATCACCATGTCATTTCCCAGGCCCGGCTGCAATTGCCCAAGAGGATTTTGAGGCCTCCCCGACCAGGGGCCCATCAGGTTGTGTGGCCTTGTCAGCCAGAGACTGATCCTGACCTGCACCCTCCCTTGTGCCTTCTACTCAGCCCTTCCAGTACACCACTGCCCTGATTTGATTTTGGCACTAGGAGCCTCATGGGACCTGACACTAACCCTACCCCTACCCCAATAACAAAACACTCCACCGAAACCTAAGCCAGCCTCGAACCCTATCCCTCCACTAGAGCCGCCCCATCGCATGGGATGTCACTTCAGCCTTCGAGGGATATCACAAGTCCGGAGTCTCTTCGGCCCTGGCGAACTCCATGGACCAAACCCTAAACCTAGCTAAGGCTCTCTCCCCATGGGGACCCAATAGCAAAGTCGGAGAACACCACGGGTCTGGGGTCCAGAAGCAGTGCAGGATCACTCAGCAGGGAACCTGGAAGCTCACCATGTCGTTTCCCAGACCCGGCTGCAGCTGCCCAATAGGATACCTGAATCTTCCCCTACCAGGGACCAATTGACTTGTGCAGCCTTGGCAGCCAAAGACTGATCCTGACTGGAATCTCCTTGTGCCCTCAATTCAGCCCTTCGGGGACACCACTTCCCTCCTGTAGGTTCAGTGCTTGGAGCCTCCTGGGACCTGATCCTAACCCTAAACCTATCCCGAACTAGAACACTCCACCAAAACCTAAGCCAGTCTCGAGCCCTAACCCTCCACTTGAGCCACCCCATCGCATGAGCCCTCACTTCAGCCCTCGAGGGAGATCATGAGACCTGATCCGCTTTGGCCCTGGCGACGTCCCTGGACCGAACCCTAACCTTCGTTAAGACTCTCTCCCCATGGGGACCCAATCCCAAAATCTGACAACACCACGCGCCTGGGGTCCAGAAGCAGTGCAGGCTTACCCGGTATGGAACCTGGAAGCTCAGCATGTTGTTTCCCAGGCCCGGCTGCAGCTGCCTGAGAGGATTCCAGAGGCCTCCCCGACCAGTGCCCACCGACTTGTGTGGCCTTGGCAGCCAAAGACTGATCCTGACCAGCACCCTCCCTTGTGCCCTCAACTGAGCCCTCGGGGAGACCCCTGCCCTGCTGTGGGTTCAGCGCCTGGATCCTCCTGTATGTATATATCTATATATCAATATATCTCTATATCTCTATCATCTCTATCTCTATCTATCTCTATCTCTATCTCTATCTCTATACATAGGGATTATGTTTATTCATTGGAGAGAGACAGAGTGCAAGTGGGGAAAAGTGAAAGAGAGAGGGGCACACAGAATCTGATGCAGTCTCCAAGCTCTCAGATGGCAACACAATGCCTGACCTTGGGCTCGAACTCACGTACTCCAAGATCGTGACCCGAGCTGAAGCCAGATGCTTAACCAACTGAGCCTCCCAGATGCCCCATGAATGGGCCTCTTTCTTTGGCCACATACAGAAATATGAACTCATAAGATATTAAATAGCAAAAGTAGTCAAAATGGCAGAGTAGTAGGGGGACCCTGGACTTGTCTTCTCCCTTGTACACAGTACACAGCTACATCAACTACAAATCATTTTGAACATCTAGGAAATAGATCTTATAATTAAGAAAGCAATGTACATAATTTGAGTGAGAGACGTGGCAGCCATTCTGTGTGGAGACATAAATTGGGGGTGAGAAAAGCCTCAGTGTCAAAGAGGGGATAGAACTCTTTTTGCAGAGAGGAGAAAGACAGAGGGGGAGAGAGAGTACTGCATTGGGTTCACTTAATCAAAGCACTCCTCCAAAATAATTTAACTTGGGAATTGGGAGGAATTTAATATTGCAAATTTTTGCAAACATTGGAGTACAAATTATGAGATTTCATAAGTGTGTGTCATTTTCCAGAATCAAACATGGTGGGATGTGATGCTCCTGGGGTTGGGGCAGAGGCCCAGAGCAGAAAGCATGCCATGGGGAAATCCTGGTTTGCACTGGCAGAGAATGTTCCCCTTCCTGGAGTACATTTGGAAGAAGGTTTATAGTCTCTCAAGAACAAAAGACCCCCTGGTACCTTTGAGCAACTGTTCAACAGCAAGGACAGAGTCCCACACAGTGGGTACATAACCTGGTCACAGAATTCCCTGTGCTTTACCATAAACTCCAGGCCCTTGCTCGGGCATGCAATTGTTTTTCTGGCACAGAACTGCACCAGGTGTAGTGGTGAGAAGCTCTCCTCCAGAGGAGGGGATTGGGTCCACAGCTTGCTGAGTCCTGTAAGATTTGGAGTTTTTAATACCTGCCATGCACCAGAGATAAAACACAGGAGAGCTGTGATGCCAGGCATGTCAATGTCCCAGGCAGAGATGAGTTGAGGGCAGAGATGAGTTGAGGGCAGAGATATGATGGAAACCTGAGGCATAGAAGAGGAGATTGCTTTTCTGTTAGGGATCCCTGAACAACAGTGGGTGTGAGATCTCCCACCTGGGACAGAAGAGCAGGGTGATGCCATCTTCACTTTTCACCCACTGCCCACTTGCAAGGTCAGAATTCAGAGAGCAATGCAACACCCCTAGTGGAGGCTGAGGCTGCTTATATCAGCCACCTTCTACTCACCCACCACCCCCATGCCGTGCAGGGTCTCTTTACCAGGACAGTTCTGCCAGCAGAAATTTCCCCCAGGGAACCAACACAGTCCTTCCTGTCATGGATGCACCAAGTCTTCTGATCATAAAGTGCTCCAAATTATCAGCTCTACTGTGGTGGAAATAGCACCAGCGTTTTTCTTTTTTTTTCTTTTTTTCTTTTCTTTTCTTTTTTTTCTTTCCTTTCCTTTTCCCTTTCCCTCTTCCCTTCCCTTCCCTTCCTTTCCTTTCAATTACTTTCCTTTCCTTTTTTTCTTTTCCTTTGAGATGCAGCAAAGTTAGTCCTAAGAAGAAAATACACTGCAATCCACTCCTATCTCAAGGAACAAGAAAACTCAGTAGAACAGATCAATGAATCGAAGAGCCTTTTTTCTTTAGGAAAAAAAAATTGATAATGGTATAGCTAGACTTCTCAAAAAGAATAGAGTGGTCCCAAATAGATGAAATGTCAAATGAAAAATAACAGACCACAATCAACACCACAGAAATATAATCAATTATTATAGAATAGTATGAAAAATGATATGTCAACAGTCTGGAAAACCTAGAGGAAGTGGACAAAATCTTAGACACCCACACCCTACAACAACTCAAAATGGGAAGTAATAGAAAATTTTTACAGACTCATCACTAGCAAATAAATTGAAACAATTATAAAAAATCTCCTAAAAAATAAGCGTCCTGTCCAGTTAGCTTACCAGGGGAATTCTACCAGACATTTAAAGCAGATTTAATATTGCTTCTTTGAGAAGGATAGGATCCAAAAAAGTAGAAATGGAAGGAAACCTTCTGGACTCATTCTATAAAGTGAGCATTACCTTGATTCTTAAACCAGACAGAGACCTCACAAAAAGGAGAATTACAGACCAATATCCATGATGAACATGGATGCAAAAATTCTCAAGAGGATAATATCAAATTGATATCAAGAGTACACAAAAATTATTCACCGTTATCAAGTGGCATTCATTCCTAGGCTGTAGGACTGCTTTAAAATTATAAAATTAATCAAGTGAAACAACACATTAATAGAAGATAAGAACCATATGACTGTCAATAGATGCACAAATGGCATTTGTCAGAATACAGCATCCTTGATTTTTTTTAATTTTAAAAATTTCATTTTTAATATACTTTATTGTCAAATTGGTTTCCTTTCAACACCCACTGCTCATCCCTACAGGTGCCCTCCTCAATGCCCATCACCCACTTTCTATCTACCCACCCCCCCATAAACCCTCAGTTTGTTCTCTGTATTTAAGAGTCTCTTAAGGTTTGCCTCCTTCTCTCTCTGTTTATAATTTTCCCCTTCCCCTCCCCCATGGTCTTCTGTTAAGTTTCTCAGGATCCACATAGGAGTGAAAACATACGGTATCTGTCTTTCCCTGACTGACTTATTTCACTTAGCATCATTTTTTAACAAAAATCTTCAAGAAATTCGAGATAGAAGGAACATACCTTAACATGACAAAAACCATATATGAAAAGCCCACAGCTAATATCATCCTCAATAGGGGAACAGTGATAGCTTTCCCCCTGAGATCAGGAACACTACAGGGATGTCCATCTCACCACTGTTGTTTAACATAGTGTAGGTAGTCCTAGGCTCCCTCAGCAATCAGCAACAAAATGAAATAAAAGACATCCAAATTGGCAAAGAAGAGATCAAACTTTCATTTTTCTTAGATGACATGATACTCTACATAGAAAACCTGAATGACTCCACCAAAAAGCTTCTAGAACTAATACATGAATTCAGCTAAGTGGCAGGGTACAAAATCATTGTACAGCAATCGGTTGCATTTCAATACACCAATAATGAAACAACAGAAAGAGAACTCAAGAAATTGATCCCATTTACAATTGCACCAAGAAACATAAAGGACCTAAGAATAAATGTAACAAAGATGTAATGACCTGTGTGCTGAAAACAATAGAAAACTTATGAAGGAAATTGAAGAAGATCCAAAGAAATAAAAAAATTCCATGCTCATGGATGGAAGAACAAATATTGTTAAAATATTAATACTATTCAAAGCAATCTATAAATTCAATGCAATCCTAATTAAAATTGCACCAGAATTCTTCTCAAAGCTAGAACAACCCTAAAATTTGTATGGCACTACACATGAATCCAAATAGCCAAAGTAACATTGAAAAAGAAAACCAAAGCATGACACATCACAATTCTGGACTTGAGCTTCTACTAAAAGCTGTAATCAACACGACAGTGTGTACTGGCACAGAAACAGACACATAAACCAATGGAATAGGATAGATAATCTAGAATTGGACCCACAAATGTATGGCCAAGTAATCTTTGACAAAGTAGGAAAAAGTATCCACTGGATAAAAGACAGTCTCTTTAGCAAATGGTGCTATGAGAGCTAGGTAGCAACATGCAGAATGAAACTGGACAATTTTCTTACACCATATACAAAAATAATCCCAAAATTAATGAAAGACCTAAAAGGGAGGCAGGAAACCATCAAAACTGTAGAGGAGAAAACAGGCAACAACCTCTCTGATGTCAGTCAAAGAAACTTCTTACTTGACATGTCTCTGAAGGCAAGGGAAATAAAAGCGGAAATGAACTATTGGGACCTCATCCAGATAAAAAGCTTCTTCAATGCAAAGGAAACAATCAACAAAACTAAAAGGCAACCGATGGAATGGGAGAAGATATTTGCAAATGACATATTAGACAATAGGTTAGTATCCAAAATCTATACAGAACTTACCAAACTCAACACCCAAAAACAAATAATCCAGTGAAGAGATGGGCAGAATTCACAAATAGGAACTTTTCAAAGGAAGACATCCAGATGGCCTACAGACACATGAAAAGATGCTCAACATCAGTCATCATCAGGGAAATACAAATCAAAACCACACTGAGCTACGATCTCACACCACCCAGAGTGGCTAAAATTAAAATCTTAGGAAACAACAGATGTTGGTGAGGATGTGGAGAAATAGGAACCCTCTTGCACTGTTCGTGGGAATGCAAACTGGTGTAGCTACTCTGGAAAACAGAGTGGAGTTTCCTCAAAAAATTAAAAACAGAACTACCTATGACCCATCAATAGCACTGCTAGGAATATATCCAAAGGATACGGGAGTGCTGATTCAAGGGAAATGTACCCCAATGTTTATAGCAACACTTTCAACAATAGCCAAATTATGGAAATAGCCCAAATGCCTACCATTTTTTTTTTCATGATCAGAGTGCTGTTTTATTTATTTATTTATTTTTTATTTTTTATTTTTTAATATATGAAATTTACTGTCAAATTGGTTTCCATACAACACCCAGTGCTCATCCCAAAAGGTGCCCTCCTCAATACCCATCACCCACCCTGCCCTCCCTCCCACCCCCCATCAACCCTCAGTTTGTTCTCAGTTTTTAACAGTCTCTTATGCTTTGGCTCTCTCCCACTCTAACCTCTTTTTTTTTTTTTCCCCTCCCCCATGGGTTTCTGTTATGTTTCTCAGGATCCACATAAGAGTGAAACCATATGGTATCTGTCTTTCTCTGTATGGCTTATTTCACTTAGCATCACACTCTCCAGTTCCATCCATGTTGCTACAAAAGGCCATATTTCATTTTTTCTCATTGCCACGTAGTATTCCATTGTGTATATAAACCACAATTTCTTTATCCATTCATCAGTTGATGGACATTTAGGCTCTTTCCATAATTTGGCTATTGTTGAGAGTGCCGCTATAAACATTGGGGTACAGGTGCCCCTATGCATCAGTACTCCTGTATCCCTTGGATAAATTCCTAGCAGTGCTATTGCTGGGTCATAGGGTAGGTCTATTTTTAATTTTCTGAGGAACCTCCACACTGCTTTCCAGAGCGGCTGCACCAATTTGCATTCCCACCAACAGTGCAAGAGGGTTCCTGTTTCTCCACATCCTCTCCAGCATCTATAGTCTCCTGATTTCTTCATTTTGGCCACTCTGACTGGCGTGAGGTGATATCTGAGTGTGGTTTTGATTTGTATTTCCCTGATAAGGAGCGACGTTGAACATCTTTTCGTGTGCCTGTTGGCCATCCGGATGTCTTCTTTAGAGAAGTGTCTATTCATGTTTTCTGCCCATTTCTTCACTGGGTTATTTGTTTTTCGGGTGTGGAGTTTGATGAGCTCTTTATAGATTTTGGATACTAGCCCTTTGTCCGATGTGTCATTTGCAAATATCTTTTCCCATTCCGTTGGTTGCCTTTTAGTTTTGTTGGTTGTTTCCTTTGCTGTGCAGAAGCTTTTTATCTTCATAAGGTCCCAGTAATTCACTTCTGCTTTTAATTCCCTTGCCTTTGGGGATGTGCCGAGTAAGAGATTGCTACGGCTGAGGTCAGAGAGGTCTTTTCCTGCTTTCTCCTCTAAGGTTTTGATGGTTTCCTGTCTCACATTCAGGTCCTTTATCCATTTTGAGTTTATTTTTGTGAATGGTGTGAGAAAGTGGTCTAGTTTCAACCTTCTGCATGTTGCTGTCCAGTTCTCCCAGCACCATTTGTTAAAGAGACTGTCTTTTTTCCATTGGATGTTCTTTCCTGCTTTGTCAAAGATGAGTTGGCCATACGTTTGTGGGTCTAGTTCTGGGGTTTCTATTCTATTCCATTGGTCTATGTGTCTGTTTTTATGCCAATACCATGCTGTCTTGATGATGACAGCTTTGTAGTAGAGGCTAAAGTCTGGGATTGTGATGCCTCCTGCTTTGGTCTTCTTCTTCAAAATTACTTTGGCTATTCGGGGCCTTTAGTGGTTCCATATGAATTTTAGGATTGCTTGTTCTAGTTTCGAGAAGAATGCTGGTGCAATTTTGATTGGGATTGCATTGAATGTGTAGATAGCTTTGGGTAGTATTGACATTTTGACAATATTTATTCTTCCAATCCATGAGCAGGGAATGTCTTTCCATTTCTTTATATCTTCTTCAATTACCTGCATAAGCTTTCTATAGTTTTCAGCATACAGATCTTTTACATCTTTGGTTAGATTTATTCCTAGGTATTTTATGCTTCTCGGTGCAATTGTGAATGGGATCAGTTTCTTCATTTGTCTTTCTGTTGCTTCATTGTTAGTGTATAAGAATGCAACTGATTTCTGCACATTGATTTTGGATCCTGCAACTTTGCTGAATTCATGTATCAGTTCTAGCAGACTTTTGGTGGAGTCTATCGGATTTTCCATGTATAATATCATGTCATCTGCAAAAAGCGAAAGCTTGACTTCATCTTTGCCAATTTTGATGCCTTTGATTTCCTTTTGTTGTCTGATTGCTGATGCTAGAACTTCCAGCACTATATTAAACAACAGCGGTGACAGTGGGCATCCCTGTCGTGTTCCTGATCTCAGGGAAAAAGCTCTCAGTTTTTCCCCGTTGAGGATGATGTTAGCTGTGGGCTTTTCATAAATGGCCTTTATGATCTTTAAGTATGTTCCTTCTATCCCGACTTTCTCAAGGGTTTTTATTAAGAAAGGGTGCTGGATTTTGTCAAAGGCCTTTTCTGCATCGATTGACAGGATCATATGGTTCTTCTCTTTTTTTTTTGTTAATGTGATGTATCACGTTGATCGATTTGCGAATGTTGAACCAGCCCTGCATCCCAGGAATGAATCCCACTTGATCATGGTGAAGAATTCTTTTTATATGCTGTTGAATTCGATTTGCTAGTATCTTATTAAGAATTTTTGCATCCATATTCATTAGGGATATTGGCCTGTAGTTCTCTTTTTTTACTGGGTCTCTGTCTGGTTTAGGAATCAAAGTAATACTGGCTTCATAGAATGAGTCTGGAAGTTTTCCTTCCCTTTCTATTTCTTGGAATAGCTTGAGAAGGATAGGTATTATCTCTGCTTTAAATGTCTGGTAGATCTCCCCTGGGAAGCCATCTGGTCCTGGACTCTTATTTGTTGGGAGATTTTTGATAACCGATTCAATTTCTTCGCTGGTTATGGGTCTGTTCAAGCTTTCTATTTCCTCCTGATTGAGTTTTGGAAGAGTGTGGGTGTTTAGAAATTTGTCCATTTCTTCCAGGTTGTCCAATTTGCTGGCATATAATTTTTCATAGTATTCCCTGATAATTGTTTGTATCTCTGAGGGATTGGTTGTAATCATTCCATTTTCATTCATGATTTTATCTATTTGGGTCATCTCCCTTTTCTTTTTGAGAAGCCTGGCTAGAGGTTTGTCAATTTTGTTTATTTTTTCAAAAAACCAACTCTTGGTTTCGTTGATCTGCTCTACAGTTTTTTTAGATTCTATATTGTTTATTTCTGCTCTGATCTTTATTATTTCTCTTCTTCTGCTGGGTTTAGGCTGCCTTTGCTGTTCTGCTTCTATTTCCTTTAGGTGTGCTGTTAGATTTTGTATTTGGGATTTTTCTTGTTTCTTGAGATAGGCCTGGATTGCAATGTATTTTCCTCTCAGGACTGCCTTCGCTGCATCCCAAAGCGTTTGGATTGTTGTATTTTCATTTTCGTTTGTTTCCATATATATTTTAATTTCTTCTCTAATTGCCTGGTTGACCCACTCATTCGTTAGTAGGGTGTTCTTTAACCTCCATGCTTTTGGAGGTTTTCCAGACTTTTTCCTGTGGTTGATTTCAAGCTTCATAGCATTGTGGTCTGAAAGTATGCATGGTATAATGTCAATTCTTGTAAACTTATGAAGGGCTGTTTTGTGACCCAGTATATGATCTATCTTGGAGAATGTTCCATGTGCACTCGAGAAGAAAGTATATTCTGTTGCTTTGGGGTGCAGAGTTCTAAATATATCTGTCAAGTCCATCTGATCCAATGTATCATTCAGGGCCCTTGTTTCTTTATTGACTGTGTGTCTAGATGATCTATCCATTTCTGTAAGTGGGGTGTTAAAGTCCCCTGCAATGACCACATTCTTATCAATAAGGTTGCTTATGTTTATGAGTAATTGTTTTATATATCTGGGGGCTCGGGTATTTGGCGCATAGACATTTATAATAGTTAGCTCTTCCTGGTGGATAGACCCTGTGATTATTATATAATGCCCTTCTTCATCTCTTGTTACAGCCTTTAATTTAAAGTCTAGTTTGTCTGATATAAGTATGGCTACTCCAGCTTTCTTTTGGCTTCCAGGAGCATGATAAATAGTTCTCCATCCCCTCACTCTCAATCTAAAGGTGTCCTCAGATCTAAAATGAGTCTCTTGTAGACAGCAAATAGATGGGTCTTGTTTTTTTATCCATTCTGATACCCTATGTCTTTTAGTTGGCGCATTTAATCCATTTACATTCAGTGTTATTATAGAAAGATATGGGTTTAGAGTCATTGTGATGTCTGTATGTTTTATGCTTGTAGTGATGTCTCTGGTACTTTGTCTCACAGGATCCCCCTTAGGATCTCTTGTAGTGGTGACAAATTCCTTCAGTTTTTGTTTGTTTGGGAAGACCTTTATCTCTCCTTCTATTCTAAATGACAGACTTGCTGGATAAAGGATTCTCGGCTGCATATTTTTTCTGTTTAGCACACTGTAGATATCGTGCCAAGCCTTTCTGGCCTGCCAAGTTTCAAAGGAGAGATCAGTCACGAGTCTTATAGGTCTCCCTTTATATGTGAGGGCACGTTTATCCCTTGCTGCTTTCAGAATTCTCTCTTTATCCTTGTATTTTGCCAGTTTCACTATGATATGTCGTGCAGAAGATCGATTCAAGTGACGTCTGAAGGGAGTTCTCTGTGCCTCTTGGATTTCAATGCCTTTTTCCTTCCCCAGTTCAGGGAAGTTCTCAGCTATAATTTGTTCAAGTACCCCTTCAGCACCTTTCCCTCTCTCTTCCTCCTCTGGGATACCAATTATGCGTATATTATTTTTTTTTAGTGTATCACTTAGTTCTCTAATTTTCCCCTCATACTCCTGGATTTTTTTATCTCTCTTTCTTTCAGCTTCCTCTTTCTCCATAACTTTATCTTCTAGTTCACCTATTCTCTCCTCTGCCTCTTCAAGCCGAGCCATCGTGGTTTCCATTTTGTTTTGCATTTCGTTTAAAGCGTTTTTCAACTCCTCGTGACTGTTCCTTAGTCCCTCGATCTTTGTGGCAAGAGATTCTCTGCTGTCCTGTATACTGTTTTCAAGCCCAGCGATTAATTTTATGACTATTATACTAAATTCACTTTCTGTTATATTATTTAAATCCTTTTTGATCAGTTCATTAGCTGTTGTTATTTCCTGGAGATTCTTCTGAGGGGAATTCTTCCGTTTGGTCATTTTGGAGAGTCCCTTGCGTGGTGAGGACCTGCAGTGCACTTCCCCTGTGCTGTGGTGTATAACTGGAGTTAGTGGGCGGGGCCGCAGTCCAACCCGATGTCTGCCCCCAGCCCACTGCTGGGGCCACAGTCAGACTGGTGTGTGCCTTCTCTTCCCCTCTCCTAGGGGCGGGATTCACTGTGGGGTGGCATGTGCCGTCTGGGCTACTTGCACACTGCCAGGCTTGTGTTGCTGGGGATCTGGCGTATTAGCTGGGGTGGGTAGGCAAGGTGCACGGGGGGTGGAGGGGCAGGCTTAGCTCGCTTCTCCTTAGGTGATCGACTTCAGGAGGAGCCCTGTGGCAGCGGGAGGGAGTCAGATCCGCTGCCGGAGGTTTGGCTCCGCAGAAGTACAGAGTTGGGTGTTTGCGCGGAGCGAGCAAGTTCCCTGGCAGGAACTGGTTCCCTTTGGGATTTTGGCTGGGGGATAGGCGGGGGAGATGGCGCTGGCGCCTTTGTTCCCCGCCAAGCTGAGCTCTGCCGTCCGGGGGCTCAGCAGCTCTCCCTCCCTTTGTCCTCCAGCCTTCCCGCTTTCCGTGCAGAGCTGTTAACTTATGACCTCCCAGACGCTAAGTCGCGCTTGCTGTCGGAACACAGTCTGTCCGGCCCCTCCGCTTTTGCCAGCCCGACTCGGGGGCTCTGCTTGGCCGGCGAGCCACCCCTCCGCCCCGGCTCCCTCCCGCCAGTCCGTGGAGCGCGCACCGCTTCGCCGCCCTTCCTACCCTCTTCCGTGGGCCCCTAGTCTGCGCTTGACTCCGGAGACTCCCTTCTGCTAATCCTCTGGCGGTTTTCTGGGTTCTTTAGGCAGGTGTAGGTGGAATCTAAGTGATCGGCAGGACGCTCTGTGAGCCCCGCGTCCTCCTACGCCGCCATCTTCCGGAACCAAGTCCCAAATGCCTACCAATTGATGAATGGATAAAGAAAAAGTGGTTTGTATAAATGATAGAATACTACTTGGCAATGAGAAAGAATGAAATCCTGCCATTTGCAACAGTGTGGATGAAATTAGAGGGTATTATGCTAAGTGAAATAAGTCGATCAGACAAAGACAGACATCATATGTTTTCACTCATATGTGGAATTTGAGAAATTTAACAGAAGACCATGGGACAAGGGAAGGGGAACATAGAGTTTCAAACAGAGAGGGAAGCAAACCATAAGAGACACTTAAATATAGAGTAAAAACTGAGGCTTGATGGGGAGGAGAGTTCCCTTGATGGGGACTCCCCTTGATGGGGAGGAGAGTCAGGGAGAGAGGAAAATATGTGATGGGCATTGAGGAGGGCACTTATTGGGATGAGCATTTGGTGTTGTATGTAAGCAGTGAGTCACAGGAATATATCCCCAAAACTAGGAGCACACTGAATACATTGTTTGTTAGCTAAATTGGCAATACGTTTTAATAAAAATATAAAAAATAGAATAAAATTAAATTATAAGTCTCCTAAAATAAATAAAGAACAGGAGTAAACTAGACATTGACATTAACAATTAATAAATGACTCATGGGATTCAATGACAATAAAAACAAAGATGAACAATTGTGACTGTATCAAAATAAACATTGTGCACAACTAAAACCACATGCACACACACACACACACACACACACACACAAAGCAATTTAACAAAAGGACCACATCCAAATGGGAGAAGATATTGGCAAAAATTATTTCAAAAACACGGGTTAATAATCAAAATATACAAAGATCTTATACAACTCAACTCTAACACACACACACACACACACACACACACACACAGAGTGATTTAAACAATTGGCAGATGACCTGAATATTTTAGAAAGAAGACATCCACAACCAAAAAATAAAATGAAAAGTTAATGAAATGAAATGAAATGAAAAGAAATGAAATGAAAAGAAATGAAATGAAAAATTGCTCAGCATGAGTGTTTGTCCAGAAAATGCAAGTGAAAAGCACAATGAGATATCACCTCAGGCCTGTTTTAATGACTAAAATAATTGTAAGAAATAATAAATATTGACAAGGATATGGAAAAAAGTGTATAAATTATCATACACTGTTGACAGCAATGTAAATTGGTTCCACCACAATAAAAAACAGTATGGAGTTTTCAAAAAAAGAATAGAAAATACAAAGTGATCTAGTCATTCCACCATGAGTATTTATACAATAAAACGAAAACCTAATTCTAATATATGTGACTATTTTGTTTATTACAGAATTATTTATAGTAGCCAAGACATGGAAGGAAACCAAGTGCCCATCCAAGTATGAATGAATAAAAATGTGGTATATGTACAGTGGAATATTAGTCAGCTATAAAAAATAATGATATCCTGCCATTTGCAACAACATGAATGGACCTTCAGGGTATCATGTATTGTGAAATACATCAGAGAAAGACAAATACCATATTAGTTAATTACATTAAATTTAACACAAAACGTACAAACAAAAAATGAACATAAAATAATTAACCAAATAGGGGCACTTGGGTGGCTCAGTCGGTTGAATGTCTGACTTAGGTTCAGGTCATGATCTTTTTGCTCATGGGTTGGAGCCCTGCATCCGGCTCTGTGCTGACAGCTCACAGCCTGGAGCCTGCTTCAGATTCTATGTCTCCTCTCTCTGCTCCTCCACTGCTCATGCTCTGTCTCTCTCTTTCAAAAGTAAATGAAATTCAAAAAATTAAAAAAAAAATTAAACCAAACAGACTTATAAATAGAACAAAATGGTGGCTGCCACATAAGTGGTGATGGTAGGATTTGTAAAGGGTATTAAGAGATACAAACTTCAAGTTATACTATAAATGTCACGGGGATTTAAAAAGTGCAGCATAGGGAATATAATTAATGATATTGTAATAAAACTGTATGGTTAAAGACGTTGACTACATTTATATTAGTGAGAATAAAACAATGAAAAGAATTTTTAAATCAATATGTTGTGAACTTGAAACTAATAAAGTATTGTATGTAATATAATTCAATAATAATAATAAAATTACCATCCAACAATCCCTTACAAGTGAGACAGCAGATTTTACATTAGAAACTTTAATGCAAGAGGGGAATGGAATAATAAGTGGAAAATCCTAGGAGAAAGAAAACTACCAAACAAGAATATTATTACCAGAATAATTGTCCATCAAACATAGGACAAAATTGTCCTTTAAACAAGGAGATATCACAATTGCCCTCGTTAAACAAAATTTGATGCAATGTATCACCACTAGGTTTAAAGATGGGATAAAAGCAATAGTTTTAATTGAAATAAATGGACAGGGAAAAAAAAGATCTTATTAAAGTAAAAATATCACTGATTATAATAAATATATAAATAAATATAATATTGAAATAGTTTTATGGTGGTGGGTAAATCAATTATAATACTAGTAAACGAGAAAATGAGCAAATGTATTGGGAATAATAATAACTACAAAATCTTTAATATATACACAACATAAGAAATAAATTCTGCTATCAGAACTTAAATAATGTGGATTAATAGTAGTGCACAGTATTTTAATGACATTGATGTTATCTTGTTACCAGATTAAATAGACATTTATGTCTATAATAGTTTTATATTGTATTTCAACACAGTAATAGCAGATACACAAAGGTTAAAGAGAAAAAAATCAAATTGTATCACCAAAGATGATCAAACCACTAAGAAAGACAGGAGGAACATAGTTAGGAACAAGAGAACTACAAAATATAAAGAAAATTGTTAATAAAATGGAAATAATAAGTTCCTACATTTGAGTAGTTTCTTCAAATGTAAATGGAGAATTATGTCAATCAATGCAGACATATAGATTGTTCAATGAAAAAGAAACAAAAGCAAACTAAAAATATGTTATTTGCAGGAAACATCTTTGATTTATAAACACATAAATCTTAAAGTGAAGGTACAGAAATAGATATTTTATGCAAATTTTACAACAGGGGTAGTAAAAAGCAGGGGGAGTCAGCTATGCTTAAAATACACAGGAAGTCAATATTTGCCACAAGAGAAAACAAGTTCATTACATAATGACTAAAGGTTTGAATCAATAGCATGATACAACAGTTATAAATACATGTGTCCCCAACACCTGAATATTTAAAGCCAATATTGATACATCTGCAGGGAGAAATAGACAGCAACATCATATATAATAGACTTCAAGAACCCACTTGTTATAATTGGTATATCATCCAGAGAGACTATATATAATAATCGTTTTAAAAACAAGACTTGAAAAAGATATAAACCAAATGTGTGAATCAATTCCATACAGAACATTCTACCCAACAACAGCAAAATACATCTTCCTATCAAGCACACTTAAATAAAACATTGCCTGAATTGTATCACATACTAGGTCACAAAGCAAATATAAAGTGATTTAAAGGGAATGTGGTTATCCCAAGGATCTTTTATGAAAAAAAAATGAAAAATGATAGTGATAACTTAAGGAAAAGAGAAAATTCAAAATTATATGAAAATTAAGCAGCACACTGTTGAACAAACACGAGGGTAAAATAAAATAACAGAAGAAAATTTGTCTCCAGACCATGAAAAAAAAAAAAAAGTTAAAACACAACATACTAACCCTATGAGATTCAACATAAAAAAGTAGTAAAGATGGAAAACGCCTACATTAAAAAAAAAAAACATTTTAATAAATAAGATGCCTACATCTCACAACATTTGAAAAAGAGGAAACTGAGGTCAAAGTTGGCCGAGGGAATTAACATGGTGTATATCATAAATATCAAAAAGACAATGACAAATTTAAAAAGGAAAATCAATCCAATTAAGAGATCTGTTTTTTTCTTGGAAATATAAGCAGCTTCAGTTTTGTTTTGTTTTGTTTTTCCTGGAGTGAGACAGAGAGTGAAAGAAAGGATAAATGGAAGGAGGATGGGAAGGAAGGAGAGATATAATAAGAGATTATTATAACTACATGTCAAAAATGTATACAACTTAGATAAAGATAATAATTCATATAAACACAAAACCTACCAAG
Source organism: Panthera tigris (assembly GCF_018350195.1). Lineage (NCBI taxonomy): Eukaryota > Metazoa > Chordata > Mammalia > Carnivora > Felidae > Panthera > Panthera tigris. The sequence continues at coordinate 385,339 of NC_056676.1, read as the reverse complement.
ATTGAATTGAAAGGAAGTTGAAAGTTTGAACAACCCAATAATAATCAATGAAACAATATCAAATATCTTTCAATAAACCAAAGCCAAAACTATATATATTCCAGGATAATTCTATTAAATAATTTTAAAAATACTTAATTGTGGGAGATGCAGGAGAGAAGCATCAAAGGAAAAGACTTCAAAAGGGAAGGGCTGGAGAAGGTGTAAGGCCTTAGGACATGTTTACATAGCTGAACTTGGCTGTGGCTCCTAAGGAATGCCTAGAGACATTAACATCCTCCAGGGCCAGATCCTCCTTCATACCTGACCCTTCCTAGTGTTATAGAAACCAATTAACTCAAAATTCAACCTTGAAAAGCTAAACTGCTAGACTGATTAACACACTTGCTTAGCTGACTTTATTCACGTAGTCTTTAGCAATTATCCTAATAAAGAGAAACTCCATTCTGGAGTCAGGGCCTCATTCTGACTCCAGTATGAGGACCTTCACTTAACTGCATATTGTTTGCGGACTCATTTTTTGAAACTCCAGCCATACTCCCTGCAACACTTAACATTGACTCTTTCTCAGCTCTTCCAAAATGATAAGGAGGAAACATTTCTGAGCTCATTTTATGTGGCATTATTACACTGATACCAAAGCAAGAAAATTACACTACAAAATAGGAAAGTTACATGTCAATACCCTGATGAACATAGATGCAGATATTCTTTTTCTTTATGTTTTTTTTTTCTTAAATTATTTTTGAGAGAGAGAGAACACAACTTGGGAAGTGCCATAGAGAAAGAGAGAGACACAGAATTTGAAGAAGGCTCCAGGCTCTAAGCTATCAGCACAGAGCCCTATACGGGGCTCAAACCCATGAACCCTGAGATCATGACCTGAGCTGAGGTCAGATGCTTAACCGACTAAGACACCAAGGAGCTCATAGATGCAGAAATTCTTAACAAAATAGAAGAAAAACAAACAGCACATAAAAATATTCATATATCATGATCAGCAGAATATCTTCCTAATACACAACATATATAAATCAGTCAGTGTGATAAGCCACATTAGGAAATTATGGAGGGGTGACCTGGACGGCTTGGTTTGTTAAGCCACTGGCTCTGGATACCAGCTTAGGTTATGATCTCCCAGCTCCATGAATTTGAGCCCTGGATCTCGCTCTGTGGTGGCAGTGTGGAACCTGCTTGGAATTGTCTCTCTGTCCCCTCTTTCTGCCCCTCCACCCACTCATTTTGTTGCTATCTCTCAAAATAAATAAATAAACTTTAAAGAAATATGGATTAAGATTACAGGACTATCTCAATGGGTGCAGATAAAACACTTGACAAAATGTAGCCCCTTTCATGATAAAAATTTTCAAGAAATAATTTATAGTAGTATGTTAGCACAACACAATACATGCCATGTAACTCAACCTCACATCTTCCTCCTGCTCAATGGTGATAAACTGAAGTTTTATTTTTCCTGTATAATTTTACTAAGGACAAAATTCCCCATTCTAATTCCTCCTATTCAATATCATATGGTTATTGCTAGTCAAATTAATTGTATCAAAAAAAATAAATGGCATCCAAATCTGAAAGGGAATTTTAAATTAATATTTATTTGCAGCTCACTTAATTATACATAGAATCAATAAACAAACTTAGTAAGTTTTCTGGATTCAAGGTCAACACATAAAATCTTTATACTACCTATGAAATATCTGAAAAGTAGATCACAAAAACAATCCCATTTTCAACAGCATCAACAAGAGTAAAATACTTGTGAATAAGCCTATACAGGGAGGAAAATAATTGTATGTACACTGAAAAGTATAAAACATTGCAAAATTTAAAAAAGACAGAAATAGTTAGAAATATATTCTGTGTTTATAAATTGGATGAATCAATATTGTGAAAATGTCTGTACTAACACTGTAAATTACACATTCAGCAGAGACCCTATCAATACCCCAATGACTCTTTTTACACACATAAAAAAATGCACTTAAAAGTTTTTTGGAACCATGAATTACAATGAATATGCAAATCAGTCTTGAAAAAAGAGAAGCAAATTGGGGGAATAACACTTCCTCTTTTCAATATATATTACAGGCTAAAGTGTAGCACTGGCCTATAGACATACACGATAGACCAAAGAGGATTCTGAAATTAATGCACACATATAGAGACAATTGATCTTTGACAGTAGGTTAAAGAGCATATCATGGCCAAGCTAAATCTCCACAACAAATATATTTTTGGAAACTTAATAATAACATGTAAATGAATTAAATCCCACGTTTTCCTTATACTATACATAAACACAAATATATACTAATTAAGATTTAATGAAACCCCTAAAAATGTAAATCTACTAGAAAAAAATCATAGAGGAAAAACTTGATGATTTTATCTTTGGGAATTATTTCATACATGATACCAAGAGCATGTAAACACAAAATTTCATTTAAGCAAGATACTAAGTTCTAGAAAGCTGCTGTACAACATTCTACTTATATTCAACAATAATACATTGTACACACAAAACTATGTTAAAAGGATCAGTTTAATGTTAAGAATTCATTTCAAAATAAACTGAATCTAAAATATAGCAAAACATAATCAGTTCAATGCTTTAAGTGTATTTGTAGATTTATTTTATTAGATTTATTAATCGATAATTTAAATACAATCACAGATATTAAAAAACCAATTCAATGCTTTTGAAATGTGTAGTGACTCACATAGCAAGATTATAAACTTAGAATATTTTGACCTACATAGCTGGACAAACCTACATTCTTTTTTGAAGGATTATTTTAATGTATAACTTTTGTCAGGGAAATCATACATTATATGGTTTATTTCATTTAATATGATGTACTTTTGAGGTTCATATGTGCCATGTGAGATATTATCTCTTTTCATTGTGGAACACTACCCAATTGTATGGATGCAACACCTTTTTCTTTGGCTTATATATTTTATTATTATTAGAGACCGGAGACCACAGGGGAGAGTGAACTAAGAGAAATGAAAAGCTTGCAAGCAGATGCCATAAGCCACTGGAGGGAGTAGAATAGAGGCTTAAAGAGACCACAGGTAAGAAGACAAGAAATGAGAATGTGGCCATGAAGGTACCTCTTTAGAAAAGACAGGGTGGATGATTACCCACCACCAGAGGGAGTCTACAGGTAACATCTTTCCCCTCCCTTTCCTCTGGCTATGTTCAAATGCCCTTTTGAGTTTCCTGTTGTCTGGGAAGTTGTCTTTGACAGCCAGGTCCATGTGTGTTCTGAGAATACCCTGGGTTTTCTCCTATCAGAACACTTATTCCACAGCACAGCAACTGCCTGTCAGCTATCTGTTTCTTCCACTGTTCTGTCAGGAGCTCCTAGAAGACAGACACTATTTTCTCTGTATTGTCAGTACCAAAGACAGAGCCTGACACACAACTGGCTCCTTCTCTGTTTGGCAAACACGCATCAAGCACTTGCTATCTGTAACCATTGTATTAACAGTATAGATACATCAGGAGCAGGGGAGACACATTTGGTCTCTGCCTTCATGGAGCCTGTTTAACTGGTAAGTGATACAAAGGGCACCAGGGACATGTCTACAGTGGGAGTGATACACGAGTTGGGGGAGGTGCTTGGTAGCCCAAAGGGAAAAAGAACTCTCATTGGCCAGAGGAGGAGGGATTGGGTCTGGAGCAGAGAGTGGAACACAGAGAGAAAAGGAGACTACCTTTTGACCTTATCTCAGAACGACACATAGCCATTAAAGGTTTTTAAGTATAAGGCCCTGGTGGTAGCTTTGGCCATGACTTTACAGGGCCAATCTTTCATCAAACACTCATGAGTGAGAGCCACCTCACCTCAAAGCTAGATTCCACTCTAAATCCCTCCCACCCCTTTTCTTTATGTCTTAGCATGCCCCAAATATATCCCATCCTCCTCCTATACAGAACAGGTCCCTTTGTGCTTTAAATCAGTTATCTCAAACTTTATAAATGTATACTCCACCAGGAAATGCTTTTTGCCCATGCAGCCTGAACCACACATCCATTTTTCAACTGTATTCATGCTCAAATGTGTTTTTATACCCAGCATGAAATCCACAAGACCAGGATTTAGGATGTGGGGATGGTGGCTGCAGTTAGAAGTGACTATTTGTACACAGGAATGACTCTTCTTCCATGAGACTATCTTCCATTTGTGAGCCAGACAAGGGAATCACTAAGGAGACAACCTGCCCATGTGCCACTTACTACATTTCACTATATGTTCATAAAATAACTCCTATAAAAATTACAAATAAGCTCCAATTACAGAGATAGTGCACAAAACTGCATGGTACTGGCATAAAAATAAACACACGGATCAAGGGAACAGAAAATAGAGAATAGAAATGAACCCATATACATAGAGTTAATGATTTACAACAAAGAAGCCAAGGACACACAATAGTGAAAGAACAGTCTCTTCAATAAATGGTGCTGGGAGAATCGCAAGCCACATGCAGAAAAATGAACTTGGACCCCTATCTTCAACCACACCTAAAAGTCTCTTCAAAATATGTTAAGGAGTGAAACATAAGACCTGAAACCATAAAACTGCTAGAAGAGAATGTAAGTGGTAAGCATCGTGACATCAGTGTTTGCGATGAATTTTTTGGAGGGATTTCACACCACAAGTAAATAAATGTAAAAATAAACAATTGGAACTACATCAGACTAAAGAGTTTTGCACATCGAAAGAAACCACCAATAAAAATTAAAAGGCAACATAATGAATTGGTAAAATACTCTCAAATTTTAATCTAAAAAAGGGTCTACTCTCCAAAATATAAAAATAAAATAATTTCTACAACTCAATAGCAAAACAACCATTCATCCAATGAAACCATGGAAAGTGCTGACCAGCAGGAAAATCACAATCAAAACCACAAAGAGCTATCACCTCACACCTATCCCAATGGCTTTCACTAAAAAGACAAGAGATAACAAGTGTTGGCAAGACTGTGGAGAAAAGGCAATCCTGTGCACAGTTGGTGGGAAAATAACTTGGTACAATCCCTCTGGATAACAGCATGGTGTTTCCTCAAAAATTAAAACTGAAACTAACATACATTCCAGAAATTCACTTCTGGGTATTAATTTGAAGTAAACAAAAACGCTAATCCTAAAATATATATCCACACCCACAATAACTGCAGCATTGTTTACAATAGCCAACCTCTGGAAACAGCCTATATGACCATAGATGGATTATGGGTACAGAAAACATCACGCGCGCATGTGCGCGCGCACACACACACGAGTACAATTTAGCCATAAAAATAATTAAATCTGGCCATTTGTGTCAATATGAATTGACCTTGAGTGCATTGTGCTAACTGAAGTAAGTCAGAAACAAATACACATTATCATTTATATGTGGAATTAAAAAAAAAAACCAATAAAACTCCTAGATACAAATAAGAGATTGGTAGTTCCGACGTGGGGGTCAGGAAGTGGGTAAAATGGGTGAAAGTGGTCAAAAAGTATAAACTTCCAGTTAGACACACAAATCCTGGGCATATAGCTAACATGCAGCATGGTGACTATAGCTAGTGATCTTGTCAATTTGAAAGATATTAAGAGAGTTGATTTTCACTAGAAGAAAAAATGTAAATACGCATGGTGATGAATATTAAGTACATGTTCTGTTGATATTTTCACACTATATACAAATATCAAATCATTATGTTGTATGTCTAATACTGTTATATACCAATTATATCTCAAAAACAAACAAAACTACTATGTAATGTGTAAGAAGATACATTGTGAGAACATGAATATTTAGTGACATTGAAGGTAAGAATAATGGTGATCCTGACTGGGCACATTCTAAGGATAGACACTGTGCACAGGGTTTCATATGCATGATCTCATTTAAACCACACACAACCCTAGCAAGATATGCACATGATGTCATGTTATAGAGAATGAAACTCAGGCTTACTGAAATTAAGAAATTTTCTTAAGACAGCACATGGTAGGGCAAAGATTCAATCTCAGGTATTTCATGTAAAACTAATTCAGAGCACAAGTGATGGACATTCCCTAAAAAGGAACATACTTGAAGCAGGTAACTGCAAACTCAGCTGCCAGGATCCATGCAGGGAGGTAGGAGGGAGGGATTCCAGGTGGTAGAACCACAGGAGCTATGCCAGCATCCCTGCTGTGGGGAGGGTCATGAGCCTGTGACTGTGGGAGCCGGGGGGGGGGGGCGCGGGTGTCTCCTGCTTCAACCTCTGTCTTCACTTCCAAACATCATTGCCCACCTGAGAACCCCAGGCTGGGGAGATTCTGATTGGCTGGTCCTCTATGACATCATGTGTGCACTGGACATCCGCCTGGGATGCTGCCATGATGGTATTTGTGATGCAATCCTCCTTTATTCTAATGAGTGTCCATGAGCACACAGTAGCACACACAAACTAGCAAATGCTAGTATAAACATGGGCGTACAGTACACAGACTAGTTCACATTAGCATGTCTAGCACACTCTACTATTCACTAGCACACAATAGCACACAAGCTAGTACTCATACTAGGACAAATATAAGTACACAGCTAGTACACGCACTAGTACACACTAATATACAACTGGTGTATGTCAGTACACATAGTAGTATGTTCAGTACATACTACTACACATCAATACACAATAACACACATGCTATACTCAACCTAGCACACAGACTTGCAAACCTATTACACATTAGCACATATGCTAGTACTAGTGCACACTAGTGAACACACTGGCATCGACTAGTATACACACTAGTACATACTAGCATACATTAGCACATCTCATACACACTAACACACACTAGTACACGTACTAGTTCCCAAATATTAGTCACACGAGTACACCTATGAGCACACACAATCATATGCAATTACACATGCTAGTATACACATGAACACACACAAGCAGAAGTTGTACACTCACTGGCACACCTAGGACACATACTAGCACACACCCTAGCAGGCACAAGTACACATGGTAGTATACAAAATTTCCACACTAGCACTAGCTGTAGGCTCACTGGCACACCTAGAACACGTACTAGCACACAATAAAAGAAACAATTACACACACTAGTATACACACATTTACACACTGGCACTAGCTGTATGCCCATTGGCACACCTAGGACACATTAGCACACACAACAGCAGACGTAAGTACACATGCTGGCATGTGCACTAATGTGCACTAACACTACTAACAGTACACACACTGAAATCCTGGAACACATCAAGTGGGAAGTCCGACACAAAACTTGTGACGTGTGTGTCTAAATGCCCAATTTACCGCTCTCAGTACTAAAAATATGCACTGCAAGGGGCGCCTCGGTTGCTCAGTCAGTTAAGCGCCTAGCTCTTTCAGCTCAGGTAATGATCTCACATTTCCTGTGTTTGAGCCCCATATCGGGATCTGTTCTGACAGTGTGGAGCCTGCTTGGATTCTCTTGCTCCTTCCTTCTCTCTGTCGCTCCCCTGCTCTATCTCTCTATCTCAAATAAATAAATAATCTTGGATTCTAATTAAAAGTAGCTGGCAATTGAAGAGTGTAATTTGTGATTTTTCAATTGCATTTACTTTCCTGAAGGTGTCTTATGTATAAGTTCAAGTCTGCAAAAAGAAGCAGGCAGGCACAAAATATCAATTTGTGGCTTTCAACAAGAATTCAGTAATTTATCATAATTAACAATAATAATTTCCAAAATGATCTTTTTGGCTTGCTATTGACCACCATAAACAAACAAATGGGATGGTTTTCTTTTTTAGGTACAACTGGTTCTTTGGTAAAAACATAATTTAATGTTTTTATGAAAGAGAAATATAAAACACTTTTCTACAGCAGTTTTTCAGTTAGGAGCCATGATCATAGAAATGTGTAAGTACCAACACTCACACACACAACCTGTGTCAGATGCTTTGATAAGCTAGGAACACAGATATAGGGTAAAGTTAGAAAGAAAGGGAAGTAAAAGGCATCCACATAGAGAGGATATTTACACACATCTGATGAAGTGGGGCACTTATTTTCAATCCATTTTGATACGTTTATACTAAAATTTTCACACTGCTGTGGTGTATATCTCTTTTTTAAATTTTTTTAAAAAATGTTTTTATTATTTATTTTTGAGACAGAGCATGAGCAGGGGAGGGGCAGAGAGAGAGGGAGACACAGAATGTGAAGCAGGCTCCAGGCTCTGAGGTGTCAGCACAGAGCCCGACATGGGGCTTGGGCTCACGGACTGTGAGATCATGACCTGAGCTGAAGTCGGACACTTAACCGACTGAGCCACCCAGGCGCCCCTAGTGCTGTGGTGTATTTCAGGAATACAGCACATTTCAGGGCTCCCCTTGGCATATCTGCTCCTGGAATATATGGAAACAGAGTGGGAGGCAGGGAGTGGATGAGAACTCCCCTCCCCGTACTTATGTGAGCACAGAGTGTTTCAGATGGACAAGTGCTTGGGTCACTGCAGTGTAAGCCCAGTCCTTTCAGTGCTGTTATCATTAAGACTCTCAGTCTTACTTACATAAACTTCAGAGTGTTCCCAACACAGAAAAAAATGAAGGACATTTCTGTTTTCGCCAGGCCACTCACACACACACACAAAGCAAAACAAACAAACAAACAAACAAACAAAAAACAGTATTAATAGAATTCAAAATCAAAGGAAGCTGTATTGAAATCCAAATAGAGTAAAATTATATCACCTTTTCTTCAGTCTGTTTTGGAAACAGAAATATTATTATAACATTTATTGAATATATTTGGCTGACTTCTGTGAAAACATACAAACAAATAAACAAAAACTACAAACACTGTTTTCCTGGGGTAGGTGTAAATAAAGGAAGGGATGTACAAATAAGATAGGTGACCTTGGTGGAAAACCTCATCATGGTTTACTTAAATGTCAATCTATGGGTACCCAGCATTGACAACAACGTAGGATTATATGCAAAGAAGCTGACATGTCTTTACACGATACTGGTTATTTGAATTATATGGGAATATAGGCATTGGAACCTTTACAACAAAATTTTGGAAATGGTTGTAAACTCCTTTTATCTGAATGACTGCAGATTGAAATGAAAGAGCCACTTTGTTGAGTATCTTAACATTACCAATTGTCCATTGTGAACAATGGGCTTCAGAACACTGGTGAGTACTAGGCATTTTCTATTCATAATTCAACTGAATCTAACAAGGCCTAGTACCAAAGTTGATATTGATGAGATATGTAAGGAACCACCGTTGGCATGAAAGACACAGAAGAACCTCTTTCTGAAGATCATCAAAACAAACAGAGTCATGACAGCTCTATAATGTGTCTGTGTATTGTGGGTAGACATGAAATCTTACAAAACCCTAGATAAGATAGTGATGGGATTTATTCAAGGAACACTCCATTCTATAGTATGCTAAATATGTTTGCTTTCTTATGGTGGGGTGTTTTCTATTTTATGTTTATATGTCATATGTGTCTGTGTTATTTTCATATATATGATATTTTCCAGGTAGAATTAAATTATATTGCTTTATTAATTGATCAATACCAGGATTGGGGTGCCTGGGTGGGAATCCCATGTGAGGTCCAGGGTGGTACAAATAAGGCAGGAGGGCTCTCAGAATCCATCTATGCACAGTCCTCCCCTCCCCCACTTCTTTATGCCTCACTACATGCAAGGGAATCCTGCCATCCCTGACTATATTCTAAGGGATCAAATCCCTCTCAGAAATGAAGGAAATAATAGACCAACAATTGTAGAAAATTCCATGTTGCTCTGTGCTGACAGCTCAGAGCCTGGAGCTGCTTGGGATTCTGTGTCTCTCTCCCTCTCTGCCCTTCCCCTGCTTGTGCTCTGTGTGTCTGTCTCTCTCAAAAGTAAACCCCACTTTGGTTCTTTTCTGAACCATCTATTCTAGACGCAGGGTTGTGGAAGGACTAAAATGAAATAATGGATGTGTCCAGGAAGTTATTAAAGTTACATTCCAATGCAAAGCATTAATGCTAGGAGTCTGAACTGTAATCCATGACTACACACCCAAAGCAAAACTTTTGGTGGACACAGGGGTTAGGCCACTTCCTTTCAGAGGACACAACATGGAGTAAGATACTCTAGAACTAGAGCTTAGAGATGGAATGGAGAGGAAATCTTAAAGTCAAGGAGTTTAGTGGCGGGACACTGTCTTAGAGCCCCAAAGAACATGCAAAAGCCAAACACCCTTCCCCAGGTCCTGGGCTCTTAGAAGATAAGTCTGCTTCAGCCCACCTCCCTCTGTCCCCCTGCCTGCCCACCCCCCCACCGACCAGGTTATAGTTTATGTACCAGGCAGCAGTTACTACAGAAGACATGCATTTGAATGAAACCTCAGAGGTCTCCAAATACTCAAAGTCACTACAGAAAAGTCTTTCCAGAACTGAAGAGAAATAAAGGTGTATTTTTTTCTCAGCATGTATCAGCAGCGGGCAATTTTATGCCTATCTGTTTAATGAGAAGACAGATATTCAAATCCACTGCAAGAGAACATACCAGCATAGAGGAGAACTATGGTACCTCCTGTTGGTTTGCAGTTCCTCTCTCCAATGCCCTTCTGCCTGAGGCACAGAATCCAGTAACATATGCCAGGCTGCATATCTGTGGACCAGCCATCACAGACTGGCACATAGCATGCTTGGTCTTGGCTAGGCACTAAGGTGCTATAGAAAGATAGCCTTTGAGTCATATGGGCCTGGATTCATGTGACTTTCCTAGGTGACCTTGAGGGAGGTATTTATTAATTTTATGCATCAGTTCCCAACTGTGTAAAATGAAGATAATTCCTACTTCATGGGTGTGTGTGTGTGTGTGTGTGTGTGAGGATTAAACTGGATGATGTATATAAAAGTGCACTTTTTTATTTAAAAAAAAAACTTAATGTTTATTTTTGAGAGAGAGAGGCACACAGAGCGTGAGGAGGGGAAGGGCAGAGAGGGAGACACAGAATCCGAAACAGGCTCCAGGCTCTCCACTCTCAGCACAGAGCCCAAGAACATTCAGCTCTGGTCAGTGAGATTCCCACATATTCCTAACCCCACCTCCCCCATGGAGGCTTACCAACCCTGTGAAGTCTGAGCAAGAGCCCCTGATCTGGTTCCTACCTCATGAAGTCCATGCTACACAGGTCGGCACTGAAATAACTATACACCTTCATGCACTGTTTTACATGTGTCTTCTCAACTAGTCTAGGGATAGAAATCAAGTGTCTTACATTTCTGTATCTTCCACAGAGTCTAAAATGGTGTCAACTCGGCAATTTGCCGGTCAGATCCTACTGACCCCACATAGTATCTCTTCCTCTGATCCTCGGGCCCTCTTCTGTGAGCCTCAGGGAGTTGGGCTCACAGCTGTCCCATTAAGGTGCCGTTCTGGGCACACAGGCACATTTGTCTGTCAAAGGACTAGTTAAATCCTCCCAAATGATCCAGCCCTCCTATCTGCATATCTGAAAGCTGTCAAAACCTCAAGAAGAGGTAACTATCAGCTCAGGGGGCCAGGGATCTATACATTCTGCATTTTCTAAAATAATTTTAGTGCCACCCTCTCTCCAACAGAACCTTCCTGAAATGCTCCTCACTCGGGGAGGCTTATTCCTCCCCATACAAATGAATAGTCACTCTGAGGAAAATTCAAAAGCACCATTTCCCTCCCCTCCTTTATACACACACCACTCAATTTCTGGATCTTTCCTTTATCCTGCTTTACAAATGTGTGGTATTTGCTTTCCTCTTATATCCTGAAGAATCACCAATCCCTGTAATATCGAACACGATCTTTTGTGTACTTGCTATTTCCAATGACAAGTACATGAAGGATGTACTGCCCTGAAGTTATAGGGATTTAGAATAAAAGCAGACCTGTGAGAGAACGGTTTGGTGGGTTTTAGGCACCTGAGCATATCCCAGCACCAGACGGATACCCACCTGTGGCCTCAACTCCATGATAATCTCCAGGCAACCAAAAGCCAGCTACTTAGCAACAAGAGCTGGAGGATCTTGCCTCTTGTTTAGCACAGGTCTGCACTGCAGGTGCCCTGGGCAGCCCCAATTACTGGCAGAGGTGGGGCACACAGGCTTGAGGTGAGGGCGTACCAGGAGGAAGACTTTAGTGATGACAGTAAGTGGGAAGTGAGTGGGTGGCAGACTTCCAGGAATTTAAGGAAGGAATTCCAAATGAGACACTGGCTACAATTCCAGGGAGGGCACTTAACCCCTCGAGGGGTTCTGTAACACTGCCTTGCACTTAACTTTTTATTCCTCCATTTCCCTGTCTGGACACTAAACCCCTTGAGGTCGCAAGGGGACCCTGGCTTCAGAAAGGTCTCAGAGTTGGTTAGTCGTTCAGCCAGTACAAAGAATTTTGGGGCCTCTACTGCAACTATTTTCCATTGGACCACACCTAAACCTAAGTGTAAAACTGATAGGGATTCCTGAAACCACTATTGAACAGATTGCTATGGAACTCAAGCTTTTCCAGATGCTCTGAGGGGTAAGCAACAAGCACATAGGATCAGAAAGCAAGCTGTGATTTGGAATATAGGATACCTGGGGTGGACATCAGACTACCACTCACCAACTCTAGAACCAGGGGAAAAAAACGCTTTCCAAATCTCATCTATAAAAGAGGGATAATAAGTACTTGCCTTGTTCATCCCAGTGTTGCTGCAAAGGTTAAATGAGAAAATGGGTGTCTGCAAGAAGTCTGTGGAGCTCTAGTATTAATACTATGCAAGGCGCCTGGGTGGCTCTGTTAGTTGAGTGCCCCACTCTTGATTTCAGCTCAGGTCATGATCCTAGAGTTGTGGGATCGAGCCCCATGTTGGGTTCTGCACTGAGCAAGGGGTCTGCTTAAGATTCTCTCCCTCTGCCCCTATCTCCCACTTGTGCTCCCACTCACGTTCTTGTGTTCTCTCTCTCTCTCTCTCAAATAAATTAAAAAAAGATAGTATCATAGATCAAGACACCTGTCCCAAGGGGTGCTCAGCTAGAGAGAGACCAATGTATGATATAATGTGAACTAGGGACCAGGCGGCTCGCAAACCTGTATGAAAATGGAATGGAGACTGGAGTCTCTTTTTTCCATTGCCCAGTTTCCTAACCACTTGCCTAAAAGCTGGGCAATGAAAAGTATCGGAAAAACAATTTACATTAATCCAGAGGAGTCCTTGGGGACAGTTCCTTTGAAATAGGGCTTAACTGTTCCCTGTCCTGAACCAATTCTATGGATTTTAATTATCCAGGCTACTGCAGCCCCCCCCCGAGTCAGAAACAGCCTCAAGTGGATGTCACTGGAGACACACTCATGCCATCTCCACTCCACAGCTTTCGGTGTGACCTCCCAGAGGAACAATAGCTCATTAGCAACCACACACATGTCATCTGATATCCTTAAGAAAATCAAGTCCCTAAACGGAAGATGTCTTCTGTGCAGAAAAGGTTTTTGAGATCTCAGAGTACCTGCCCACTTATAATATCATTTGAATCTTAGGCTCACTTTTCCTATATAAGGGTGCAAATGGATATATATATATATATATAATTTATAATTATACTTCTATCCCCTCTGCTGACAAATATAGAAACCAATCTAGAAATCAGTTAACCACCTTCATTTGTTATACACCCAAATTATGTATCGAGTCCTTTCTCTAAGCCAGCAGGCATCACACCAGGAGGAGATACCAAAATGAAGACAATACTAGATGTGCCCTCCAAGGTCACACAGAAGGGCTATGGCCCAGGGGTGTCACACAAGTGTACCTTTGCTATGGAATGGCACATGTGGGAAATGATAGTGTTTGGTTAGCACATACACGTACCTGGAGGAAACTGCTTATGGCCAGAGACAGCAGGCCAGGGGCTCTGGCCACTGTGACCGGCTTGTCAATTTATCCTAGCTCTGCCACTTGCCAGCTGTATGATCTTAGGCAAGTGACCCAACTATTTGAGTTTCCTAATCTGGAAAACGGGGGTGCTAATAGCAAATAACTCATTGGCTTGGCTTGTGAGGAACAAATACACTAAGACATACAACACAGTGTCTGGAAAAGCATAAGTGTTCCATTAAGGCCAACAATCACCAATTTTCCCCATCTTTTAAGGGGATCCCATTAACTCTTTTTAGGCAATTGCACCTTATTCATCTATATTTTCTATCATCCCCAGTCAGTTTCTCTCGGAGGACATAGGAATTTCAGCAGCTCCAACCCCACATATAGTACATCTCCTATTTACAAAAACTGGGGGATTCTATTATGGGCTTTGACATGTAAGATGCCCCCCCCCCCAGACCCCCAACACACACACAGCTGTATTTGGCCCATATTCTTCAATATCCTCTGGTTCATTGAGACCTCTGCCTAATCATTGGCATTCTTTTCTGTGATATATTTTTAAGTCAATATTTTAGGGCAGGGGCCATCTGCAGACTTCCTCGTGTCTGACGTCCATCTTAGAGTGTGCGTCTCTCATTTCTGAAGCTCAGTTTAGCAGGAATGGGCTGAGTGGCCGCTTGTTAGAAATGTTTAACCATAGGCCCAAGCAAGGCGAGGGGAGTGGACAATTATTGGATTGATCGTTTTACAAAACTTCACATACCATAATTTCATCCCTTTAAACTATACTATTCAATGCATATAGACTTGTGCAACCATCACCACAGTCCATTTTAAAGCACTTTTTCACCTGAAAAAAAGCCTCTTTTAAACTGTCATCCCCATAACTCTCCAATTCCCCATCTCCAGCCTAGTCAACCACTAATGCATTTCCTATCTACAGATTTGCCTACTCTGGACATTTCACATGGTGGAATTCTCTAATACCAGTATTTGTGTCTGGTTTCTTTTACTTAGACAATATTTTCAAGTTTATTCATGCTGTACCAGGTATCCATACTTCATTCCTTTCTATGGCTCAATAACATTCCCTTGTATGAATATTCCATATCTCACTTATCCATTCAACAGCTCACAGACATGTGTGTTGTCTCTGCTCTTTGGCTATTGTGAATAATGCCACGAAGACCATTACAAGTTTTGTGTGGACATAGGTTTTCATTGCTCTTGGGAACATACCTAGAAATTGGAATTGCTGGGTCAGGTACATCTCTGTTTATTCACTGGAGGGACTGATAGACCATTTACAAAGCAGCTGCACCATTTACACTCCCCTATGTGATTAATTATTGAGCTGCCATTTAGAAAGCCTAAAGTTGAAGCCCTAGTGTACACCCCTTCACCTTCTAAAGTTTTACCCTCAAGCTAAGGTCACTTTACTTCCTCCATGAGACCTTAGGAATGAAGCTTTTCTCTTGCCAAAGAGAAACTTGACTGTGAGATTGTTCAGACCCTGCCTTAACACTGCAGAGCAAAGTAGTGTCCTTACCTCCCAGGGGGGCCACTGGCCCCCGCCCCACCAGTCTTGAGGCTGCAGGAGATGAAGATGACAGGGGTGGACTGCCGTGGCTGGCCACCATGCAGGCATGTGGAAACAAAGCCTGAGACCCGCTGGCTGGCCTGAGATCACCAGGCAACTGGCACGGTTGGGGTGACACAAGCCAGGTCTTGGTTCCAAGTGCCTTCCTCTTCCCCTTACCAGTGTCTCTCCTTCACCCGTCTGAAGCCTTCCCATGCCTGACAGACACAGGTCGAGCATATTGAGCCAGACTGGAGGGTAGAGGCAAACACCTTCACACACATGGGCTTCCCTGCGGCCTCCCTCACCAAGTAATTTGGAGATGACATGCCTTGGAAAGGAAGAGGGTCTCTGAGTCCAAGCCAGTGCCTGAAGATCCAACATGGCCTGCCCACAGCTGGTCTTCCAGGGGAAACTGGTGCTGACAAGTGTCAGCCTGCTTCTGCTCTCTGGATTGGCTCTCTGTGCTGCATCACCCCTGCCCCCAGCTCAGACCAGGCTTCTTTCCCATGGTCCACCCACCCCCCTCCCTTCCTCCTCTCTGGGTCCTGATGTGCTCCCATTTTCAAATAAATTGAAGTGAAACCAGCTATCTCTGCACAGCCACCTTTATTTACATAAGCCTTATTCAAGCCAGAACCAGCTGGCTTCATGTCTGTTCTGACACACTCTCTGGGTGGTTGTCTCCCCCACTGGGACATGCTGGCCACTGCCACATCCTGCCAGCTCTTCCCAGTGAGAGTCTCCAGGCCCCTTAAGTAGCTTACACTCTCCTCCCTCTGCACCCATTAGCAGCCCCAACCCCCCTTCTCCAGCCCAGCCCACAGATGCCTTTCCTGGGGCCTTGGCCCACAATCACTCCATCCCCCTCCCTCTCTCTACTGGCCTGTCCCTACCACCTGCTCTGACATTCATTTTCATCTGTCTGTGACATCTCTTGAATAGCAACCTTTTTATTTCCGTCATGAACACTATATAAGATTATCGAAAAAATCTGGCCAATTAAACAGGTGTGGAAGAAAAGCTATTCAAAAACTCCACCATCCAAACACAGAACTGTTAGTGTTTGGAAGTATTTCCTCTCAGGGCCATCTGTGTATGTGTTCACATCACAGATCTTGCCTTGTTTAGCTTTTCAATTCTGCCCTCCCTGTATACCTATCTGAAAAGGATGCTCCTTGAAGACAAGGGCTGTTTGAGAGGAAGGACAACATAATTTGGGCCCTGGAAAGAGCTGTGAGGCCTTCCAACTTCTTTGACATCTGGCCTAACAACACTGTCTGTCCTCTGGGCTTCTGCAAAAACACAGACAGGCTTGTGGGACTCAGGCTCAGAGGCGTTGCACTGCCCCCCAACAGGCTCCTGTGTGCCCCACCCCGCTGTCAGCCTTGGCCAGCCTCGCCACAGAGGACTCAAGCTGGCAATAAACATGACCCATGGAAAATAATTCCTATATATGCCTTTACTTTCCAGCTGGTGTACAGATTGGTTTACTATACACATGAAATCCATGAAAGTTTCAGGGATTTGGACTGAATTTAATTATCTGGTTTTAAAGGAACTATAGAAACCTAAAAATGATTTCTATGGTGATTTTCCCTCCTGAAATTCCATTTATTGTCTGAACCTTTTTCTGGTCCTTAATCCCACATAGCCTTTATGGTCATCACCTACGTACGTGTGTTTATACTCACAGACCTTCACATAAGAAGAGCTACCTCTGCCTTGGCTCCTTGACAAGTCAAGATGCTTCTTGGTTCTGGTCATGCTGTGCTCCACAGTCCTTGCAAAATGGTAACCAAATAATAGAGGCATAATGCAACATGTTTGGTACAATGATCAGAGCTTCACTAAAAATACAGGAGTTGTGATTTTGAACAAAAGTTAGAGTAAAGTGCTTTCAGAGAGCAGACACAGAGAGGTGAAGCTAGAAGCCTCCTTACAAACCTCCTCCCTCACAGGTTGGGGGAAGACGTGCCCACCCACCCCTTCCATGGAGAGCAGGCAAGGTTGCATGTGCAATATTAAGTGAGCTGATGAATAACAAGATGGGGTTTTACTGTGTTGGGACAGTATGTTCTTATAAAAGTATAGCTGAGAGAGACCAGAACATTGAACATTCTCTATTTGGCTAAACAAATACTCAGTGTGAGAGGATGTGGAAATTGTCCAGATAAAATGCTATTACTGCAGACATGCATCTGTCAAATAAGAAATTTCCCCAATGCAAACAGAAGAAACCCATGACACTCTCCTGCCATAAAAATACTACGTCCTAGAAAACTTTCAAGGGAAAGTAAGTCATGCAGGAAGAGACCACCACAAGCCCACCATAGAGCAGAGGGGTCCTTCTCTGTGTCTACGTTTCCTTCTCAACCTGGCGGCCTCTCCTCTCATGAGCCCAAGAACCACCCTAAACTCTTCAAGTTCTACCTTCTTTTCACAGTAAAGGGTGAGCTCCTTTAGAAAGATTTGGAACACGGTCTTACCTTTTCTGGCTGATGACAATTCTAAGAGGATGTGGATGCTGCAGAGGTCTCCATTGCCGGGGAGGGGGGTTAGGGAAAAGTTTCCCCCAGGTTTGTTCATCCCACCCACATCTCTTGTGACCTCCCCTTTGGGACCAAGAGCACACAGGGCTGAGTCACACCCAAACAAGGCCAGGACACAGCCCCACTATCACCATCCCCCGCTGAGCTAACCAGAAAATGTGGAAAGATGGTGTGGGCTTGGTACCACTTTGGGAAGGTTTGAAAATCTAAGTCCATCTCTAGGAGGCTACGGTGACTTTCATTTGCCCTTTTTTTCACTCCTCATGTAAAAAATGCTTGCTCCTAGAGAGGTCCCAGGGGGACCTAATCTCTAATGATGAGGGGCTGAGTTCTTTAGGGTTCACTGGAGTTTTAGTGAATTCTAGAATACTCATAAGAACAGCCAATTCTCAATTTCATTAATATTTAAAACCTTTCTTTTTATAAATTCATAGCATGGATATTGAAGATGTGTTTAGATGTTAACAACGGATGGACAAGCTAAACACTTTTAAAAAAAAACATCTATTCATTCCTTAAAAAAAAATAAAGACTCTCATTGGGCTGAAAGAACAGCATGCCCTACTCTTCCATTGTTTTGAATTATTTTGCACAAAACTTCAGGTGCAGGGAATGAACAAAAATCTTTTCAGTCTGAGGGGAGCCTGGGTGGCTCAGTCGGTTAAGCATCTAACTTGATTTAGGCTCAAGTCATGCTCTCACGTTCGTTGAGATTGAGCCCCATGTTGAGCTCGGTGCTGACAGCCAGAGCCTGCGTGGGATTCCGTCTCTCTCTCTCTCTCATTCTCTCAAAATAAATAAATAAACATAAAAAAAAAAATCTCTTCAGTCTGAAATTATACAGTATGGTAAATCCTAAGAAAAATGTATATTTTTTTTGGTGGCTGATAATAAGGGGAAATATAAATTTGAGGAAGGAAGCCCAATAAAGATTTCGCTATTGAGTTTACATGTGTAATCCCCAGGGCTGGGTGCTCTGGGAGAGCTATGCATGGTATTAATTCATTTCTATGTATGTCAAGGCAATAAAAGCAACACTTGAATAATTTGCCATCAATGAAAGAATCTGTGGACTCTTAAAAAATTCCTAATCTGATTATGGCTCATCAACCACTTTAACAGGAAACTGAGAATAATATTTGATGTTGAGAGTCATATACCCCCTCCTCCTAGTTAACCCCAAAACCAGAACTTTGTAAAGTGGGTCACGCAGCCAAGCAACCTCACTTTACAAATGAGGAAACCAAGGCCCAGAGATGAGATGGCTAACCCAGGGTCATATCACTAGCACTGACAGAAGCAGAAGTCCTTGCTCAGAGCACTAATTTCAACTGCATTTAGTGAAGTGTGCTCTCTTTTTGACAAACGTTCAAAAAAGTTCAAAAGGTTCAGAGATGCTAAGGTAGGCTCATGAAGACTCTTGCTCCCATAATACCCTGAATCGCTTAAGTCAACAAAAGGAAAAGCTTCAGAGAAAACAAAACCCGCTTTTTTTTCTTTTTTGCAGGACTGTGTGAAGAGCATGACAGATTCACTCTGTAGAGCTCCAGGGGATTGACCAACGCCTGCCAGAGTGAAAGCTTTAGGCAAGCCGGGTTTGGATCAACCCCCAGGACAAGTTTCTAACAAGAAGGTGCATCCCACGATGCATGGAATACCTGCTGTTTTGAGGAAGCAGCTTACAAATGAGGCTATTCATGCACATACCTACTGGCAAACAGGAAGAGAAAGGCTGGCATCCAGCGTCTTGGTTATCACTGGCCAAAAGTAATATAAAAGGGGATCCTCTTCTGGCTGCGAGTTTGAACCAGACAAGCAGATCTTCAACATGGTTGATGTTTGGACTCTCTGGGAATGCTTTCTAATACCAATTACTGAAAACAATGGGTGTATATCAGCCTGGAAATAGGGTAATTAAAAAAAATGGTCTGATTTCAATTATTGTATAAATAGGGAGCCAATGAAATGGGTCAGTGGCTCCCATACTTTTTGACCTCAACCCCAGAGTATGAAAATCTATTTTTGGCACAGAAACTCGGGACACACACATTTATATAACTGAAAGAGAACTTTCACAGAACAAATGTTGCCCCTACTGCATATGATGCACTTTGTTATTTTTTATTTTGTGTGTGTGTGTGTGTGTGTTTGTGTGTATAAAGTTCTTTGAGATTCACTAAATTCACTTCACAACCAACTATGAGTCACTTTGAAAAATACTTAAAATCTCACTTCCTTTTAGTCATTTTGCATGTGGTCTGGTTGCTTTAGGTATAGATGAGAAGGGATCAGGCAGAACCCTGAAGGAAACGGCTCGCTCAAAAAACAAATATTCAGGGGTGCTTAAGTGGCTCAGTTGGTTAAGCATCCGACTTTATCTCAAGTCATGATCTTATGGTTCATGGGTTTGAGCCCTGCATTGGGCTCTGTGCTGACAGCTCAGAGAGTGGAGCCTGCTTCAGATTCTGTGTCTCCTCCTCTCTCTGCCCCTCCCCTACTCGTACTCTGTCTCTCTCTCTCTCTCAAAAATAAATAAAACATTAAAAAAAAGTATTTAAGGAGGCGGCTGCTAAAAACAAAACAAAACAAAAACAAACAAAACCCCAAAAACCCCTCATAGGTAGGCACATACTGAATCTTTCAGAAGCAAAATATCTGAACACACCTCTTGCACAAGAGTTATCTTCCCTTTGGAGAGCTTTGAAGAGGCAACAAAGATCAGGCTAATCTACACAGCTCAATTACACTGGCAATGGAAAGAGTGTTTCCTTCCTTTGCATCTGAATTATTATTTGAAGAAAATGGTTGTTAATTAAAAATGCAGGAAAACTCACCCAGAGCCCAGGGTGCTCCATCAGTGTCTGGTCAAGGTGGGCATCGTGGCCCCAGTCCCACAGCTTGGTGGCCAGTGCATGCCCTTCCTGGTAAAGGGAGCTCCACAAGGCCACCTGAGCATATGCAGCTTTTCAAACTGTACAGAGAAGGGAAATGCACACCTTTTGCCCCATTTCTCTTCTCCCAAAGTAGTTTGGGTCCTTCTTACCTGATACCTGGATTATTAACAGGTAGTGCGGAGGAAAGCGCAGAGCAGTGCTTCTCACACTTTAAAGTGCATGTATCTCCTGTCCAGAATAAGCTGGGGGCATGCAGGTGGTGGAATAAGATGATCTTACCAAACATCGTATGTCTTCATGAGATAATCTTTCTTTCACTTTCCTACCCTTCCTCCTCGCTGGGCTATTTTGAATGAGTAGTTTGCTAAATTTAGACTTCTAACTGGAGGAAGAACAGTCCTGTCTAGGCCCAGGCTCTTTGGTCCCTTCAAAACATCTCGTGGTCAGCAACTTTAGCCTGGGCGGGGGGGGGGGGGGGGGGGTTGGCATTCTGGCATTAGCCAATTTCTGCAACAGGGAGGAGAGATTTTAAAGATACTTGGTTACAACCAAATGCGGCATGAGAAAATCTTTAACAAGACGGTATGGACTGGTGGGATAGCTTGCATTTGCGGTGAAGTTTGGTACCTATATTAATCGTGCATTCATTGATGCGCCATGTGTTCATCCACTGATTTTTCTGTATGCAGAATCGACTGTTGCATGCCAGGTATTAGGAATACAGGGAAGAACAACTTAAAGACTGGTCTTAGAGTAGAGATGGAAGGAGATACAACTGATCAGTTCATTTTTCTCCAGGAGCTTTGAGATTTTTGTTTTTCTCTACCTTTTCCTCAGTATTTTAAGAGAATTTTAAATTAAACATTTTTAATTTAAAATTTTAATTGTTTTTATGTTAGAAAGGAATTTTAGATATTTTAATTTGGCTTTTTATTTTTCACCTTTTATTTACTTAATTCTAAATAGGCTCTAGGCCCCCAGTGGGGCTTGAACTCATGACCTGGAGATCAAGAGTCCCATGCTCCACTGACAGAGCCAGCCAGGCACCTCTTAAATAATTATTTAAAAAATTAACTTAATTATTATTTTTAAAGAATAATTGTATGTGATGAAGCATATATAACATGAAATTTAGCATCATAAGCATTATTTTGAAAAAAATTAACGTTTATTTTTGAGAGACAGAGCATGAGCAGGGAAGGGGCAAAGAGAGAGGGAGGCACAATCTGAAGCAGGCTCTAGGATCTGAGCTGTCAACACAGAGCCCTATGTGGGGCTCTAACCCTTGAACAAGATCATGACTTGAGCTGAAATCAGATGCTTAACCAACGAGCTACCAAGGTACCCCAGCCTCATAAACATTTTTAAGTGTGCAGTTCAGCGCCATTAAGAACATTCACAGTGTTGTGCAGCCACCATCTCCAGAACTCTTTTCATCTTGCAGGTCTGAAACTGTACCCAGTAAACAGAAACCACCCCCCCTCTCTGGGAGATTTCAACCATCGCCAGTTTTGTTTTGTTCCTACATGGTGGTCACTTCTTCATCCTATATAAAACGGGAGTCTTTGCCCTGCCCCCCCCCCGCCTTGCATTAAATACTAATTATTTGTTGGGTTTTTATTTAGCACTATTGGGTCTTTTTCAGGGTGAGGAAGAGAAATGAGGGTTGAGAGGGTGCTGCACAAAAGAGGTCAAAATAAAATCTCTGCCCTCCAGCATTTTCACTTCAGATCCAGAAAAAGCTGTGGGACAGCAGAGGCCAAAAGACTACATATTAAAATGGGAGGCACACAACCTCAGGGACTAAAATAGAGGAGGGAGGCTTTGAGTGAGCTAAGCTGTATTTTGGAGGATAGGCAGACAAAATAGGAGTGGATTAAGGAGAGCATTATGGATTGACAGGGAGGTGTTTATGGGAAGACTGTTCATCTAGGATAGAGGGGTAGAATTGTAGTGAGGAGGCCTCAGGCAGGTAGGGCACATATCCCTGTTTCTTTCCTTTACTGAGCATTTTCTTTGCTCCAGCGTTCTGTTCAAGGCGACTCAAGTCAAAAGATGAATTCCTTCTACAATTATAGGGAGCATTTATTGAGCATCTATTCACATTTAACCAGTGTCACATCGCTGAATTCTCATATGAACCCTGTGCAGGTGTCTTCATTCTACAGAAGGAAGCTGAAGCTCTGAGTGGTTAAAGTAACTTAGTCAGTCAATACCTAGTCAATACCTTGAATAGGCAGCAGTGCTGGGATTCACATCCAAGCCTTTCTACCTCTAAGGCTGAGCTTTCTAAGAAGGAGGGAACAGGTGACCTTTTAACAGTTCAAAGAAATGTATTTATTTATTAATAATTTTTTAACGTTTATTTTTGGGAGAGAGAGACAGATCCTGGGTGGGGGAGGAGCAGAAAGAGAGGGAGACACAATCTGAGGCAGGCTCTGGGCTCTGGGTTGTCAGCACTTAGGCCTGAACCCACATATCCATGAGATCATGACCTGAGCTGAGGTTGGATGCTTAACTGACTGAGCCACCCAGGCCCCTTAGCAGTTCAAAGAAATTTAATCTTGGGGCACCTGGGTGGCTTGGTCGGTGATGTCTGACCCTTAATTTATGCTTAGGTCATGATCCTGGGGTTGTGGGATCGAGCCCTGTGTCAGGCTCTGTGCTATATAGAGTCCAGACAGCATGGAGCCTGCTTGGGATTCTCTCTCTCCCTCTCTTTCTGCCCCTCCTCCTTTTTCTGCCCCTCCCCCCAATAAATAAATATTAATAAAAGAAAAAAAAATAAAGTGCATGTATCTCACCTGAACTTTATTCAGGAGATTCTGAGTAGGTCTGGGGTGGGGTTTGAGAAGCTGCATTTCTCATCAGTGATGCCCATGTTACTGGTCCCCACACCACACTTTGAGTAGTAAAGTCCCAGACTTCAGAGCCAGGCATACTGGGATTTGAATCCCCACGCCGCCATGCTCTGTTTGTAGTACCTTTGGGAAACACTGAATAACCTTTACGGGGGTGTGTGAGAGCAGGGTTTCTGTTTGTAATAGTAATGTGAAAAGTGACAAAATATTTCAACTCTCTGAGCCTGGTCTCCTCTGTAATAAGAAGACAACAGCCCCCACCTCAGGGGGGTGGTGGATATTAAAAGCTCTGACCTGTACTTTCTCCTCCTGTTACAGTCCTGAAGGTGGACCCTCCTAGTCCCTTCAGTGCACCTGACCTTGCCCTCAATTTCCTCTTGACATGTCTCTCATCCAGAATGCTAGATTCCAACAAGTGTTGCTGCCTTGCTCTCATCTGGATCCCTCATGAACATCAGAAACTAGCTACCTGTTTGTGCCAAAAGGCTCTTTGGTTTGGGGAACAGCCCCCACCTCCACCTCCCGGTTTTTCTTCAGCTCCTCTGGTCAGCCCTCCTCCTTTGGAGATTCTTCTTCCTCTCCCTGTCCAAGCATCTGGGGAGTCCTTACACTCCTGAGTTTTGTAAGATTCTTCTCCACACACTTCCTTGACCATCTGGCACTGGGATTCTCCAAATGTTAGCAATCTAAAAATGTTCCCAAATCTAGATCGACAGCATGGAACACTCCTCAAAGCTCCAGACCCAGAGAGCCACCAGCTCTTTGTCCTCAAGACACCCCCAACTTCACACGACTGAACATAATTTGTCTCTTGTGTTCCCATATTCAGTCCCAGGACCTACAATCCACCCACCTCAGCTATCTGAGGGGCTGTGTCATTTACCCTACACCGGCCTGTATCATTACTTGTTGAATTCACATATGGATTTATTATCTCCCTAACAGTTATGTAGTAAAACTCCCTAATGCCTTCAGAACACTTAAACTATACCCATACTTCTAATTTAAGTCACCAATAAGTTATTTCAGAAACCAGCGTGTGAATCACACTTTGCTGCAAACGCAGAGAAAACTGCATCCACTAGTAGCTCTTGGCTTTTTTAATGTTTCTACTTGGAAGAAAAGTACTAGGTTCCATTAAGTTTGTAGGTCACAAATAAAATCTCAGAAATAAAAAAGTGGGGGGTGAGGGATCCTTGTTTTCCTAGGACTTGAATAAACACTCGAGTTTTGGCTGCGGCATTATCACTATAGTCCTGGAATTATCACAGATGAGGCGAACACTGTGTATTGCACAATGACATGTCTATTTATACACCTGGCTTCTTTCCCTGACTATATACTAGGTAGACGACAGGTTACAGTCCCAAAAGCCCAGAGCTGTGCTCAATGTGTTAGAGTTGCCTGACTGGAGTAGATGGACAAGTCGACAAAAAACTGGTCTACTGATGCTTAAGCAGGCCTTTGCACCTTAAGTCCTAAAAATGGGCTGGAGAGATTAGAACTGGCCTCACACTTCAAGAAGCTCCCAGATGAGATCATCTCATTCAATGAATGCCAGAACCCAATGATCCTCTTTGTGTCCGACCATGATCTCTCCTTACACAAAGCAAACACAGGCTCTGTCTTCTCCATAAATCCAGGGGCTAGAGAGTACATATATCATGGGGTACTTGTCTAGCTCCCTCATTAACTTGCTCCTGAGTGCCAATTACATACAGTACAGCAACATCACTGCTATTGTCCTATCTCGAGTGTCCCAGTGAGTTATTGGCTTGAACTTCATCAAGATGTTCACTCCAGCTCTGGTGGGAGTCAGCTGGCAGCCCCCAGGAGGCTCCCAGGCAGTACACTACAAATGAACAGGTGGGCCCTTTCTCAACACCTGAGTTAACTCAGTCTGTTTTACCATTGCCAAACCTTCCACGTCACAGACTTTCTAAAGCTTTTCCTTTGAAAGCTATTCTGTATTAGAAGCCCCCACCTGGATGAAGCCAGGGGCCAAGAATGGGTCCAGTGGCTTTTCTGGTGAGATATGCTTCTAAGATGGGTCTCTGAGGCCACTCCAGGCCACCTGAAAAGCCTGTCTCTCAAATGCCCCCATGGAGGCTCTTTCCAGCCTCCTGAATGATCACCCCCACTAGGAGCTGTCAGATGCCTTCTTCTGTGACAAAGGCTTGGGCTAGGAGTCTCAACCCTCTGTAGTCAGGCTCTGTAGTGTATGGCAGAACCTGGCCCCCATTCACCCCGCAGGAAGCTAAGTTTCCAAGGCAAAATGCCCCCTCCATCAACTGAAGGCAAAGCAGATGCAAGGTGGTGGGGGCTGTATGTGATTTCCTTCCTCTCTGACCTTCATTACACCTGGAGCATGCTCAGAGGGCAGTGCCACTGACCTGCAGCTAGGGTGGCATGGATCATCGGGCCTCCATCTGTCACTGACAAGCCTGATGGCTTCAGGCAGAACAAGTACCCTGCATCTCATCTATCATGCAAGATAACACCTTTCCTGCCTTTCAGAGTGTTGTAAGGATCCAGTGAGATTAGGAGTACGTTTGGGAAACACTTGCTTTCATCCAGGTGTTTTCCGTATTGCTATGACCAATATGCCCCACTAGTGAGAAGCCACTCTCAGGGTTCTTCCTTAAATTCAGTTACCAATAGGTTTAGGCAATATTCCCCTGGCTCCCTAGCAAACTAAACATTCCCTATTTTTCTCTACTTTCTTTGTCAGTGTGCATGCCTGTGACCGCTGAGCCACACTGCCTCCAGTCCCTGAAGCCAGATACCATTAGCAGTTCAGATTCCCAAAGTCTCAGAAAATGCACAGAGGCTCTGAGTGGTCATCTAACCAATCCATCCTCTGCCTTTGGGTAGGGCTTACAAAGAATACTCCTTAAAATCAATTTCTCATCTGGCCTACAGGGTTTAGCGGAAACGAAACCATATACAGCCCAGGAGCATGCATGGCCTTCCCGGGCCTGGAGTCACAGCTGCTTCCAGTCACACTTAGGATTTGGTGACACATTGTCCCAAGGGACCATCATGCTCTGCATCCATAATGCACTTCTGAACCAGCAGCACACTCATCACCTAGCCCTCTGCAGGCGTGATCTACTCCGAGGGCCTGTTTCCTCAGTGATTCATTGGTTTTGTCTTTGTTTTTGTTTGTTTTGAGAAATGTTGGGGAGGGTTGTGTAGCAGTAGGGCTGGGGAAGGTGCTTACAGCAAAAAAGACACAGGGTTTTTTTGTTTGTTTGTTTTTTAAAGAATGCATCACTTCCTAATGTTAATTCATAAACCTTTTCCCTAGATTCCAGTCAAAAGAAATTTGTAAGGAAAATCCCTTCAGGCTGACAGTGCTGAAGGTGCATATCTCTTTGGTAAAGGCAGAAGACACAGGCCTTTGCCTAGGTTTGAGCAACAGTGCACTGCTGTGGGCCACCTACAGCAATTGGTGCAGCTAATGTGGAAAACAGTGATCCACTCCAACCCCTTCCCCACTCCAAACTCTCCCCTACCCTTACACCCTTCCTCCCCCTCTGCCACTGCTCTACCCTCCTCTGATAGGTGGGAAGGAAAAGAAGGATGGAACTAGGAGTGTTCAGGGAGGGCCTGCTACATGCAAGACCATCCTAGGCTCTTCAACGTGCACCATTTCACTTTGCACTGGTAGCCACCTGACTGAGAAGTCAAGGCGCCCAGGTACCAAGAAGCCAACAAAGTCCCTGAGCTCCTGAGTGGAAGATTTATGATCTGATCCACAGCCTGCCTCTGGGAGAGGCGCTCCCAGTTTCCTTTCCACTGCACAGCTGGAACCCATATGCAGTGCTGGAGAATGGGTACATTATGGCCTTCCCTCCAGATGGCAAATCCCTTCAGAGCAGGATTCCTGTTTGAGTACTCTCTAGATTCCCCGCCACCACCTCCTCTCATTTCCCAGTTACCCCACCTGGAACAGTGCAGGCAGTTGCAGGGACTCCAGAAGAACTGGGTCCCAGTAACAGTGGCCTTCAGAGCCAATTTTATGGTAAGACTCTCCTTGTGCTTGGTCACTTTTTTTTTTTCTTTTTTACACAGCAACTTAGCAGTACTTTCCTGGAATCATTAACTACAAAAGAAGCTTAGAAGGGATTGTTCTCAGGTGTCTTGTTTTGCTATAAGTACCCTGTGGGGTGAGTTTCAGGGCCCTGCTCACACGTTCCTGGGCACTCGGATGGGGGCAAGTTTACCAGCAGGGGCTGCTCACAGATATGCTGCTCTGTCACTTCCACTTTGCACATACTCACAAGTGTGATTCCAGCTATTTGAGGGAGAAGGCAGTAGACTGTCTCTATGGTAACTGGAAGCAGCATTTGAAATAGCCTAAACAAGGTTTGGGGAAAATTCAGTTGTGGCTGGCCATCTGTCCATCCCACCTTGTCAAGGCCAGTGGCTTGAAATGCCTGCCTGAAGGCAAAAGAAAGGTGTGGTGACCTGGAGGAACCATTCCAGAAAGGAGTCCAACATGCACCACACAAATGACCCCCTGCCTGGCTTTTCTAAATGCTTCCCTGAGGGATGTCAACCTTGCCAGGAAAACCAGGCAAAGTGTGTGTGCACACATGCGACATTGAGAGAAAGTGAGAGAACAACTAACTTACAACACGTTTTCTAGCTTATTTCTCTATGGTTTGGTTTTCTCTGACTTTGTTCACTTTATTCAATTTTTCTAAAAACACTTTTTTAAACTTCAGAGCATTCTCAGCTATGCACTTAAGTAACAATGTGACCACTGTCATTTCAGGAAGACTCTTAGCACCCAGCTGCAGGAAGGCCACACTATGAGTGTCGTCTCTGGTATGGCATCACGATGCCTGGGCTGGGGTGAATTATGACCCAGGGGATCAGCAACTGGTTCAACTAATTCCACTCCATATGAATATGCACCCACATCCCAATTCTGTCTCCCCCAGCTCCCTGTGATCCTGGCAAGCTCATAAACCAATCTGAGCCTCAGTTTCCTGAAGATGATAATCTTTTATCTCATAGTGGCTTTTTGAGTATCAAATAAGATAATGGCGGTGAATGTGCTTTGTAAAATAGAATATAACCGACAAATGGAAAAGAGTGTTATTATCGTATTATATCGTATTATCGTATAATAAATGCAGGATTTAATGCAAGAAGATTGCATTACTAATGACGTTATTTTAGTCACACAGCTTGATATTTTTCCTCCCTAACCTTCTTCATAGTTCAAAGAGACAGTGAAAGACAGAAACCTGCATGGCTGGCTGGCTTCAAGGTCAAAACTCAGTCATGCATTTTTTGTGGCACAAAGTGTGGCCAATCGATTGAACACAGAAATCAGAGCGCTAAGTAGAAAGCTACCTGAACAGATGACTGCAGGGCCCAGAGGATGGAGCAGGAGGTACCAATCTGTCAGCTGCACAGCCAGCCCACTCCCCTCTCTCTAGGGATGCACCCGCCCAGGATGATGACCCTTCCCTCTCGGAAAGAGCAGAGCAATACGCTCTCAGAGAGGTCCTCCACTTTTCCCCAGTAGGACCTCACCAGCCTGAGTGAGTTGTTCCCATCCGCCTGGTTTTGAGAAACCTGTAAGCCCAAGAAGGAAAATAAAAGCCATGCACAACAGAAATAGAAGCAGTACACACTGATAGGAAAAGACATCTGGCCCATGCCCCCTCTACACCCTCACCACTGGGCCAGGTCCGTGCATGGGCAAGACTGGGAACTGGGGAGAAATGCAGAATCTGTGGCTGTACTTCGACCCACTGAGTCAGAACCTGCATTGTAGTGTGATGCCCGTGCTCCCCTTGTACAATTCAAGTCCAAGAAGCACTGCTCTTGTACCCAAGGGGTAGGAGATGGGGTGAGCACTCCTTGGCTCGTGTTTGGTGAACTTCTCCCACCTGCTTTGATTCTGATGAGTTCTGGCAGCCCCTGCCTCCTGATCACTTGGTACAGAGCAGGACCACCACCCGGAGTGTGCCACTTTTTGGCAAGAAGCCCATAGGCCAGATCAGCTTTCTCCTCCTCTCCACTCAGGAATAACAGGTGACCTCAGCCTCTTCAGTGCTGTGGGAAATTCACTTTTCCTGTTCACTAAGCCTCTGTCCAAAGAACTTGAGAGGCTGGAGCAGTCACTTCCAATCACACTTCCTTAGCAGTTGGGAGCAGGCTGCACGCTGGGCCTTTAACCCTAGACCGTGGGGTTGGTCCCCTCTGCAGGCTGTGCAGTGCCTGGTCTGCAGTGCAGTCCCCTCCCCCATCAGGGACCTGGCTGCTTCCTGGGCACTTACTTCCTCCAGGTGATTAGGACTGACTTTGTCATCTGTTAGTTTGTATTCATCCCATGCCCAGGGGTTGGGCCCCTACAGTGGATGACGAGACTGGGAAACTGAGGGAAAGTGGAGAAACTCGGATGCAATTCCTTCCCCTCTGAAGGTGGTATGGTCGACGGCTTGGCTCCTTGGTTTCCACCCTGCCCATCCAGTAACCAGCCATAGACACTCTGGCAAGTTCCCCAAAGTCCCCTTGTGTTTTCCCCATCTCTAAAATGGGGCGAAAGTCCCTCCACACCTTAGAGGTTCGTAGAAGATGAAACCGAATTATAGGAAGTGAAAACTTGGATGAACAGATCATTCTGGACAAGGTGTTTTATTCATTAAGATAGGCTGAGGGCACAGCTCTCAGCACCTTAAGCATGCTGAACCTGAGTTGGCACAACAGGGCCTGGTTTAGGATGAGACCCGGAGACCCAGAGTCAAGGAGTTTGCCCATGGTCACCCCTGTGGAAACTGGCAGAGGGGTGCTGTGATTCCAGGTGGAGCTCCAGGCTGGTGTTCCACAGGGACTCAGAGAGGAGTCCTGCCTTGACAGTTGTCTAGACTGGCTCTTAGGCTGGGGGAATACACAAGATGCATGACAAATGTCAGCCACATCCTCTTCATCCTCCTCCACCAGGAAGCCCTCAGAGAAATGTGCTCCATCCTTGGCTACCACATGGTCAGGGACAAATCCAGTCAAGTTTAGTTTTTTCTTTTTTTGTTTTTTGTTTTCTAAATGCACAGGAGAGTGACCCCCAGGAGCTCTTTAGAAAACACACAACAGCCTCAAAGAAGTTCTTGACCTCTGAACCCAAATACAATCTGGAGCATTCAAATGTTTCCTCAGTATCTAATTGGTCTTGCCTCTGACTCCTGAAAGTTGCTCAACAGGGGGTTGATTTATTTCTCCCTTTGCCAACTGCCAATCCAATTAAAACCCTGTTACTCCATGTCTGATGCTCTATGATATGTAAGCCTTGACTTTCTTCTTTCTCAGGCTTTCTCCTCCATTGCTGATCCAGTCACTTCTAGAGTCCATCATTTAACATTTGCTCTTGAGCAATTTAACTTACCAGATACCTCCTGGACTCCTTTCATCTGTCTCTTACCACATACCTCCCCTGTCTTGTTCTGGGGCTGACCAAGGGGGCTTCCCCACATGGTGCCTGTGGGGGGCCATGAGAGATTTCCCCCTATGTGCCCCCTACAACTCACCAGGGGCCCCCCACCAGGTTCTCTGGATCTGGACTGACCAGCAGAATCCAGTGTAGCCTGGATGGAGGACAATAGGCAGACACTTTGCAAAACCCTGTTCCAGCCAATGGTGGGACAGTCTCCAACAGGAGTTTCAGTCAGTGCTGGCCTGGGGCCCCTCCACCAGGCTTGCACGCTCAGCCAGGTGTCTTGAAAGCTGCTGGAATACTGACACCCAGGGGCAGAGGCAGCAACACATCATGGTATTTGCTCCTGCTGCCCCTTAATCAAGGGACATGGGGAGGAGCACACCACCCTGTCAAGGCAGAGACAGCCGCCTCCCCCCTACTTCCCAGCATTAACATTGAGGGGTGACCCAGAGATAAACACCATCCAGGCCTGTGTTCAGAACCAAGTGAAAGACAATCAGGGAAAACACGCACCCTGCACCCTCCTTCCCACCTGGGTTAAACCAAGGCGTGCATAACCCCACAGGTAGAAAGGGCTCACCTTGTTTCAATTGTGGGAGTTGGGGCTTTCTTTTAGTAAACACACAATTTTAAATCTTCAGAGTTTCTCAGAGCAATTTTGCAGCTTGTGAGCTATAGGGGTTTAATTAGCTTAATTACCTTCAACTTCCTGCCTCCGAAAACCTGTTCTGTAAACGTTGGCAGTGACCTAGCCCTGCAGTCTCGGCCCAGACAGAGCTGCCTGTACCCTGTGAGCTGGGCTAGACTCTCAGACTCAGCATCGTCATGCCTAGCAGTGGCCCCAGTGGGCAGAAGATGCCCAATAGTCCAGGGGACAAGGCTGTTCAAGTGTCCATGGCACAGCTAATTAGGAGAATCCATATGAGATTTCCACTTACTACCAGAAAGCATGTCACTCTCCAGACCTAGGGACATGCAGGTGGGAGGTGGAGGAAGGCTGGAGTGCTCCACTGAAGGCAGCCCTCCTCCAGACTCCCCTCAGCCCATGCACACACATCATGCTATGGACAAACTGCCCTCCTTCCACTGAGACTCTTGGAATAATGGCCTTAAAGGAAATGGCTTTCCAGTGTAGATGCCATGTCTCACCCAGCTTGGGATCCTGAGAACAGAGCTGGGGAAGCAGTTCAGGGAAAGACATGTGCTTCTGGACTGCAAAGGGAAAGAGCCAGTCCCCGTGAGCCCTTCAATACACATCCTGCCTTCACATCACAGTTGAGGGGCTTTGCCCCCAGCCTCCACTCTCCTGTCAGGCTCCTGTTCACCCCAGTACCTGCAGAGGCTTCAGCTGGGGTCTGAGCCAACACCTCTATCGTTTAGGAAGAGCCCACAGGGCCATGATACAGGGCCCAGTGGAAACCCTGCTCTGGCAGGCTTTCAGGAAAGCACAAAGGGCTCCGATGTGAGGAAGCTGTGTTTTGCTAGACTTCAGGATATATTTAGCTGACTATAAAGTCATGGTCTACTATGGCCCATCAATAACCAATTTGGCCCCACTAAAATGGATTCCAATTCCCTTAGTACTAGTCTCCTAGCAGTCAGCTCATCAATATACATCATGTTTAGAAGCTGGGATATTGATTGTGGAATTTAATGGACTCATTATTTAGGATTCAGCTTGACCTCTGGAATAAACTTTTTTGGAGCTTCCCTCTCTTTCCACTACCAAATTCCAAAATGGGTGGTGGTGTGGGGCGGCAGGGATTTTGAAGAACAAGAAAAGAATTTCCTGGGGCTTGACCATAAGTCAAGAATTCTCATAATCCAGGGTTTTCCCCCAAGCCCACATGAAGTAGCCTATACCACTGCTTGGTCCCAGATTCACTGAATTAACAAGCAGCTGCCATTGCCATAGGATACAGCAATCACCAGTGGTGTGATTAACATGGGTGGCACCAGTGTGTCACAATGTCTGCAGAGGTGACTTGGAGTCCATACCAGTGCCTGTTCAATGGTCAACAGAAGCTCCATGCCCCGACCCTCATACATGGCCCCCAAAGCCTAGTTTCCCAGTGTTCCCTGACTCCTCACTCAGGGCCACCAACATCCATTCATTGCACAGGAGCTGCCCCCAACCTCCTAAGTCCCTCTGTCAGGAGCATGTCCCACACACAGCTGGGGAAAGGTGGGCTCCTGGGGCAGAGAGGAAGTGGGGGGTGTAAGTCATCAGGAAGAGGAGGATAGCTGTGGTGGGCAGTCCAGCTACCCAGCAGGTCATGGGGAGACCTTTCCCACAAAGAATTTTGTTTGATTCTTTCTCCTCCCGATGATATCCCTGAGCAGAGACCGCTGATAAGGCCCGATCTTTTAGTAACAACCATCCCATCACTAAACATGGATCAGAGATATTCCACTTCTCAGCAGGGAAAGGGACACCAGAGTCTGTGTATCACAACCAAGGATAGCCCTCCCTGGCCAACCTCCATTTACAGTTCTTTTGGTTTCAAGACTTTTAGGTTCAGACACAACTGGCTTCTTCCTACAAAACTATTGGCTTTTTTCATTTTCAGATCTGTGCTTTGGGGAGTAAACTTTTGATTGTGACATTTGTTTGCAAAATTGAGTGAACCAACTAAAGGCTATGACCTCTCACATACAAACTCTCCCATGCCCAGGAGAATGGGGGTGAGCACAAGGAGGGGGCTTGAGGATGTAGTCATACATCTCCTTGGAGGGAGGGCCTAGGCTCTCAGGAACTTGGCATACATCCACTTTACCTTCCCTTTACATTGTTAGTCACTTTCTGGTCTTAGAGTGGCTAGGCTCCCGGAGCATCTCGGACGAGAGTGTAAGATTTAGAAAATAAAAATACCAGATGCCTTGAGAAATTTCAATTTCAGGTAACAATGAATAATTTTTGTGTGCAATTATGTCCTATGCAGTATTGGGGACACAGTTATACTGAAAAATTATGCAGAGTTGATCTGAAATTCAAATGTAGCTGGCATCCTGTATTTTATCTGGCAAGTCCTCTGTGCCAGCTAACCTCCAAGGCTCTGTCTCTATAGTGAGGCTATGCTGTGGATACAAAATCCTTCCCCATATTTTAAGAGAAGCAAGGGCATAACAGTAACAGAAACAATATTTTGTAAAACCTATGTTATGTGTGTATTCATATCCTGGGGAATAACTTCTGAACAAAGATGGTATTTAAATCCAAGCTCCATCCTTGAAGGGCCACTTATTTGCTGGTTTCTTTAAATGAAGTCCCCCTAAATTCCTTCCAATGAATCCACTTGGACATTCAGACCACTGAAAACATGACTTTATTGCTAGTGACTTGCACTGAAAAAAAACACATGGAAGTAAAATCATTTAGGTTAGCATTTCCCCAACTCAATTACATTCTTTGCAACCCTATTCCTGCAGGAACTTCCTGGAGAAAATACATGGTTTGTGGTCAAATAAACAGGAAACTGCATGTTATGTATGCCCATCTGGGAAAGTCACTGTGAATGTCATCATATAAAAGGCCTGAGGAGTATTGCAGTAAGGAAAATCTCATTTGCTTATTCCAGCACTATCCAAACTTATTTGACCACAGAGCCCACTGGCCTCCAATTCCCCCTTTTAATACTTATGAGCCCTACAGATAACACTTTGGATATTAGAAACAGATGAATGCTTGCGTTAACTAACAACTAACCCTTCAGTTAGTATTTCTGTTCCTTACTTGGATCCGGGGTTCTTATAGGTTCTTCCAAAGTCTTTTCCTAGCCTCGCTTACAGACCTGTTCAGTTATGGCCCTCTGTCAAGGCCTTCTCCAAGCTCTGCATGCTCTGAAAATGTCCCTGACCTCATACCTCTCCAGCCCAAAGTGACGATTCCTTGCTTATCTGATCTTTCAATCAGCACCTATTGTCGACACATATAGCTTGCCTTGAGGGATCCACATATCCTGCTTTGCCTTGATATGATAGCTTGCCTTGATATGATCCACATATCCTGATTTTTTAGCTATTATTTCCTGATTCTTTCATTTCTATATATTTTGTCTCTCCAACCAGACTTGAAGCTACTTGGGGGCTAGACTCGTCCTGCTTAACTACAGCCACTTAGTGCAAAATGAATTGGGCATCCAATGGGCCTTGGTAAATGTTTGTTGACAGAATTATGTCTATTCATGCACCCATATTCTAATTGTTGTAAATTCCGGGGTGGGGGGGATGGACGGTTTCCCTAGAAGAGCCATGAGATGGCTTCTCTCCTGCACCATGAACGATCAAAGATCAATCTCAGACTTGTCTCCTGAGCTATGCACAGTGTACCCCTCACATCAGTCACTACTTCCCTGGCAGAAGCCCCAACTCTGACCCACATCCCCGGGATGAGAAATACTTGAGTTTCATCAGCTTTACAGTGACTTTCCAGTTAGTTTATATGTCAAAATTCCCAACAATTATGGGACCCACAGCCCAATGTTTGGTCTAATGCTGTGTCTCCAGTGCCTAGGTCTGGGCCTAGCAGCATCAATTTGTAAACCACTTGCATTAAAAAACGTTTAACTTTATTGTGACAAAATATATATTACATAGCATGTATTAATCATTTTAAATATACAGTTCAGAAGCATTAAGGACATTCACTTTATTGTGCAAGGCATCACCACTGTCTATCTCCAGAACGTTCTCATCTTCCCAGACTGAATCTGTACCCATTAAACACTGATTTTCCATCCCTCCCCCCACCCCCCACCAGTAACCACCATTCTACTTTATGTCTCTCTGAATGTGGCCACTCTAGGTACCTCATATTAGTGGAAAGATACAAGAGCTGTCCCTTTGTGTCTGGCTTGTTTCACTTTGCAGTATGTCCTCAAGCTTCATCCCCACTGTAGCCTGTGCCAGAATTTCCTTCCTTTAGAGGCTGAAGAGAATCCCATTACAGACATATACCACACCCTGTCAAGTCATTCATTTATCAATGGACATTTGAATTGTTTTCACCTTTTGGCTATTGTGAATAAAGCTGCTATCAACAGTAGTGTACAGGTATCTGCTCAATCCTCTGCTTTCAATTTCCTGGGGTGTCCATTCGGCAGCAGAACTGCTGAATCTTACAGTAGGTTCTAGGTTTAACTTTCTGAGGAAACATCATTCTGTTTTCCACCTGCTTCTAATTTCTCATCATCAAAACTTGTTGTTTTCCATTTTTTGTTTGTTTTGATTTTTCATATTTTGGATTGTGAATTGCATTTTACTTGCACCAATTGTTCCTCCTTATGTCTGTTGTAGAGTAATGGATCTAATGAGAACAACCTTTGCACGTTATTTGGCGTACCACCTAGTGCATAGTCAGCAGTCCCAAGCCACTAAACAAAAATAATTTAATTTCCACAGTTCAGCCTGAGCTAATTAGCACAGGATTACTTCTGAGTATTTAGACTCACCTTACACTATACCTGCCAGCAAGTGAAAGTAAAGAGAACCACTTGCTGGATAGCTTTCTCCTCATAATAGTGTCAAACAGCCCCAGCAAACAGCAAGAGGGACCTCAGGCAGTAGCTGCTCTGTGCAGCATTAACTTCAGGCCTGTCACTTGTGGACGAGCATGAAAAGACCTCTGGAAATGGTGTGGTATGGGTCATTAAGACTCGGAAGGAAAAAGGAGTGAAATTATGGCCATCTGAATGCAACTGCCTGGCTTTATCTTTGCCTGACACTATGAGAGCCTATAAACAACAGCAGAGGGAAAAAGCTTTAATTTCTAAAGACATAAAATTTTTAGGGCTATGTGAACTCTGAGAGTATATGGTCATCTGAGAAAACTATTTCCTGCAACTCAAACCTAGGATTCAGGGGTGAGACCATCCGCCAAGTCTCAGTCTTCTACTCGAAATGACTGCATATCAGTCTTTCCTGCCTACCTAAACATGTTGCCACATCCCTTAGTAGAGAGCCTGATACCCAGCTGGGAATAAATACATATTTCCTGAAGCAATAAATGTATGGATAACACGTCTAAGAAAACTGGGGACTTTCTGGTTCCAAAGGTGAGAGAATGTTGCCTTCTTGGTACTTTCTACCCCAACTGT
Organism: Panthera tigris; assembly: GCF_018350195.1. Classification (NCBI taxonomy): domain Eukaryota; kingdom Metazoa; phylum Chordata; class Mammalia; order Carnivora; family Felidae; genus Panthera; species Panthera tigris. Next base: position 347,961 of record NC_056676.1, on the reverse strand, counting down.
TGCCTTTCTCAAAGACTAAGCCTCAGTGTTCCGTAAAGACCAAGACAGCAGTCCTTCACAGAAATCCCTATAACTGTCACAGTCTCACATAAGTTTATGGTCAAGACAGGCCTTCTCCATTCCTGCCTTGGAGCAAGCCCTAGGGAATACTAATCTGGTTAGAATAGTTTTCAATCCCCAGTCCATTTTTATGCCCCACTCCTTCATTTCACAGCAGTACCTCCTTCCAACAACAACAATGGTCATGGTGATAATGATAGCAATAACCAGCTTCCTTTATTGATTTATGGTTTACACAGGGCCTTCAACTGCATTAGTTTATTTGATCCACGGCATAACCTGACAGGAAAACCAAAGAGAAACTGGATTTACCAATGGTATGTGAGGAATATATGGTAGAATCAAGTTTCTAGATTCCAAAAACTCACTCCTCTTTCTTGTTAGTGGCTTCCTATTCCTTAAATACTACCCAAGCTCATACTAATCTCAAGACCACAACTCTCATTCTTTAGGAATGTTTTCAATTACCCTCTGAGAGGAAAGATGAATCCCAGTGAAGAGATCCTAACCATACTAACTAATGACTGCGAATGATCTCACATGTTCATGGTTGTTTTAAAAATCTGTCCACAAATTGATACCCCTCTCTTCCAAAGGGGGAGCTTACTACCCTACCTTTCAGTGTGGGATGGATGGACTCAGTGACGTGCCTCTAATGAATAAATAAATTGAAATGATGTGTGATTTCAGAGACTAAGTCATAAAAGCCCCTGTGGCTTCCTACTTGCTCTCTCTCAGCTCACTCTCGGTGGGGGAAGCCAACAGCCATATTGTGACAACATTCAAACAGCTCTATGGACATAGTCACATGGCAAAACCTGAGGTCTCCTGCCAACATCCATGAAAGCGTGTTTGTGAAGTGGATCCAACAGCCCAGCTCAAGCCTTCAGATGACTGCAGTCCCAGCCAGAAGACTGACTACCTCATGAGAGTCCCTGAATGAGAACCAGCAAAACTAAGCTTCTCTTGAATTCCTCACCCACAGAAATTGTAAGATAATGTCTTTTTTGTAAGATAGCTAAGTTTGAGGGCAGATTTTTGTACAGCGATATGTACCTAAGACAGTTTTCTACCACTTTGGGACTATACTTTAAGAAAGGTTGTCCATAAAAAATTATATTTATAACATTAATGTATGCTTATATTAGAATTTTAAGTACACACGAGAAAAAAGGCACATTTAAAAAAATTATCCATATTCTCCTTTAAAGATAACTAATTTTATCATTTTAATATATAGTGTTTCATGATTTCTATTTGTGTATGTTTTTCTTACAAAAATGAACTCATATTACTTGGAATCTGCTTGATCATTCAACAATACTGAATAATATTTCAAGTCAAAGAAAATTAGAATAAAAACCACACTCAGATACCACCTCACGCCAGTCAGAGTGGCCAAAATGAAGAAATCAGGAGACTATAGATGCTGGAGAGGATGTGGAGAAACAGGAACCCTCTTGCACTGTTGGTGGGAATGCAAATTGGTGCAGCCGCTCTGGAAAACAGTATGGAGGTTCCTCAGAAAATTAAAAATAGACCTACCCTATGACCCAGCAATAGCACTGCTAGGAATTTATCCAAGGGATACAGGAGTACTGATGCATAGGGGCACCTGTACCCCAATGTTTATAGCGGCACTCTCAACAATAGCCAAATTGTGGAAAGAGCCTAAATGTCCATCAACTGATGAATGGATAAAGAAATTGTGGTTTATATACACAATGGAATACTACGTGGCAATGAGAAAAAATGAAATATGGCCTTTTGTAGCAACATGGATGGAACTGGAGAGTGTGATGCTAAGTGAAATAAGCCATACAGAGAAAGACAGATACCATATGGTTTCACTCTTATGTGGATCCTGAGAAACATAACAGAAACCCATGGGGGAGGGGAAGGAAAAAAAAAAAAAAGAGGTTAGAGTGGGAGAGAGCCAAAGCATTAGAGACTGTTAAAAACTGAGAACAAACTGAGGGTTGATGGGGGGTGGGAGGGAGGGCAGGGTGGGAGGGAGGGCAGGGTGGGTGATGGGTATTGAGGAGGGCACCTTTTGGGATGAGCACTGGGTGTTGTATGGAAACCAATTTGACAGTAAATTTCATATATTAAAAAATAAAAAAAATTAAAAAAAAAAAAAAAGAAAATTAGAATAATATGTGGAATAGTGCATACTATGTGCATAGTATTTTATTGGATACGTACACAGAATATACTTAATTTTTTAAGGAGATTTAGGCTATCACCAGTGGCTAACCATCCATGTGGCTCTTATGTGCTTGCCCACGTATGTCCTTAGTGGTGATTGATAGAAGTACAACTGCTGGGTAAGAAAACGCACATACTTCTTAAATGATTGGCGTACATATTGCCAAATTACATAAAATATTGGGCAAATTTAGATCCTTCTAGCAATTTATCAGGGTGTTTCTCCCACCATACCCTGGCTAATAGGAGTGCTCATCAGAATCATTAATGGCCAATTCTAAATGAACTGAATCTCTAGTGGTGGAATTTATAGAAGACTAACAAAAAGATATCTGGGCGGCTGAGAAAGGATCTCTCTCCAATAATACACCATACTGCAATATTCCCTCTCATCTATGTCCCTCTAAGCTTCCCCTTGGCTCCTCTTACTTCAGCTACACAGACCAAGGGAGGAGGCAGAGGTAATCTCTGCCATGAAAGTCCCCAAATGCAGTTGTAGAAAACGTGGCACCATCTTCTGGTGCCCCTCCCGACAGACAGCAGTTATCTTGGACAAAATGCACCTTTTTCTTCTGCAGATCGTCAACTGCATGTTATTCTCTAACACTAGTTATTCATTCATCCTTTTAACCTATGTAAACTCATTCTCTGATTTGTAAAATAAAAATTTAAAATAAAAGCCACCAAATGACTTATTTATCTTGGCATGGACCAAAATGGGCAGGCAGACCAAAAGGATGAGTTTTGATTCCTCAGACCGATGGACATGCAGCCTTGAACAGAATTTACCAGGCAGTGTTCTGTGGAAAATCCTACAAGAGGTCTAAAGGTAAGAGATAAGAATCTGCGGGATGCTCACATTACATGGATGGATGGACGGATGGATGGATGGATGGATAGATGAAACCAATAGTAATGCCTATATTAGTTATGGAACTAAAGAACTTGCTAAATTATTTAAGTGCATGTTTAATATAATTTTAGCTATTTCAAAGGACATAATATTACATGTAATGATACTACCAATCCATTTAATGGCCATTATTTTTCTCTCGTATACCCCTGCAGCACATGAAGCTATGGGCCACAGTGGGTCACTGCTGGTCACCTAAAAACACGTATAAATTTATCTCAGGATTATTTACCAAGTGTGTATATTTTCTCCATAATCCATTCAAATAAAAATGTGTGTGTATTTTACTCCTTTGTTAAGAGGTAATTTTGAGTTGATATACCCTTATATGGAAAATATGTATATTGTGCTGTTTGCCAGTTTAAAAAGCCAATGTCTTGATTCAAAAGTATAAATCTGATATATATCCAAAGGCAGGGAAGGGGAATACAGAAAAGAAGCTTAAGGGGAAAAACAAGCATTCAGGTGGTTGGTCACACTATCCTTGAAGCAGGATAAGAAGGTGAGACTCCCAGGAGACAGAATGGAGCAGAGAGGTGCTTGAGCCTGTGTAGACCACCTTTAGGCAGAGCTACATGTGTTTGAAAGAGGTTACCATGACTCAGATGAGGTAGCGGTGCTGGGCACCATGCAGGGGCAACATCCATGTAATAAACACACCTTTGTGGCAGACTGCCCCGGCTCAGACATGTCCAGGACAGCCATCCTAAAGTGCTGTGACTCTCTGTCAAGTGCCTTCAACACCTGAGGCCTCCCTCATGGACACATATTCATGCAGAGAGCCTTGGCCATGGCCCACACACCGGCTCCTCTGGAACCCTTGCTCATGCCCCCACCTTTCCATATTAGTGGCTCCATCCTCCGTGCCCCACGGCACTTCTGTACCCCTGTACCTATCTCATCTTGCCAAGACAACTCCTGGTTCCCTCACACACTGGGATGGGAAGTGTGCCCTCCTCCACTTGGGTTCCCCAACCCTTAACAGAGCAGAAGGGCTCTGTAACATGTGACTCAGCTGAGATGGCAAAGCTTACATCACCCGCTCTACATGCCTTAAGAGTGATTTCTACCAAACGATGAATAAAACATGATCACTTTGCATAAATTCAGAGAAGCATTTTCCTCCTAACCAAACTGAAGAAGTAAAGAATGAATTAGGCTTTCCTCGTGTCCTACAGTTACTCTTCTTAAAATCACCACATGGCTGTCTTTCTTGGTCCCATGCACCATTTACCCACACAGTCTGAGGGCAGTCAAATGCCATTAGAGTACCCGGAGACAGCCAGGTTTACTCTCACCACCGCTTGGGAGCTACCGTCGCAGCTGTCTGTGTTCTGGAGGAACACACCAACACCCTATCATGTGACCACGAGTGAAAATGAATCAGAACAGAAATCAACTTGTGAAAACACACCCAATCTATACCCTTTATGCTGCAAAAGTTATATTTCTTGGCAGACATTCTTCTCAGCATGAAGCCAAACCCTTAAAACTTAATTCCATCAACAGGCACTCCTGTCCGTCTAAGTTCTTGAGTCTACCCAGGCCCAGAAAGGAGCATGGATAACAGGATTGGAGCCACTTTGAAAATGGTCAGGTATTTCCCCTTCAGAGGGAAGTGGTCACATCATCTAACTGTGTGCCAGGCAATGGGGAGAGTGTCTCACATACACAGCCGAGTCTGTATTCGCATCAACTCTGAGCACTGGCATTACCCCCACCCCAGGGTTAAGAAAAGCACACTGAAGAAGGTGAGAAAGCTGCCTCCCTAACACCCTGCCAGGCTGCCTCATGCATCCCAGCTATTCTCCCTCTTAGGTTTATCCTATTAATTTTTATCTTTCCCTTTACTGAATGATTAACTTCCTCTCTCTTAAGAGGCCTCTACCTGGCATTCACCAGATATTCATTTCTCAACAAAGCAATTAGTTACCTTAATCTTCCTTTATCATCAAACCTGCATCCTTAATCCCTCAGCATAAGTTCCAGGTCCCCCCAGTGATTCTAGATCCGAATGCTGGCAGGATGAAGTCAGAGCCCTAAAAGAAACCGTCAAAAACAGATGTCATTAAACTCTCATCACCATCTACCAGCATGTATCGACAGAACAACTATTATGCACGGAACCTGTGTGGTAACATGTATGGGCTGCAGGGGAGGGGAGGGGGTGCTCATTTGGACAGCATGTGCTGAATGCCCACTATAGGTTGACCTCTTTAATTTGATACATTTGTGTCCTTTTTACAAATGAACACACTGAAGGTAAAGACTTCTTCACCTGGAAGCAGAGAGGCAGGATTATGGCCCTAGAGCTGGGCCCTCCCCCTTCCCCCCATGCTGTTTGGCACAGTGCTAAGTACCCTAGGACATACACAGAACAAGCCAGTTCCAGGCTCCAAGCACCAGCCTGGCTGTTGAACAAAAAGAGGACCCATAATTCAAGTGAGTGTTTGCAGAGGGATGAATGACTGTCTGAAAAGAAGGGGCCTGCCCCTGAAGCAGGAGAAGATGGGCTTCTGGGGAGGCCCTGAGCAGAAAAGACATGAGCCAGCTGTGATGAGGGAGATAGAGGCTGATCTTGAAGGACAACCTCACTTCAGAGCCCCAGCACATTGACCCCACCGGATGGCAGTCATTCTCATGGGCCTTTCCTTCCACTGCCCACTCACCACAGGCCTCAGGAGGCACGGGTCACTTCTCTGCTTCCACCAATTGCCCAGCCTGACACTCTCTTGGTGCCCCTACTCTTCCTTCTCATTCCTCCCTACTTGATCTTTGCTGTGGACATGGCCCTGAGGGTTCTGTGAGGGATGTAAATTGTCAGCCCAAACTGAGGGCCCCCTTTAAACACTTTTCTGGACAGATGAACAAGACTTATGGGAAAGTGGGCAGAAGGCCCTGGACTGCGTCAAGGTGATTTCCTGAATGCCTGAGGATGCTGCCCATGAGAAGTCACCTGTCATCAGCAAGCCCAGCCAGCAGGGTGGGAAGGTGAATTAGTGACACCTATACATTTCTGAGCTCTCTGAACCCTCCTGCTGCAAAGACAACAATGATCTATCTCAGAGTTCCCCACTGGTGCTCGAGCACATGCCACTCTTGCCTCTATCTATACAAAAACATGCTGAAATCTCCAGAAAGCCTGGCTGCTGGACTCTCGGCCTCCTTCGGAACATTGTTTCAAACCAGGTGGTGCTCAGAGTACGCCTGGAGCACACAACCCAAGTGTACTCCACAAACAGAGCAGATACACAACCACCCCATCTTCCCAAACTCACCTTCCATGCCAGCTTGCCTGACCTCAACTTAGGCTCATGGTTTTCTACCTCTGTGCTTTACATTTGACCTTCCCTGCGTCTAATGTTCCCCCCCACTCTTCATTCCTTCTTTGAAAAAATAAAGCATCAAATGTCCGGGGAGCTCCCATGTGCTCAGCACAGTGCTGGCATGTAAGAGAAATACGAGGAACTGCAGCATGCTGTCCGATGAGCTCATCAGTCTACATGAACACACGTGGGGCACGAAGGGGCCCAGTAAATGCACACACGTGCCACAGGCTGAATGCAGGCAGTCCCCTCTCTCTGGGGATATACACGGAACATGAGCGGAAGAGAACTTTGCTTTGTAGGCAGCAGCAACTAAGGTATTCTGGACAGCAGAACTGTCAGCGGACAAAGCACGAAGCCAGCAAGGCACAGGGTGTACCTGGGGACCTGCTTAGTCAGGGAGAAGAGTTTCCAGAATGACAGACAAGGCTGCAAATGTAGACCAGATGTCGACTGTGGAAGGCAGGGCCAATGGAAGGATTCAGACTTTATCCTCCAGGCAACAGGAGGATAGCAAAGAATTTTCGAGCCACCGTGCTGTTTCGTGGAGATGGGTGCAGCAGCGGCCCTGAGTGGGAGGCCTGCAGGTGGGAGCCACCAGAAAGAACCTGCTCAGATGCTCTCAGACACCTGTTGGTGAGGGGACCCTGGGCTCTTGAGGTTGCCATGGGAACAGAAAAACAGGAATGACTAATGTAAATGGCTTTCTTAAGGAAAACGAAGATGTTGTGACCCTGCTGAGAGCAGTGGAGAGAGAACAGTCCACGAAGACAGTGATGCTCAGAGTGGACACTTCTGTTTTGAGGGGCTTAGCATCGAAACCCTTTTCTATCTCGGAAGAACATCCCCCACCCCATCGCATGCTTCTTGATGGAAGGCAGAGCCCATATCTTCTAGAGTAGTTGAAGGAGACAGACTGTCCTCTCCCCCTCCCCTTGGCAGCCTCTGTTCAGAGGTATGACCTCCCCCAGATGGTCCCACCTGAACTGCAAAACTCAAGGGGTGACAAGGAAATAGGGACAGTTTAGGATTCAGTCTCAGGGGAGGCATCCAGCAGCGATCAGGGCTGAACCTGGGGACGTAATCAAGCCAGAGAGCTTCTGTGGTTTGACTTGGGCCGGGCTTCCTGTAGTCTGACAGACTGTGGTTCTCCAGCCCTGCTTCAGCCTGGAGATTCCTGAGTTACTCAATAGGCCCCCAACAGATTCCTTTAGTCAGAATCATCCTGGTAAAAATATTAAATCTACTACTGAAATCCTTGTTGCACTATATGCTAATTTTGATGTAAACTTTAAAAAATAAAATAAAATAAATCAAATCAAATCCATGCTCTTTGCCCCTCCTCAAAGCCTTTGTCCCCAAACACCCAGATGGCACAGCCTCTTGTCAGTTGAAACCTTCTAGCTCCTCTGAACAGATGCTCACTAGGTACCTACCCCCTTTGTACTCACTTCTATTAGCCAGAGTTACACTGACTAGGCTTTAGGTGCAGCCAGGACAGAACCCACATTTTTTAAGGGTAGGGAGGGGCAGAGGGAGACAGAATTTTAAGCAAGCTCCATGTTCAGGGCAGAGCCCAACATGCAGCTCGATCCTGCGTCCCTGGATCATGACCTAAGCCAAAATCAAGAGTCCCACTGAGCCCCACAGGCGCTCCCACATCTTCTCCTAAACTTACCTCCGTTGCCTTTCTCTACCCCACCCATCAAAACCTGGCCCACTCCCACACTAACACAACACTGTGGGTAGGGCAGGCACTCTGGATACACCTACAGAAGGATCTGAATTTCATTTAGTCACTCTGGAAAAATCTGAAAAGCCTCTCACAGGAGTTAAAAGTCCACAATGATGCAATGTTTGGAAAAGTTTTTGTAAAAATATTGAGAGATAAGGTAGAGAAAGAAGAGGGCTGGTAGAGTAACATCAAAATATATTTAATGATAATTTTGTCCTCAAAATAATCCAGGCGAAAGAAGAACTGCGTACAAGTATAGATTCAACATGGGATTTATTTTACTATTCTCTGTAGTTTTGATGTTGAAAATTTCCACAATAAAAACCTTAAAAGATTCAAGATATCAAAATTTAATGGCTGTCTTGAGAGTCTAAGCATGAATGGAGAAGGGATTGAAATCTCCCATGACCGCGTGATAATTGCTCAGGATGGAGAGTAAGCAGTGAGCTCCATGCATTTAGGAAAAACTTGCATTTGTCATAATGCAAAAACTTCCATTTATTAAAGAGCTTACAGGGGTGGGAGGTGGGAGATAGTGCTTCAGTAACGGAATCAGCATGGAGGGATTTCAGCCCAAAGATCACACAAAGGGGAAGCAGTGGTGACAATACCCACTGTGTAGTGCATACAGTTCCCTGCCCCATCTGCTCCTCAGGGTGACTTGGAGGAGAATGACTGATACCCGTGATTTACCTTTGTATACATAAGAAACTGCCATCCATCCCATAATCTCAGGGTCAGTGACTCAGAGCACATAAAGATATAAGGAGTCAGAAACATGCTCACGACCACAGAGACGTAACTTCCACCTTTTGATCTTGTAATTCCCATGTCCCCGTCCCTGGGAAAGCTGCCTATAAATTTACTTAAGGCATGGCGGACTGACCTCCTGTGGGAACCCACCTGGTGTTCAGAAACAGAGGTGTACACTGAGATTTTTTCAAAAACCTGGTGCATCATTTCAGTGCTTTGACCGAAACTTCCTAAAGGGCTGGCTTGAGAATGACACACCCTTGCCACAGATGACCTCTGTGTCAGATGGTAAAGGCAGAAAATTAAAATCAATGGAAGATGAGCTATAAGAGAGAAGTCCATCTCTGAAGGGTTCTCCTCTTACCCTCTTCTGCATCACTGGAGTTTCAGAAGGTGCTTACTGACTACATTTACTACTGGTCCAATCCTCATCTCCATCACTGGGATTTTGCCGCCATCCTTGCTGCAAATTCTTCTAAGCGGGGGTCTGTCTGCCCCTGCCCTCAGCTGCAGCTGTCACTTACAGAGGTCCCCTGCACTCATCCCTGCCTCCCCCTCTCTACCCAGGACACTCAGCAGAGACTCTGAGCTCCCTCTCCTGCTGACTTTATTTTCCTTGAGCTAAATGAAATTCTTTCCCTGCAACACCACCTGTTGTCTATAACAGATCAACACACATGAGATGTGGCCTATCACTGATTAACACTTTATTATTGTTGTAACTTCTAGTGATTACAAGCCTAATTCCTTACAGGCCCCTAAATGTGCCATCTGGGTGCCTAAGGGAACCCCTTCTGTTCACACAGGCTCATTTCACTAGGCAGGTGAATGTCCCCTCCTTTCTGGTTCTCCTTGAAGGACACAGCGTCACCCTCCCTTTAGGAAACCCTATCATATCGATGGTAAATGTTCCTGATTGAGGCTACAGAAAAGGTTCAGTTCCTTGGAAATAAAATAAACCCCTCCTCCAAGGAACTCCCTTGCTTCCTCTTTGAATTAGAAGGAATGTGTGTTCCCCCACATATGTTAGGGAACACTACTTCTATGTCTCTTAAAAGCAGGGCTTTCCTGTGCCCAAGTTGGGAGAAACTTGCATTCTGTATTCTCGCTGAGGAGAGATTCACACGCATATTAGTATGGTAAAGACTACAACTAGGACTGTAATGTATCATTTCCCCTAATAGCATCCAGTGAGATTAGAATTTTCTAGAACTCCCCCTTGGGATGTTGCAGCTACAGCTTAATAGTCCCAAAGAAGCTAAGCAGAAACCAGAGGGCAAACCTGTGGCCTTTGCTGCTTTTAACTCCTTGCTGTCTGTTATCTGGAGTCATTAACACATAAACCCCGAAAGATTTATGACAATTCCATGCTCTGGCTATAACTTCATTCCTGTCCACATAAGCTGACTCAAAAATCAAGGCCCATTTATACTGACCATCAAGCATGAAGGACACAAAAGATTGGCTTTCAGCACACATGCTATTCTCCTCCCAGTGTGCCCACCTGTTCTGCAGGGGATGCAAAGCCAGAACCACATCTCCCAGATCTCTCAGGGCTAAGGTTCCAGATGTGAGTTCAGCGGGGCCATTTAGATGTACTGTTGGGAAATTTGGAAAGCAAAAGTGAGGCAGAGGTCATAGTTCTGTTGTCACTCCTTCCACAGCAAGCCAAGTCCAAGAGGCATTCAGTTCTTCTATGATGGTTTTAGCCAAGGTTCCAGCATGCAGATGCCAGTTTCATGGGTGTCAGGAGAAGGACTAAAACACCCATGTGTGGGTATAGATCACAGCAGTGTGGCTGGTTTTGATTGAGGCAGCCTCTTAAGCATGGCAGTGCCAACGTGGTCCTGGGGATGCTGCTCCATCACTGTAAAAGAGGTAGCAGCTTCCTTGGTGGTCCAGCTCTCTAGTATGGCTTTCGGACACTCAGTTGTGAAACCTCCATCTGGAGAACAGCATCATCAGAACTCTTAATAATTCAAGCCAGTCAATTCCCTGCAACAAATCCCTTCCTCCTGCAGTTTGCTATAGTGGATTCTGCTTCCTGAAACGGAACCTTGATCCATACTCCAGCTCTGTGTTCCTGCAAGGATGACCTAACCTCTCAGTCGCACTGTAATGACTGGGATTCTAAATAGTCATAGTCTACATTCCATCCAGGCAGGAAACCTCTTGTATGGCTGACTGTGGGAAAAATGATGAAAACCTGGCCTTCTGAAACCAAGCGTGCATCCTGGGTCAGGTCGACATAGATGCCTGCCTCTCAAGTAAGTAATGATGCCAAAACACCTGGAGTGGCAACTATATGTTGCATGCCACCAGAAGTTGAAACCATGTAAATCCCAGGCAGCAGAGTTTACCAGAAGAAGAAATATACCTGGGTTCTAACTGCAACCCATGACATTTAAACTGTGAGTTAGAGACCCTCTGTTCTGCCCAGTGGGGGCAATGACATCATCCACCTCAAAGGGAGACAGAAAAGAAGAGTAACCTGAAAGGTCTTTGGGGAGCAGGGGTAGGGTAGGAGAAGGGTGTTGGTGGGAAACGAGGAAGAGTATTATTATTATTATTATTATTATTATTATTGAAGGGTGGTATTTATTACTACTAATTATTATTAGGATCCAGAAATCATAACCAAGAAAAGTATATTTTCCATACTTTGAAATATACTGGCTAAATCTGTAATACTCATAACTTTTCAGCACATTGGAATTTAGAGACAAAGTTTTATGAGCCTCATGAAAAGAAAATCAGAGCAATAAAGTGCAATGCTTCCTTTAGATTACAGCCAAGCATTGGAAAGGTTTTTTTTGTTTGTTTCTTTTTTCTCAAAAATCATCTGATTTCAAAAGTACTATCAAGACCCATCGCAGGGTTACTATTTTCAGGTCAGTTATCCTTCTGTGCTGTGACACAAGATAGCTGGAATATTTCCTGTACCTCCATGGCTCTGTTTGTGTTTTGTTGTTGTTGCTATTGTTTTTGTTTTTAAGCAAGAAACATTCCTATTTCTTCAGTTTTTGACACAACAGGAAATTAATATGGCAGGTTTGTATCACTGCTAGCCTTAAAATGCCATGACCCCTTGAAGGAAATGCTCTTGACACAATCTCAAAGTGCTGCTCTAAGATAACAGAGAGCCACAAGGCAAGGAGTTCTTGGGAAGAATTAGACTAACAGGCAGGAAAGCAGGCAGTGGCCAGACCAAGGGGAAGGAGGTCAGAGCTGTCAGTGTGCAGCAGAGCAGCAGGGTAGGAATTGGGACAAGTGTCAGAAGGGAACCTAGAGTCGTGTAGCCAGAGCTACCTGGACTGAGGACAGTTCTGAAATCAACTCACCATGCATTCCAGGACCCAGAACAGAAGTCAGCCATAGAGTGGAGCCCAGAGCCCATGGGCTATGGCAGGTAAGGGTTATACCTGCAAGCAAGAGCTGGGTCCATCACAAGAGGCCAAGGGAGGCCCCTGGGGAGGTCTCTGATCAGGGAGCCCCGAGGAAAGGATCCAGACCCTAAAGAGGGGGTGGGCCCAACAGTCTCTCCACACCTGATTCTTGCACTTATGTTACCAAAAAGACTTCAGTGAGACAAAGCAAAACACATAACTCAACAGGATTCCTTTAAGGTTCCCTAGTGCATTTAAAATAGGATTTAGATTTTTTAAATGGTCTTACATGTAACATTTTGGGAAAATAACATAAAAACCAAAGCACCAAAACCCTGTAAATCTATGGATTTTTTTTGAGCCATAAGAGAAAACATTTCACATTGCAAAATGAAATCCTAAGAGGTGTTCCAACCCTAAAATATTCACTTTAGGATGTGTGAAGTGTTTGCTTTAACCATGGAACTAAACCCCATTTCTTGCCAATGACAGGCAAAGAAGTCAGACTAGGGGATGATTGTGTAGTGCTCAAAGAGCAGGCAGGTCCAATACAATCAAAGGGATACATGAATTCATGTAGATTAACTGATTTTTAAAACAAAGTTGGCTAGATTTGTGTGTAGGGAGACATGTTTTAAAAATACATGCAGCCATCTTCTACGATCCAATTAATGGCAACAGCTTTATCCAAGGACACTGAAGAGTTAGCTGCAAATATAAATGTCCCAAGAAGGAGGGCTCTGCAAACAGGGCTTCCTGAAGACAGCTTTGCTATATTCTCTCGGATCCAAAAAGGGAAGCTTTGTCAGGTCCTTCCTTCCACACACACACATCATTTTATTTGGATGTCACATCGTGTGATTAAATTTAACTGGGTGGACCAGTGGAAAACCATAGCATTAACAACATAATTTTTTGAGGAGAGATTCTTTCTGCCAAGTGCAAAGGAGATAATGCTGAAAGTGGTGAGCTGCTAAGAACTGCTTTCAGCATTTTTTAAAATCTAGAGGTACCAAGATAAAAAATCTCTGCTCATATGGCACTGCTTCTTAACCAAATTCGGGGAGTGACCTGAGTTTTCATCATTTGGGCTCCTGGTGGAAAAAAATCATAGCCCATATAGAAGAGATTATCTGTTTACATAACTTATAGAAGTTAATGTCTGTGTGTGTCCATGTGCCCAGTTTCTGGAAGGTTACAGAAGAAGTAAACAGAAGTCATCTCTGGAGAATAGAACAGATTGGGGGAGGAGTGTCTTTCCCTCTCCAGTTTACACCCTTTTGTCTTAGCTGAAATTTTATGCTAAGTATTACTTTTGTAGTAGAAAAACTAGCCATGAACATATGTTTAAAAATCACTTTAAGAGCCCAGAGGCCAGGAATCCCAGAAAGCTCAGTCTCAGCCCTGCTCAGTCACCAGGAAGCTATAAAGCTAGAAATGCTCTACAGCTGTAACACTCCCTACAGGTTCCAGGGCCTACACTGCCTCCCTTTATTCCTGTAACACTGTCATAGGTGTCAAGACAAGACACTACTCTGATTTCACTCATAAAGAAATGGAGGTTATGAAGACTAAATATCCTGCTCGGGGCCACAGGGGCTACAGTTGGGGAAGCTGCACTTGAGCCCAGGCCGACTGCATCATTGCCATCCTGCCTTCATTCTGGAAACCTTGTGCAGGTTACATCTGGATCTTGGTCCACCCATCAATAAAATGGAGACATTATCTTGGCATCCTTTCAACAAATAAGTAAATAGTAGCTTATTTTACTAAAGACAAAACTGAACTCAGGTCAAGTAACTTCTTGTCCAGGGACAGACAGCACTTGAACCCAGAAGCCCTCTCACTCCATTTCCTGGCTGCTATTCCAGACATCTCTCCCAATTGTCCCTTCCACCTAAAACAGGGCTGACTTCAGGCGCCCAGATGTTCACAACAGTCTTGATTTTCAAAAATACATGTCCTAGAACGTTCATGGCAGGGACAAGTGCTGATAACCCATCCACAGAGTCACCCACTCTTAAAGCATTTGCCTAAAATCTGCTCCGTGCCCCAGAAGACCTCAAGCAAGCTCAAGGATTCCAAGCTGCTATGCAGGAAGGGAAAAAATAAACTTCAGCTCTGCATAACACTGACAATTAGGGAAGAAACTTCCAAATAAAGATTCTCAGGACCTTTCCCCAAAGTTGGAGACTGCACATTTCTCCAGGAGATGCTGGGAGAATGATGGTCTCCCCCATTCCCCTGCCTTTGCTATGCCCTGATCTCCAGTGCCCACTCCAGCTGTGCAGAAACAGACTTGCCAGCCCTACCTGCCCTTCCCCACAGTGTGACAGGGAGAGAAGAGAAGTCCCTCGTAAGATATGGACTAGACATGATCCGTGCAGGGATGGGAGACAGGCACTACAGTCGTACGGGCTCACTTTTAGCACATGCCATGAGAACAGCTATCAATGTGTGAAAAATACAGTATAAATTTAATTCCTCCTGCCCAGGAAAAGCAAAACCCCATCCAGAGGAGCCGGGAGGAGGAGTCCATCAGAATGGCCAATGCAGAGGGAAGTAGCTCCATCTGTAACCCTAACACACAGGGAGCTCACCCCAGGAACCTTTCACACTTGAGGCCTAGCTCCCTTGGGGCATCAGCCACTGGCCACAGCTCAGGAGCCTGTAATGGGCCTGGGGCCCTCACCCACACCCTAGGGCCAGCCGAGGGTCATCCCTGCAGGGCCTTCAGAGTCCTCTCCCAAGTGCCCTGCAATTGCTCTACAGTTTCCAATCAATGCAAACTCAATGTCCAGTTAATCTCTACAAAATCAAAATCTCTACTTGGCTCTATTCACGAGCAATCTTGTAGGGAAGCCCCCACATGGCCAGCTGAAATGCTGTGAACACACACAATGACCACGCACAGTGTCTGGCTACAGCAGTGACAGTGAATACCTAAGACTGGGACTAAGACATTCACTTGTATATGTGAGTTGTTTTGTTTTGTTTCGTTTTGTTGTCCCCCCACTAAGATTTAAAGCCCAGATAGCCAAATAGTTTTGTGGTGACTGGTCATTGCTACAGATTGCTGTGGCATGTGGTTTCCGTCCAGGTTTGGAGGAGCAAATGGCAAACCTTTAGATTTCCAAATGGTGGCCAGCTTTATTAACAATATCCAAGTCCTTCTGAAGGAAGCCTGCTTTCCTCCACACAGGTTGGCCCTGCCAGGGCCAGCGACAGAAGCCAGAGATACCCAGGAACCCTTGAACTCAGAGGTGCCACATGAAGACTTCAGAAGAAAGCACAGTGCAGGCTCCAAAGGGGCAGGTGGAATCTTGAACTCTAACTCACCAGGCACTTTCCATTCACTTTCCTTCTCATCATTTTCCTCCATTTGTGGACAGGTCCCCAGGGTCAGAGAGTTGATGAGAATTAGGCTGGTTTTGGGGGTAATGCAGGAAAAGAAAAATGCCCACCAAAATAACAAGGTGAGGAAAGGCATTTGGGAAAAGGCGATCAATGACTTTATATCCCACAACAGAAATTTTCCAAGCATCATTTTTCCCCCATCATTGAATGCAAATCCCCAAGACTTCTTTGTATTCTTGGAGCCAAGCTGTTTTAGGAGGACCCAACACCACAGAGTAGCCCTCCCAACGAAGAAATCCTCAGAATCCCACAGCCTCAGATCGCTGTGTGACTTACACTGTCAGGGCAAAGCTGTTGCATTAACTCCCACATGTCCCTTCCCAGCTTCTACATCCCAGCTTCATGTACAATGAGACAGCCCCACCATGAAAGCTGGAACCTGCTCTCCACAGAGGAGTAACTGCATCCCCACAAAATACTAAGGAAGTAGACAAGACATGTCACCAAAGAAGAGAACCCCTTCTAACATAGCCATTTATTCTTTACACGTTAAAAAAATTACTTATTTTTGTTTTTTTTTTCTTTCCACAGAAAAATGTCATTTCCCTAAGCCAGCCAGACCTGACACATTAGTTTTTTTTGAAATAACTCAAAAATCCAATGGAAGGCAGGAAAATGCCCCTGCAGAGGCCATGGCATAAAGATGCACAGAGCTCCAGAGGTCCTGGAGTTACCACTGAGCTTCTTAGTCTTTGGTTCACATGCACAGTCTCACACAGCCCTGGATAGCCTCAGAAAAGCCACTTAGAATTCAATCTTGTTCCTTGCAACACTAGAGTGGGAGATTAAGAAGACACACATCAGAGCCAGAGGGAAGGGCTCTGTTCAAATATTGATGTTGCCTCTTACGCTGTGATCTAGTTACTCCATCACACTGGGCCTCAGTTTCCTCAACTATAGAAATGGGGATTATAAGAGCATCTACCCCACAATATTGAAATGATTAAATTTACAGAACATAGTTAATATACTTCTTGAGGTATAGCAAGCATGATATAAGTGTTGGCTATTATTCTTTTTAAAAAATAATGTTTATTTATTTTTGAGAGAGAGAGAGAGGCAGAGCATGAGTTGGGGGAGAGGGGACAGAGATAGAGCGGGAGACACAGAATCCGAAACAGGCCACAGTCTCTGAGCTGCATCGGCACAGAGCCCAATGTGGGGTTCGAACTCCTAAACCATGAGATCATGACCTGAGCCGAAGTCAGACGCTCAACCGACTGAGCCACCCAGGTGCCCTAAGCAATGGCCATTATTAGCTAGAATTGCTTAATGCACTGAGGGCCTACTAAGGACTCTGAATACAAAAGCTTCTAAATTGCAATAATAACTATATTCATAGATTTCTGATTCGGGTACTTGAAGGTTATTGGTGCTATGCATTATCAAAATATACTAGTGAGGCCTGCAAATTCGGTCGATTTGAAATGTGTACACCTAGATATTTTTAAAGGTGTACACCTAGACTTCCAGATGTGCTCACCCTTTGTTCTTCAGGATGTACGGGGCAAAATTCAAACACAGCGTGTCTTATATGTGGTTTGCCTTGATTCTGTGGTTTGGTCTCTTCTGGCAGATGCTGCATAGAGAAGGTGGGCATGTTCAAATGCCAGCTGCAGTCCCTGAAATCTTGAAAGACCTGTTCCAAGCCCTTAGGATATAGCTCTCACTTACTGATCCATGAGAATGTGACAAATTGTGCTTCTTGATAGAAGTGTATTCAAACCACCATAGTCCTTTGCATCTAGCCAGAACCTACAGACCCAATAAATACTCCACTGCATTCATTTTCCTAGAGACCAGATATTTACTGTGCACCTACTATGAATGAGACACTGTGCTAGACACTGATATACGTACACTCTCTGCCCCCACATAGCCATCCAGGCCGATTTTTTTAATCATGAAAATACACATAAAAGTACAAATTGAGATAAATGTATGAAGATAAAAACAGGGTTATGAAAGTGCATATGGAAGAGACATAATGGACACTGGCCTTAGCCAATTCTCTGCTGGAGAAGTGACATCCAAAGTGAGACCTCCAGTTTCTGGTAATGGTAGACTAGGTAATGGTAGTTGGGCCAACTGTACCACCAAAAATAATGAGCAGATTAAAAAAAAATGTCAGATAAAATTATTCTTTAAACCACTGAAAAGTATAGGGGTGCCTGGGTGGCTCAATCAGGTAAGCATCCAACTCTTGATTTTCGCTCAGGTCATGATCTCGTGGTCCATGAGATTGAGCCTGCATCGTCCGGCACTGTGCTGACAGCGTGGAGCCTGCTTGGGATTCTGTCTCTCCCTCTCTCTTTGCCCCTACCCTGCTTGTGTGAGCAAGCGCTCTCTCTCTCTCTCTCTCTCTCTTTCTCTCTCTCTCTCTCTCAAAATAAATAAATATTTGAGACAAAAAATAAATAAATAAAGCATCAAAGTGTAGATGAGATAGTAGTGAAGAACTAGGGAAATTTCAGAGAAATAGGAACACAAGGAACCACTTTTGCCCTGAGGGTATTTGCCAATTCTGAAAAATTTGTTGTTTACAAGCCACTCAATCTATGGTATTTTGTTATAGCAGCCCAAAGAATCTAAGACAGAAATAGCAGCCTGGATGGGATAAGACAGAGACTCCAGCCCTAAACTTGGCTTAAGTTGGCTCTGGATATGAGGCATTAAGCAGGAGCAAATACTAGAGGAAGGCACCTTTGTAACAGGTCCCAAATACAAATCAGCACAAAAACCAAAGATAACGAAGTCCACAAGGAAAGAAGCACCATGAGTAAGAACTAGTTGAAAAAAATAATAATAAAAACAGAACTACAAAAACTTCAAGTATTGGAACTGTCAGACCATAAACTATGCTTACAACATGGGAAGATTTTATTTTTATTTATTTATTTATTTATCTTTTTAAATTTTATTTATTTATTTATTTTTTATTTTTTAATATATGAAATTTACTGTCAAATTGGTTTCCATACAACACCCAGTGCTCATCCCAAAAGGTGCCCTCCTCAATACCCATCACCCACCCTCCCCTCCTTCCTACCCCCCCTCCCTCCCACCCTCCATCAACCCTCAGTTTGTTCTCAGTTTTTAACAGTCTCTTATGCTTTGGCTCTCTCCCACTCTAACCTCTTTTTTTTTTTCCTTCCCCTCCCCCATGGGTTTCTGTTACGTTTCTCAGGATCCACATAAGAGTGAAACCATATGGTATCTGTCTTTCTCTGTATGGCTTATTTCACTTAGCATCACACTCTCCAGTTCCAACCACGTTGCTACAAAAGGCCATATTTCATTCTTTCTCATTGCCACGTAGTATTCCATTGTGAATATAAACCACAATTTCATTATCCATTCATCAGTTGATGGACCTTTAGGCTCTTTTCATAATTTGGCTATTGTTGAGAGTGCTTCTATAAACATTGGTGTACAAGTGCCCCTATGCATCAGTACTCCTGTATCCCTTGGATAAATTCCTAGCAGTGCTATTGCTGGGTCATAGGGTAGGTCTATTTTTAATTTTCTGAGGAACCTCCACACTGCTTTCCAGAGCGGCTGCACCAATTTGCATTCCCACCAACAGTGCAAGAGGGTTCCCGTACAACATGGGAAGATTTTAAAAAGACCACTTGGAAAATATGTACCAGGAATAGGAAAACCAGTGACCTAAAAGACTTAAAGAAGAACCGAATAGAAATCTAGAAATTAATATAGTACCAACAATTTAAAACTCAAGATTTTAATACCAAATTAGATACAGTTGGGGAGAGATTTGAAAAATCAGACTAAATTATCCAGAGTATACCATTTAAAGACAGAAAGGATGGAAAACACAGAAGACAGGATAGAGAATGCAGAGGAAGAGAAAATGAAGTGTTCTGTAATCAAGACCTCAGAAAGAGAAAAGGGGACGCGGTAGAGGTAATACGTGAAGAGATAAAGGCTAATCATTTTCCAGAATTTTTGTTTCCTTTTTTTAATCACAAAAATTTTTTTTTTACATTTACTTTTGAGAGTCAGAGCACAAGTCGGGGAGGAGCAGAGAGAGAAGCAGACACAGAATGCGAAGCAGGCCCCAGGCTCCAAGCCATCAGCAAAGAGCCCGATGCGGGGCTTGAACTCACAAACCGTGAGATCATGATCTGAGCCGAAGGTGGACACTTAACCCACTGAGGCACCCACGTGCCCCTTTTTAAAATTTTTTAATGTTTACTTTTTAATACAATTATCGTCAAATTGGCTAACATACAGCGTGTAAAGTGTGCTCTTGGCTATTAGGGTAGATTCCTGCAGTTCATCGCTTACATACAACACCCAGTGCTCATCCCAACAAGTGCTCTCCTCAATGCCCATAACCCATTTTCCCCTCTCCACCACCACCCCCATCCAATCAACCCTCAGTTTTTTCTCGGCATTTAAGAGTCTCTTATTTATTTTTGAGTGACAGAGCATGAGCAGGGGAGGGGCAGAGAGAGAGGGAGACACAGAATCCAAAGAGCTGTCAGCACAGAGCCTGACACAGAGCTCGAAACTTGAGATCATGACTGAGCCAAAGTCAGATGCCCAGCAGACTGAGCCACTCAGGTGCCCCTCCAGAGCTTTTGAAAGGCATTAATATGTAACTTTAAAACCTCATTCAGTTCTAAGAAGGAAAAATAAAAAGCCAGACCTTAACACAATACGATTAAAATGTACACCACTAAAGATATGGTGAAAAATCTTAAAGGGATCCTGAAATAAAGCCAAACATATTACCTTCAATAGTGACAGCCTGACGGGTATCCTCTCAGTGAGGACAATGCACGATAGTGGATTTTTCCTTTAATGTGCCAAAAGAAAATAACTCCCTACCTAGAATTCTATACCAACGAAAGCAACAAAATCATCCAAGGATAAATGTCATCAAAATATTTTTTAAAAAACTAAGAGTGTTTGCCACCGGCATACTGAAATGTGAATTCTAAGGGCAATTACAAAGGATGTACTTTAGGCAGAAGTATCCTAAATGATAGACTTGAAGTATAAGAAAGAACAAAGAGCAAAGAAAGTGATAAATATGTGGTACTATCAACAAAATATTGGCTATGTAAAACAATAACAATAATGTTTTATAGTTTCCTTTAATTAAAATTGTTATCATCAATAAATAGCATGTAAGATGAGCATGGGGAAAATAATTATAGAATAAAGTGTAATTATTCTAAGAGCCTCGTATGATCTGAAAAGAGGGTAAAAGTTTGATTAAACTTTAAAGTTTGAAAGTTTGAAAAATTAAGTGTTAATTTCCAAGGTAGTTCCTAAGAGAAAAAGACATTTTCCAAACTAATAAATGGCAAAAGTAAAATGGTAAAAAAATCAAGAAAGGAGGTTAAAATACCAGGGTACATGTAGAAAGAATAAAATGTTAGGTTTAAATCTAAATATATCAGTAATTACATTAAATGTGAGTAGATAGAGATATTCTAGTTAAAAGGCAAGAACTATCAGACTGGATTTTTTAAAAAATTCCGCAGTATGATATTCACAAGAGACAATGTATAATATAAAGAATCAGAAGTTGATCTGGCCAACAATAGTTTTCCAGGCAGAAAGAATAACATACGCAAAAGGCCAGCAGTAGGAAAGCCCAACTGATAGGAGGTCAGTGTGGAAAGGTGTAGCGATTAAAAAGAAATACAGTCTTAACTGAGCTGGAGGTGTAGGCTTAGCCACTCCACACAGGTGCAGGCAGAAAAGAACAACAAAGTTTATCCTAAATGGCTGAAAAGTATTGGAAGAAGTACACAAGACACAATCTAGGATCTCAAGCTGCAATGCAATCGACTTAAGCACAAATAATAAAAGAGCTAGTGCTTCTAAGGGCACCTTGGTCCATTTGTGAAATGGTGTGGTTCAACTATGAATTCGGAGGTGAGGATAAGCTGAAAGTAACCTGGGAAGAACCACAGGGATGATGGAGGACTTGTATTCTGATAAGGGAATGTAGGTTTGTATGTTGCAGGTGATAGGAGACTGTTGAAGGATTTTAAGCTGTAGAGTAATTTGATGAGAAGTGCATTTAAAACTAATCAGGCATGACTGTGGAAGATGAAATAAGAGGGGGAATGGAAGTAGGGAGACGAGTTAGACCACTCATGACTTCAGAGCCACTGTCATTGTTTCTTACTACCTCTCATACTCAGCATTGTACAGAGAAACAAGCACTCTTTAAGTTTATGTATTTATATATTTTGACAGAGGGAGAAAGTAGGGAAGGGGGGAGATAGGGAGAGACAGAGAGAGAGAGAGAGAGAGAGAGAGAGAATCTCAAGCAGGCTCTGCACTGTCAGAGCATAGTCCAATGGGGGGCTCAAAATCAAGAGCCTTAAGATCATGACCTGAGCCAAAATCGAGTCTGGTGTTTAACTGACTGAGCCACCCAGGCACCCCAAGAAGCATGCATTATTATCTCACATTCCCTAGAGGGACCAAAATCAGAGAAGCAGAAATGGATTTTCAAGCACCCATAGATTATTCCCACCATGGTACCAAAAAGTAGAAAATTGCTTAATTTTGAAATAATAAAATCTACCCACTGTACTATTAATTAGCAAACATTAATTTAGCATTTTCTGAGGACTAGGCATCTGCTAACATGGTGGGAAATACAAAAGACTTAGCACTTTTAACTGGGAAGAGATGTTATGTCATTCGCTTTCCAAAATGGCTGTGAGGCCTTTGACAACTCATTAAGTTCCACCCTCCAGCCATTGCCCAATACCCTGTAGGTCATTATCTCGTGGTTCTGGAGTTCAAACCCTGCATCAGGGTCGCTACTGTCAGCATAGAACCTGCTTCGGATTCTCTGTCCCCGCCACACTCTCGGCCCCTCCCCTGCTGTACTCTTCCAAAAATAAATATGTATTAAAAAAAAAAAAAGCTGCCAGGTGTCACGCTCTCCTCCAGCTCTCCTCCAGACTTACAGTTGCATAGACTGCCTACCTGCTCTCGACTCCTCAGTTCACATCTCCAGCCTGGACCTCTCCCCTGAGCACCAGAGCCATATATCCTGTGGCCTACTTGATGCCTACCCTCAAGATCTCCCAGACATCTCGAACTAAAACGTAACAGAGGCAGAGCTCCAAAATACCCACCATCCCTCTCGGTCTCTCCCGTATCAGTTAATGGCCAATTCCATCCACGCAATTGCTCACACCAAACATCTTGGAATCATCCTTGATTTCTCCTTTTATCTTGCA
The DNA here is from genome assembly GCF_018350195.1 of Panthera tigris. Taxonomy (NCBI): domain Eukaryota; kingdom Metazoa; phylum Chordata; class Mammalia; order Carnivora; family Felidae; genus Panthera; species Panthera tigris. The sequence continues at coordinate 324,922 of NC_056676.1, read as the reverse complement.
ACTTCCAACATATAAATAAGATTTTCAACTTGCATGCTCACATGTACCCCAAATGCAACTCCTTATCATCCTCACCACCATGATCCAGGCCACACCATTCCACTGCTGGCCTGACTCATGACTCTGGTTCTGCCTTTGTCCTCTGCTTTCCACTCGTGCACGGCAGCCAGAAGGATCCTGTTAAAACCCAGATCACCTCTCCTCTGCTCAGAACATTCCAGGCTCCCCACGCTCCCCCCACCTTTCTTCAGGGCAAAGGCAAGAGTCCCAAATGTGATCTGCAAAGCCCTATGTAAGCGGACTCTCTGCTGCCCTCTGACCTTGCTTTTATCCTTTGCCTCTTTATTCTCTCTGCTCCAGTCACACAGGCTCCCTTACACTCTTTCACTTGCTGTTCTCTCTGCCCAGAATGTTCTTCTTCCATTTCCGCAGAACTCATCCCCTGATTTCCTTCAGGAATGTACCCAAAGATCTCCCTGGTCCCCTAACATCTCAGGGTCCGCCACCCCCTAAAATTCATATCCCACTTTCTTAATGTTTTCTCCTTAGCAGTTACAATTAGGTAATGATCCCTCATCTTGTTCGCGGTCTGTCTCCCCCACCAGAATGTAAGCGCTCGAGGGCAGTGATTTTGTGTTTTGTCCAGGGTCCAGCCCCAGGGTCTACTACAGTGCCTGGAACAAGGTAGGTGGTCAACACATCTGTGTAACAAGGGAAGGAGTTCTGCGGGTCACTGGTCTAGCTGGTCCAAGGTCTTCTGGTGGCCCCTTCTCCACTTGGTCACCAGACTCAGACAGCAAACATCTCAGGCCTAAGGGGACAATTCCAGCAAGGCGTGATAAAGGCCCATCCCCATCGCTTGGGCACGGTCTTGGGAGGGGACTGCACAGACGTCCGCTCCTCACAAATGCCCCAGCTTTCACAGCTGCTGCTGTGCACCCTCATCTCTGCAAAGGAAAATACCCCCTGGGATGTCTTTAAAAACCAAGTCCCATGTAAACCCTTCAGCTGTTTGCCTGAATTCCTTTTAATCTCCTATAGACATGCCACTAAATAACCAGCTCTCAAGGACTCAGGGGGGGTGGGGAACACCAACTCCTCCTCAGAAAATGTTTTTATCACCCTGCTGCTGAGAAAACAGGATTTAATTTCCATCAAGAGAAGTACAAAGCAATAGAGCGATTATTCATATTTTTCCTCAGTGCTGGATTATCTAACCAGGGGTCTCAAAGCATTTAATCTCCAACAGGTAAAGGGTTTTGCCCAGGCAAATGCACCTTCAGACAAAGATCTCGAGCCCCACTTGCAGGCTTGTGTGGGAACCTGCTGGACCTTCCATTTGACCTCATCATGGAGGTCATGAAATACTCTCAAAGGCAGAGCCATTCACAAATGAGAACTTTCTCTTTTGGGGTAGGAAGTGGGGGGCAGAGAGGGTCTCTTCCATCTCCGTGGTTCATGGGATGTCTGCTGTCTCATTCCACATCCAATGGCATTCCCTCTGAGAGGAGCAGGACACCCCAGTGGATCTCAAGACAAGAAGCACCTGGAAGGCCCTGAGGCACTCTACTCTCTGACAAGTCCCTTGCACAACGTCCCAGACAACCGGGACCCCAGGTCCACTGTTTTCCCAAATGCTTCTGGGGATAGGACATTCACTCTCCGTCTCCTGGAAAGCCTGTTCTTCCTAAGTGCCATTGGTCCCCCGGGATTACTCTTTTGAAAGATCCTGGGTCTTTGTGATCACTGAGTGTTCACACTGTGCCCAGCACTTTACATAATTTACCTCATTTAATTACTCTAGTCTGAGGAGAGAATTGCCATTCCCATTTTCAGATGGGGTAACGGAGGCTTCCACTACTTCCATCCCTTCCTAGCCACTCTCCTTGTGACGTGGGTTCTAATGCGGCATTTTATTTTAGGAACGCTGCAACCATGACTGTAGTCTCTTTACCTCTTATTCTAGAAATACAGGCTAGCACTTGTAAACACACTAAAGTCTTCAAAGACAGGGAGAAAAAAAAAACACAGCATGCTTAGCCTAAACACCAAGAAAGAATCTGAAGAAACTCAGGTTCATCATAGGATCAAATAATGTGGCAGGTCAGCCTCTCAGCTGATATGACTCAAAATTAGATGCCGACCCTGTGCACCTTAATTTCACCAAGGCCCTCTATCATCTTTGAAATAGCTTTTAGAGTAGTTTTAGTTTTATGGGAAAATTAAACAGGAAGTACAAAGTTCCGAAATACCCCCTGTCCCCAGAAACACAGTTTCCTCTCTTATTTACATCTTGTCTTAGTGTGGTACATTTGTTATAACTGATGAACCTATATTGATACATTAGCATCTACAGCTTCCTTTAGGGGTCACTCTGTATTATGTTCTATGGGTTTGGACAAATATATAATGACCCGTGTGCATCATTACTGTATACAAAATAGTCCACCGCCCTAAAAATCCCCTGTGCTCTACCTGCTCATTCCTCCCTACCACCCCCCTCCACAACTCCACCCTCTGGGAACCGCTGATCCCAAATGACAAGAAACCCTGGAACTAATAAGCAATTAGAGCAAGGTTGCCTAATACAAGCAATTGCTTTCCTGTATCCTAGCCATGAGCGATTGGAATTTGAAATTAAAAACACATTAGCAAAAAACAAACAAAAAACAAAAAAATGCTCAGGTATAAACAGATATGAAGCTAACAAAATATTAACATGATGCATAGGAGGAAAACTATAAGCCTCTGATGAAAGAAATCAAAGATTTACATAAATGGCTATTCCTTCGTTGAACTTGAAGAGCAAATCCTCCAATCCCCTCTGTTACCCCGATCTCAAATTGTCGCAATAGTTAACAGACAAAATCTCCAAGCAGAGGTAGCCCCATGGATGTGCTGCTACAAAGTTCAGGCCCTCTGCCTACTGTGGGCTGTGGCAGGGAAAGAGGTGCCCAACGGGGAAGGCATATAAAATACAAATAAGTTCTTAGTATGCATACGTCCCAAACATTGCATGGAACATATTTACACTAAAAAATTAGAAGGTAACTGTTAGTGTCAGGCGTTGTGCGGGGTAAAGATAGGAGTGAGAGTCAAAAACAATTGTTGCAGTATAAGGCCTTATTGGGAACTAAGGTTCCAGGCGAGGTTCCATGACTCAAGGAGGGAATCAGGGAAGTCTCACCCAGGTATGGTGGGGTAGGGTTTTTAAGCTGTAGCAGTTCCGGGTTTAGGCTCAGGTGGGTCTTTCTCTCCTGCCAGGTTGTGCTGTTGCTCGGTAATTGGTTGACCTTCAGTTGTTCTGGAGAGCCGCTGGGGGCTCTCTGTTGGGTTGTGCTGGCGCTCGGTGATTGGTTGCCCTTCAGTTTCTTCTGGCCCGCTGGCGATTTTTCTTCCTGTGTGCTGGCGAGAGGGCCGTCCCCCTCCAGGGACATCCTAACAGTAACTTGTACTAAAGCTAAATTTAAAATTTACCTGGGGCTCCTGTATGTTTATTTGCAGTATCTTGCCACCCTACTCCAAGGCCTCACTGAAGCCAGACTGGGGGTGGGAGGAAGGAAGACAAAGCAAAGTAACAAACCTGTTATTGTACCCAGTGCTTCATATTTTTCAAAGCTTTTTCAACTCTGTTTCTCCAGATTTGCTACATGTCTGAGAGGAAAACAAGACAACAATCTCCACCCTCATTAACCAGAGGAGAGGGGGAAGACAAGCACCAAGCAATGGAGCCAAGACTGTGAGAGTCAAGAACACAGCTGGCTCTCATTATGCCTTAGCCCACCTGTTCAATTAGTCCAGTGGTTGAAAGGTGGGATCACCTGGCGAGCTGCCAAAAGCCCCTGAGGCTTGGGCCCCACTCCTAATGCCTGGGTATCTTTTAAAAAAACTTCATGATAGGGGTACCTGGATGGCTCAGTCCGTTGAACGTCTGAGTTTGGCTCAGGTTATGATCTCACACTTCCTGGATTTCAGCCCCGCGTAGGGCTCTGTGTTGACAGCCTAGAGCCTGCTTCGGATTCTGTGTCTCCCTCTCTCTGCCCCTCCCCTGCTCATGCTCTCTCTCCCTCAAAAATAAATAAAAATTAAAAAAAAAAACAAAAACTAAAACACTTCGTGGGAACAACTGCTTTTTTAGTTTTTAAAAATGTTTAGTTGATTTCAATTCAAAAAGTCACAGGCAGCTGGTGTCTATGTATTGGATACCCCAGATCAATAATCTCACCCATTTCTCCCCACCACCATGTTTTTCATTTTTTAAGTTTTTATTGAAATTCCAGTTAGTTATCATACTACCATGTTGTTTTAAAGCAAATCCCAAACATACTATTTAATCCATGTACCAATATCTTTTAAAGCTTTCCAGATGATTTAACTGTGAAACCACGGTTCGAAACCAATCACTAGTCTATCAAATACTCAAAACTGTAACACTTCATTTAATTTGGGGACTTTCAGCAACTTCACAACCTTGACAACCAGGTTCTAACCTTGAGTGCATATCCAATCACCTGATGAGCCCAGACTCCACTCCCAGAGATCTGGATTTGGGGAGATAACTTTTTCTCTCCCTCCTCCTCTTGCTCCTTCCCCATTTTTCCACAAGCTCATTATGGGATTCTAATGTGCAGTCTGAATTGAGAAGCACTGCTTAAAAGTCTTTCTATATAAAGCATCTTCCACAGACCAGCCTCACCTGGAAGCTGGTTGAAAACAGCAGAATCTTGGGGCCCAACCCAGGCCTTCTGAATCAGAATTTACATTTTAACAAGCTTCCCCAGGTGCACACTGAACATGCACACTGAAGTTGAAGGAGTACTACTCTAAAGCAGTGGTTCTCAGAGTGTGGTCCCCTGACCAGGACACTTGGGCTGCAACCTTGGTAACAGTATAAGTTCTGGAGCCTCATCCCAAGCCTACAGAATCAGAAACGCTGGGGGTCAGGCAGAGCAAGCTTTATTTGTACTTTCACCAGCCCTCCTGGTGATGCTGATGCACATTCTAGTTCAAGACCCACTGCTCTGGAGTCTAGAACTTGACTGTATTGCCCAAGCAGCAAGTACTGCTTACAAAAACAACACTTCACTTCAAAAGAGAAGCTGAAGCCATCCTTGGGCTTCTACACAAACAAGTCTACATAAATTAAGATATCTCTTTTTAACTCTCTTTGACATATGAAAGCAAGGAGTGCAATTAAAAACAAAGCAACCTGGGATCCTTAGGAAAGTATAGGCCAATAACTGATGTTCATAAAAGCATCCAAGATACTAAACATGTCGGTGATGTTCCATACATTCTCCTTGAGAAGGCACCCAAGTTTACATTTTAGAAATAGTTCTATTACAATGTTGTACATTTCTTCCAAGCAAAAAAGAATTGTTTAGAATAGTCTATTGTGTCACATAGTCCATTCCTAAAATGGAGAGGTGGGGGAGGGGCACAAGAAGAAAAGTTCTTCTAGGATGGCATGGGAGGACCCAACACCACTCTCCGGAGAAGCTCCTGTTAAGCTTTTTGAGGTCTTGAATTCTTCTGAGAACTGGAGCAAAGACGTTCTGCCTTTAAAATGCGTGTCCAGAATGTACATAAAAATTTTCACACACTGTCAGAGGAGTCAAGGCCCCTAGACCAATGGGTATGATGCTGAGGATGCCTATTCCGGTACAGAAAGCAGGCAGAGAGAAGAGAATGCAGCTGTCTCCAGGAGAGAACCATTCAGACCCCTGCCAAATCCTAGCTTATTCTCTCACCAGCTAAACAACAATCAGAGATTCATATTCCACTGAAAAAGTGGGTGCAGGAAGGCCGGTTTTACTGCTGCCATCTACGAGTAAGGAAACTGAAATCCAGAACAGTGAGAGGCTAGTCTAGGTGGGCCAGTGACAGTCAAACTCGGGCTTTCCACTGGCCCATCTCCTGCATACTAGGATGCAAGAACTCTGCCTTCCTCACAGCTCCAGGACTGCCAGGCACACCGGTCTCTCTCTCTTTACTGCCCACCCTTTAGAGCCCATCTCCCACACAGTCACAGCCTGCCATCCATTACCCTTTGTCCCCTCCTGACCAGGGAAAGCCCATTTCTCCCTCCAAGCCTCTATTCCAAGCAGGGTAGGGTTGGCCAGCCCATCCTTGAAGCCTCAATGAATCCTGAACAGGAAGAAGTCTTAAATCAATGACACTCTGGCGCTGACTGTTGTAATGCCTTTTCCCACAATTAAAAGCATGAGATCCTTGCGAGTAGAGTCATGTGCCTCATCTCTGCATCCCCAGAGTTGGCCAGTGAGCACTCCACAAACCGATGAGGCAGGGAGGCCAGACACCACTCCAGACTGTGGAGATTAATAATGGAGAAGACTTCAGGCCTTTGCAAGTGTTAGTTTACCCTGGTATTGTGTTTGCAGACAAGGCTGCCTCCAGGACTAAACTTTAATCCCCTGAGGACGCAGGTGAGTTTCCTATCTTTATGTGAGAAGTACCAAGGGCCATGTTGTATAGGTGTTATATATGGAGCGGGTGGCCTTAAGACCCTCCATTTTCCTGAAGAGTCAAGTTCTTCCAAACAAAGTAGCCATAGGGTCTAGACTGAATGCTAACGAGATATCAGGAAATGGGGAGCCTAATCCTACACACCCGCCTTTCAGGAACCCCAAACACACATTAATGGGACAAACTGCAGGTCCGGCCGCCCTCTCCCACAGCCTCACGGCTCCTCAAACCACACACACTGTCCCCAACTTCTCTCTTCTCCTCCAGCAGAGCCCCAGCAGGCTGCTCTTTGCAAAACTGTTCTCATCCATCACGCTCTGACCTGGGGTGGGAGGGTGCCTGTGTTTCCAGCACCAATGTCGCTTCTGAAGAGCTTGCGGAGGACACAGCATCTGGCAAGCCTGGAGCCCAGGGGCACACCACACAGGTGACTGTGAATGCACATGTGTGTACGTGAATGTGCACAAGCATGTACAAGCACAAGTCTTGGGAGCTGGAACACAGTTGACTTTAGTAACTGGCTGCCTGCCCTGAGTCCTAGCAGCAAGCAAAGCCCTGGGTATTGTGCCCTTATTCCTGTCACCTGTAAGGGGATGAGGTAGTATACGTTTCCCAGCACAGCAGCCCTTGGGAATGGGCCTCAGAGGTTGTGACTCAAGTCCAGCTCCAGGAGCACAGACAGCCCAAAGGGCCAGGCAAAGAGATCCTTCCCCTCAGGCTGCAACTTGATGTCTCCTTGTACAGTGTCATTTTCTCTCCTGACAGTCTATTTGAAGAGCAGTGGTAACCGTGAAATAAGGCAGAGAACAACCTAAGAGAGGCCTAATGTATTGCTAAGCTGTGCAGTCAGAGAGTCCTGTGGGGCTTCAGAAATGAGGCCAAGCTGCACCTTACGGAGGGGTCCCGGGGTGCTATGGCGGGGGGTGGGGGTGAAACTTTCAAATGTGATGGAGGAGGTAGTAGTCATGTGTGCTAGGAGACAACATGGTGAGGAGTGCGGATGAGCAGATTACAAATATATTCTCAAGATAAAAAGGACATGGGGGCAGGAAAGAGTCCTTTGCTCCCATTCCAACTTGTCGGAGGTAAAATTTTGTGTGTGTACACATGTCCAGCACGTATATGTGTGTGTGTTTCTTTTTGCACCATCATACCATATGTATGATATCAACTTACTTTACTCAACCATTAGTTTTGAACATCTCTCCCTGTTAATATATAAAAATCAGCCTGAAAACTTGTAATGGTTGCTTATTCCACTACAGGAGGGTACGGAATGCCCCTCAGCTGTAGGATTTTTGCTTGTTTCCAATATTCTGCTATTTCAAATCCAGCAATTTGTCTTTGCCAGTGGGATAACCCTACAGAAGAATTTCTGGGTCAGGGGCAACTCCAAGTACATTCCTACCAACAGTTCAAATGGCACTTACTGAGCATTTACCATGTGTACACAAGCGGTAAAATAAAACAGCTTTTATTTTAATGGCACTGAAAGTAAACTGATCCTGAGCTACTGACCCCAACAAGGAGGAGACCATTTATTGAGGGATGAGTTCAGGGCCTTTCTACTCTTTGTATATATTTTTCTATTGCATGCACATATATATTTTATTATAAATATTAAATGTGCATTCTAACATGTGAGTTATGAAACATCAGTGCATATCAGGTAATTACATGGCATATTTACCCCAATCTAGTACACATCATAAATTCTTTTCACTGTCTTCAGCACAACCCAGTGTGAGATGAAATTATTTGCAAAAAAAAAAAAAAAATTAACCTTCACTTTTTTAGAATTCTCTCACAGGGGTTGCAAGAATTGCCTGTGGGGGAGAACCAAATTAGTCTGTAGCCGCAAACCCACTCCCACCCCTCATACCAGCCCCAGCATGAAGGAACATTAACATCAGGCAATAGCTCAGCTTGCTGATTTTCCAGCTGGAAAACCAGTGAGTAGGAAGCAGGGCTCCGCACTTGGGTTCTGATTTCCTACAAAGCCAAATTCTCATTGCTCTCCCCACGCAGACCCTTTGCCCCCACCCTTTGATCAAAAGTGAAAGTCACTGCCACAGCACACAAGCCTTGGCCTCAAAGATCCATGTTACTCACTGGTTCCCAGAAAAGCACTTGTCTGGGACACGGCTTAAGGAGCAGCCAAGAAGAGTTCATTGATCTCTGTCTCCAGGGCTCAGTGGCTTTGGCATCAGGAGGGGCCAAGACTTTCCAGATGTTCCACGGAATGGCTGGACCAGCTCCAGGAAAGCCCTGCAGACCTACAAGGGGACGCCTGTTCCCCAAGTGTGCGCCATTCTAAATCACAAGCTCTCTGAGGAGAGCGCCCTCCAAAGCAGGCAGGGCCTTCATAGAGAGGTCTGCAGGGTCCTCACTCCGTGTCCTGGGCCACCACCCAGCTCTGGAGCTCTGCCACTTACATGACACCTCCCCCCCAGCATTCACATGCACAAACATTTCCCCCAAACTACCAGCTCTGGTTTCTATAGCAACAAAGCAAAAGCCAACAGGGTTTGAAAAAGCAGCAAACTTGATGGCAACCATGCAGATGGGCTGAGAAAAAATCCTGGGAAACTCTGGCCTCTTCCTAGCAATCTGCCCTCAGAGGAGTGCCAGCCCACCAGGGGCCAGAGCTACAAATCTAAAAACTGAGCTCTCTGCTCCCAAGGGTGCAATTCCCTTCCTTTGGCTCCACCTACCCTCCCTGGAAAGAAGAGGGCCAGAGAGTACACTGAATAATGCCCTACACAAGTTGGAAAGTTATCTGAACAGGGAACAAATCCTAAATACAGCATTGGGACGATCACACTGCGATGATACCATGACTGCTACGAATACCACTGGCTCAAACTCACTGCACATTTTTGAGCACGTAGTTTGTGCCAGGCACTAATCCAGATTGCCAGGAATGCAATGACAACCCAGCAAGATAAAATATTTGCCCTCTACAGCCTTTATGCTAGAAAAGCAAATAGATGACAAGTGAAAAAAAATGTCAATAATTTCAAAAGGCACCCAGTGCAATTAAAAAAAAAAAAAAAAAAAGCAACTCAACAACTAAAAAGATCTCCAGAGAAGATGTTCTGGTATAGAAATGAAGACTGTATGACAATGTAGAAAAAAGTACACTTTCCATCTATGTGTATGGTGCTTTACTTTCAAAGTGGGTTTTCATGCATATAAACCCCTCCCGCCATCACTCTCTGTTAGTGAGTAGGATGGGAATGCATCAGGACGCTCACCTGATTGAGCAGAAACAGAAGCCCAACCGTGTGAAATGACATGTTCTAGGTCCACACGTTTCACTCCTAGGATCTCTATTTACCAGATGGCCATAGAGAGAATGTAAATATCAGCCTCATATAAACATTAGGGGAAGATATTTGCCACAAATGTAACTGACTCTGAAGCTATAAGATTTAGAAAAAAGCTATGTAAAAGTTTAAAAAGTAATGAACAACTATCTTTCAGGAGTGATCAAAAACCTGTAGATACATAAAAAGTTTCTCAATATCACTAATAATCAGAGAAATACAAATTAAAACTCCGAGGAAGCATTCCCCACCATACTAGCAGAAATGTAAAAGTCTGATAATACCAACTATGAAGCTATAAAGTGATTGGAAACCGTAAACATGTCTGGTGGTAGCAGCAACTGGCATGATAGTTTGAACAACAATTTATCATTACCTAGTAAAGTTGAACATACACAAAAATATTGAGCCAACATTTCCACACGAAAAGAAACCTAAAGAAACTGTAGAAGCAAGTATGCCCCAGAAAACAGTATTGTCCCTGATAGCAAAAACTTAAAAATGACCCAGGTATCCTGAATAGAACACCTAAATAAATTTTAATATATTAATGTAATAGAATAAAAAAATGAATGAACTACGGCCACCCACATCAATATGGATGAATCTCAAAAATATAACACTGCATGAATCACAAAAGAATTTACATAGGATGTTACCACTTAAATAAACCTTCAAAACTAAGTAAAAACAGGGATGCCTGGGTGGGTCAGTTGGTTAGGCATCTGACTTCAGCTCAGGTCATGATTTCACGGCTCGTGAGTTTGAGCCCCACGTCGGGCTCTGTGCTGGCAACTCACAGCCTGGAGCCTGCTTCGGATTCTGTGTCTCCCTCTCTCTCTCTACTCTTCCCCCACCACTCATGGTCTGTCTCTCTGTCTCAAAAATAAATAAACAGTAAAAAAAAAAAAAAAAAAGAAAAGAAAATTAAAGCAGGTAAAAAAAAAAAACAATGTATTATTTAAGGAAACATACATACAGGTGGTCAAATCATAAAGAAATGGGAGAAAATAACACACAATTCAGGACAGTAGTTACCTTTGGGGATAAATGGTGAAGACAAGATCAGCAAAGGGTCACAGGGGGCTACAAAGGCACCAGAAATGTGCTTTTTCTCTATCTGGATCATAGGTACATATGACCCATGATATATAATATATAATTTCCAAATAAAAATAGTGGGAAGAGGGTAAGGGAGAGAGAGAAAGGCTGATTTAAATTAACCTCAAAGGAGAGAGTGATACAAGGGAAACAGATCACAAGAGGGTATTATTTCCTCCAGGCAAACCAAGAAATTATCATTTTTCATTTTCTAATGCAAGACAGTCTGGTGAGGGCCTCGGGCAGTATGGGAAGGAAATTGAAAGTACTCTGGTTTGATTTATGTTCTAAAAAATTAAAAATAAAAACAAAATAGGTCCTTCTGCAGTCCAAGCTTGGTCTTTCTAGTTGGCCTGGCAGTATAGTGGCTTCAAAGGCCATAATTACAGCCAGGGACAAGTCCAGTGGCTAGACGGACATCTGTAATTAGGCAGGTGAAGTCTGCCTTACAGGCTCCAGGTGCTTGGCCGACAACCCTGCTGACCCCAAACCCACCTATGACAGGCAGTTCTCGGCATCCATACATTTCGCATTCTGACAACACACATGGATGCTCGGCTGACAGCTGGAAATCGCGTTTCACAGTGGTGTTCTCTGCCTGCCAAGCCACTGTGCCACCTTCACGCCTTCACCATACTTTCCTGGACAACTGTCACTCATTAATTCATGCAACAAACATTTCCTAAGTATGCCTGGACCCTGGTGCTGTGTGAGGCCATGAAGGTAGAGCAGAGAACAAAACAGACATCGTCTCGGCCTCCATAGAACTTAGAGTCTAAAGAAAGTGATTTTGCAATTATTTTAATATTTTGCTGTTTCCTGCTTTTTTTGTTGTTAAATAAAAATAATAGTAAGAAAAAATGAGAATGTCGGCCTTTGTGATAAGATACATCTTTTCTACTTTGGAGAATAGATTCTAATATAACAAATCAGCAAAGGGTCCTCAGGGGGCTGAAAAGGCCCCTAGTTAGCCTCAGCTGGACCCTCCCAGCCTGTAAACAGGTCGACAGGTTGCCCAAATGACCAAGTGGGGAAGAATGCTGGAAATAGGATTAAAGACAGTATCTAAACAACAAGACACAATGAGAGCCATTTTATAATATATTTTTGTTCTCTGACATATGTAGAAAAATGCTGCTACAGACCACGTCAAAATAAATTACTGCCTATACTTTGTTCTAATAGATTTATGGTTTTAGGTCTCAACATTTAGGTCTTTAATCCATTTGGAGTTTAGTGTTGTGCATGGTCTAAGAAAGTGGTCGAGTTTCTCCTGCATGTAGCTGTCCAGCTTTCCCAATATCATTCAATAAATGATATTGAAAAGACTCTTTTCCCCACTACCTTCATCATAGATTAGTTGGCCATAAAAATGTGAGTTTATTCATGGGCTCTCTATTCTGTTCCATTGATCTCCACGTCTGTTTTTGTGCCAGTTCCGTATTGTTTTGATTACTACAGCTTTGTAATATATCTTGAAATCCGGGATTGTGATACCTCCAGCTTTGTTCTTTCTCAAGATTGCTTTGGCTACTCAGGGTCTGCTATGGTTTCATACAAAATTTAGGATTATTGGTTCTGATTCTGTGAAAAATGCTGTTGGCATCTTATAGGGATTGCACTGAACCTGCAGATTACTTTAGGTAGTGTGGACATTTTTTTTAATGTTTATTTATTTTTGAGAGAGAGGCAGAGAGAGAGAGAGAGAGAGAGAGAGAGAGAGAGAGAGAGAAATGGCGGACAGGCAGAGAGGGAGGGATACAGAGAGTCCAAGGCAGACTCCAGGCTCTGAGCTGTCAGCACAGAGCCTGACACGGGGCTCAAACTCATGAACTGCAAGATCATGACCTGAGCAGAAGTCAGACTCTTAACCAGCTGAGCCACCCAGGTGCTCCAGTAGTGTGGATATTTTAACTGTATTAATTCTTCCAATCCATGAGCATGGAATATTTTTCCGTTTGTTTGTGTTGTGTTCAATTTCTCTCATCAGTGTTTACAGTTTTCAGAGTACAGAGCTATTATTTCCTGGTTAAAATAATTCCTAGGTATTTTATTCTTTTCGGTGCAACAGTAAATATTTTAACTCTCTGCAATGTAATCTCCCATTACAACATTAACTCAGTTATTCACACTTTCACTCTTTTGACCTCCAGACACCTTTTTAGAAGTGTGTACAAATTTAAGGACCTAGCCACAAACATAGCTGTTGGTTCTCTGAGCATGAGGAAATTCAAGAGATACTTAGGATTTCATCTTTCTGTAAGGATTGGTCTTTTCTTTTCCTTTTATTTCTTTCCTTCCTTCTCTCTTTCTTTACTTCTTTCCTCTTATTTCTCTCTTTATTCCTCTATTTATTCCTTTCCTTACTTCTTTTTTTTTTAATAAAGGAATAGTTAGATATTCCATAAGCATCAAGAGGTTAAACCAGCAATACATGAAAGTTCTGAAGGTAAAATATCAAGCATTTAAAAATATATAGGTAAACGTTAAGGGGAAATGGGTCACGTGCCTTCCTGGTGCCTCAGCTCATACAGGCAATAAATTATTAATTGGAGTCTTTATACCAATACATCACAAACCATGCTGAGAATTTATCTATTCAAAATCAAACCATTTCTCAGGGCAAGAAGTTAAGTACAGTCTAATCAAAGGAACTTCCATTCTTCCTACATCTATAGCTCCTGTGCTTCTTAAATCTGAGGAGAAACTCTTTACTCACGGCACACATGAACTGATTCTGTTTCCCCAAAGTCTGAGGAGAAGATACCCTCAGCACGCATGAACTGATGATCTTTCCGGTAAATCTAAGGAGAAACCGCTGATGCCCAGCACACATGATCTGGTGCTGTTTCCCTCACGTCTGAGGAGAAACTCCTTACCCCAGCACAAATGAAATGACGCTGCTTCCCCTAAGTCCGAGAAGAAATTCCGTACCGGCAGCACCCATGAACTGATGCAGTTTCCCTCAAGTCTGAGGAGAAAAAATTCTTTACCCCCAGCACCCATGAAGCGATGCTGATTCCCTTAAGTCTGAGGAAAACTGCTTCCAAGCACACATGACCTCATGCTGTACCCGTTAAGTTTGAGGTGAAACTCCTTACCCCCAACAACCATGAACTGGTGCTCTTTCCCCTCAGTCTGAGGAGAAACTCCTTATGCCCAGCACACCTGAACTGATTCTGTGTCCCTAAGTGTGAGGAGAAACTCCTTACCCCCTGCACACATGAACTGATGCTGTTTCCCCTCAAGTCTGAGGAGAAACTCCTTATGCCCAGCACAAACGAACTGATGCTGTGTCCCTAAGTGTGAGGAGAAACTCCTTACCGCCTGCACACATGAACTGATGCTGTTTCCCTCAAGTCTGAGGAGAAACTCCTTATGCCCAGCACATGTGAACTGACGCTGTGTTTCCCATAATTCTGAGGAGAAACTCCTTACCTCCAGCACGCGTGAACTGACGCAGTTTCCCTTGAGTCTGAGGAGAAGCTCCTTACCCCCAGCACACCCGACTTCATACTATTTCCCTGACTCTGAGGAGAAACTCCTAGCCTCAGCACACAACACTGAACCTTTTTCTATTAAGTCTGAGGAGAAACTCCTTACCCCCAGCACGCATGCACTGATGCTGTTTCCCCTAAGTCTGAGGAGAAACTCCAAAATGCCTGGCACCCATGGACTGGTTCTGTTTGCCTACGTCTCAGGAGAAACTCCTTATCCACTGCACATGGGAACTGATGCTGTCTCACTTAATTCTGAGGACAAACTCCTTACCCTCAGCACCCATGAACTACTGCGGTTTCCCGTAAGTCTGAGGAAAACTCCTTACCCCTAGCACGCATAAAGTGAAGCTGCATCCATTAGTCTCAGGAGAAGCTCCTTACCCCCACGCACACATGAACGGATGCTGTGTCACGTGCATCTGAGGAGAGAGTCCTTACTCCTAGCATGCCTGAACTGATGCTGTCTCGCTTCCTTCTGAGAAGAAATTCCTTACCCCCAACCCACATGAACTGATGCTGTTTCCCCTAAGCATGAGGAGAAACTCCTTAACCCTGTACACATGAAATGGTTGCTTTCAGCCTTTCTTATTGCCAAGTAGCATTCCATTGTATATACAAACCAAATCTATTTTATGCATTCATTAGTGGATGGACATTTAGGCTCTTTCCATAATTTGGCTATTGCTGAATGTGCTTCTATAAACCAAACCATGCCATCTGCAGCAAGATGGATGTAACTGAAGGGCATTATGCTAAGTGAAATAAGTCAGGCAGAGAAGGACAGATATCATATGTTTTCACTCATATGTGGATCTTGAGAAACTTAACAGAAAACCTTTGCGGACAGGAAGGGGGAAATTAGTTACTAACAGAGAACAGAGAAAAATTAAAGCATAAAAAAATAGTTTTAGACAGATTTCTTTTTCTTTGTATATAATACTATTTTGTTGTAAATGATAGGCACCCATAGATACACATTTAAGTAATCAGTGATGAAGTTCTCCACCAGGGACACCTGTTATATTGATACATCCCTTCCTTATTTAAACCTAGCCCAGGAAAACTTTGTTTGCTGTTTTATCGTTGTTGTTTGTTTGTTTGTTTTCACAAGTGTAAGCCAAATATATTCAATAAACATGTTAAAATAATGGTTCTGTTTCCAAAAAACCACTGAAGTCAAAGTGTTTTAAATTAATTCTATTTGGATTGCAATCCATCTTTCTCTGTTTTTGAATCCTATTAATACTTATTTGTGTAAGGGGCCTGGTAAAACCAGAAATGCCCTTAACCCTTTCTATGTTGGGAAAACTTTGAAGTTTATGTCACTAAGACTGAGAGTCTTTAATTATAACACTGGGAAGTACAGGGGTTACACTGCAGTGATCAAGGCACTTGTCCTTCACAATCACCTTCTGTGCTCATGTAAGTACAGGGAGGGGAATTCTCATCCACCCACTGGGTCACACTCTGATTCCATATATTCAAGAAGGCAGGTATGCCAAGGGGAACCCTGAGGTATGCTGTGTCCCAGAAATACGCCTACCCTAACAATGTATTTTTCCCTCAGGGTTCCCACGTGCCAGATCTATGAAAAGAACAGAATCAGGGCCCAAGCATGGCACAGAATGATTCAGTGAGAAGCCAAGACGTTCCCCATGCTGCCTCCAAGGCAATGATGGGGCTACAGAAGGGGAGTTTCAACTCAGTCCTACACACTGCCCACATACTCGGCCGGCCCCCGAGCCCAAGCTCTCAGCCTGAACTGCAACCTGAACCTCTCCTCATCTCAGGCATCCTGGGGAACCACTGCCTGCTGTTGCTTTGGATCATGTCTCCGCCCAGGACCTACCCTAACCAGAGCCTTGGCTCTGGCCTTAGGTGTCCCTCGTCCTAGCTCTGAAGAATCAATGGAATTGAGGCCCATGACCTCGCAAATCTTGTCAGGGAAGAAGGGGGAAGATCACCATGACATTTTCATGTATGGGATGGAGCTCCAGAAAGGGATCCCCAGCTAAAGCATAAGCCTTTCCCACAGGATCAACCAACGCCTGAACCCAAATCCTAAGGCTGACCGGCACCCTCACATTGCCCCCAACTCACCCTGCTCTGGAGATCACTGCACAGCTGGCTGTTTTCCCCTTGCCACCTCCGGGAACCGAACCCTAACCCCATGATGCCACTGCACGTGCTCCTGCAGAGAGGAAGAGAAAGACAAAGGTCATTATTTCATCCCATGTAAATGTGAACTAAACACTTCTTTCAGATCCTCCATTCTTACTAAGGAGCTTCTGTTACCATAGAGCAAAAGTCAAACTTATGAGATCTATTCAGAATTTAACCCAGAAATGACTTTCAGAAAATTTCTTTTCAGAAAGAGCTTTAAGCAGTAAAAGATAAATTCTAGATTCCTTTTGTCTATGTTCATGAATTTATTTCTTACTCAACTCTTTCCCTTACCGTTTATGTAAAATGAGCTTTAGATTTCAAAAAAATGGAAAATTTTGATAACCAGTTGAAAAATACATTGATAATTAAAGACATCATAAATTAGTGCTTATAGGCACTGTATGAAAGGAAACTGGATAGTCAAACCGAATTCTGTAACCAGGCATAAACTGGTCACTTTGGGAAATAATGATTGAAAAAAAAATGTCCTTTTATATTTCACTTTAATCCCCTATATTTTCAATGTTCTTAACATCATGAAGTTGGTAATCCATAACCTGTATGTGTAAGTTCAAAAAGAGAAGTCCTCCAGACATGGTCCCCTGTTTCACTGCTGGTCTAGAGAAGAAATAGGTGCAATATCCAGAATACAGGATGAGTTGAGTGCTCAGAAAAAAATCACAGCATGGACATAGTAGGAGAAGGAAAGAACTCTTCTGACCTCTTACTCTAAAACATGATACAAATCCAGTTCCAGAATCAATTCCCTTAGTTAAAAGATGTACCTAAGGAACTGAGAATGTTGTAAAATGCTGTCCCATATTTGTAGGGCATTTCCTAAAATGATCCAATTAATATTAGCAGGGTCAGTTTATACTGAGAAGCTGGTGTCCTATACTGCATCCTGGCTTTGCACTTTCGGTCCAGGTAAAGTGGTCATGAAGCTTGTGGCCATGGTGTACTGGGAAACACATGTCTGGAACTTCATCACTGAAAACAGCTTAAGACAAAGTGCCCTCATTTCTCATCGACTGAGGCTACAGAACACCACCATGAGTTGGAGATATAAAGAAATTTAATATCTGAACTATTGAAGGGCCCATATAGTGGGAGAGGCAGATACATAAACAGATTGTTTTAAAAACACTGTGGTCAAAGGTAACACCCAAGAGTAAAAAGTTGCAAGGTAGCATAAGAAGTTGTTTTGAGAAATGACGAAATAACTCACGAAGCAGCAAAGGTTGAAAGTGGCTGCCTGTAGGAAAACATACTGTTGACTGTTGTAGACTGCTGACTGGTATTTTAAAGTTTGTGCACATGTAAGGTTGATGACAAACACATAAAATTTGTTTCTTTTGCTTGGTTTCAACAGCCCTGGGGGGAAAAAAAACACCCATCACCAACCCTTGATATACATTCTTTTCTTTTTTTCTTCAAATTTCCTCAAAGATATTTTGTTCAATCCTTTGTAAAAACATACAGTGGCAACACAATGCACCCAATTTTTAAAAAATTTTTTTGAAATTTATTGTCAAATTGGTTCCGATACAATACCCAGTGCTCATCCCAAAAGGTGCCCTCCTCAATACCCATCGCCCACCCTCCCGTCCCACCCACCCCCCATCAACCCTCAGTTTGTTCTCAGTTTTTAAGAGTCTCTTATGCTTTGGATCTCTTCCACTCTAACCTCTTTTTTTGTTTTATGTTTTCCTTCCCCTCCACCATGGGTTCCTGTTAAGTTTCTCAGGATCCACATAAGAGTGAAAACATATGGTATCTGTCTTTCTCTGTATGGCTTATTTCACTTAGCATCAGACTCTTCAATTCCATCCATGTTGCTACAAAGGGCCATATTTCATTCCGTCTCATTGCCACGTAGTACTCCATTGTGTATATAAACCACAATTTCTTTATCCATTCATCAGTTGATGGACATTTAGGTTCTATCCATAATTTGGCTATTGTTGAGAGTGCTGCTATAAACATTGGGGTACAAGTGCCCCTATGCATCAGTACTCCTGTATCCCTTGGGTAAATTCCTAGCAGTGCTATTGCTGGGTCATAGGGTAGGTCTATTTTTAATTTTTTGAGGAACCTCCACACTGTTTTCCAGAGTGGCTGCACCAATTTGCATTCCCACCAACAGTGCAAGAGGGTTCCCGTTTCTCCACATCCTCGTCAGCATCTATAGTTTCCTGATTTGTTCATTTTGGCCACTCTGACTGGCGTGAGGTGGTATCTGAGTGTGGTTTTGATTTGTATTTCCCTGATGAGGAGCGACGTTGAGCATCTTTTCATGTGCCTGTTGGCCATCTGGATGTCTTCTTTAGAGAAGTGTCTATTCATGTTTTCTGCCCATTTCTTCACTGGGTTATTTGTTTTTCGGGTGTGGAGTTTGGTGAGCTCTTTATAGATTTTGGATACTAGCCCTTTGTCCGATATGCCATTTTCAAACATCTTTTCCCATTCCGTTGGTTGTCTTTTAGTTTTGTTGGTTGCTTCCTTTGCTGTGCAGAAGCTTTTTTATCTTCATAAGGTCCCAGTAGTTCATTTTTGCTTTTAATTTCCTTGCCTTTGGGGATGTGTCAAGTAAGTAATTTCTACGACTGAGGTCAGAGAGGTCTTTTCCTGCTTTCTCCTCTAGGGTTTTGATGGTTTCCTGTCTCACATTCAGGTCCTTTATTCATTTTGAGTTTATTTTTGTGAATGGTGTGAGAAAGTGGTCTAGTTTCAACCTTCTGCATGTTGCTGTCCAGTTCTCCCAGCACCATTTGTTAAAGAGACTGTCTTTTTTCCATTGGATGTTCTGTCCTGCTTTGTCAAAGATTAGTTGGCCATACGTTTGTGGGTCTAGTTCTGGGGTATCTATTCTATTCCATTGGTCTGTGTGTCTCTTTTTGTGCCAATACCATGCTGTCTTCATGATTACAGCTTTGTAGTAGAGGCTAAAGTCTGGGATTGTGATGCCTCCTGCTTTGGTCTTCTTCTTCAAAATTACTTTGGCTATTTGGGGCCTTTTGTGGTTCCATATGAATTTTAGGATTGCTTGTTCTAGTTTCGAGAAGAATGCTAGTGCAATTTTGATTGGGATTGCATTGAAAGTGTAGAGTGCTTTGGGTAGTATTGATATTTTGACAATATTTATTCTTCCAATCCATGAGTATGGATGTTTTTCCATTTCTTTATATCTGCTTCAATTTCCTTCATAAGCTTTCTATAGTTTTCAGCATTCAGATCTTTTACATCTTTGGTTAGATTTATCCCTAGTATTTTATGCTTCTTGGTGCAATTGTGAATGGGATCAGTTTCTTTATTTGTCTTTCTGTTGCTTCATTATTAGTGTATAAGAATGCAACTGATTTCTGTACATTGATTTTGTATCCTGCGACTTTGCTGAATTCATGTATCAGTTCTAGCAGACTTCTGGTAGAGTCTATCGGATTTTCCATGTATAATATCATGTCATCTGCAAAAAGCGAAAGCTTGACTTCATCTTTGCCAATTTTGATGCCTTTGATTTCTTTTTGTTGTCTGATTGCTGATGCTAGAACTTCCAACACTATGTTAAACAACAGCAGTGAGAGGGGACATCCCTGTCGTGTTCCTGATCTCAGGGGAAAAAGGGAAAAACATTGAGGATGATGTTAGCTGTGGGCTTTTCATAAATGGCTTTTATGATGTTTAAGTATGTTCCTTGTACCCTGACTTTCTCGAGGGTTTTTTTTTAAGAAATATTGCTGAATTTTGTCAAATGCCTTTTCTGCATCGATTGACAGGATCATATGGTTCTTATCTTTTCTTTTATTAATGTGATGTATCACTTTGATTGATTTGTGAATGTTGAACCAGCCCTGCATCCCAGGAATGAATCCCATTTGATCATGGTGAATAATTCTTTTTATATGCTGTTGAATTCGATTTGCTAGTATCTTATGGAGAATTTTTGCATCCATATTCATCAGGGATATTGGCCTGTAGTTCTCTTTTCTTACTGTGTCTCGTAAACGGTCTCGTAACGGTCTCTGTCTCGTTTAGGAATCAAAGTAATACTGGCTTCATAGAATGAGTCTGGAAGTTTTCCTTCCCTTTCTATTTTTTAGAATAGCTTGAGAAGGATAGGTGTTATCTCTGCTTTAAACATCTGGTAGAACTCCCCTGGGAAGCCACCGGGTCCTGGACTCTTCTTTGTTGGGAGATTTTTGACAACTGATTCAATTTCTTCGCTGGTTATGGGTCTGTTCAAGCTTTCTATTTCCTCCTGATTGAGTTTTGGAAGTGTGTGGGTGTTTAGGAATTTGTCCATTTCTTCCCAGTTGTCCAGTTTGTTCGCATATAATTTTTCATAGTATTCCCTGATAATTACAATGCACCCAATTTACATGAATCAACACGTCAACAAATCGTCATACATGATTTTTGAACAAACAGTACTAAAGTAGCTCATATTCTGTTTAACTAAAGTTATGGTGCTTTCAACAAAGAAATAGCTAACATGAGAAAGAAGATTCCAGTTTCAATCTGAAGTAAGGTTATTTGTGACAAGTACCATGAAACAATGATTTTATCACATCACTATCTTAAAGAGTACCATTTTTCAGAAGTTACAAAGCACCAATACTCATGTAGAATAAGATCTTGAAAAGATGTAAACTTAAGGCAAAAGGTCTCCATTTTTTGAAAATTAATTATCTGAATGATTTGAATTTTTCTTTCAATAAATTAAAAGATCTTTCAACATGAAGGAAATATATACTATGTTCTGACACCTCAACTAATTCTGCAGACATTCAGCTCAGCTGAAAGCTTCTGTAGGACTACTTTCAAGACCAAAAAGTGGAAACCAACAATCAAAAGCCCTTTCAATATTCAAAGACAAGGACTCTGGATATGGGATCTAATGAATAAGAAAATTTAAGTATCACAATAAAATACTTTTTAGAAAACAGAAAGGACTGGCAATATACAAGTTAGGAACAAAAGCATGTATATGTTTACCCCCACTCCCCAAATTGTTTAAATAAGCACTTGAATGCTATCAGCTAAAGTAACAAAGAAATTCTTTTTGGGGTGTGTGTGTGTGTGTGTGTGTGTGTGTGAGTGTGTGTGTGTAGTACTAGGTGGAAGATAAAACCACAATTCCGTTTAAGGAGTCAAGTTCTGTAATTCTAATTTGATCAAATGAGTCTGTTGTATTACGTGTTCATAATAAGAAAGTTATACATTAATTTGTACATTATATGATTTATTTTCTTCTTTTTCCTTGAAATCTATGATTAAAGGATAGCTTTAAATTAGTTTGAAACTCACAGAGCAAAAATTATGTCAAATGGCTTTGTAGGAAAAAACAGCCCCTCTGAAAATAAGAGGTCTAAGTAATTATGTGCAAATAAAACTTCAAAATAAGGTAGCTGAAAATATATCCTTCTTAGAAGTGTCCCTTCTGTTGTCTCTATTTAGAATATAAATAATTTCAGTGGCCCAAACAGTAACTTTCTTTTTTTAAATATGAAATTTATTGTCAAATTGGTTTCCAAACAACACCCAGTGCTCCTCCCAACAGGAGTCCTCCTCAATGCCCATCACCCAGCCTCCCCTCCTTCCCATCCCCCATCAACCCTCAGTTTGTTCTCAGTTTTTAAAAGTCCAAACAATAACTTTCACTTCAGTTTTTCTTCTCCATGGTGTTTACTCTTACAAGTAAGAGTAATTTTAGCATATGCTAAAATTAAAACTCATGATTCCTATATAGTTATGCTATATTTCAGGTATGGAAGGCTGAACATAAGTAATTTCAACCTAGAACATTACTTGAACATCACAAAAGAAAAAAGAAGACAAAAAAGATTTCTCCTCACATCACTTGGACTACTAGACTATTCATAGAAAAAAAGCAAAATATAAAATATATAGTTTTCAGCTCCATGTAATTATCCGGAAATAAAATTCACTAAATGAGATAAGACACCAGGATTATGAGTATGGAGTACTCAGAGTCGTTCAAAGCAGATGAGAAGACACTTTGGGGAAACAAAATCCATCCCAAACAATATAATTTTATCTCATCAACCCTCTAAACACCACAACTTCACCGCTTATACCATAAGCCTTCTCAACATTTCCCATTTTCTTCTTCTCTAACAAAAAAAAAAAAAAAAAAAAAAAAAAAAAAAAGGTTTTAGAGTCCTAATTTCCAAGTGACATTTCAACCCCCTTATTTTACCTTCATTCCATACTCCTGATTTATAAAAGACGCTAAAGTAATCATTTTCTTCACCTAAGCTGTTAGAAATGACCATGTATTGACTCAAAATTAAGGAATTAAAGGTTAAAAAATCAACTGAAAATACACTTATTAACATTTATACTTTTATGTAGTAGGGACACCACATAATACCTCATTCTGATTAACCTCTGGCTCTTGAGATAGTGAGGTCAGAAAATTAAAATGAGTAATAGATACGTAAAATACTTGAAGTGTGCATCTATCTTGAATAGGATGAGTTAATAAAGTGACTGAAATTATGTGATTATAAATGTTTACTGTAAAACAGTACAAGATTGATGTTGTCAAATGGGGAAAAAAGAAAAACCTTTAACTTAGACTAAATATCTTCAGTACTGTGGAAAAAGGTCTCAAGGTTGAATAGTAACTAGAGAACAAGAGCCACAAAGGAAGACCCTTTCATGCATGCACACACATGAAATAACAAATAAGGAAACCCCAAGTCAGTACAGTACATCAATGACTGATACTTAAATGATATTTTGATATCTAAAGAAAAGCTAAAATGTTGACTGCCATTGATAAAAAAGCATTTCACCAATTCATACAAATGATACTAAACATTTTTTAAAAGATGTCCTGTGAAAACCAAGCCACAATAAGTTACTGTTTTCCATTAAACATGCTGAATTATTTGACCCCATATTCCATACACTTTTATTGTGTTAAATCCTAACTGTTGTGACAGCATGCTTAGTAACTAGGCTACATTAGTTTACATCTTTTTATAGATAATCTAAGAGGGTTAATTTTTTGTGCTGACAACTCAGAGTCTGGAGCCTGCTTCAGAGTCTGTGTCTCCCTTTCTCTCACCTCTTCCCCACTCATCCACGCTCTCTCTCTCTTTTTCTCTGTCTCTGTGTCTATGTATCTCTCTCTCTCTGTCAAGAATAAACATAGAAAACTCAAAAAAGAAAAGAATGACTTTAACCAAGAAGATGAAGACCTCTGTACTTAAACCCAGAAATCAGTGGAGAAAGAATTTGGAGACAGAAATAAGCGGAAAGACATTCCATGCTAGTGGATCCCAAGAATTAAGATTGTCAAAATATTCACACTACTTAAAGCCATCTGCACATTCCCTAGGTACGATCCCTATCAAAGTTTAAGCACGTCTCCAAAACTAGAATAATCCTTCAATGTGGACAGAACCACAAAAGGCTCTGAATACCAAAGTCATTTTGAGAAGGAAGAACACAGCTGGATGCATCATGCTTTCTGATTTTAAACTAGATCTCAAAGCTACAATAACCCAAGCAGTACGGTATTGGGCTAAAAGCAGACACACAGATCATTGGAACAGAACTGAAGGGCCAGGAAGAAACCCACACAGATGTAACCAATTAATTCACAACAAAAGAATCAAGAATATAACATGAGGAAAAGGCAATCTCCTCAATAGATGGTGTCAGGAACACTGGGCACAGAAAAACAACACGCACAGAAAAACAACTTGACACCTATTTAACACCACACACAGAAACGAATTCAAAATGTATTAGACTTAAGACCTAAAACCAGAAATATCCTGGATACAAACTTGGGCAGAAGGTGTGGTATCACACAACTATGTCCTGCGTTAGGAGATTATAGGGAAGGCTTTGCAAAGCAGATCACTGCTCTCTGGCCTTGGTGCAAACAGCCAGCAGCAGTTCTCTCACCTACTTGGTGTGTATCTGGGGGGCAGGCTAGACTTCACTGATCCAGTGGATGTGTATCTAGGGGTTGGGTTCTGCATGTGCTCACAAAGTCCTTAGAACATGTTGTCGCATGGAATATTTTATCCTATCTATATTTGGTTTTCACCATGTCTTCACTACGTTCTTTCCAATATGTGGCCCACTGATGTGTTGTACATTGTTTGTAGGCTTAATGAATATGGGAGCTTGAGAGCAGCTCACGGAGATGTCTCTTAAACTCCCTCTCACCTCTCTTGACTTGCATGGAGTCTTAAGCAATCCTTTCTGCTCTCCTTGGCTCTGCTGGACAAATCCAAATGCCAAAACCACGAGGATGTTTTTCATCTCAGTCTAAACACTGAGTTTTTGGATTCGACACCAGAAGCCAAAGGTACAAAGGAAAAATAAAGAAGTGGGACTACATGAAACTAAATAAAAATGAGTTCTGCACAGCAAAAATATCTTCAAAGGAATGAAAAGGCAACATAGTTAATGGGAGAAAATACTTGCAAACTACATACATGGTAAAGGGATAATACACAAAAGATATGAAGAACTCCTATAGGACAACAATGCAAAAGCAAAGAGCAATGATGAAACTGGCAGAGTCCTCAAGAGGCATTTTTCCAATGAAGACATGCAGATGGCCACCACATACATGAAGAGATGTTCAATGTCACTCCACATTAGGGAAATGAAAAGCCAAAGCCAAAGAGAAATCACCTGAAACCTGTCTGAATGATCTTATCAAAAAGACAAGAAATTACAAGGGTTGGGTAAACTGTGGAGGAAAGCGAATCATTGTGCTCTGTTGGTGGGATTAGAACTTGGTGCAGCAGCAGTCGAAAACAATATAAAGTTTCTTCAAAAAATTCAAACTAGAACATCCATATCATCCAGCAATTTCCCTCAATAACCCCCCTAGGTATTACTCAGAACACATGAAATCACTAACT
Organism: Panthera tigris; assembly: GCF_018350195.1. Taxonomy (NCBI): domain Eukaryota; kingdom Metazoa; phylum Chordata; class Mammalia; order Carnivora; family Felidae; genus Panthera; species Panthera tigris. The sequence goes on along the minus strand of NC_056676.1, from coordinate 299,422 downwards.
CCCCAAAATACCTTCACACCTGTATTATGCCACATTGTTTTGAATGGCCTGGAGGGCATTATGCTAAGTGAAATACATCACACAGAGAAAGCCAAATACCAAATGCTCGCACATATATGTAGAAATTGAAACAAAAATAAGAAAACAAAATACAAAAATCCTCAAAACATAATAAAACAAACTCATAAATACATAAAGATGATTGCAGAGGTGAGGGGCAGGAAGGAGGGAAATAGACAAAAGACATAAAGGGCAAAAGACATCAGCAAATAAAAAAAGACCATGTCAACAGGGAAATAGAGAGTAAATATGACTTCAATAGCTCAAATTCTAGCTTCCTCTATTTCAAAGACCTTAGTTCATTCCATTACACTCACCAGACCTACCTGAATAATAAGGAATTATGATGACTCAGAAGTTTTTGAAAGATGATTTCTTTACTTAGTATTTCATATCAAAGAGGACAGAGTGCTTAGATTACTAGCTATGTCAGATTTTCAATTATTTTTATGGTTTATTGAAGTATCATTATATCACAAAAATCTCCTTAGATCTAAGTGGACACTCTCATCAGTCAACATATGTACATACCACTAAAACAGTACAATAAAGGTAAGGTACATTGTCCATCACACAACAGTGAGTTTTTCCTCCTTGTTGTAGCGAGCATTTTGTGATGAAAACATTTCGGGTATCGAGCACATGTATCAAATTCCATGCGATGGGATATGAAGAATATAGCAATCATGGTAATCATGAAAATAATAATATTCAAGATAATCATAATCTCCTTAATTTCTGAGAGAGACAACTCACCCCCCGCCCCCCAAGGACAAAACAGATGCTTAGGAGCAGCTGCTGCTGAAAGTGGCCTACACCACACCATGTTACTGAAAACCTAAAGTACCAGTCATCTTGATATGTAAGTTTGTGAAAGCCTCTGCTCTTAGGCTTTTGCTTTCAGTGAGGTCATGGTGCTGTCTTCAGGATATTTTCAACCTTTGAGACAAGATTGGAACAGTCTATTGAAATGAGATATTCCCATGCAACAAAACAGTGTCTTTGGAAAGAACTGGGACCCTATCGTGGTCCAGACTACATACAGTCCACAGCACCACACTCACACACACACACACACACACACACACACACACACACACACCCCAACAACCTGGGAGAGGGAGAACCCATGGAATGAAAGAGCATTTTCTCAAGAGCTGATTTCAAAAGGAGGCTGAGAGGTAAGCACTGCCTGCTGACATACACATGCACTGGTTTCTAGGGACATGGTGGTCTCAGAGTCAATTCTCCCTGGTGCTGCCTGGTGAGTCCCAGAGGAGATGTGATTCCTAAGGTATGAAACTCTTGGAACACGGGATGAATGCAAGAGAGGAGGTGCTCCACAGAAACATGAAGCACCACGCCTCCCAGATATGAAGAACAAAACCGACAAGTCTGCCTGGAACAAGGAGCTTTTCCATCCGCCTTCCTTGGGAGACTGCGAAGAAGACGTTCCCACCGAACATTTCCCAAAGATTATTTTGTGCTGAATCCCAAAAACCCAGTCCTCTCCAGCACACAACTCCAAGTACAAAAGAGTCTGGACACCCTCTAAAAGAACGAAGCTTCACTTATTCATCGCCCATTTGCTTTGAGTTCAGTGATTGAATGCAAATTGCCTTCAGAAATGAAGAGCTCAAAGGGAGTTGCACAACCCCTAATTCAGACTCCATACCCCATAGTCCCATTAACTCCCATGTTAGAGGACCGCCTTTAGCCAAAAGTGGGGTGGGATCTCCCTGCCCCATCAGAGGGTGCAACCTTGCTACCAGGGGTGGGGTGGGGCAGGGCAGGGGGTGTGGAGGGGGGCGGCAGGAGGCTTGTGTTGACCTGCCGCTTCCACTCTAAATGGCTTCAACAAGTTCCCTGGCTGGGCTCCAGCAACTCAAGCCCACCACCCTGACTCTCCCTGGAATGTTTCTCTGCAAACTGAGGTCCCTGCGCTTCATTTTCACAGGCAGGATTGTTTCATCCTGCTCATGACTGCGACTTCCCTGGCCCTGCCTTGACATTTTCTGACAACCGCAGGTCCACGCGTTCTTTCCGTTTGTTTGCACCTCCACCCTCCAGCCACCAACCCAGTCAGACCTCCAAGGGCACTCAGGGTGTCCCCTCTCTGTACCTGTGCTTCTCCCCACCACCGGAGCCTAACCCCCTACTCCATCTCGGACCCTCCTCCTCCAGGGAACCAGGGTACAACCCATAAAGGTCACTCCTATGACCGCAGCCAGAAAGGAGCCCAAGAAGAACCCCGCAGCATGAGGGAGGGGGTTGGGGATGAAAGGGGAAGACAGAGAGGGGCAGGGGGAAGGCCACATGGCACCTTGTCACTAGGATCCCTACCTTGGCAGCGCCGCGACTGAGGCAGGTCCTGGAGGGAGGCTGTGGGTCTCAGCTGCTCCACCTTTAGGCTTCTCCAGATGGTCTTTTGGGGGCACCTGGGGGCATTGCATCATGCTCAGCCCCTGGCAGTGTTGGTGCTCCAGGAGTGCAGCTGCAGCTGAGAGGCGCCTTTGGGAGCACGTCCTGGGACTTGGCCTCTGCCTCCAGGAGCAGCAGGAGCAGCAGGGCCACCACCTTCCGGGGCTGGAGGTTCATGGCTCCCAGTCCTCCCTGCAAGTGCCCCGCTACCGCTACCTCCACAGCTACCTGGACACAGGTGCCAGGCAGCAGCCATGTCCCTGGTGGGGGAGTGGGGTGGGCGAAAGCCCCTGGCTGGCAGAGAGACTTGGGAGCTTGGGGTGGCAGGTGGTCTGGGAGCCAGGATGCATAGCACAGCTGCACCCTCAGCTGCATCCCTCACCGGGCTCCGCCCCTGACCCATGCTCCTATGCGCACCCGTGGGCTCACTCCTGCACACCTCTTGGATCCAGGATCCAATTCCCTCCCCGCCTCCCCCACCCCCCGCGGGGGACACAGCTGCTGGGTGCCAGGGTCTGCAACACCGCACCTCTGTGCGCCCACCACATGGTATGACTGCCTGCCCACCAGCCTGACAGCCAGGGGCCAGAGAGAGGGCTCCAGAGACCAGGCTAGTGGGAGAGGGACTGTCAGGTGTCTCTTCCCCAGGTGGAGACCTCCCTGTCATCCCTGAAGAGACCCAGGAAGGTTTTGAAAAGCTGGTTTCACAGGGAGGTGGCTGTACATGAACTTAGTGCTCCCTCTTGCATCCTAGGCCTCTGTGTTTGTTCCTCAGTCTCCCTCAGGCTCCTGCTAACTGTGGACATCTGCAGCTGTGCACCCTCCCCACTTGTGACCCATGACTGAAAGGGCAGCCCTGAGGGACAGGGAGACACACTGGGAATACGAGACTCCTTCCACCTCCCTCCTCCTTGAAATGTCGGTGCTTTTCAGCTCTGCATGCCTTTCCCATGGCCCTACCTGGACTACACCACCATTGGTCCCACCCTCAAGTCCACCCTGCCATCGCTGACTTTGTCATGTCCTTCAACTCTGTGGAACTGCCTTTCCACCTCCACTACCTCCCAACCCCCATGTTTTCTTCACAGTGTGCCTCGGATCCCAACTCATCCGTGTGATTTTTCTTTTCTTTTTTTTTCAATTTCTTTTCAATGTTTATTTATTTTGGGGACAGAGGGAGACAGGGCATCCTACGTGCAATTTTTCAACAAGCATCTATTGAACGTGTAAGGTGTACCAGACCCTGATCTGGTGGGCCAGTGTGCAGAGGTGGGCAAGAAAACTTATGCCTGAGGTTTCAAGGGTAGCCACAGGACTACCATACATGGTGAGGAGGAGTAGAGAGACCAAGTAGTCAAGGGTTTATATGAAAGGAGCATCAAGGGCACGAACCTACGCAGCACTGGAAGGAGAGCAGGGAGTCATGGAAATATAGATCATTGAAGGCTAGTCCCAATCTCCAGCCTTCATCACATGTCCTCACCTGAGGACTTGCAAATAGGCACCCCCAGACTGGACCTGTTAGAAGCAGGACTTACAGGAAAAGCACAAAACTCGTCTGTGGACTTCATGGTCATGGTAAGGGCGCCATCACACAAGCCCACCAAGGGACTCTGGACTCTGGCAACTTGGACATACTGTGTACAATGAGGACCTGTTAGGACTCTTTCAAGTGCACAAGTGAAGAGAAAACTAAGCCACAAGCCTAGGAGAATAGAGATGCAAAACCTTTCTCCCCCCAGGGGCAATGTAAATGATCTCATGCTATACAAAAGCCAATGACCTCTGCTAGCATTAAAAACTTTACCAGTTTTCTGCCTCATTGATCAGTCTCATCCCAGAAGTGGACTCCTGCTTCATTGGCTCAATACACACCATTTGCCTGCATTCTCCTTGGAAGCAGCTTCCTACCTACCAGAACCCTGACGTGTGTCTCCATGTCATGGCACGTATTGAAATGTAAGTGAATGATGTTTCCATTTCATTTTGAACATTATGCTGATGCCTCCCTCCTGGCTCTGCATCTCCACTGAGAAGACTGTTTAGCTGAGTTTACTTTGTGTGTGTGTGTGTGTGTGTGTGTGTGTATACATATATATGTATATATGTTCTTTATCACTGTGTAGGGCTCCCTAGTGTGGATGGAATGCTTTGTTTATCCATTGGAGGGACATTTTGTTTGCTTTCAGTGGTTTGGCTATTACACATTACCCTGCAGTGAACATTTGTGCTCAGTGTTTTGTGGGATTTTAAGTTTAAATTCTCTGGGATAAATAAATGTCCAGGAACCTGACCGCTAGCTTGTAGGGTTTATGTTCAGCTATCAAACTGTCTTGCCAGAGTGGCTGTGCTATTTACATTCCCACCAGCAATGCATGAGAGAGCCGCCTCTTTCCAACATTTTATCTTTTCACTGTATTAGTTGAACTAGCTCTTCTAACAGGCAGGGAGTGATTACTCAGTCAGTGGTCATTTGTATTTACCTCATGGCTAGCGATGTAGAACATTTTCTCATGTGCTTATGCCACCTGTATGTTGTCTTTGCTGAAATGTTTCTTCATGTATTTTGTCCATTTCCCATTTGGAAAATGTTTTCCTTATTATTTTTTGTTGAATTCTGAATTTTTTTATACTGTGTAGACACAAGTTCTTTTTGTCACATGTGTGGTTTGCAAACATGTTCATCTAGTGTATAGCTTGCATTTTTATCATATTAACAGGATATTTTTAAATGTTTATTATTTTTTTTGAGAGAGACAGAGTGCAAGTGGGGGAGACACAGAACCTGAAGCAGGCTCCAGGCTCTGAGCTGTTAGCACAGAGACTGATGTAGGGTTCGAACACATGAACAAGGAGATCTTGACCTGAGTTAAAGTCGGACACTTAATGGACTGAGCCACTCAGGTGCCCCTACATTATTTTCAATATAATTTACATTATAGTATCATCATTATAATTATAATAATTATATTTATTATTTATATAATTAATAAAATTATAATATATGTTATATTGTTAGCTAACAGGGTCTTTAAAAGAGCAAAATGTTCTCTCTCTCTGACCCTCCCCCGTTCATGTTCTGTCTCTCTCTGTCTCAAAAATAAATAAACGTTAAAAAAAATTTTAAAAATGGGGCACCGGGGTGACTCAGTCGGTTAAGCGTCCAACTTCAGCTCAGGTCATGATCTTGCGGTTCGTGAGTTCAAGCCCCGGGTCGGGCTCTGTGCTGACAGCTCAGAGCCTGGAGCCTGTTTCAGATTCTGTGTCTCCATCTCTCTCTCTGACCCTCCCCCATTCATGTTCTGTCTTTCTCTGTCTCAAAAATAAATAAACGTTAAAAAAATTTTAAAAAGAGCAAAATGTTTTAATCTTGATAAAGTCCAATTCACCATGTATTTTAGTTTCTGAATCTTGCTTTATTGCAATGTGTAAAAATGCACTAAGTTTAAGCCAATGGATAAATATCCATAATGCACTTTCTTACAGTTTCTAGGGTAGAAATCCAACAAAGGCACCAGTGTGGTCACGTTCTGGGGAGACTCATCTTCTTGGCTTGCGGATGGCCACCTTCTGGCTTTGTGCTCACATGACCTCTCTCTGTATGTGTGCATGGAGAGAGTGTGCCAGCTCTCTGGCATCTCTCCTTGTATGCATGCTAACCTCATCATGAGGGTCCTAAACTTGTGACCTAACATAACCTCATTATCTTCCAAGGCCCCACATGCAAGTTTATGGGGATAGAACTGGAAAATTGTGAATGGGGTGGGAGCATAGTGTAGTCCATAGCATGTTTCTTGGTGGACTTCTTGAGGTTTCAACTCTTTGGTATTTACGCATTTTCTTAGATCATTAGGTTCACATCTTTTGTCAAATTTGGCACATCAGCCATGACTTCCTGAAACAATTTTTTTTTTATTTTTCTCTTGAAATATATTTTTAGTCCCTACTTTTTTATATTTTCTCTTTCTGAGACTCCTGTGACATAAATATTAGTTTTATTCTTTGTGTTGTCTGTGTGTATGTTTGTATTTTAAAAATTGTAGTCATTATCCTTTTCAGTTGTAATTGTCCATTATGTACTTCTTTACACCTTTCTTCCTTTCCTGAGACTTATTCTCATTTGTTTCAAACACTTTTGTAATTGCTTGCCAAAGCATGTTTTTAATGATGTCTCCTTTCAAATCCATTGGGAATCCTAACTCCTAGGTCATCATTGGCTCTGGGGGTCTGTGAATTGTGTGACATATTAAAGATGACATTTCTCTGGGGTTTATTTGGCGAGTGTTCTTAATTATTCACCTTTCATATTTAGGGTGTGTCATAAGACTCTGGATGTTCTTAAATCTGGTGTGTTAGCAAGTGGTGGGTCAATAAGACTGTGACTACCAAATGTAGCCCCAGTTCTGTGCTAAACCAGAAGGAGCACAGTGAGCCCTGGCCAGACACAGCTGGGAAGATACAGGGCAGCAACCTGTGTGGAAAGTCACATCATCATGGCTTTCTTCTCTACAGGCAACGATGAGTGCATAGGGTAGCTAAAACACATTGTTTGCCAAATGTATTTCCAAAGATGGAAGGATAAGTACTTGTAAAGACCAAAAGTCTGGTTGACAGTGGGAATTATTGAGGAAAAGTGTGTTCGGTGTGTTGAGGGCATTTGAGAAGTTTAGTTTATTCTAGTAGAAGTAGGTAATGATGGGTTTTAATGGGATGGTTGTCATTGATGTTGGGCTTGCTCAAAACTTACATCCAATTGGCTCCTCTTACTGGTGTCTTTAGCCTAAATATCATCCCTCCCAAGACCTGCCAAAGGGAGCCAGGTCAGATAGAGGAGTGAGCCCTGAACTGGTGTGCTGACTTGTATGAGACATGACACATCCACTCTAGCCACACTTACTGAATGCCTGCTTGGGAATGAACTTTGCCTCATGCCCACCACCACAGTGGAGTCACAGAGGAACATGCTGGTGGTCAGCTCATCTGGCAACCTCAAGGCCAGTCCCTCCCTCTCTCTGCATAAACTTAGGACAGGAGTGGGGTCCTCTCACATTCACCTTGGCACTCCATAGGAGATGTGGAACACTCACTATTAATCACAGGACCCGGGGTCTCATGTTCTTCCTTAGGCATACACCCAAGACCATTCCCATCCCTAGTCCAGCCTTTTCTGGGGAGCATGCCCCATGTGCCTGTTTCCTGACAGGTTAATTCTTCCTCTCTTTAGGCAAAACCAGCATCTTCACTTACACTGGAGAACACAGCAACACAGAATGGCTGCAATAAGTTGACTTTTCAGATCACCCCAATTAGACAGGATGAGGGGAATATCCTTGTACCTCCCAATGTATGGATCAGTCACTTCAACCCAAATATCTCCCTACCAGAACTTTCCCCAATATTCCATCAGTCTGGCCCCAAAGATGGGGGAGCTCATTCATTATGGGCTAAGTAAAACATATCTTTGGGAAGTTTTTTTGTTTTTGTTTTTTGTTTTTTTTCCAAAATTAACCCTGACCCTTTCTTGCAAGGAGTCATTTTCCTGAAATGGAAGTGATGTCTATAACCACTTCTCAAAGTCAGATACTTCAGCTCCACATGGGAAACCTGAAGATGAGTTCAGCTTGTGCGTGCTGCATGCCCCTCAGTGTGGCAGCAATGGGAGGACCGGACTGCAGGGTGGAGGACCGGAGGGGCTGAGACCGGTACAGTTGAGCAATGGCCCCGATAGACTCACCAGAAACAGGGTTGTGAGTGTGTCACAGGACAGTGAAGCTGAAGGTGGACCATGATTGCATTGTAGAAACCTTTGTAGACATCTTCTTTCTTCTCTGAAAATGGAGAATGCACTGTGGAGTTATACAAATCCATAGAGATGTTCCCCTTCAGCAAATGGCTCACGAACCGTGAGATCATGACCTGAAGCCGACGTCGGACGCTTAACCGACAGAACCACCCAGGTGCCCCTAAAATGTAAACATCATTAATCACAATCCACTGTGATTTATTTTAGGAATGCATGGGTGGTTCACAATTCACAGGTAAAACAATTTTATAAATCATACTTAAAAAGATGAAGGGTAAATAGCATACGATCATCTCTATAGATGCAGACAAAGCATTTGACAAAATACATCATCTGTTCATTTTAACAACTCAACAAAGTGGGTTTAGAAAGTATATACCTTGGGGCACCTGGGTGGCTCAGTCAGTTAAGCATCTGACTTTGGCTCAGGTCATGATCTCACAGTTCCTGAGTTCGAGCCCCACGTCAGGCTCTGTGCTGACAGCTCAGAGCCTGGAGCCTGCTTCACATTCTGTGTCTCCCTCTCTCTCGGCCCCTTCCCTGCTCATGCTCTGTCTCTCTCTGTCTCAAAAATAAATAAACATTAAAAAAATTAAAAAAAAGAAAGTATATACCTCAACATGAAAAAGGCCATGTATAAAAATAAAACATGCTAACATACTCAATGGTGACAAAGTGAAAACCTTTCCTCTATGATCAGGAAGGAAGTACAGATATCTACTTTCACCATCTTTGTTCAACATAATACAAAAAGTGGTAAACATAGCAATAGGACAAGAAAAAAAAAAAGAAAAGTCATCCAACATGGTAAGGGAGAATGAAAACTTACTATTTGCAGATGATATGATACTATATACAAAACCTCAATTAATCTACCAAGAAACCACTGGAATTGAAAATTAATTCAATAAAGTTATACAATACACAATTATTATGCAGGAGTCTGTTCATTTCTATACTCGTGATGATGTAGTAAAAAGATAAAAAATCCCACCTACAATTGCTCCAAAAAGAAATTATAGCTGAAGACTTCCATAATCTGAGACATCCAAATCCAAAAGATATAGAGAACCCCATCAAATTCAACAAAACAAGCCAAAATCAAATACATATTGTAATACAATTTGTAAAATATAGAGATACTAAAAACATCCTGAAAGTAGAAGAAAAAAGAAATCCAAATTCTAAGGAAAGACAAATGATGTTAACAGCAGACGTCCCCCACAGAAACCAAGCCAGCCGAAAGGAGTGGCATGATATATTCAACACACTGAATGGGAGAAATGTGTAGCTGAGAATACTCTATACATGAAGGCTGTCATTCAGAATAGCAGAGATAAATAGTTTCCCTGACAAACAATACTATATTGGTTCATGACCATTAAACCAGACCTTCAAGGAATAGTAAAAGGGAATTCTTTGAGAAAGACAAAAACAACAAAGACTAGAAGGAAAAAGAGAAAATCTCCGTAAGCAATGACAAAACAAACATGGCAGTAAATTAATAATTGTCAATAGTCACTCTGAATGTAGACTACATGCTCCAATCAAGAGACATAGTGTGTCAGAATGCATAAGGAAAACAACACCCGTGAATATGCTGCCTTTAAGAGAATCACTTTATACCTAAAGACACCTGCACACTGGAAGTGAAGGGATGGAGAGATATTTATCATGAAAATGGATGTCAAAAGAAAGCCAGAGGAGCAATACTTACATTAGAGAAACTAGATTTTAAACCAAAGGCTAACAAGAGATGAATAAGGTCGCTCTATCATAATAAAGATGTCTAATTAACAAAAAGATCTAACAATTGTAAATATTTATGCCCAAATTGGAACACTCAAATACACAGAACAGTAACAAATACACAGGAAGTCATTAATAGTATTAACAGATGTTAATGCCACAATGACAGCTGTGGACAACTAATCTAAGCAGAAATCAACAAGGTAATAATTGCTATGAAAGACACACTGGACCAGATGGATTTAGCTGATATAGTCAGAACTATCCATATTAAAGAAGCAGACTACACAGTCTTTTCAAGTGCATATGGGACATTCTCCAGGGAGGATCACATACTAGGTCACAAATAAGGTCTCAATAAGTGCAAAAAGATTTAGATAATACTATGATTATTTTCTAACCACAATGCTATGAAACTGGAAGTCAGCCACAATATTTTTTTTGAAAAACCACAAATACGTGAATGTTAAACAACATACTGCTAAAGAATAAATGGGCCAAATTAGAAATTTAAAAACATAATGAAAAATATATGGAAACAAATAATAATGAGAACACAGCAGTCTAAAACCTTTGGGGGGCACCTGGGTGGCTCAGTCGATTGAGCATCTGACTTCGGCTCAGGTCATGATCTCACAGTTCATGGGTTCGAGCCTCGCATCAGGCTCTGTGCTGACCACTTGCTCAGAGCCTGGAGCCTGCTTCAGATTCTGTGTCTCCTTGTCTCTCTGCCCCTCCCCCGCTCATGCTTTGGCTCACTCTGTTTCTCAAAAAAACTAAATAAATGTAAAAAAAAAATAAACCTTTGGGATGCAGCAAAAGCAGTCACAAGAATGAATGATGAGTTGAGGTGCCTGTGTGGCTCAGTTGGTTAAGAATCTGACTTCAGATCAGGTTGTGATCTTGCTGTTCATGAGTTTGAGCCCTGCATCTGGTTCGCTGGTGCCAAGCTCAGAGCCTGGAGTCTGCTTCAGATTCTATGTCTCCCTCTATCTCTGTCCCTCCCCTACTCACTCCTCTGTCTCTCTCTCAAAAGTAAATAAGCATTAAATTTTTTTTAAAAAAAGAATGAATGATGAGTGATTTTAGCATCTTTCCATGTGTTTGTTAGCTATCTCTATATCTTCTTCAGAAAATGGCTATTACTGCCTTGTGACCATTTTTAAGTTGATTATTTGTTTTTTGGTGTTCATTTTTATAAGTTTTTTTTAATCCATTTTGGATACTAACCCTTTATCAGGTATGATGTTGGCAATGACTTCTCCCATTCTAAAGGTTGCCTTTTAGTTTTGTTGATAATTTAGTTCACTGTGCAGAAACATTTTATATACATGAATTCCCAATACTCTATTTTTTTTAATTTCTCTAGCAAAAGAGACATGTCTATTATGAAGTTGCTTCCAGAGGGGAAGATGGCGGTGTGGGAGGACACTGGGCTTACCACGTGCTGCTGATCGCTTAGATTCCACCCACATCTGCCTAAATAACCCAGAAACTGCCAAAAGACTAGCAGAACGGACTCTCCGGAGCCAAGTATAGACAAGAGGCCCACGGAAGAGGGTAGGAAGGGCAGAGAGGTGGTTCGCAATACACGGATTGGCGGGAGGGAGCCAGGGCAGTGGAGGGGGAGCCCGCCCTGCAAGGCAGAGCCCCAGAATTCTGGCTTGCAAAAGTGGAGGGGCTGGACCATGTGAGTTCTGACAGCCAGTGGGACTTAACATCTGGAATGTTAAAAGTCAACAGCTCTGCTCTCAGAGAGGAGGGAGGGTGAGAGGACTCCAGGAGGGAGAGTTGTTGAGCCCAGGAAGACAGAGCTCAGCTCAGCAGGGAACAAAGGCACTGGCAAGTGCAATTTCCCTCTCCCATTCCCCAGCTGAAATTCCAAAGGGAACCAGTTTCCATCACTGAACTTGCTTGCAGCGGGCAAATGCCCAATGTTGTGCTTCTATGGATCCATCTCTCTCACTGGCCTGTCTCCCTCATGGTGCTCTAGGGCCCCTCCCACAGGGGACCACCGGTGGCAAAGCTAGCTAAGCCTGACCCTCCAGCCCCTGTGCACCTCGCAGATCCACCCCTTCTAATACGCCCTTGGCCAGTTCCCATCGAAGCAGCACCACAAGCCTGGCAGTGTGGATGTAGCCCAGACAAGGGCCACACTACTCCACAGTGAGTACTGCCCCTGGGAGAGGGGAAGATAAGGTACACACAAGTCTGACTGTGGCCCAAGCGGTGGGCTGGGGGCAGACATCGGGTCTGACTGTGGCCCTGCCCACCAACACAAGTTACTCCAGACAGCACAGGGGAAGTGGCTGCAGTTTGGAGTCACCTCAGGGACTACCCAAAATGATGAAACGGAAGAATTCTTCTCAAAAGAAACCCCAGGAAGTAGCCACAGCTAATGAATTGATCAAAAGCGATTTAAAGCAATATAACGAAAAAATAATTTAGAACAATAGTCATAAAATTAATCGCTGGCACTGAAAAAAGCATAGAGGACAGCAAAGAATCTATTGCTACAGAGATCAAGGGACTAAGAAATAGAAGGAGCTAAACAATACTATAAATGAGGTGCAAAATAAAATAGAGGTGGCCATAGCACGGATTGAAGAGGCAGAGGGGACAATAGGTGAATTAGAAGAGATAATTATGGAAAAAGAGAAAGCTGAGAAAAAGACAGATAAAAAAAATCCAGGAGTATGAGGGGAGAATTAGAGCACTAAGTGATGCAATCAAACGGAACAATATCCATATCATAGGAATTCCAGAAGAAGAAGAAGAGAGCTACCCCAGGTAGCTTCCTCACAGCTCCAGGGGAAAGTGGGGAGTAAAGGTGCTCCCTCCTGTATCTTCTAGTGCCTTCTCCTAGCAGGCTCCAGCCTTGTAGCCAGGCCTGGCCCCTTCCTGAATGTTCATACCTACTTCATTCAGGGAGTGGAGCGATCCAGGACTGCCTGGAAGCACCTCAGTGCCAGGCAGTGCCAAGAGCTCCCTGATGGGTGTGAGATTCTAATTACCACCTCATGGCTGGAGGCCGTTGCCCTCCTCAGCCCTGTGAGCAGTGGCTCCTCTTCTAACCCAGGTAATTTTCCTTGTAAAGGTTGGGTTGTGCCCCGCCCACCACGTGGTCTTAGGCTGAGCCACAAAATCTGTGGGGTGCTGGCCCTGGGAGGGCACGGGCCTACTACCGGGCCTTCTAGGGACAATTCCTGGATCTGTGCACAGCAAACCCCAATAATGCGAGAGGTTATGGGTCATCTCAGAGGGTTGTTGCCATGCTCAAATAAGCAAACGTGGGGCGCCTGGGTGGCTCAGTCGGTTAAGCGGCCGACTTCAGCTTAGGTCCTGATCTCCCGGTCTGTGAGTTCGAGCCCCGCGTTGGGCTCTGTGCTGACAGCTCAGAGCCTGGAGCCTGTTTCAGAGTCTGTGTCTCCCTCTCTCTGACCCTCCCCCGTTCATGCTCTGTCTCTCCCTGTCTCAAAAATAAATAAACATTAAAAAAAATCAAATCAGCAAACGTATGCGAACTTTTACTTTTCATGTAAGTTGTTATGGACTAAAATGCTGCCACAGGGTTAATACTGTAAATGCTAGCTGTCGCTATTGTTGGATTTTAAATTGTAATTTTCTTAGGTCCAAGTTGCCCCAAAGCAGCCAGAAGACCTCCTGAGCATGCTGTCTTGAGCCACATGATGGAGCATCTTGCCTTCAGTCCCTAACACCCCTGGGGGCAGGCAGGGGACAGGCTGTTACATTCAGTATACAGGTGAAAAAGCTGAGGCTCGTGCAGGGGGTGTCCTCATCCCCAGGGGACACTGCTCAGGCCCTTCCAGCCTGCCTGAGTGACCCTGACATCTACCTATGCAGCTTCTGTGTGAGGGGCTGGAGGGGGTGCAGGTGTACAAATCCCACCACTCCCTTGCTCCCTCCAGGACTTTCAGGCTCTGAAGCCAAATAAAGCACCAAAGCTCTCTCAGAGCCTGTGGCCTGGACAAGGGATACCAAACAGAGTTTCTCTTCTCCCAAATCCAGAGGGCTGGTGTCTATGGGAAAATCCCTAACTCTGCTCACCAAGTAGCTGCAGGTACACACACAGCTAACCTGACTCAGCCACCCCATGGTCGAGTGGACAGACACTGCATACAGCCCACACTGACCCCTGCTGCGTGCTGACTCTGCCACTGTGAGCGGAGCCCACGGAAGGCCAGCCCTCATCAGCAGTACCCTTCCTCCCTTGAGGAGGTACCAGTCCTGGGTGGGCAGAGGGCCCAACGGGGCACCTGTCTCCTCCTCTACAGTCCATAGGCCCCACCTGGAACACGCCCAGACCCACCTGGGCAGGCTTGATCGCCACTGTGTTCCCAGCAGCCAGGCAGTCAGCCGTCTTCCAGGAGAGCATCAGCAGGGGATAGTTCCAGGGTAGGACGATGCCACAGACCCTGTGGTACAAAGAAGTGGGTCTTCGTCTCTCCACTCGGCCTGGGTGCCAGACTGCACCTGCCAGCTGCTTCCTCTCCCCAAGCCTGACCCCTTTTCCACTCCAAGCATCTTGATATGGTGCCCAAGGTCCTCCTGAGAGAGCTCATCCCTGGCCTTCCAGTCCCTGATGGGGCAGTATGTCCGGCGTGGCAATAGCCCCTCTTCCTGGCAGGGTGCAATGCCAGGGAACATGGTTTCTCATTGGAACTGTCAGACCTGCCTAAGGACAGTCCAGTAGGGCATGACACCAGGCAGTGAGGGGTTGACAGCAGGCAGGGCCAGGGAGAAGGACAGGGATCACCCAGGTGGGCAGAGAGAATATGGGAGAGAGTTGGAAATGGGTGGGCCAGGAGGAAGTCAGCAAGAGTCCTCTTGGGGGAGGCCAGGGTGTAGTTCCATAGAGAAAAGGAAGCAGTCAGCTGAGAAGGCCTAACAAGGCTTGTCTGCTCTGCATTAAGAGATTGTACCCAGCATCTCTGTGCCCCCTTGGTCCCAGACAAAGCCTCTGGGTGAGCAGTGTCTCCATCAAAGGGAAGCCCCTCATGGTCCTGGGGGGCCTAATGATGACACGTGTGGTCCCAGCAGCCTGCTTTCCCCTGACTCCTGTAAAACACAGGGCACTGTCTTTATCAGTGTCAGACAATTAATGAGCCCGTCCACACAGAATTGCTCAGGCTACCTAGCTTGATTTCTTCATCATATTAATGATCATAATCACCACAGAATGTTTCCCAAAAGATGACTTAGCTGAACCCAGGAAGGGGGAAGAGCGTGTGTGAAGGCTGAGGTTAGGACAATCTGGGGACCAGCACACCATCCTGGGAACAACAGGGTATACTCAGGGGTTTGGAGAGCCACTCCCCACCCCATGTACACCCAGCAGACCCAACAGGATGAGAAAGCGGAGGAAGCACGGTGAGACTGTCTAGAGAAGAGGGTGAGGTCATCAGGATTGTGGGGGCTCCAAAGGAGAATGGACGTCAGGAAGTCCCACTGTCATGGCTGAACTGTACTCCCCAAAATTCACAGTTGAAATCCTAACTCCAGAACGTCCTTATTTGGGAATTAGGCCATCCCAGATGTAATTAGGTAAGACGAGGTCATACTGAAATAGGGTGTGTACCTAACCCAATAGGACTGACGTCCTTCAAAAAACAGCCATGTGAACAGACATGCACAAGGAGGACACGAAGTGAACATGAGGGCAGAGATTGGGGAACACCCAAGACTGCCAGTAAGCCACCAGAAGCTGGGGAGACGCCTGGAGCAGATTCTCCCACATACCCTCGGAAGAAACCAACACTCTGACACCTGAATCTGGAACTTCCAGCCCCAGAATGCTAAGCCAACAAATGTGTGTTGCTTGAGTCTCTTAGTTTCAGTACTTTGTTATGGCAACTCTAGCAGACACATAAACCCGCCCATATAGGGACAACTTTCCCAGTCCCCCAACTCCTGGGAGGCTCTGCATTAGTATCCTCCTCAGTCTGATGGGGACAGACTCCTTGGGAGGCATCTGCAAGAGCAGTGACCATGCAGATTCCTGTGGCTGTCAGCCAGGTGGCCCCTGGTCCCCCTGCCCAGCCCTTCTCAGGCCTGCGCCCAAGGAAAGGGCTCCAAGCACATGGGCTATGCAGGGCTCTCACTCTACACTCTGACACCTGGGCAGGGGAGTTCCTTGTTGTGGGGGCCTGTCCTGGTGCACTGTCTACATATTGTGTCCTCTGGGGGACAGGCTAGGTGGGAAGCCCTGCCCTGAGTCAGTGCCACATCCCACCCAGGCTGCCCCCTCTCTGGGAGCTACAGGACAGGGTTTTCCCGTATCCACAGCCCACTCTCCCAACAGGGGCTGCTCTCACCAGCAGGCCTGTCCTTCAGGACCTGGTGTGGTCATCTGTACTCATTTCTCTCAATGCAAATGACATCTGAACACATTCTCCTTCTGACACCCCCCCCCCCACATTCCCAAAGAAGCTGAGTGCCCTTGAACACCATCCACAGGGATGTGAGGTCCCTGCTGGTGGATCCCAGAGGCCCCACATTGTAAGGGGCACAGGGTAGGTGGGAATGCTTGCTGGGTGCTGACCACACTGGGCCTCTGGTGCACATTTGGTGATTTTAGAGGGCATTCGTCAGTGTGCTTCCCTCACACGAGTTTCTCCTGGAGCTGTTCCACGTGGTCCTCATAGCTCTCACTGTCCCATGCCTTCGCACAGCCACACGCCGTGCCCTGGTTAGGAGGCCACAGAGTTCAGCATGGGTTGTGCAGGGGTTTGCTGTCAAGGCCCCAGAACAGCTTCTGTGAGTGCTCTTGGGTTTGTCTCCTTGAGCACCTGTGCCAGTGAGTCACCATAGTTGTGCCTGTGGCAGGGTACATTTGGAGACTGAAAAGTCACTGCCAAGTTGCCTTTCACAAAGGTGGACCCTCTGCTTCTCCCACCCCCCACAAGCAGTGTGAGGAGACTTCTCTCTCCCTAGGCCTTGGGACCGTCTGATGGTGAGGCATAGCCCCGCACGTCTGGGTTTAACATCATTTCCCCAATTCCTAGTGTTTTCTATGTTGATTGGGCAGGTGCCTGTCTACTGTTGAGCACTAGTTCTCATCCTTTGTCTATTTCTCTATTATTTTTACACTGCTCCTTGGTGCCCTGTAGTTCTTAATTTTATGCATATTCATTATTATAATCTTTGCACATAAAATTTTTCAGGTGTGCCCTCTGTTTCCCACTATGTCGCTGACTGATACACGGCTATTGTGGGGCTTAAGTAAAATTATACTTATAAGGTCATTGAAACAGTGCTTGGCACGGAGCAGGTACTTTAAATGTGAAAGCTGTCTTATTTGCTAGGATATAAGTCCCCCGAGGGCAGGCAATGCCATCAGTTTTGGTCATCGTTGTATATCCTGCGCCTGAAATGTATGGCATTTAGTAATCGGTGAATAAATAGTGTTTGATAGATGCGTAAAAAGGGGATGAACACTCACACTACAAATTGCGCAAAAAGTGCCTAGTGTGTGGTGAGTCTTTGCCTGGCGCTGTGATTCACCCAATAGGCTCCTTCCTGGTCAAGGCCAGGTTGTGGCTTGCTCTGGCCTGGTTGATGGGGATGGTGGAGCCCTGGAAGAAGCAAGGGGAGTCACTGGTAGGGGGCTCCATTGTTTCCTTCCCCTTTCCCCCTGGGCAGCCAGACTGTGCTTGGGGCTCAGAAAGGAACAGGGTCTTGTCTCCATCCTGAAATCTCCGTGACCGAGACAGGTAGGAGACCCAAACCTTCCAGACTGGGAATGACAGAGGTATCTGAGGACTTCAGGTCCAGGTGGAGAAGGCAGCCATGAGGGGCAAGGTGCCTCCTGCACTGAGCCTGGCAAAATCCTCAGACAAGAAGCTGGTCTGGGTACAGGTAAGGCCTCTGGTTTTGAAACTGGTGCGGAGAAGGGAGGAGTTGGGGGGCCAAGCTGTCTCTGGAGGCTGTGCTGGCCCAGGAGGCCCCAGCTGGGGGTTGGCTCCAGCCAACAGTGATGCAGCAGCAGAAGGAGAAACAGATGTTAGGCCTGCCATAATACATGCACCTCTCAGCCCCATGGAGAGGATAAGAGGCATGGAGCCCATTCTGGCAGACCCCAGTGAACTTGTTGGTGATGGATATCTCTGGGGAAGGGTTGACCCATCCCTGCCTCTGGTGGGAAAACCTCTGCAAATGGCTCCCAAGGTCACATCCTGATCCCTAGTATCCAGGAGCTGTGGGCCACCCCTTCTGCAAAGATGCAGAATGGCACAGTTGACCTGAGGATAGGGAGACGATGCAGATAACCCCAGCATGGCCTCAGGAGCCTCCATAAAGTCAGAGTTTTCTCCAGTTTAAGAGACTCAGAAGGATGCCAAACCTGAGAAAGGCAAGGGGATTGGGGGGCCAGAGCGAGGCCAGAGCAGGGCCTGCAATAGCCTCGGCCAGCAGCCAGCAAGGACCTGGACCTTCAGTCCTACAACAACAGGAGCTGATTTCTGCCAACACCTGAACAGGCCTACAGGCAGGGTTTCCCCAGACCTCCAGATAAAGCCCAGCCTGGTTATACCTTGACACTGACCTTGTGAAATCCTGGCATGGAACCTAGCCAAGCCTGCCTGAATTTCCCATCTGCAGAAATGAGAGCTGATGGGTTGTTTTAAACCAATAAACTGGGGTCATCTGTTATGCAGCATGTAGGCTAACACACTGCCCTAGTTTCCTGCTGACCCCAGCCTGCCTGTGTGAGCTCTCACTTGGTGGGCAAGAGCTTCAGTCCCATGTGAATTTTGTCACACCAGCAAGCAAAGTAGTGGAAGGTCTGGATGGACATGACCAGGTGGGTCTTCAGGGCAAGTGTGTAAGCAGCATCTGCATCCAGAGCCTTGATGGTGGCCAGCTCTTCCTTATGCTCTTCCAGGAGGTCCGCCAATGAGGTCAAGGGGTGGGGGAGGGGAGGGAGATTGGCTCAGGATGTGACCAGCCTTGCCTATTCTTTCAGGGCCCTTCGTCAATGAACAAGGGGCTCTGGCCTGCACAGCTAGCTCTGCCACACTCAGATGTGCTGACCTCAGTTTCCTGATCTATGAAATGGGACAGTAAGGTTTACTTTGCTGGATGGCTATGAGGATGATGCCCTTCTGTCCCTCTCTCCTCTCCTCTCTTTTCCTTTCTTCCTTTGTAAAATATGGATGGAGTAACTATTTTATAACGCACGTGATTCTGCAAAGCAGTCCCTCTGCCTCTGTAATAAGGAGGTCACCATCCAAAAAGGCCACCCTCTCTGTCTCTGGACAGCCTTGACCAGGGGAAAGCATGTCCAGCTCAAGCACCAGAAGATCCAGTGGAGTGAGCCCCCAAGGATGGCATCTGTCGGGAGGTAGAGGGGGGATGATGGGAGAGATTCAAGGGAAGGTTCGTCTACACAGGCCTCCTGAAGTGTGAGCTCTATGAAATCCAGTTGCCCTCCTGTGATTCCGGTGGGTGTGCTTCTGTGGACAGCCTAGGAATTAGGACTGTGCCCCCTTCTCTGATATAACGGAGCCCAAAAAGCAGAGTGCCCAGGGGACAGGGTGTCCAGAGGAAGGTGGAGGCCACAGACCCAGAGCAGCTCTCAAACTTGTGCATGGGGGTGCTCTGGCCCAGAGATAAGTCTGGGACAAAAGACTGCTGACCAGCTCCTCTCTGCATTCAGCCATGGCATGGCCTAAACACCCCAAGTACACACTCACACTCCCTGGGAAGCCAACCCTAATTCCTGTCCACTCCTCACCAATAACATATCCCTCCAGTGTCCTGATAGCATCCTCTACCTTTCTTCAAACCTTGCATGACTGTTACAGATATTCACTTAGTTGAGCATTCCAGTACTATTTGCTTCTCCCTGGGGCCTGGGACAGGATTTGGTCCCCTGCTCCCTACTGGACCTGCTATACCCACGGGGCACACAGTCAGTATGTAGCATAAGGCTTGTGAGTGAAACTGTGGGCTGGACAGACACAAGCAATCTAGTGGCATAGCCACACGGTTACCTCAGACACAGTGACACACCCAGGTAATTTTCTAGTTAAGAATAGCAAAGGTGTAAATCACTTTTTGAGAAGCTTTATAGACCAAATAAGAAAAACACCATGTTGTGGCGCTTCAAAGACCAGGGTTCTATCAACTAGAAAAACAGATGTGTCACAGGTATAAATCTGTATAAACAAGCCAAAGTTGGTCTCTGTGTATTGGCCTCTAGTTGTTCAAGTCTTCACTGCAGGGTGAGACCTGTCAGCTTAAATGCTTGCTGGATACCCATTTATGTCTCCAATTATTTTAAATGTAGTCCAAACAAGCAGACTTTAGCTGTTTAAAGTCTTCTTGCTTTGCATCACCCACTTGACAGCTATTATCGTTGGAGAGATGGACTATGCATTTACAGCTGCTGCCTTCCCAGACCTCTGACCCAAAGATCCCTGCTCTGCTGCTGAATAACTTTGCCAGGACTCAGGAGCCCGCCCTGTCTGATCACCCAACCTCCAAAAGTTCCTTTGCACCCTTCCCATTTTGAGTAGAGACCACCCCACTACCGTCTCTGGATGGTCTCCCACTAAGGGGATGTCGCATCCTGAAGCCTGTTGCGTGTTTCTACTTCTCATAGTCCTATCTTTTCCCTCGATCAGCCCCAAATACCTCCAGTTCTTCCAGACAATGTCACTTGCACGTGATGTGGCCATCTCATAAAGCCCTGAAGTAACTATCACCTGAGCACACCATTTGGGAGGCTCAACGAGAACTGAGTAGGATTGTTCACTGTCAACTTTGTTGAGCTGTACCTTTGCCTCCAGCATCCTGTCTACAGAAACCACCAGGGGGGAAGGCATTGAAGCAACCACCATCATCCCAGAGGTCCTCAGGACAGTCATGAGGAATGGCAAGTGTGGGCTGCCACACAGGCTCAGCCTCACTCCCATCAACCTGGGCCACCACCAGATTCTTGTCTGTGAACCTAAGGAAGTGTCTAAACAAAAGGTGACAGCTTCCTACAGACTCTGCCACCAGCTCTTGGTGGCCCCACTCTGGCAGCTGTGGACACTGGCCTCTAGGTTCCTGAGAGGCTCTATCTTCTCCCTCAGTGGTTCTTGGGGCCTGTCTAGTGACTTTCTCTAACAACTTTTCTGGATTTTTCTTCCTAGTATCTCTCACAATTGCATAATGTCTCAACCCTCTAATGTATTCTGTATTCCATAATATGTATCCATGGTGGTCTAGTTTCCTCATTGAACCAGGGGCTGCTCCCTTCTGAGCCAGCAATGGGCGAACCTCCACCATGGGGACTGGGAGGTTGAATGAGGCAGCAAGGCCAGCACCCTGCTTGTTACCACAGGCATGGTACACCCTCCCTGCCCAAGGGCCCAGCACCCAGGCAACCCTGTCCACATAGCTTCCCTTCAGGGATTCCCCAAACAGGCCTCAAAGTGGTAGCAGCTCATGTTTCTGCCTGAGGATCCCCTTGTTTGTGTCCCCACACCTGGTCTACCCCTTTGTCAATTATTTTCTTTAAATTCCCTTCAACTGACCCATTTGAGCATGCTGTTTTTTGCAGCCCCTGAGGGATGCTGTAGGTAGGGCAAAATGGAAAACTGAGTATGCACCTGTAGGAGTAAGTGTTGTTTCAGGTAGGTGTGTGTTTGTGTGTGTGTGCGTGCGTGTGTGTGTGTGAATATGATATGCGCATACTGGGTCATGACATAAAAAGGTCAAGGTCCAGAAAATCTGACAAACATGGGATTCAAGGAAGAGTTCCCAACAGTGGGGTGCCACATATTCAAGAAGGGAACGCCCATGCTGAGATTATTGTTGACACGTGGAGGGGGAAGGAATGGCTTCATTTCTTCCATGGGGATGTTAGCTCTGGTCCCAGTCTCTGAAGTAGGCTCCAGACCTTTGGAATCCTCCCTCCTCCCAGCTCCAGCTCCCCTCTGGGCCATTCCTGTGGAGGGAGTGTAAACCTGACTGCAACCATTCTGTGTGCAAGTAGAGGCTCCCTAAGCCAGGATCCCAGACAACAAGTGGAGTAGATGAGAGAGGAGGCCTTGGAGGGGGAAGGTGGAGGGAGAGCAGGAGGAAGTGCAGGAAGTGTACTCACACATCCATCTGTTGGGTTGACGGTCTCCTAGGTCTTGGCACCCCAAACACATCCCTAATGAAGAGCTGTGGGCATCTGGAGGGTCAGCTTTTTCACCACCTTTTCCACCTGGGAAGGGAATTTTCGCACAGATTCAGTGCAGTGTGGAGTCTTCACAAGGTGCATTAGTGACAGATATGAACCCACAGAGACACACAGGAAACACAGACAGATAGATATCCACTCATGCACACACGTGCACGCACACACACACACACACACAGCCAAGGGGCCAGGGCTCAAGGCCCCTTGGCCTTGTCAGGTCTCTTTAGCCAAATCCAGTCCTGCTGCCCTCCTTATCCCAGGGAGCTATTATGTAGGCAGCGGTGGCAGCTGAGCAATAAGAAGCGATGATGAGCATGGAATCTGAGGTCAGGCTGCTTGGGCTGCAACCCCTGTCCTGCCACTTACCCGCTATGTGATCTCAGACTGGTTGCTAGGCATCTGCAAGTAGGAAGTGCCAGTTGGCAGACAGACACTTGTGAGTCACCAGACATGACACCAACTCCATCGCTCACTTCCCTGTAGACCTGAAATTCCAGATGGAATGGCATCCTCTGAAACACCATCTGTCTCCTGAAATCTGTTCATCAGTCATCTGACCACAATCCTAAGGCCAACCTGGTATCCATCCTGGCCACCTACACTTTCTTCATCAGCTTTTGATCCAAACAAACTATCCCAAATTTAATTCCTATAGCAGCTTGTAGCCTGCCAAGACATCTCAGGATGATTTTTCAAGAGTTTCTTTTAAAAATATGCTTGCAGGGGTGCTTGGGTGATCTCAAGATTCGGGAGTTCGTACCCTGCATTGGGCTCTCCACGGTCCACACAGAATCTACTTCAGATACTCTGCCACCTGCCTCTTTGTCCCTCCCCACAAACTCTCTCTCTAAAAATTGAATACAACATTTAAAAAATAAAAATAAGTTTGCAATTATACCATCACACTTCCATATATGCAAGTTGAATGTATAAGATCACTTGTTTCCCTTATTGGGAAAATGTTCTCAATTACTCATTCTCTGTCTCTTTCTCTCCTTCTCTTTCCATATAGCTACCTCCCTCTCTCCCTTTCTCTCTTTCTTTTGACATTTCAACAAAAAGAATTTAATGCATGCAGTTGGTTGCACAGGTGATGAAAGAGCTGAGAAGCTATGAGTCAAACCAGAGATTAATAACAGCAGGAAGCCCCTGCCATTACTAGACTAAAAGGACAAATGGAGGAAGTGGTGGTCCCAGAACTAGGGTTTAGGGTCCGTCAGCAAAACTAGAATACTGGAAGGGTGATCTGGCAGAGGCTGGAGCCACAGCAGCAAGGAGGAAACTGCTTGGAAAAAACACCATAGGACACAGAGGGTAGGAAGTACTCTGTAAATGCCACTTCTTAATATCCTACTCTCATATCTTTGGGGGTCAGACTTTGTCCCATAGACAACAATTTCCTCTGTTGCATTTGCCTAACTGTGCTGGCAGCCTCAGGCTATCAGAGTTACCAGGGAGAGTTTGGGATATTGAAGGTGGGCTCTTGAGTGCCCTGGATTCTGGGATGCTCAGTTTTTCCCCATGTGTCATTGAGATCACGGATGTGAGTGTTTGAGAGGTCTGCAGGGCCAAGCCCACGTGGAGGGGCCCAGGACTCACAGAGTCAATGATGCACTCGCTCTCTTTGTTGTCCCCTTGTAGCTTCCTCACTAATAGTTGGATGAAGTCCCCAAAGGTTGTTGCCACATAAACATCCTCATTTTCTAATTCCAGTTCATAACACATCTCCTTCATTTCCTCAACCAGTCTGGAGAAAAGAAGATGGGAAAGTGGGTGCATGGAAGAGGCTTGGCAGACCTGCATCATTCTAGCGGCAGAGGTTATGGTGCCAAACATTTATCCAGAAGGAAACTTCATCTCAACAACCAAACTGTCGGTGTTAATCTTGAACTGGGGTTAAGAGCCCAGTCCATGGATTCACAAGGCCCTAGTTTCAACCTATGGCTCCACTACTTACTAATACATGACCTTGAACAAGTGGAAAACTCCGAGCTTTAGTTTCTTCACCTGCAAAACTACAATAGTAGCTCCCCTACTATTTTCTGATAAGTAAATGAGATAATCTACATTTTGAGAATAATCAATAGGAGATTAAGAATAGTCACTGAAAGATATGTTAAAAGAATGAAAAGGTTGACACTCCTCAGCGGCTCAGGAGGTTAAGAGTTCAACTCTTGATTTAGGCTCAGGTCATGATCCCAGGGTCATGGCATAGAGCTCCACACTGAGTTCTGCACTGAGCGTGGAGCCTGCTTAAAATTCTGTTTCTCCCCCTCCGCCCCTCTCCTCCAATCTCTCATTCTCTCACTCTCTAAAAAAATAATAATAATAAAAAGAATGAAAAGGCAAACCACAGATTGGGGGAGAATATTTCCAAATAAAATATCTAATAAAGGAGTTTTACTCAGAATATATAAAGATGTCTCAACTTTCAATACTAAGAAAAAAACAAACAATCCAAGTGAAAATGGGCAAAAGATTGAACAGATCCTTCGCCAAAGAAGAAATGCAGATGGAAAAAGCATATGAAAATATGTTCAACATCACAAGTTATTAGGGAAATGCAAATTAAAATGACAATGGGATATGTCTACACAATTACCAGAATATCTAAAATTAAAGTCTGACTATATGTATCACTGGTAAAGATACAGAGCAACTGATCTCTCACACACTTCTGGTGGGATTGTTTAAAATGGTACTTTGGGGGGCGCCTGGGTGGCTCAGTCGGTGAAGCCTCCGACTTCAGCTCAGGTCACGATCTCACTGTCCGTGAGTTCGAGCCCCGCATCGGGCTCTGGGCTGATGGCTCAGAGCCTGGAGCCTGCTTCCGATTCTGTGTCTCCCTCTCTCTCCGCCCCTCCCCCGTTCATGCTCTGTCTCTCTGTCTCAAAAATAAATAAACCTTAAAAAAAAAATTTAAAATGGAAACCATGCTGGAGAGCAGTTTGGCAGTTTCCTAAAAATTAAACATGTACTTCCCATTTCACTCCCAGATATCTACTCAAGAGAAGTAAAAACCTACCTACAGAAAGAAAATGGTAGAGTAGGAAGCTCCAAAGATCCATTCTTCCACATAAACAGGTATTGAACTGGCATAATTGTCTGAATCAAATGTTCTGGAACTCTACGAGTTAGTCAAACATTTGAAACACCCAGGGAAGAAGATGATGAAGAGGCTGGTAAATGTTAGCAAATTTCAGCATTTGGCGGGTTGTTACTCCCCATCCTCCTGGTAGGAGGCATTGGGGGAAGCTGAATTGCTCCTGGTACAGCTTTCTGGAGCCAGGGTGGGCAGTAAGGACCTTCCCCTCCCTACATCTAGATTGTGTGTTCTTCGGGCCGATGCTCCTTTTGATCACTGAGGGGCCAGCACAAAAACTGGCAGCCACAGTTTTAACCCTCAAAGATTGAAGAAGCTCCCAGGAGATTTAAAAAGGCAGTACTTTCCCCCTGCTCTTTTGGGAGTCTGACATTTAAGAAAACTGTTTTTAGGCCACTGGCTGATCACAGAGATAACAGAAAGTAAACTCCAATTACTACATACAATGAGGAATAGACACTTTACAAAAAAAGACAAGAAAAGAAAAGAAAGAACAAGTTTGGAAAAGTCACAAATAGATAAATTCAACCCTTCACAAGCAAGACTTAGCAATCACTGAAGGCTGAGAGGATTACTTTTTCAGAATTACACGACACTCAAAATGTCCAGTTTTGAACAAAAAATAGTAAAACACACAAAGAAACAGGCAAATACAGCTGATTTGCAGGAAAAATATAAGAATTTAGAAACAATCATCCTCTAGGAAGACTAAATATTAGACTTATTTGTCAAAGATGCTAAATCAACTCTCTTAAAGATGTACAATGAATTTAAAGGAAACCTTGGACAAAGAACTAAAGGGAATAAGGAAAATAATGTAAGAAAAACATGAGAATATCAATAAAGACATAGGAAATTTAATAATAAACCAAACAAATTCTCAAGCTGAGTACAATAGCTACAACTAAACACTCAGTAGAGAGGTTCAGTATCAGATTTGAGCAAGCAGAAGAAAGGATTGGTGAACTTGAAATTATCCAGTCTGAAGAGAAGAAGGAAAAAAAGGATGAATAAAAATGAACAGTCTGTGGGACATCATCAAAGTCATCAACATTCTCATTTTAGGAGTTCCAAAGAAGAGGAGAGATAGAAAGGGCAGATAAAATATTTGAAGAAATCACGTTCCAAAAGTTCTCAAGTCTGAGGAAATACATGAATGTATACATCCAAGAAGATCAATCAATTCCAAGGAGGATAAACTCGAAGAGATTTACACCATGACACATTTTACAGTCAACTTGTTGAAACCCAAAGAAGGAATTTAGAAAGCAGGAAGAGAAAACTAATTCATCACCTACAAAGGATCCTCCCTAAAAAGAAGAGCTGATTTCCCCTGGGGTGCCTGGGTGGCTCAGACGCTTGAGCACTGAGTCTGGCCCAGGTCAGGATCTCATGGCTGTGGATTTGAGCCCCATATCAGGCTCTGCATTGACAGTGTAGAACCTGCTTGAGATTCTGTCTCTTTCCCTCTCTCTCTGCCCCTCTCCCACTACCAGTTTCTCTCAAAAATAAAATTTTAAGAACATTTAAAAAGTTATTAATACAAACAAAAGGAGCACTAAAGAGAATTTCTTGGGCTAAAATGAAAGGACACTAAAGAGTATAACTCCAAGTCATAAGAAAAAAGGTAAGGTTACCATAAGAACACTGGTAAAGGTAACCACAGGGGTAAATATGAAAGCCAGTATTAGTGTACTTTTGGTATCGTTTGCAACTTCTCTCTTTTTCCTATATAATAGCCAAATGCAGAACACAATTATTTTAAATCAGTATTAATGGCTATGAAATGCATAAAGATTAATCTGTGACAACACTAGTTGGGGTAGGAATAGAGACATACAGGATCAGAGTATACACTATTGAAACTAAATCAGCATTATGTAAATTACACTCTTATATGTTAATTGTAATAACTTTTAAAAAAGGAATCAAAGTGGTATAGTACCCAGAAAAAGGAGGGCAGTAATAAAGAAACTGAGGAACAGAAAGCATAAAAGATGTACTAAAAACAAACAGGTTAAGAGAAGTAAATCCTTCTTTATTACCAAACTTGTTAAATGAAAATAACTCTCTTATTAAAACATAAATTGAAATGTGGGATAAAATACATCCTCCATCCAGATGGTAGACATTCACTTTAGATATAAGTACACACAACAAATTAAAAGTAAAAAGATGGAAAATTTATCTCATGCAAAGAGTAACCAAAAGACAGCTGGGTTTCTATATTACTATCAGAAAAAAAATAGACTTTAGGGGCGCCTGGGTGGCTCAGTCGGTTGAGCATCTGACTTCGACTCACGTCATGCTCTCGGGATCCATGAGTTCGAGTCCCACTCGGGCTCTGTGCTGACAGCTCGGAGACTGGAGCTTGGAGCCTGGAGCCTGCTTCAGATTCTGTGTGTGTCTCTCTGCGCCCCTCCCCCACTCATGCTCGTGCTCTCTCTTTCTGTCAAAAATAAATAAATATTAAACATATTTTTAAAAAGGAAAAAGAAAAAAATAGACTCTAAATCAAAACAGGTTATGAGAAACAGAGACTATTAATAAAATGTTCAACACAACAAGAGGATATAACAATTATAAACATACAGGCACCAACAACACAGCCCCCAATATATATATATAGCAAAACCTGAAGGAGAAATAGACTTTTCTACAATAGTAGTTGGAGACTAAATTGCCTAACTTTCAATAATAGATGCAACAACCAGAGAGATGATAAATAAAGAAACAGGAATTAAACAATGCTATAAACCAATTGTATACATACAGAACCGACATATACAGAATACTCTACCCAAGAAGAGAAGAATTCACATTCTTCTCAAGAAAACATGGAATATTCTCCAGGATACTATTTGTTAGGCTATACAATAAGTCTTTTTGCTGTGGTTTTTTATTTGTTTGTTTATTTTTCTGAGAGAGAGAGTGCGAGCAGGGAAGGAGCAGAGAGAGAGACACACACAGAATCTGTAAAAGGCTCCAGGCTCTGAGCTATCAGCACAGAGCCCGACATGGTGCTCAAAGCCACCAATCGAGTGGTCATGACCTGAGCCAAAGTGACATGCCTAACCAACTGAACCACCCAGGTTCCCCAGGCTACACAATAAGTCTTAATACATTTTAAAAGATTCCAAACTTATACAACATCTTTTCTGATCTCAGTGGAACACAACTAGAAATCAGTTGCCAAAGAAAAATTGGAAAATTCACAAATAGGTAGACATTGAATGGCACACGCTTAAACAACCAATGGGTGAAAGAAGAAATCACAAGGAAAATGAAAATGCCTTTAGTCAAAGACAAACAAAAACACAACATACCAAAACTCATGGGCTTAACAAAGGTAGTGCAGGGAAATCTGTATCTGTAAATGCATACACTGAAAAAGATCTCAAGTCAATACCGTAATCGTACATCTTAAGGAATTTTTTAAAAGGGTAACCTAAACTCAAAACTAGTAGAAGGAAGGAAATAATAAAGATTAGAGCAGATACAGATAAAAGAGAGAATAAAAGGACAATACAGAAAATCACTGAAACCAAAGTTGGTTCCTTGAAAAAAAAATCAACAAAACTGACAAACAGGACTGACCAAAAAAAGAAAAACAGAAAAATACTTAAATTACTAGAATCAGAAATGAAAGTGATTATACCAATTATACATAAATAAAAAGGATAAGAGAATACTGTGACAAATTATACACCAAAAATTTGATTACCTAGGTGAAATGGACAAATTGCTAGAAACATGCAATCAACATAAACTAACTCATGAAGAAGTAAAAAATCTGAATAGACCCATAAATAGTAAAGAGATTAAATCAATAATCACAAAACCCCCAACAAAGAAAAGCCTGGGGCTGAATGACTTCACCAATCCTTCTGAAAATCATCCCTCCCATAAAAACTGAAGAAGAATGAATATGTCCCGATTAATTCGATGAGGCCAAAAATACCCTGATACCAATGCCAGAAAAAGACACTACAAGGAAAGAAAACTCCAGGCCAATATTCCTGATGAATAAAAATGCAAAAAACCTCCATAAAATACTAGCAAGCTGAATTCACTGTGAACAAGTGGAATTCTCAGTTGCAAGGATGGTTTACCTTATGGTCAACAGGGCAAGGTTTCAGTTATACACGATGAACAAGTTCTGGAGGTCTAATGTACATCAGATTGACTATAGTTAATAATATTGTATTGCGTACTAGAAATTTGCCATAAGAGTAGCTCTCAGGAGCCCCTGGGTGGCTAAGTCGATTAAGTGTCCGACTTCAGCTCAAGTCATGTTCTCTCCGTTCATGAGTTCGAGTCCCACATCGGGCTCAGAGCCTAGAGCTTGCTTCAGATTCATTTCCCTCTTTCTCTACCCCTCTCTTGCTTATGCTCTGTCTCTCTTTGTGTCTCAAAAATAAATAAATGGTAAAAAATTTTAAAAAAGAGTAGTTCTCAGATGCTCTCACTGCCAAAAAATAAAAGTAACTATGTGAGACGGACATGTTAATTGGTTTGATTGTAATAATCATTTAACTATATATATATGTGTATATATATATATATATATATAACTATATATAACTATATATAACTGTATATAGTTATATATATATATATAACTATATATATAACTATATATATACCTATATATAGTTATATATATATATAACATAACTATGTATGTATGTAAATATATCTCAAAGTATACTATTTTATACCTTAAATATTTACATTTTATTAAATAAAGTAAAAATAATAAAATGACTTTTAAGCTATGAAGCAAGAAAAGGCAGTAATGGAGGAAGAAAGGCTTATTTGCTTACATAAGAAGCACAACTGGGTTCTGTCCTCAGTGCCTCTTGCATGGTCAGATAAAATTATCCCCAGGTTTTTGATTTAAGGTAGAAATCAGTTAGCTACAGCCTATTTTTTTTTTTTAATTTTTTTTTAACGTTTATTTATTTTTGAGACAGAGAGACAGAGCATGAACGGGGGAGGAGCAGAGAGAGAGGGAGACACAGAATCTGAAACAGGCTCTAGGCTCTGAGCTGTCAGCACAGAGCCCGACGCGGGGCTCGAACCCACGGACCGTGAGATCATGACCTGAGCCGAAGTCGGACGCTTAACCGACCAAGCCACCCAGGCGCCCCATCTACAGCCTATTTTTAAATAAAGTTTGATTGGAACACACACATGCAAAGATTTAACATCCTCCCCACTGCCCCCCCTCAAAAAAAACCCCCGACATACTATATATTTAAAAAAAGAAAAAAACTTGACATATTATTGGTGCTAAAAAGCAAACACCACAGTGTTTCAGGGTATAAAAGCAATATGTGAAAATCAGTAGCATTTCTATACAGTAGAAATGAACACTACAAAAATGGAATTAAGGAAACAATTTCACTTACAATCGCATCAAAAGGAATAAAATAGCAATAAAGTACCAAGGAGACAACAGAGTTGTGCACTGAGAACTGTAATGTATTGCTGAAGGAAATTTTAAAAGGCCTGAATAAAATGGAAAAAAAAATCTTCATTTCCCTCAATTAGAAGATTTAATATTGTTCGGATGAACCACTACGCAAAGTGATCTTCAGTTTCAACGATACCTCTATTAAAATCTGAACATGTTTGCTGGTTTTCTTTTGTTTTCCTTTGTTTTGTTTTTACGTACCCAGGCCCCCACTGATCCCCCAAGACAGCTCACAGAACTCATGAAATAGTCATAGTTGTCGCTAAGATTTATTACACGGAAAGGAAATAAGGGAAAATAGCAAAAGAAGTAGGCATAAGATCAAAGCCAGGAGGAAGCCAGGTGCAAGGTGCCAAGGACTGTCTCCCAGTGGAGTCACAAAGGCCATGCTTACTTCTTCCAGCAATGAATTGTGACAACACAGTCTTTCCACCGTGTCCCCAGAGACTCAGCACCTTAAGGTGCCTTCTAGCCATCTAGACACCCGCTGCCTTGTACTTACCAAAACGACTCCCCAATGCAAGGCAAGTGCTCAGCATAAGCCACGTTGATTGCGTGATTTAGAGGCGATTGATTGTAGACTTCCAAATTTTGGTCCAGCATGTAAAGAGTTTGGAGGTCATCACTCCCATTCTCACAAGAAGAAAAAAAAAAACAAAACAAAAACTTGAAATCAAA
Organism: Panthera tigris; assembly: GCF_018350195.1. Lineage (NCBI taxonomy): Eukaryota > Metazoa > Chordata > Mammalia > Carnivora > Felidae > Panthera > Panthera tigris. Next base: position 267,933 of record NC_056676.1, on the reverse strand, counting down.
ACTCTTCTAGGATCCACAAGAGAATTGAGGTCACAGGGCAGAGTGCTGCCCCCAACACTGGAGTGGCACACAGAGAGAAACACAGCTTACTTGAGCAGAAAGACACATGTAGGAGTTGCTGACAGGAATACTTTAAACCGTAATTCAAGAGTTGCTGGAGGCACCATGTGAACTAATTGGGAATTAAAATTATTGAGAACCAAATAAAAGTAAGTTGAGAACTAGTTGAGAATTAAAAACTCCTGGAGATCTGGTCTTATGGGGGACCCACACTTTTGTGAGTTTTACCTCCAGTAGTCGCAAATCAGGTTCTCATGTGAAAGATGGGAGGGAAATCCCTTACTGCTTGTGGCAGGAGGAGGGGAAAGTAACCATTCTGAAATACCCCCCAACAGTGTTATGCTCTTAACAAAGCCTGCCCTCAAGAGAAACTATTTTATTGGAAGTTAACAAACCTGAGGGAAGGGTAATACCTATCTGTGGCCCTCTCCACATTTCCTGAAACCCCAGAATAGAAAACTGAAATAAAGATACTTGTGAAGGTCATATCCCAGGGGTACAGGCCAACTAAAAGACTGAGACCTAATCATATAACTATCCAAGGTTTCCTTTCCCATCACATCTTAACACTGTATCAAGAGCACTCCTGCAAAATAATAGGGGGTTATTGTGAAAAGAAGGAAGCTTCTCTTTAATTAGTCTCTAGGAAGACCCAAAGACAACAGGGAACACAAAAACAAAGATGCCCCCACAGCATTCTGCTCTTAACAAGGCCTGCCCTCAAGAGAAACTTTTTTTTTTTGGAAGGCAACAAATGTGAGCGAAGGGTAATACCCACCTCTGGCCCTCTATACCTTCCCTGCAATACCAGAATAGAGAACTGAAAGACACTTGTGAAGGTCATATCCCAGGGGTACAGGCTCACTGAAAGACTGAGACCTAATCATACGACTACCCAAGGTTTCCTTTCCCACCACATCTTAACACTGTATGAAGAGCACTCGTGCAAAATAATAGGTGGTTATTGTGAAAAGAAGGCAGCTTCTCTTTAATTCGTCTCTAGGAAAACCCAAAGACAACAGAGAACACCAAAACAAAGATGCTGACAACAGAGAACACCAAAACAAAGATGCTAGAAGTTTTATTCTTTGACACCTACAGCTATAACACAGCCTAACCCCTAACCAGATAAACATAAAACTTCACACTAAAGGCCTATGTACTCTAGTTTCTATTACTCAATATTGTACATCCACCTTTCAACAGAAAAATACAAGCCATGCTAAAAGTAAAAATAAACAGTCAGAAGGGACCAAGAAAGGATAAGACCCAGACTCAGATATGGCACATTTTGGGAATATTATATGGGGGAGTTAAAGATTAATATATGCAATATGATAAGGGCTTTAATGGGAAAAGTGGACAATGTGCAAGAAAGCAGTAGCAATGTAAGCAGGGAGATGGAAACTTTAAGAAAGAATTAAAAGGAAATGCTAGAAATAAAAAGTATAGTAACAAATGAGGAATGTCTTTAAGGGTTCATCAGTAGACTGGACAGAAGGAAGAAAAGAATCAGTAAGTGTGAAGGCAAGTCAACAGGAACTTCTAAAACCAAAACACAAAATGAAGAATGAATGAAAAAGAGCAGAATGTCCAAAACTGTAAGACAATTACTAAAGGAATAACATAAATATAATTAGAATATTGGAAGGAAAGGCGAGACAGGAATCACAGAAATATTTGAAGTAATAATTTCTGAGACTTTTCCAAAATCAAAGAGAGACACTAAATCACAGACACAGGAAGCTCAAGAAACACCAAATACTATTAAAAAAAAAACCTCCATATATACATAAGCACATCATATTCAAAGTGTAGAAAATCAAAGATAAAGGGAAACTCTGGTAAGAAATGAGAGGAAGAAGTGTCTTACTTATAGAAGAACAGGGTGATATTTACATTGGACTTCTCTTCAGAAACCATGCCAGTAAGAAGAGAATGGAGTGAACTATCTAGCGTATTGAAAGAAGTTAACATAGAATTCTGTATCCAGAAAAAAAATATTCTTTTTTTTAGATGTTTATTCATTTATTTTGAGACAAAGAGTTCACACATATGAGCAGGGGAGATGCAGAGAGAGAGAGGGAGAGAGAGAATCCCAAGCAGTCTCTGGACTATCAGTGTGAAGGCAGACATGGGGCTAAGTCTCATGAAACCATGAGATCATGATCTGAATCAAAATCAAGAGTCAGACGTTGAACCAAATGAGTCACCAGGCACCCTGACAGCAAAATTATTCTTAAAAAGAGAAAGAAGGGGTAAGTGAGTGGCTCAGTCAGTTAAGGTTCTGACTCTTGGTTTTGGCTCAGGTCACGATCTCATGCTTAAGAAGCCTGCAATGGGCTCTCTGCTCTCAGCATGGAGCCTGCTTTGGGATATTCTCTCTCTCTCTCTCTCTCTCTCTCTCTCTCTCTCCCTGTCCCTGGCCAGTTATTGCTCTGTCTCTCTCTCAAAATAAAAATTAAAAACAAAACTTTAAAAAATGCTTTTCAGGGGCGCCTGGGTAGCTCAGTCGGTTAAGCGGCCTACTTCGGCTCAGGTCATGATATCGCGGTCCGTGAGTTCGAGACCCGCGTCAGGCTCTGTGCTGACAGCTCAGAGCCTGGAGCCTGTTTCAGATTCTGTGTCTCCCTGTCTCTGACCCTTCCCCATTCATGCTCTGTCTCTCTATGTCTCAAAAATAAATAAACGTTAAAAAATTTTAAAAAAAGAAAAAAATGCTTTTAAGTGAAATAAAAATAAAGACTTCAGAAACACAAAAATTGAGGAAATTTGTTGACATTACTTGCTTTGTCTCGGAGCCCCTCACACCCTCACGACGATACACACAGATATACTAGATATAGAGGGGGGAATAAATATACATAAATGTGTGTGTGTGTGTGTGTATCTATCTATCTATCCATATATATATAGATACACATGCGTATATATACAGAGTGATAACTATAGATCTATTTTCTTCTCTGTCATCTGGGAGAGCCAAGAAACAAAAATACATGAGTAGAGAGGAGCACACTTTTCACCCATATCTTGGTTTCTAATTCCATTCTTCAATAAAAGGAAGCAAGGGTCCTAGGAGAAATGCCTGATTCCAGGGCTATGGCAGGGAATATACAAGAACATCTTGTAGTGTCACAAAGAAAGAAGAGCTTGGAAAAGGATGGGGGACATGTCAAAGGTATACAAGACACAACTGAAAGAGCTTTCACTAGACAAAGCTTAAACAATCTGAGGGGGGAATCAGTAAATTAGTATTGGATTTAAGCCAAGAATAAGACATATTTAGAGCTCCATACTGATATAAATAAATGACTTAATAAATAAATAAATGGGAGAAAAGAGACAACTCTCCATGTAGGAAATTTTTAAATAATTTAGGTAAATACTCTGTTTTCAGGAGCCTTGAACATGGGCTGCAGAGAGTAGCTTCCTTCCAAAGAATACAGTATGGAAATGTGAGGAAAAGAGTCAGTTCACAGTAGAGACACCTTCCAAAGAATACAGTATGGAAATGTGAGGAAAAGAGTCAGTTCACAGTAGAGACACCGACAAGCATGAACTCAGCCAGGTGATTATGGTCACTATCAACAGGGATACATCGTGTTGATAGCATGCTCCCTTGATATGTGAGGAGAATGACACTTCATCTCTGTTATTTCCTCAAACCCATACCCCTTTCTAATTATGAGGGAACACATCAGATAAATCTCCACTGAGGGATAGTTTTAAAGGGGGCCAAGATGGCTGAACAGCATGGATGTTCTCAGCTTCTGAAACGCAGCTACATCATCTCCAAACCATTTTGCATACCCAGGAAATTGATCTGAGGATTGACATTAACAATCTGCATAACTTGGCCTCAGAATTCAGCAGGAATGTGCTCTGGAGAGGTGAACTGGGAGAGAGAAGCCATGGAGGGTAAGGAGCTGTTTTTGCAGCAAGAGGACAGAGAAGGGTGGGGAGGGTGTGGTACAAAGGGAGAGTACAGGAAAAGCACTCCCCACAAAAGTAGCTGGACAGAAAGAGAAAGAGTAGAAACAGTCACAATGGACTGAACAAGAAATCTGTTCCCCAAAACCACTGACAGTGATAAAGGAGATGGTTTCAATACCGTTAGGACTCTATAAACAGGGGAGTGCAAAGTTAGAAATTCTGGAGCTCAATACCAGGTGGTTCTCTGGTGAGGAAGCAAGGCAAATCCTCAGAAGCACGCAGTGAGATCCAAGGGGTCCATAGGTCACATGGGGAGAAACCCTTCCCCTGCATGGAGGTCATTTTTTATTTTTTGAAGGTTTGATTTTTTATTTTTTTTAATATTTATTAATTTATTGTCAAATTGGTTTCCATACTACACCCAGTGCTCATCCCAGCAAGTGCCCTCCTCCCTGCCCATCACCCACTTTCCCCTCTCCCCCACACCCCCATCTACCCTTAGTATGTTCTCAGTCCTTAAGAGTCTCTTATGGTCTTCCTCCCTTCCTCTCTGTAACTTTTTTTCCACTTCCCCTCCCCCATGTTCTTCTGTGAAGTTTCTCAAGATCCATATAGGAGTGAAAACATATGGTATCTGTCTTTCTTTACCTGACTTATTTCACTTAGCAAAATACCCTCTAGTTTCATCTGCATTGCTGCAAATGGCCAGATTTAATTCTTTCTCACTTCTAAGTCATATCCCATTGTATATATAAACTACATCTTCTTTATCCATTCACCAGTGGTTGGACTAGGATCTTTCCATAATGTGGCTATTGTTGAAAGTGCTGCTATAAACATTGGGGTACAAGTGCCCCTATGCATTAGCACTCCTGTATCCTTTGGGCAGATTCCTAGCAGTGTCATTGCTGGGCGATAGGGTAGTTCTATTTTTAATTTTTGGACTCAACTCCACACTGTTTTCCAGAGTGACTGTACCAGTCTGCATTCCCACCAACAGTGCAAGACAGTTCCCTTTTCTCCACGTCCTCACCAGTACCTATAGTGTACTGATCTGTCCCTTTTAGCCACCCTGACCGGCGTGAGATAACATCTCATTGTAGTTTTGATTTGTATTTCCCTGATGATGAGTGACGTTGAGATCTTTTCATGTGTCTGATGGTCATCAGGGTTGAAAAAGCGTCCATTCATGTCTTATGCCCATTTCTTCATTGGATTCTTTGTTTTTTGGGTGTGGAGTTTGGTGAGTTCTTTGGAGATACCAGATACTAGTCCTTTATCCAATATGTCATTTGCAAATATCTTTTCCCATTCCATCCTTTGCTTTTTAGTTTTGTTGATTGCTTCCTTTGTAGTGCAGAAGCTACTCATCTGGATGTGGTCCCAATAGTTCATTTTTGCTTTTAATCCCCTTGCCTTTGGAGATGTGTCAAGTAAGAAATTGCTATGGCTGAGGTCAAAGAGGGTTTTTTTTCCTGCTTTCTCCTCTAGAGTTTTGATGGTTTCCTGTCTCACATTCGGGTCCTTCATCCTTTTGGAGTTTATTTTTGTGAGTGGTGTAAGAAAGTGGTCTAATTTCATTCTTCTGCATGTTCCTCTCCAGTTCTCCCAGCACCATTTGTTAAAGAGACTGTCTTACTCATTGCTCCTCTTTCCTGCTTTGTCAAAGATTAGTTGGCATACATTTGTGGGTCCAATTTTGGGGTCTGTATTCTATTCTATTGGTCTATGTGTCTGTTTATGTGCCAATACCATACTGTCTTGATGATTATAGCTTTGTAATAGAGGCTAAAGTCTGGGATTGTGATGCCTCCCACTTTGGTTTTCTTCTTCAATATTACTTTGGCTATTCGGGGTCTTTTGTGGTTACATACAAATATTAGGATTGTTTGTTCTAGCTTTGAGAAGAAATCTGGTGTGGCAAGGTCAGCAATGCAGTGTGCAGGAGGAAAAGGTGGTCCTTTAGATCACCAGGTTTAGAAAGAATGCATGGCCTGGCAACTTGAGGGACAATAAGAAATGAAAATGAAATAGGTCAGCTTGTGTTCACAGCTTAGCATTGCATTTTAATTAAAACACAAAATCATAATCTTGTTTTTTCCCCCTTGTGGTCCAGCATGTTAACTGGTGGATTACTCCAGCTCACCCAGGGGATGGATTTGGGGGATGAGGTCAGCATGTGATACATTCCGCCTCCTTTTTAGGTTCACTAAGAGCCAGTGCAGTCCTTCCAACCGTGGTCATTCCTTAGCTCCTGAGGAAGGAACAGTCCAGAGTCATTTCCTCCATCCAAATCTGGCTGCAATGCCTGATCCCGCACAACCACTGCAGGCTTCTTCCGAGGGGTCTGAATTGAGAAAACTCTCCGGAATGCATGGAAGTTGTGAGTTTGGGTCCAGAACACTGCAAAAAAAAAAATGAATGCCACCACAAAGCGGCTCAAATGAATCTTTTGGTTTCCTAATGGGTATGAAAGTCATGACTAGACTGGAGTCTATCATGCACAATAGCATTATGTTGAAAAAATAATGTACATACCATAATTAAAAAGCACTTTATACTTGTTAACATTTTTAATATATTCATTTTACTCTTGAAAGAGAGATGGAGCATGAGTGGGGAAGTGACACAGAGAGAGGGAGACACAGAATCCGAAGCAGGCTCCTGGCTCTGAGCCATCAGCACAGAGCCCAACACTGGGCTCGAACCCAGGAACTGTGAGATTATGACCTGAGCTGAAGTACATGCTTAACCACCTGAGCCAACCAGGTGCCCCTTAAAAAACACGTTTTAGAAAAAAATGCTAACCTTCACCTGAGCTTTCAGCAATAGGTAATCACTGATTGTAGATCACCAGAGCAGATATAATAATGAAAAGAATATAATAAGGGGCAAAAGTTAGCAGAGACCTGGAGGCAGCAAATGCTCTAGGAAAAGTGGCCCCCATAGACTTGCTCTACTCACGGTTCCTACAAACCCTCAATTTGCACAAAACGTAGTGTCTTCAAAGATCAAGAAAGCAAAGCACAATAAAATGAGGTAGGTGTTTCCTGGGTAAATTGGAGGGGGAGGAGTTGTCTACTTCCTTGTTTGGTTACTTCAGGCCCAATAAGGTGGAGGCACATCTCTGCCGATGTCTCCTGCATCTGCTCTCAGGGTATGGGGTCACCATGGGAAAGAGAGAAAGTGGGGGGAGATGAGTGGGGTTATTCTGGACCTGGGGTGCAGGGAGAGGAAGAATTCCCAGTAGGTAACTACATACTTAACCACTGGCTGTCCTTCTGGCCCATTTTTGCTTGTATCATGTCCTCCTCATTTATATGGGTCCTATGAAGACACTTTTTTCAGATCGTGAGTGGCCAGCACAGATGCACGGGCACTCTGACGGACAAGGGATTTTGCAAGTGTTTCTTTTGTAAGCTCCCAGTCTAAGCTTGGATCGGCCGAGACAAGTGAGACATTAGGTGCCTTCTTAAAGTGAGATCCTTAGTTGCAGGCAGGGCACAGCTGAGATCCCCTCTTCTGTGAACTGAGTTGTGTTGCCCACAAGCACCTGTGTTGGAGCCCTAGCCCCCCCCCCCCCCCCCACACCGGGAAGGTATTAGGAGGCAGGGCCTTGGAGAGGTGGTTAGGGTGGAGCCCATGGGATCAGCAGCCTTATGAAGTCAGTACACAGCTTGCTCTTTTGATTTCTCTTTCTCAGCTGTGTGAGCTTTCCCCAGAACCCAAGCATGCCAGCATGCTGGCATCCTGGTCTCAGACTCTCAATATCCAGACAGTAGGACACCTTTGCCCCAAAACCAGAGGACCCTACCTCTGTCAGGTCCTAGAGAAATAATTTAGCTAAAGGACAAGTGAGGTGAGACCACAGACCACACAGAAGCTGCATGCGTGGGCAGGAAATTGCTTCTGCCTGACCTCTTCCTCCAGCTTTTGTGGGATGAGGACTGTCTGACATCTTGTGTGGGCTACCATGGGGAGCATTTCTGCTGCCTGCTGAGTCAGCAAGAAATCTTGCAGCAGGATAGGGTGTGCACTGCTTCAGAGACCAGCCCCTTCACTGTCTGATGATCCCACAAATTAGAAAGGTCTTCCTTGTTCCAAGTCTTAGGTTCCAGGTACTCACCTGATGCACAAAGATCAGAATCACACTTTGGCAATTCCAAGTGTCAGGTGCTATCTTGAATCCCCAAAACCCTATGGTTCACATGATTACCCCTTACAGCCCTTGGTACAGATGACATATCCAAAGCATGTAATAGGTTAAAATTGATCCCAAGCTGTGTGGCTTGTAAGTGACTGCCAGGCAGCCAGGCTTCTGGTGGTGCTCCCATTCTGGACTGGGGTGAGTACCAGATGACCAAGGACTCGTAGCTGCTTCCTCCCAGCAGGCCCACTTGGTTTTACTTCCCTCCTCTGCATAAGATACAAAAGGGGCAACAGTAAAAAGTGACCGTTAAACAAGAGGAGATATGTCAATTCTAGGCATGAAAACATATCCAGGGGAACACGGGTGGCTCAGTCAGTTAAGTATCCGACTTCGGCTCAAGTCATGATCTCGTGGTTCATGGGTTTGAGCCCCACATTGGGCTCTGTACTGACAGCACTGAGCCTGATTTGAATCATCTGTCTTCCCTTCTCTCTGCCCCTCCCTCTCCCTCTCCCTTCCCCTCCCTCTCTCTCTCTCTCTCTCTCTGAAAACTAAACACGCCAAAAATAAAAACACACCTAGCATTAGGAATCATGCATGTGCTGGCAAAGGAAAGTCACATGTGTTGGGATCTGTGTGCTGTATGGAGACAGGACTCAAAGAGAACTCCAGATGTGTCACAGACCTGTATAGGAGAAATCACACCAGGCCAGCTGAACAGGCAAGTGAGACTTTATTCAAGACTCCTGCAACAGGGAAGAGAGAGAGAACTTTACTCTGAATACAAGATGGGTTTTACAGCCACAGGCAGGGAAAGGGAGTGGATGGAATATTACCCAAGACTGGGCCTCTTGGGTGGCTTCTGACATCGGCTCAGGTCATGATCTCACAGTTCGTGGATTCAAGCCCTGTGTCGGCTGTGTGCTGACGGCTCAGAGCCTGGAGCCTGCTTCGGATTCTGACTCTCTCTCCCTCTGCCCCTCTCCAGGTCATGCTCTAACTCTCTTTCAATCAATCAATCAATCAATCAATCAATCAATATTTGAAAAGTTAAAAGGAAAATGATCCAGGTCAACCTGAGGGGCACTTCCATCACTGGCCCGTGTGTCAACTGGACCAAATACATCATCTTCATGTCCAAGGACCCTGCCCCTGGGAAGGGATTTTATTCCAATATTCCCATTTCACCATCAAGGAGCTCTTTAAAGAACAAAGAAGCTGTGGAAGCAGAGGGTAGTCTTCATTCTGTAGGTCATCAAAGGCAGTCTAGGATAGATAACTGTCACCACACACACCCTTGCTGTGTGCCTGGATTTTCCCATGTCATTTATGGGGCATCACTCAGCTGTGCACTTCGGTGTTCATTGTATGGAGTGAATGAGATGAGATGCTGCTTCTTTCTCTCTAAGCAATTTGCCTTCAGGAACTCCAGAGAAACAGAACCAATAGGAAATCGTCTATCTATCTATCTGTCATCTATCTATCTATCTATCTATCTATCCATCCATCCATCCATCTATCCGTCCATCATCTATTATCTATAACCTATCTTATCTAGCTTCCTATCACCTATCTATCACATATCTATCAATCTAGCTAGCTAGCTCTCATCCTCCTGTCACCTATCTTTCTTATTCTTCTATCTATCATCAATCATCTATCATCTTATCTATATATCTAGTATCTATCTATGTATATATTATCTATCTATCTATCTATCTATCTATCTATCTATCATCTATCTATTGGAGAGATTCCTTTAAAATAATGTACTCTTGGGGCTGTGGAAATTTGGTGAGTCCTACGGTTGAAGGGGAAGGCTTGCTGGCTAAGGACTCAAGAGAAAGTTGAAGTTCAAATTGGAAGGCTTTCCACCATGGAACTGGGAAGAGCCAGTGTTACAGATGGAACCCAAGGGTACTCTGCTGGAGAGAGCCTCATGGCCTGTGAGAGTTTGGCCTTTTACACAGGCCTTCAACTGATTAGATGGGGTCCACCCACATTGGGAAGAACAGTGTGCTTGACTCAATGTCCACTGATTTCACTGATAATCTCATCTAAATAACATTTGCAGTGAAACATTCACAATGATGTTTGAACAATTATCTGGCCACTTGGCCCAGACAAATTAAAAGCAATCAACCACACTGTTTCCTAGAGCATGACTGTTCCAATTGGAGTGACTTCGCCTTTGCTCCCTCTTGGCTTGGCATCCCTCTGGATCCATTTACTTTGGGGACCTTGTGAGCACGCTGCATTATTGATATATTCTTCTGATTTTCCTCTCCTTGATTTAGCTCCCATGCAATGAGTCCCCACAGCAGAGAATGGATTTTGCAAAAATGCAATCATGTAGAATGAAATCTGTTCCCCTGGCATGCAAGTATTCTCTTTATGGCCTGTCTCTGAGGCCACTGAAACTCTGGCCACATTTGGGATTTCCATGCCTCCCTCTCCCACCTCCTTGTCTTATGCACACAGTGACTTTCGTGCCTCGGTGACCCAACTTTTCTTGGCAGATTGACAATATTTTACTCATCGTTCTGCACTCTGAATGTCTGTGTTCCCACAAATTCATCCATTGAGATGATAACCCCCAAGGAGATGATGTTAGGAGGAAGGGGCTTTGAGAAATTAGTAGGTCATGAAAGTGAAACCCTCATCAATGAGATTAGTGCCCACTTCAGAGAGGTTCCTGAGAGATCCCTTGTCCCTTCCACCGTGTGAAGACACAGCACGTAGACAGTCATCAGTGCCTTGAAAGAGGGCTCTCAGAAGAACCTGACCATACCACAACCGGATGTCGCATTTCCAGCCTCCAGAACTCTAAGAAATAAGCTGATTTTGTTCCTAAGCTATGCAGTCTGTGGGCCAGGAACTGAATTGGTGCTCATGGCCACCTGAGATTTTTTCAGGGAGGAAGCCAGAAGTTTGTCCTGACAAATACAAAGCTGTATGGCTCTGCAGAAGTTCATCATGAGCCCAGACCTCAGCCTTTCAGAAACGCTTGGCCACACCCTGGAGCCAAATGCTATGCCTGACCAGAACACTAACACACACCCTCAACTCACTCCTCTGGGAAGGTTAATCCCTACATGGCTGTTATTTCTGAGGCTATGTCCTCCAGTGGCTTGATCCTAACCCCACCCATGGTTTTGGCCCTCAGGGGCACACCCACTAGGTCTCCTCAAAGAACTGAATCAGGACCCATGCCAGGCACACAATGATTCAGTGAGAAGCCCAGAAGTTCTTCATGTCACGTGCAAGGCAATGATGGGCTAGTAAATCTTTACTAGACATTGCAGAGGAGATACCAAAATAATACCAACACAATATTCATGAATCACAGTCAACCGAAGGGTGCTTGGGTGGCCCAGTTGGTTAAGTGTAGGACTCTTGATCTTGGCTCAGGTCATGACATCAGGGTGTGTGAGATTGAGTCTCGTGTGGGGACAGCACAGAACCTGCATGGGATTCTGTGTCTCTGCCCCTCCCCTGCTCACACACACACACACACTCACTCTCTCTCTCTCTCTCTCTCTCTGTCAGGTGTGACCAGACAGTTTGAAGGAATGAAGCCCTAGGAAACATCAGCCAGATACCTTGCTTGCAAGATTCCCAGCAGCCCATTCAGGTGAGTGAAAGACCCACTTCTGGGAAAGTGCCAGAACCTCGGGATATTTTGGAGACCTTGAGAAGAAAAGAGTTAACCCAAATCAGTGGGAACTGCAGGCAACGTCTGATGGCAAATATCTGGCTTGGCCTCTGCCCTTGAGGAGCTGTTAGAAATTAATCTGAGATTTCCTAGGATAGGTTCCAGCAAAGTGGGTTGAAAATAGCCTACATGATCGAGGGCTATCCTTGCTGCACTTATGTAAAGAACCAGGACAAGAATCGTGAAAATACACTTACTTTGCAAACAAATTAGTCTCACTTGCACCACAGTTGGAAGTAAGGGGAATAATTTAGGTTTTCGTAGTTGTGATTTCACCATTTACCATGACCTGAGTAGTTGCAAATAGAGTTTCTTGTGTACAGACCTTCCTACAGTTGCTGTAAAGAAAACCCTCAATTGACACAGACAGACAGGATGAGTGGACACAGTACCATGGTCCTCAGTCCCCACAGGCAGGACGGGGATCACACAAAATGGAATTCAAGTCATGACAGAGTGAGTTTGGAGACCATTAGCATGCATACTTCGGGTGGTTAACTTAAGAGAACAATGAAGATTCACCACACAGTTGTGTGGACGTTGGATTCTAAACCTGTTCGCTGTAAACTGTTTGCTATAAACTATGTGAGGGCTGGATCCTTCCAGGCTCTTCAAACATCTCACAAAAAGTCTCCAAACCCATGTGTGCAATTTTCTCCTATTTCTGATTTGGAATCACTGAGGACTAAACTGGCCTTTTCCCAAAGCCATGAAGGCTGAGGTGGGACAACAAGAGGCTTCCAAACCAACATCTAGTAATTTCTACCTGCTGCCTTCAGAACTCAGAACTGGGGTTATAATCTGCCCCAATCTTTAACCTTTGTCCTTTTGTTTCCACGGAAACACCCCTTAACATCCTGATACAAACACGTACACCCCAACTTTGGTGCACCTGAACCCCCACCTCCTGAAATGAGACACAACCACAGGGCGCTGACCTCTTTGTAGGGCTAATGATGACAAACGAAACACCACGACTGCAGGGCATGTCCAACCCTGTTTACACCACATCTCCCAGGGCCTGTGAGCCTCGGGTCACTGACCTCACCTCCAGTTTCTCAACTGGGACAGGAAGGCTGGGCCACAGGGGAGAAAGAGCCAGGCTCTGCGCTGAAGGAGGACGCTCAAGATGCCGTCGTGTGTTGTCCCTGCACTGCGAGATCCAAGATGGCCCCTGGGGGAGGAAGGGAGGAGGGCCAGGTGAGAGCCACCAGGTGATTGGACACCTGGTTAAGATCAATATGAGAGGCTCTTGGTGACTGGGCAAGTGAGCAAGATACGTTGAGAACTTCCTCTTGATTGGATACAGGAGTGACACCAAGATAAGAGCCACCTGGTGATTGGACACAGCAGCGAACCCATCCTGAGAGAGTAGGCGATAGAAACGGAGGTCCACTGTAAGTGGGGAAGCGCTTATAGAAGAACTTGAACAAAGAGTCTGGGTCTTCTTAAGAATGCATATGAGGGGGAGTCAAGCTCCTTCTTCCCCCGCCTTGCCAGAAATTGCTCTCTGGGACTGCCACGGAGGCGGGGGCGGGGGGGGGGAGGGGTGGGCGGTCCCTGCTCTGCTCCCTGTCACTGCTCCTCAGCAAGCCAGGTCCAGGCTGCTCTGCCTGCTGAGGAGCCTGACACCCTTGCAGGTTGAGGCCTGGTCAGGCCGCTGCGCCCCACCCGCAGTCTTGGTGCTGCTGTGGGTGGGGGCTGCTGGTTCTAGCGGCCCCTGGTAAAACAGCCCCAAGGAGCCCATGGAGGTGCTGAACACAGCACCGGGCATGCGTGCAACTTCACGTACAACCTGTACTCCACTGAGAGGAGCTGGCTGCTCAAGGAGCTACACCCCCTCCATTCCATTACCACCGCCCAGGAAAAATTGGAAGCGCCATCACCCACAACAGGATAACTGAGATAGGTATTCATCCACATTGCAATATCTTTCATAGTGCTTGGCTTCTTGGATAATGCGAATACGATTGTTGCAGGCATATTGAGATGTCTATTGGAATTTTGGGGGAATATCAACTATGGCAGCTGCTGCTTTGGGAAATCTTGTGTCAGATTTATCTGGACTAGAATTTGCAGGCCCAGTTGAAGCTTTTGCTTTCAGATTAGGCTTGTCAGTTCCTGATTTTACAACAAAACAAGTGGACACGTGGCAAATACGTGTTCGTAGAAACATGGCAAAGCTGTTGGTGTGAGTATTCTAGGAATGTTTCCTTTGTTTTTCTTTGGAAGAGGTGAAGAAGATTAAAACCTGGAAAAGAAAAATTAACCCTCTTAGATTATCTATAAAAAGATGTAAACTAATGTACCCTAGTTGCTAAGCATGCTGTCACAACAGTTAGGATTTAACACAATAAAAGTGTATGGATATGTGATCAAATAATTCAGCATGTTTAATGGAAAACAGTAACTTATTGTGGCTTGGTTTTCACAGGACATCTTTTAAAAAAATGCGCATGACCGCCCGTGTCCCTGCCTGCACGTTTGTTACAGTGAGCCGACCTCTTGCAAATGGTCTCATACGACCCTTGGTTAAAACAGAGTCCTGGGAGGTGGGCCCTGTTGTGACTCCCACTGGCTTGCCTGGGGTGGTGACAGGCCGAGCTTCCAGGCCAGGCAGGGGGACGCGGATGCCTATGTACCTAGGGTCCCTGCTTCACTACCTGCCGCACCTGCCCCCTTGCCAGGAGGCGGGGAGGGTGGGGGATGAAGCAGCGTCTGGGAGGAAGGAGGGCGACTTGGCTTGGGTTGCCCAGGGCGGGTTTGCCTGGGGAGCAAGAGGGAATGGTAGAGTGGTTAGTAATTCAGGGTTTGGAGCCGAACCCCGAAGGGTGTGCCACTCATTCTCGGAGTTGCCTTTTATTTATTCCTTTTCTTCCCTGGGACTCTGCTTCCTCACCCTTTATGTAGGGACGACAGCTCCCATCTCATTGGGATATTTAAGGATCAGGTGAGAACTTGGCTCTGCAAGGAGCCTTGCAAGCCGAATGGCTCTGGAACATTTTGGAGGCTGTAACTGGCGTTCCTATGAAACCCAGGTGGGGGCAGCCTTCCTCTTGGAGGGGCTCGGTGGGGCAGGGAGGAGGTAGCAAGGATTTGGAAAGGTGAGGCCAAGAGAGGAAGGAGAGAGCAGCCTGGCTGGGGGAGGGCTCTAGGGCGGGGTGTCTTGACCTTGGCACTCCTGACCTTTGGGGCCAGATCCTTACTTCTTGAGGGCTGTCCTGTGCATTAGAGGGTGTTAGGCAGCATCCCTGACCTCTACCCACTAGATGCCTGTTGCACCCCCACCCAGCTATAAAAATCAAAAATGCTTTCAGATATCGCCAAGGCCTCCTTGAAAGGGCAAACCGGTCCCCCCTAAAGGACCACGGGGTGGACTAAGACACCAGGTTGGACGAGCCTATGAAGCATCTTGACCGCTGCACAGCGGTAGTTAGTGACTTGCCCCCCTCCATCGCCAGGATGCTGGGAGCCCTTCCGAAGGCAGTCAGCCAGGTTCAGGGTGCACCGCATGGTCAAGAGTGGCTGTGTCCAGGCCTGGGCTTGGCCACGACATCTGACTTTTGCTTCTCGCAGGTTCTAGTCTCCAGCCACTGCAACCCCCTGCTGGACCTGGCCGCCTACGACCAGCAGGGCCACAGATTCGACAACTTCAGCTCTCTGAACATCCAGTGGGAGTCGACCAGGCCGTCGCTGGCCAGCATCAACCTTGACCTGCCCATGCAGCTGGTGGCCCGGGACGATGGGAGCGGCCAGAAGAAGTTGCACGGTGAGCTGGGTGTTGAGCCCGACGACCCAGGTCAGAAGGACAGGGTGTCGTGAAACCCCAGACAGACGAGAGGGGTGCTGAGGAGGGCTGGCGGCTGCTGGGGGCTTTCGTCGGGGACTCCCCTTTATCCAGAACGGAAAGGAAGCAAGTTCACTCCTCTGCTTTGATCCTGCACAGACGTTCTGTGAGGCAGGACCTGGAATCTCTATTTCAGGGATGGGGACACGGGCTCAGGGTGCACAGCTGGTGTGTCTCCCATCCCCGGTTGTACGGATCAGCCAGCCTCTGGGACCCGTGCTGCTCTGAGTCATGCTGCCTTCACAGACCCCTCGGCAGCCACACATGGAGTCCTGTGCAGCTCCCCGAAACTGCACCGTGGGCCTTTTGCTCAGGGCCCGCTAACTCTTATGGTGCATGCAGTTTAAACAGACTCAGTGATGTATGTTTAGGACTATGGAGATTTAATACTGCAAATCACAGGGAGGCAGGGGGCAAAACCCGACACCCGTTTTCCTCTCCCTGGACTCAGGTTTGCAGGCCATCTCGGTGCACGAGGCGTCGGGAACCACAGCCATCTCCGCCACCGCGACTGGCTACCAGCAGTCCCACCTCAGCACGGCCAGAGTGGTGCAGCCGGTACGTCCCCAGGCCTGCCGGTGGCAGGGAGGCCCCCGCGTCTGCCTGCATCCTGTCCGGCCTCCCAGTGTCCTGAGTCCCTTTGCTGGGTCGCACCCTCTATTCACTAACCCATCCCTGAATCGAGCGCCTTCCCTCTGGCTTCTGGCCGCCAGTACCCCTGCCCCACACGCCTGGCATTCAGGCAGTCTGGCCCTGTCACCTCGAGGCCCCGGCGCACAGCTTTGGGAGCCCTCAGCCTCGTCTGTCCAGCCTGATTCCCCCCGCCCCCCACCCGTGGCCCTGACCTCAGACCCCGCCCGAGGTTGTGCCCAGGTGGCTCAGGCTTCTGTGCCTTTGCAGCTCCAGTCCCCACTGCCTGGAATGCTGTCCCCTCACTCCCTTACTTCCTGTTTGGGAGGCTCAGCCACAGTGTCAACCTCTGGGAAGCAGTCCCTGAACCCTGGGCACACAGTAGCTGCCCAGGGCCTCAGATCCCCCTGTGCGCCCCCTGGTATGGTACAGACATCCCTGCACATACAGACTGTTGCCATCGTCTGCATACGCTTGGGTCAAGGCCCGCTGACCCGAGCCTCCCCACCCCAGCATCTCATGGGCCCCCCGCAGAGGCACTGCTCCTGGGTGGCAAATGGGTGCATGGAAGGGCTCCCCAAGAGCGGTCCTGCTGAATGATACCCACACCAACGTGGGTTTTGAGTAGGGTGAAGGCAGCAGATAATGGCTGGAAGGAGAGGGTGGGATGGGGTTCCAAGGGACCCTAAGTTCCAGCAGACGGGGCTTGAAATTGTCTCCCGGGTGGGGGGGGAGCAAGGGGGTGGAGACCCCAGTGGGAGTGGCACTGAGGCTGGCCCTGAAGGAGCACACCTGTACGCCCCTGGTGGCTTCAGCCCGAGGTCGTCTGTCCCCACCTGCACAGGGAGTCCCTTGGCTGTGGGTGGCCTCGCGGGCCTCCCCCTCCAGGGCATCTGCACTTAGCCTCGTTGGCCTGTGGGCTTTTCTCTAGCAGTACTGCTCACGCCTTCACTTCGGGGTGTCTGCTCATTTGAGAGTCCCCCCCCCCACCCCCCTCGCGCCTACCTGGCCCTTCGTCGCCTTCACAACCTGTCCTACGCGCTGACACAGGCCGTTCGTTTACTGTCCCTTATAATGTAATCCTGACATTGGATTAAATCTGCATCATTGCCTGAGGACCGCTGTCGAACCCCCAGGGCTAGCACAGGGCTGGGCGGGGACGGGTGCTGAAGCAGGTGAGTACAGGGCTGGGTTGGGTCCAGCAGTCTCCCTGGAAGGACAGGCAGCAGCTTCGCATAGGGATATGGGCAGCACCCAGGGGAGTGAGGGCTGTGCTGCATCCCCCATGAGCCCCCCCATGAGGACGCCTCCACGGCCCCTCCTCTCAGCACCTATATGCTGTTTGCCCGTGTCCCCGTCCCTCACACAGGGCACTGCAGCAGGTCATCTGCTGTGCACCCCCACTTTCCTGGAGTGCGTGGGAATCACCACTCTCATGGGGCCGGGCCACCTGGGGTGGGGCACCGGCCTTGGCAGAATTCTGGTTGCCTCAAAGGAATGTGTCCTCTAAGCTGGGCTTGAAACATGATGGTTTTACTGGGGCTTATGTCCCCAACATAATGAGTGCCCTGGGGTGACGCCAGGACCTGGGGTCTCCATGCTCCTTCAGGGCAGGGGTCGGTGGGGGGGGCGACCCGCAGACTGGCCAGGGTTGGGCCATTGCCTATGGATCTAATAGCACTGCCTCACCCCTTCAGCACGACCCTCTCACGCCTGTGTCGGCCTCCATAGAACTCATCCTGGTGGAGGACGTGAGGGTGAGCCCGGAAGAGGGGACCATCTACAACCACCCCGATGTGCAGGTACGGTCCCTTCCACCTGCCACCTGGGCGTGAGCCACGGGGGGGCCTCGCCTTCGACACCCAGGCCCACCCTTCCTTGCAGGCTGAGCTGCACATCAGAGAAGACTCTGGCTACTTCTTCCTCAACACCA
Organism: Panthera tigris; assembly: GCF_018350195.1. Classification (NCBI taxonomy): domain Eukaryota; kingdom Metazoa; phylum Chordata; class Mammalia; order Carnivora; family Felidae; genus Panthera; species Panthera tigris. The sequence goes on along the minus strand of NC_056676.1, from coordinate 249,662 downwards.
GCACCACAGACATCATCAAGGTGACCTACCAGGAGGCCAGGGGCGTGGCCACGGTGAGTACGGGCCCATCTCCACCGTCCTTGTCATCCCTCGTCCGGTGGCCTTGTGGTTATCAGATTGGTTGTGTCAGAAGCAGGTGCTCAATCGCAGCAGATGCGACTTGGAACGTCTTTAGAGTCTCTGATTCATTGTTCGCGAAACTTCCATCATTTGTGACTTTTGTTCCTTCTCTGCAAACTACCCACACTCTTAGTTAGCTAATGGTTTCCTGTCAATCAGTCTGTGAATTAAAACATTATCATATAAACACAAGTCTGACAACCGTAAGGAAGATTGCTTTTTTTAAAACAAAGTTTACTGATTTATTTTGAAAGAGGGAGAGAGAAGAGAGAGTGGGAAACAGGCTCTGTACTGTTAGCACAGAGGCCAACACGGGGCTCGATCCCACGAACTGTGAGATCGTGACCTGAGCCGAAATTAAGAGTTGGATGCTGAACGGACTGAGCCGCCCCAGGCCCCCCAGGAAGATTGCTTTTGAAAGATATATCTGCTTTTTGTGTTTTCCCATATTCCTTTCTTGACCTTCTTCCTATTCTTGCAAATATTGACTTAGCTGTGCCTGTGATATGGAAGAATTTAGTATTCTGCTTTGGTCAGTGGTTACACCCTTAGTTTTTTTTCCCCCCCGTGTTGCTCTGTAGGCTGGCTGATTATTTCTATGCTGTCATTTGTACTTAGCCATTCTCTCTTTGTAGAGCATTTCGGTTGTTTAAATCTCTCTCTCTCTCTTTTTTTAAATAGCCGTATAGTTGTAGCAAAGGGTAAAAACAAACACCAGTATCCTAAATGTCTGCATATCTGCACAATGAGTTATTTTTGCAGTTACGAAAACCGAACTTCCTTTAAAACAAACTCACTACGGAATGTGTCAGAGAACGTATCAGACCACTACCAGAAGTCATAAATGTAGGCGGCCAAGAACAAAGACATGACACCTAAGTCGTGTCATTAAATTGCCACTGTGCTGTTGCCTTTGGGCGGCTCCAGAGGTCCTTTTCTCGGTTTGCATTCACTGACCATCTTGACACGGGTGTCACGAAATTATTTGCCTCTGGAGTGGGATAGGTGGAAAGTAAATGAGGGACATGAGCAGGGTTTCCCATGAGGAACGTACCTGGAAGTGTGGGAGAGGCTTAGTTTCAGTGTCAGAGAGTAGTAGGGGGTGGTGGGGACTGTGGCAGAGTGGAAAGCAGAGACTGTGTCTAAGGGACAGCTGCAGTGTGCCTCTAGTGGCCTTTTGTTATTTTTAAAAAGGTTTTTATTTTTGTTTTTGAGAGAGAGAGAAAGCACACAAGGGGGGGTGAGGGGCAGAGGAGGAGAGAGAGAGAGAATGAATGAATGAATGAATGAATGAATGAATGAATCCCAAGCAGGCTCCATGATCAGTGCAGAGCCCAGGGCAGGGCTCCATCCCACAACCTCGGGATTATGAGCTGAGCTGAAATCAAGAGTCCAACGCTCAACCGCCTGAGCCACCCAGGCATCCCTTTCTGTTGGTTTTTAACAACAGCTTAATATTGTGGTATAATTCCTATGCCATACCGTCCACCTATTTAAAGTGTGCGATTCAGTGGTGTCTAATACATTCCTAGGCAGGTGCAGCCATGACCACAGTCAGTTCTGGGGCATTTTCATCACCTCAAACAGAAAGCCCGGACGGTTGAGCCATCTCCTCCCTGCTTTTACACACACACACACACACACACACACACAAGAGTGTTGGACTTTGTCAAATGCTCTGTGTCTCTTGAAATATTGATGTGGTTTTTTGTTTTTTATTCTGTTGATATGATGAATGGTGTTAGTTGCCTTTCAGATGTTAAACCAACCTTGCATTCTTGGGACAAGCACTACTTGATCGTGACATATAGTTCTTTTTATATGGAACTGGGCTAATATTTTGGCGTGCTAATATTTTGGCGGGTTTGTGTCGTTAAGAGTCGTAAGAGATGCTGGTCCGTGCTTTTCTCTTCTGTGATTTCTTTGTCCAGTTTGGGTATCAGGGTGACATCGGCCTCACAGAATGGCTTAGAAGTGTTCCTTCTTATTTTTGGAACAGTTTATGTAGACTTGGTAATAATTACTCTTTTAAAAAAAAATAAATGTTTATCCATTTTAGAAAGAGAGAGCAGGGGAGGCGCAGAGCAAGAGAGGGACAGGGGATCTGAAGCGGGCTCTGAGCTGACAGCAAGTGAGCCCGATGTGGGACTCAAACTCATGAACTGTGAAGTCATGACCTGAGCCAAAGTTGGCCGCTCAGCTGACTGAACCACCCAGGCGCCCAGCTAATAATTACTCTTAAATGTCTGGTAGGATTAACCGGTGAAGCCACTGGGCCATCATCTTTCCTTCGTGGGTAGTTTTTTGATTATAAATTCAGTCTCTTCGTTTGTTATCGGCCTATTCACATTGTTTCTTTCTGAGTCAGTTTTGGTGGCTTGGGTCTTTTGAGGACAGTTGAGGTTTTTCTTTGTTTTTGTTATTTGTTTTTACATTTTTTTACATTCTTCCAGTGGTCGGCCTTGGTCTTTACCTGTCTGTGGAAAGGACGCTTTTCCCTGGTATGGCCCTTCGGTGAAGGGTGAGGAAACACGTCATAATGTTCCTGTTCCTCTCAGAGGCACAGTCTCACATGGCAGGACCTGTGAGGTGTGTGGCCGTAAATCAGAACAAGAAAACATGATCTCTCAGCACCTGGGAATAAATGTGTGCTGCTAGAAGCCCGAGATCATAGGAAGCTGTCCCCTGAGCATTTTTGTTCCCTTTATGAAAGAAAGAATAATTCCCTGGCCATCCCTCCTGCCATGTAAATGAGTGTTTGCTGTCACATCCTTCATATTAAAAGGAAAAGCTCAAATCGTAAATAATTCTGACTGCTTGAGATATGCCTTGCTTTGCTTTACTTCTGGAAATTAAAAATAACTCCCCTGTTATCAGGAAGAGGGAAGTTTCAGGGCCCCTGGGTGGCTCAGTCAGTTGAGTGTCCAACTTTGGCTCAAGTGTCGTAGTTCACTAGTTCGAGCCCCACGTCGGGCTCTGTGCTGGCAGTTCAGAGCCTGGAGCCTGCTTCAGATTCTGTGTCTCCCTCTCTATCTCTGCCCCTCCCCCACTCGTGCTCGCTCGCTCTTTCTCTTTCTCAAAAATAAACATTAAAAAAAATAAAGAAGAGGGAAGTTGCAGTTCAGAAAAATGTACACAGTGCCAACAATACTTGGGGACCCCTTTACTCATATTTACCTCGCACCATACGTTTTGAGTAAGCCCTGAGGATAAACCTACAGCCAGAGAGAGAACTTTCCTCCAAGAACAAATGCTTTGAAGAGCCCATGTTGGACTGGGCTGCCTCTGTAGGTAGTGAGTGCCCCGTCTCTGGAGGCAACCAAATGGGAGCTGGGACCCTTGTCTGGAAAACTAGAGATGGGATTTCAGCATCAGAGGCAAGTTTCCCCAGGCGACCTGTGAGCCCCTGTTCAGTCCTACAATTCTGCAGTTCCCTGTGCAGTCCCCCTCAGCAACAGATGCTAGGATTCTCCAATCAAGACAAATATTAATGTCCCCATTTTACAGATGGTTCTAGTAGAGCTATAGCCCTTCTCTCTTGCCTGTGGACTGGCCCTTTGCTTGCATGTCTCATTGCTTCGTGGCCCTTATGGAATGGGACACGGTGCCCAGTGCAGACATCCCACAGGACAAGCTTAGCACACTATGGACGTACCAGCAGCAGCCCGTGTGACAGTCCCTACAAGAGTCGCTCTTGCCCCAGAAGGTGTCCTGAAGGCACCTTGAGCCCTGGTGTCTCTGCTTCCCATCACCTGTGCAGAGACCTCTCCACCTCGAGGTGGAGATTGGGATCTGGTTCCCCCTTGCCTCTTCTGTAACCTGCCAGGGAAGTTTTTCATGGAGCGTTGACAATCTGTGACAGATCCTAGCAGCTTCTCTCAGACGGTTGTTTCTGAAGGACGTTTACACATTTCTTTGGCATTTTCCAGCTGCTAATTAGCAACATTCTCATTTCCCTTAATCACAGAGACAAGAAAGCCCACAGGAGTTTTTCAATTAGCTCATAGAAAATGTTTCTTTCTTTCCTATTGATACACATTCGGGATGCAAGAATGGCTTCTGGGTGTTTCGGCTTCTGAGCGTCTGTCTCTGGAAGGCAGCCGCGGAGCTCATGCACCGGGCCCATTGTGGAGCCTATTATGTCCCCACAATGCATGGAGGGCTGTGCGGAATTCTGCTCACACCCCCTAAAACTCTGCAAGGGGCCTTCGTTTCAGTTTTGGCTGGGTTGCCCCTAGGAGTGTTTACCCGAGTTAAACTTAGGGTTTCTTTCTTCTCACCGATTCTTTATGTTTCAAACCAAGTCGTTCCAACAGAAGGATCTTATAATCATGCGATTATAAGAGCAGCGGGGAAGGCCCTACTGTGCGCCAAGCACTTTGTACCTGTAACTAATGCATTCATCTCGCAAAGATTGGTGCCTGTCATGTGCCTGGTCCCGGTCCAGGCACTGGGAGTCCGTGGGGAACACCTCATGAGCCACAGTGTTTCTGCCCATTTCCTTGGTCCCGTGATGCATAGCCGATCATGGTGACATTGTACGTCTGTGGAAGCGCGTCAGGAAGGAAGATGAGGCGGGTAGCAGGTGCGAGCCTCAGGGTTTGAACTTGGGTGTGTCCTGCTTTCCCCCTGAGTGTGACCCGTGGACAGAGGTACCCGTCCCAGTCCTGGCCCTGCAGGAGGGCATAGGGCTGGCTGGGGTCCCTGGCTGGATTTCCACCCAGCATCCAAGCCAGGGTTCTTCTCGGTGTCTGTGATCTTCATGGGCTCGTGGTCACCCCCTCGGGGTCTCGATGGCATCCAGTCGGGGGCACAGACCCCAGTGCTTGCGTGGCACGGCCTGACCCACCGCACAACATTGACAAGCACGCTATATAATAGGAAGCGGGAGCTGATGGCTCCTGTGACGTGTGGAAATATTTATACGGTCCTTACTCTTCTATGAATGCTACCTATCAAGGGACAAGTCTGAAGTGTGTGGGGGCCCAGGGAAGCGAGGAACCGGGATGATGCGGGCAGACCCTCGGGGCCTGATGGGGGCCAGTAGACGTCACGGCTCCAGCCCACTCACGAGCTGCCTCCGGTGCCACCGACAGTGTCTTAATGAGCAGTAATGCATTCATCGCCTCTGAAGAGATGACAGGACTTTCCTCTGGGCTCAGTGTTCGCTGAAGTTCTCAGGTGGCACCTTCAACACTTGGAAATTAGAATTTGCTCTGGGCTTGGATTTTTCTCCTCCTCCTCTCCTTCATACTCGTGCCTCAATGTCGGTCAAGAAGCAAGTGGACCCGGAATGCCTGCAGAAACAGACGTGCACAGTCTAGAGTTTGCAGTGAGGCAGGCCCCCACTCTGCCTCCAGCTGCCTGGCAGGTCCCCCCGCTTCCCCCAGAGCAGCTTCTTCGTCTCCCAAGGGGCCTGGTGAACTCTCTCCCTTAGAGCTTTGTTCAGGGGGGGTGAGGCGAGCTGATGGGTGCCAGCAGGCAGGCCGGCCGGCCAGGCCACGCAGTGTCTCCGCGTCTGTCACCCGGAAGGTGGCCGGACCTCCAGCCTCTGGGAAATCAAGCAGAAGACGAATTGATTTCCCCTCGCCACTTTCCGTCTTTGTTTAAAATGTGCAAAATGGTCCTTTTGAAGGAGAGAAAAAAAGAAAACGAGAAAGCTTTCCGTGCATTCCCCTGTGCGGGTCTTTCAGCAGCCAGTGCAACGTGTAATTTCTTCACGCTGTGAAGGACACGCCAGGTCCTGACAGCAATAACTTCTGCAGGAGGATTAGATCGGAGCCTCGCGTTAGGCTTTCAAAGAAAGCTCTCATTTCTCTCTCAAGTTTTTAAATGAGTTTCCGTTGAGGGAAAGAGAATAAGCCAGGATGAATCGTCCTCGGCAAAACTGGAGGCCCCTGGTTTCAGACCCCACTCCTCGGCCTGTATTTCATTCCGGACTCGTGTGGCAATGGCTCAAATTGCACAGGCATCGCTTTGGAAGGCGAGTGTGATTTCCGCCACGGGATCTTTGTTAATCGACTCTAAGTCATCGTGTGGAATAACTCAGGCACGCCTCATCCGGGTTGATGTGCCCTTGAGCTCAATGACACCGGCAGGGTTTCCAGCTTGGCCGAGCTTGCTAATGGGGCTGGGGCCTGCCTCAGCTCTGGCCTTTTCCGGCCGGCCCCGCCCTCCTCCCCTGCCCACAGTTCCATTCTGGTTGCTCTGGCAGAGTGTGGCAGAAGGAGCCCTGAACTGGGAGCTTGGGCACCTGGGTTCTCTCCCCAGTGCTGCCCCTCCAAGGCTGGGTTCCCGTCCTGAGTGGGCCTCAGTTTCCCCATATGTGCATTGAAGGAGTTGGATCACAGCACTTCCCAAAGAGATGAGGGTACATGGGGTTTGCAGACTTTTTTTTTTTCCCTAGAATTTCTAGGTTTTAGCAAAGCTAAAAGTAAAGCTAAGGAAGCAAGCTGGAAAGTCAGGTTTCTTTGCCGTAACTGCAGTGACCTAGAGCTGTGATCCTGGATCTTGACCTGATTGGTACATGTTTATTGGTACTGTGCTGGGTGCCAGGCTCTGCCCTGAGGCTACAGCTGGCGAGAAGACAGCCTGAGGGAGGATGGACACTAGACCACGGTCTCCATCATGGCCAAATTATATGCAGTAAAGCTGCACTAGGAGAAGTGAACAGAGGTAGCTCTTAGCTGTCTGGTCAGGGAAGGCTTTTCTGAGGAAGGATGCTTGAACAGGGGCCTGAAGGATGAGCAGGAGCCAGCAGGTGAAGACAGGGTGCAGGGGAAGAACCCCAGATCATTAAGATGGACTGTGTGGTCTGCAGGCAGGCAGGCAGGCAGGCAGGTGCTAGCTGGCTTTGGAGAACAGAGCAGAACTGTGGCTGGAGCCTGACAGTGGTGAGGGATCATGGTTTATAGTGACATTAGAGCCATGGGCAAGGGCCAGCTCGTGCCAGGTTCTTCCAGGATGGGCTAAGGATTTGGACTCACTCTCTGGGCAGTCTTTGAAGGATTTAGAAAAAAAAATTTTGAGTGCTTATTTATTTTTGAGAGAGACAGAGAGAGACAGAGTGTGAGCAGGGGAGGGGCAGAGAGAGAGGAAGACACAGAATCCGAAACAGGCTCCAGGCTCCGATCTGTCAGCACAGAGCCTGACGTGGGGCTCGACCCCACAAACCGTGAGATCATGACCTGAGCTGAAGTCAGACACGTAACCAGCTGAGCCGCCCAGGTGCCCCATTTTTTGAAGGATTTTAACCTGGATATGATGTGATCATTTTTGGCGCTCTCATTAGGGTCAGAAATCTGCTTTTTATTTCCCCCACTGGTTCTTGATATTGAAATCCTAGCTTTGCAAGCACTGAACCATTCACTGTCAACATCCCCTGCCCCCCATGACTGTAACACCACAAGCTGCAGGCAGCAAAGCCAGGGTTAGAGACAGGAAGCGCCGCTCTGGATTCACCCACCAGCTCTGTGGCGTACCCCACTTGCCCAGCCCCCAGACCACGTAGTTGAGATACATGCCTTAACAATACAACACGTCACTACAAGCGCATCTACAGCGTGGGAGAGTGATTATGGTGCAGTTTATTTGGGGAGAGATGCTTCTGAACGTGTGGTCCCAGGAAGCAGATAGGGAAAGAAGGAGGTTTAAAATTGGGGGTGGGGGGGGTCTTTGCAGTGAAGACCAGAACATAGTAACCCGGGTGTGTCCATCTCCTCGGAATGTTCACAAGGTCTCTACGTCAAGCACGGCTGAGGCAGAGATGAATGAGACTCACAGAGCTAAACCTTGAGACTGTGGTGGCCTCTATGGTCTCTTTGCAGGTTTTGAGATTCTGCAAGTTCAGGTTAGGACTTCTGAGTGAGAGGTTTGTTTGGAAAGGAGCTATGTCATGCATGACACTCTTCCGTCACCAGAGCTGCAGAGGCAGGTGGCCTGCACAGAAGCTGGGAAATCCCGGGTTGGAATCCTCATTCTACCTCCGAATTGCTCTGTGCCCCGTGGCCATCGACTGCCCTGCTTTAAGCAGCTTCCGTTTTCTCCTTCTCATAAATTGGAGTAAATGCTCTCGGAGATCCATCCCAGTTTTACCATTTTAAATTTCAAGCACTTCCCCTGGTCGGCAGTGGGGGCTCATGGCGAGGGGTGGGCAGTGCAATGCTTGGGTTAGGATCTTCCTCTGAGCCCTGGCCCAGCCGTCTCCTGGAGATGGTGTCCCATGGGCAACGGGCCGATGCCATGAGCGGCTGCAGGACTGAGCCCCACTCCAACCTTCCAGGTGTTCCCTTTGCTCCCGGGCGTGTCGACCATCATGATCCATGACCTGTGCCTGGCCTTCCCAGCCCTGGCGAAGGCCGATGTCTACGTCTCGGACATTCAGGAGCCGTACGTCTGTGTGGTTGACAAGGTCAGTAGCCACTCCCTAAAAGGCCCCTCGCTGCTGATTCACAGAGGCTGGGAGAGCGGTGTTTCTGTGGGAGTTATCTTCCTCATGCCCTGTTTCTGAGTCCCTGTACCCAGCTCCGCCTGCCCCCCCACCCCCACCCCGCCAAGTTGCTTTGAGCTTATGATGTTGTCTCACCTCTGTCACTCCGCGTGTGTGATGTCAAGCAGCCTCTGAGGTTATACTTCTTCCTGCCAGTCAACATCGGTAAAGCTCAATTGCGAATCCCGCCCGACGTCATCTCCTCGTGAGCCCCGACTTGGGGATTCTCGGTCTCTAGCTGGTGTAGTTACTAACTGGCCAGGCATACCCCTTGCTGATGGTGAATTTTCTCCCTAGTGTGAGGGTTTTGGAATCTCATCAGCAAATGAGTAAAATGAGCTATGCCAAGTGCTTTTGCAAAAGGAATGCATAATAGGTCTAGGCTTTTCTTTAATGTAAACAGGGAATTTTTATTACTGCAAATACCTGAAGGAGCTGCAGCCAGGCTTATAGAGGGTTGCTGTCAGGTTCCTATCTTCCTGACTGGAGAGAATGGTTAGTAATTAAAAGGGGAATGTTCGAGCAGCTTAGAGTGCTTGAAAAGCCAATATTCTCTCACACCGCCTCAAATGTTCCTTCTGTGGTTTTACTTCCACTGGTAATTTGCTGATCAGAGTTCTACTTCGTCACTAAGCATTTCTGACTCTTGGTATCTTAAAGTTCTTACTGTACGTATTATATGGTGCCAGATGTGAGCTGTTCAGTCAGTGAGCACTTATGGAACTCCTACTGTATGCCATTCTGGCTGTTTCTTTTCACTCTAACTAGATTCTTAATTCTTTAAGAGCGGAGAGCGTAAGTTTTGCATTTAAGGATCCCCAAAGCTCTTTGTGTGCAGTAGGCACTTGATTAATTTTCATCTGTTGATTGGCTGATTGTCTGGAGTTCAAGCTAGGTCTGTGGGTTTAAGGTTGATGACGCTTTCACAGAAAGCCTTAGGGTACAGTAGGTGATGAAACTGGTCATTCAAAGGCTACCCTGAGTTTCTGTCCCCTAGGATGCAGGTGGAGATTGGAAAGACGGTCAAGGCATATGTCCGGGTGCTGGACTTTCACAAGAAGCCTTTCCTGGCCAAATACTTCGCCTTCATGGACCTGAAGCTCCGAGCAGCCTCCCAGATCATTACACTGGTGTGAGTCCTCCTAGGGGTCAGAGGAAGGCATCACAGGGACAGGACTGGCAGGTCCAGGGGAGAAGTCCCAGCCCTTCCCTCTGTTCCAGGGTCCTCGATGAAGCCCTTGATGACTATACCGCCACGTTCCGCGTCCACGGTGTGGCCACTGGCCAGACCAGCCTCACCGCAGCCGTGAGTGATAAAGCTGGACAGCGAATCAACTCAGCCCCGCAGCAGATTGAGGTAAAGCTGTTTCCCTTCCCACCTTCCTGTGTGGGATCAGTCCTGCCCTTACTGCATGCATGCACGGGGTGGGAAGTGTGTCATTTCTGTGGCGGGCCAGGGAGTTATGGGGGTAGCCCAGGAAGCTGCCGTGGAGAAACCAGGTTAAAATCTATACCCTGCAATGTCCCCTGATTAAAAGGGAGCCATCACCAGTCCCAGGGATCTGGGGAGGCAGCTCCAGAGGGAGGGACCTGAGTGACTTTTACCTCCCTCTGGGACAGAGTGGGCAGGATGTGGCTCAGAGAAAGGGAGCCGCTGGTCACACAGCCGGGGAGCGGAAGAACACTCTTGAAACCCTTTGGTGCCAGAAGGGAGCGGCTGGGTAGAAGCCGTGGGCAGATTTAGGCTCCTGTGTGGAAGCCCATCTTGACAGTCGGTCTGTACCCGCCCTTAGAAGCAGTGGACTTTTGTCGTGAGCTCCTGGAGCAAGCAGGTCCTGAGTGAGGGAGCTCTGGGGCACCCCACGGTCATCTCAGTGTGTGACTTGGGACTCGTCTTGTGGCATTAGGTGTTCACACAAGCCTCCCAGTCCCTGCTGGCCAAATTTTCCCGTCCAAGTTTCTCCATCAGCTGCTTGTCTCCTGCCAGCGTCCTCCACGGGTCTCGTCCACCCAGGGGCGGATAGACTTTATATTAAACTGTGCCGGAGCTGGTGGTTCTGGTTCGTGCCTCTAGAAGGAAGGGCTCCTTTCTTCTGGTGAAGAAGAATTCATTTCTGCCATAAATAGCTCAGCCCTGCGGAGACTAATCCTGATGCACAAAGCAGCCCCTGGGCCGACCGACCGCCACACTCCTTCACTGCACAGGCTCTTCCTGTGCTCCTGCCGGGCGGGCACTGCAGGGGGGGGGGTGCAGGACGATGGTGTTGGGCTTCTTTGTGCTGCAGAGACCAGGACATCCTTGTCCTTGACCCCCCACACCCCTCTTTCTTCATCTGAGAAGTTTTGAGGGCATTGAAGTAGAGCACTATTCTCAGGCAATTTATCAGTAGAAATTGGAGAAGTTCAGTGAAATGGAACATCTTGAAGGCACTGGAATGTAAACCTTGACGTGCATCGGAATCCCCTGGAGGACTTGTTAACATATAGATTTCAGGACTCCCCGCCCCCCCCCCCCCCACCGCCCTGCCTCATTCTGGTTTCATAGACCGGGATGGGCTGGAGAATGTGTATTTCTAACGATTGCCCGGTGACCCTGGTGCTGCTGGTCAGGGGACCATGCCGTGAGAACCACTGCTCTACGCAGGGGTCTCACATGAATAAAATTGTCTTTCTTTTCGTGGGGTTTCACATCTGGTGAAATGAAGCATCGTTGTAAACAACAGAACATGCCCCTGAGAACCACAGATCCTCAGGCCCATGGGCGGGCTGAAATCCTGGGGGGGGGGGGCTCAGCACCACCCCCCCCGCCCAGAGCTGGTCAGGACCCCAGGCCCTCGCCAGTCCCTTCTAACAGAGGAGGGATGTCCAGGCACCGTGCCTCCCTGAAAATATTCAGGGGTGAATTCTGCCCAGCTGCGCGAGCTTGGAACACGATGGCCCCCTTCTCTCTTGTGTCTCCACACGCAGGTCTTTCCCCGTTTAGGTTGATACCCAGGAAGGTGACGCTGATCATCGGGGCTATGATGCAGGTAGGAACCAAAGGCCGCGTGCTCGCCCACCCCCACCCGTGGCCCCTGCCTAGCTCCAGGCTGGCCTGCCCTCCTGGGCGCAGAGGGCTAAGATGGGGCGCTCCGGGCCCTGAGCTCTGAGGATGAGGCGGGGGCTGATGGGCACTGCTATTTCTCCCTACGCCAGATCACCTCGGAGGGTGGCCCCCAGCCCCAGTCCAACATCCTCTTCTCCATCAGCAATGAGACCGTTGCCGTGGTAAACAGTGCCAGGCTGGTGCGGGGGCTGGCCGTCGGCAATGGCACCGTGTCTGGGGTCGTGCAGGCCGTGGACGCTGAGACCGGCAAGCTTGTCATCGTGTCTCAGGTAACGAGCGTGGGCTCCACTGGACGTGTGTGCTTCCGAAGCCTCCCTGGGCATGAGCCCTCTAAATGCTGGGGTGCACTGCGCCCCTCAAGAGCTGGGGTGCTGGTCAGCTGGGATGGGGAGGAAGTCTGTTAACTGGGTTCTGGCTCTGCTCATGAGGACCACCCCTCTCTGAGGGTCCTGCTTCTGCCCTCTGAGTCCACAGCCCCTGTCTGCCACCTGACCACCCACCAGGGCCAGCCTAGCCAACTTGGGGCCCCCCAAGATCGCTCAGAATTCTCCAGACTGAGTCTCCCCAAGTGCTCTTTTTTTTTTTTTAATGTTTGTTTTTGAGAGAGAGAGCACATAAGTGGTGGAGGGGGAGAGAGAGAGAGAGAGAGAGAGAGAGAGAGAGAGAGAGGATCCAAAGCAGGCTCTGTGCTGACAGCATAGAGCCCAACATGGGATTTGAACTCACAAACCATGAGACCATAACCTGGGCTGAAGTCGGACGCTTAACTGACTGAGCCACCCAGGCGCCCCTCCACAGCTGCTCCTTAAGGGACAGAGCCTGGTCTTCAACCCCGTCCCTGCCCTGGGGACATTCCAGTGCATGATGGTCACGCAGCCTGCAGCCCTCTAGTTCTCTCAGCACCCCTGCCCCAGGGTGTCTATGGCTACCCTGTTTCCAGACGACGGTCCTGAGGCACAGCTAGTGGGCCAGGGCTTGGGGACATTCTGATGGAAAAGGGGTTACTGTTAGTTCCGACACGCTTTGTGGATCGCAGTGTGTGTTTTCAGGGGCGTGCGTAGCCAGGCTGCTCTAAGCACGTGGACGATCGGACATCAGTAGTGTTTCAGACCCAGAGTTCTATTTCCAGGAGAAAAGGAGACCCTGAATCACGCAGCAATGAACTTAAGTTATCCCCCAAGCCTCTCGGCTGGACTCGGGGACTTTTGCTAAGCGCTTTTCTGGATCAGCAGAGACAATGGAAGGCCGAGCTAGGGGAGTCCTCCCCCCAGGAGGGTCTTCCTGACCCTCATTAGCGGCACTGACACTAGGCGGGTGAAAGTCGGTTTCTAAGCCCGATAGTTTCCCTTGTTTCCCAGGGGGTAGAGACCTCACCGGGGTCCGGAAGGGAGACAGGAGATGGTTTCCACCTCCTGAGCAGGGCTCAGAGTGCTCGGATTCTCCCTGACGGTGCCCTGTGGAAGCATCTCAGGGGAGACTGCAGCGTGGACATGACCGTGCCAGAAATCTGGGCTCTAAGAAGAGCATTGTTTTGTGTAACGTGACTGTGGACAGCCTTTTCAGAACCCTGTCACCCTGCTCCTTGTCCAGCATTCAGGGCCCCCTGGAAGGAGTCCATGAGCTCCCATGAGCTCATAGCATCTGAACACAGGGCACCCAAGGGAGCTGGCTCTGTGCACTGCCCTGGAGATGTGCCCTTCTTCCCTGCGGCTGACTTTGATCTGACATTGAGTTCATTGATTTACTCCTGTTTGCCCGAGTTTCAGTGTCTCTGCAAGTAACCGGTTAAGCCACAAAGTCCTTTTGCATCGTGGAGGTAGATGCCCTGATTGTACCAATTGATTTTTATAAAGACAAAGTGTCGGGAATGTGAAATCTGCCCTGTGGCATACAGCAGGATTCAGATAGACGTCTTGCAGGAGAAGATGAAGGACCAGATGAAGGACAGGCTCCCCACTGTCTGTATGGAGCCCAATGTGGGGCTTGAACCCATCAACCGTGAGATCATGACCCGAGCGGAAACCAAGAGTCAGACGCTCAATTGACTGAGCCACCCAGGCATCCCACTTCTCTTTGTGGTCTGACCTCGCTGGGCCACCTCTCTCCGTGTGTCTCTCATCGGGTGGGGTGGGAGAGGAACTGGGGGAGGGTCTGGCACCCCTGGGCAGATGGAGTGACTTTGCCAGCAGTTCCATCTGAAATCCATCTCCTAGAGCCCAGGCAGGCAGTGGTTCAGCCTGAGGCCCACGTGTCCACAAAGTGTAGGGGGTTCTGCTCAGAAGCTCCCAGTTCATCCGTCTAAACCAGATCATAGAATCAGCACCCATGGCCAAAGCGTGGGCCAGGACTGGCAGAAGGAGACTGGGCAGTGAAAGGGACAAAGGCAAGGAAGAGAAGGAAGAGAATGGATGTTTATTGAGTACCTACTATATGCCAAGCATTAGCCTGGATCACAAGACACAGGGTGGGCTCAGTATATAAAAAAGGCTTAAGGGTTTTAGTAGCCTGGGTTCAACAGAGTCAATAGCACTATAAAGAAGCCTGATAAGGTTAATCTTTGACCAGATTAACAAGAGTATAGACTTCAGAATGAAGGAGAATATACAGTCTGCTCTAACGAGACTCTATCTGTATCCCGCATTTGTCCCAACACCCTGATCATTGACGGAGAGTAACACATTAGATTTAGGGTCGGGAGCATCTGGACTCCTGTCTTGTGAGGGCCACCCAACCTAGAGAAGAACAGTGTCCGGTCACTGCCCCCTAGTCTCTCTGGTGCTGACCCGGAACAACTCCATCTAATAGGTCTGCAGGCTCAGAGGACAAGGCTGGGAGCCCCAAGGGAACGGGAGGAACAGTGGCCAGATCTGTGTGGGGTGAGCCACCCACAAAACCAGGCTGCCTTGGGAAGAGGAGGGTGGTGCTGGACATCCGTGAGCACCTTCCAGCCATGCAGCTCCCAAGCTGGCCTTGGCAAGAGCCTCCCTGTTTGGAGGGGTCCCTTGGTGAAACACCTGTTGTTGGCTGATAGTAACCCCCTGCCCCAGCCAGCCTGAGCCCAAAGCCCTTTCCCTAGGACCTCGTGGAGGTGGAGGTGCTGCTTCTCCAGGCGGTGAGGATCCGTGCCCCCATCACTCGGATGAGGACGGGAACCCAGGTGAGACGGGGACCCCTCCAGCACCTGCTGCCGGTGTCGCTGTCTGAGCAGCCCCCTGGCGGGTCTCAGGCTCCGAGTTCTGGTTCAGGCTGAGCTTGTGGGGAGTGGAAGTCGCTGCTAGGTCACTGTTTCCTCTCCTGCTCAACCCCCGCTTATCTCTGGGGTCAGACTGAGCTTTAGGACGGAGCCCTACCGTTTCCTGCTCTAGGCCTCGCAGGCATTCTGTGTGTTCTCGCTCCCGGTGCAAAGCCCTCGTGGGCATAGCATTTAC
Source organism: Panthera tigris (assembly GCF_018350195.1). Lineage (NCBI taxonomy): Eukaryota > Metazoa > Chordata > Mammalia > Carnivora > Felidae > Panthera > Panthera tigris. The sequence continues at coordinate 234,520 of NC_056676.1, read as the reverse complement.
CCTCTCCAGTTCTGGGTCCCCCTCCCTCAGCACAGTTATTGAGTGATGCCTGTGTCTCCCTCCCCCGAGTCTGTCACCCTTCCACACCTGGAATAGCACCTGGCAGGGAACAGGAGCCAACGCTTGGATAGCAGGACCTCAGGGCTTTCTGTGCGGTGACTCATTGGACACTCATCAACAAGCTGTGAGGTGGCTCCTGGTGTCAGTCTCTATGTTACGGGTGGGGAAATGAAAGCCTAGAAAGCTTATGGCCTCTGCCCAAGGTCGCATGGCTAGTAAGTGCCAGAACTGGAAGTTGACCCAGGCGGCCTGGCATGGAGTCCGTTCTTCCCGTTAGCGGTATTGCCTCCCCTGGTGGGCACTCAGGAAGCACGGGTTGAGGGAGCCCGTGAACCCCACCTGTGCCCATTCCACATGAGCAGGGAGCCCCTGCTAGATTGAGAGAGGAGCAGAGGCACGGATGGCAGGGTGGCCTGGGCTGGGCTGCCTGGGGGGCTGCAGGCCCCCTGAAGCTGTAGGGGGCCACGTCACCAAGGGCGTCTGTCAGCCAAGGCGAGACGCCGTGCACAGCTCAAGAAGGACCGCGTGCGGAGGGGCTGGCTCTGTCTCTTGTTTGCTCATTTGCTATTTCACCAGAGCTTCTCGCCCCTGTGCCAGGCCCTTCTCTGGTTAGGGAAGAAGGGCCCCCATTGCACAAAGGAGACAGGAAAGCGCCCGGGCTGCTGGAGGTGCCCAGGGCTTGGGGGGGGCACTCTTGGCGGTGGGACTCTGCTGGTCACGGGCCTGGCTTCTCTCCTGCAGATGCCTGTTTACATCACTGGGATCACCAACAGCCAGAACCCTTTCTCCTTTGGCAATGCCGTGCCGGGCCTGACCTTCCACTGGTCTGTCACCAAGCGGGACATCCTGGACATCCGGGGGTGGCACCAGGAGGTAACCCCCCCCCCAGCGTCCCCTGCCCCCTGCATGCACCGGCGTCCGGAGCCGGGAGTGTTCTCCCCACGTTTCTGCACGTGAGCTCTGCCCCCTCCCTCCCAGGCTGGTCCTGGCCCTGTCCTGCTCTCTCTCAGGGCTCGTTGGGACACCTTCTCCCAGATCCTGCCACCGCACTGTCCACCCCCCACCCCCAGTGACCTGCCTCCGTTCCCAGTCCTCTCGTGACCAGGAATATGGGCTCCTAGCTCTCCCTCCTTCCCGGTCCCGGACTGCCTGCAACCCTTTCCACTTTAAGCACATTCTTGCTAAGTGCCAGAGAGGGGCGTCGCGGGTAACCCACTTCAGAAGGCAGCCTTGTGGGGAAGTCACAAAAGTTCCAGGCCGTCACAGGGTCTTGGTCAGGGCCCCTACTCTGTACTTCTGACCTTCTTTCTGAGGCCATGCCTCACAGCCCTGGGGCTTTTTCCAGATTTACCCCAGAGGGCAACCACCCCCACCCCCCTCCCCTTAGCCCTTCTTAGAGGGACCCTGGCCTCTCCTCAGACCTCAGAGCTGGACGAGTAGTTATAACCCCCTCGTTGTGTTGACGAGCCCATACGGAAGGGACATGCCTGTGTGGCCCAGGGAGCCAGTGGGGAAATGGGACCATGGGACCAGGTTCCAGCCCTGGTGACTCTAGTCTGCCCTCCCTGGGTCATACAGGACTCGAGTGTGGGGTGGTTTTGAGAGGTTTCTTCTTGCCTTGTCTGTGCATGGTGGGGAGGGTCCTGTCTCCAGTGCCAGGGGCTTCCTCAGACTGTTCCCATAACACGGACATCCCAGAATAGAGGGTCCCTTCGCGGAAAACTGCCAGGTCTAGCAAATACCTCTCGGTTCATCACCCACCCCACATGCTAAGGGCTCTGAGAAGCTCTGCCCGCCTGGGTTGGGCCAACATCCCCCACATGCACCCATGAACCTCGTGAAACTCTGCCTCCCGCACCCGTGACGGGTTAGCGGGCCCTGGCTGGAGCGGTGAGGCGACGGCCTTTGAGAACAGGCAGGTGGATGTCGGGGGGACTGGAGCCCCTGGCCCTCCCTGAGAACCTATTTGGTGTCCATCCCAGGCTTCGCTCCGGCTGCCGTCACGGTACAACTTTGCCATGAACGTGCACGGCCGGGTGAAAGGCCGGACCGGGCTGAGGGTGGTGGTCAAGGCTCTGGACCCCGCTGCTGGACAGCTGCACGGCCTCGCCAAAGAGCTCACTGACGAGATCCAATCCAGGTAAAGGACAGGTGGGCAGAAGCCGCCGTCAGAGGGAGAGGAGGTGCCAACCCAGCAGCCTCTCCCCCCGGGGACCATTCGGGGGCACATCAGCCCTTCTGCCACCCCACACCTGAGGAGTTCTCGGGCTGCAGGGGAGCCCGCAGATGGGGCTGCCTGAGGGCATAGGGTGGGGGCGGGTGGCTGGCAGTCCAGGAGGTCCGAAATAGCTTGATGTATTCCCTAAAGAGCGGGTAATCCTGAGCTGGGAGTCTGAGGCACCTTCATGGTAGAAAGAAGCCAGAGAACTGTCTGAGTGGGGCATTAATTGAATTGTCTGTGTTTATTTCGCAAACACTCACAGACCACTTACCAGAGGCGGACTTGCCATTCCCCAGTCCCCAGTGTTGCCTCACCCGTGAAGTGCCTCCCGAAGCCTGTGGGGCAGGCGCTGTGGGCGTTGCTGCTTGATGATGAGCCCGAGGCCTTAGGGGGGAGGGGTCAGAGTGTGCCCCCAGGTTGCTGTGAGTGGGTGGTGGGTCCTGTAAGGCCTGGAGGGCTGTGCTGTGTGTACGGCCTGGGAGACGGTGTGACCCATCGATTCACAGATGGAAACCGAGCCTCAGAGAGGGAGGGGGCCTGCTCCAAGCCCCCAGAGGAGCCCCACTGAGTCAGGACCAGGAGCTCAGCAGTTTTTCTCCCACCCAGGCCTCAGTGCCTGCATCTCTCTCTCCAGTCTGCCCTCCTCCCTCCCCTGACTATCGGAGCCCCTCAGTGAAACTAAGGCTCTGGGACCCAATAACTTCTGGGATACCTTAAATGGCAAAGAAAAATTGGGGGTACTTGGGTGGCTCAGTCAGTTAAGCGTCCGACTTCAGCTCAGGTCATGATCTCACGGTTTGTGGGTTCAAGCCCTGCGTCAGGCTCTGAGCTAACAGCCCAGAGCCTGGAGCCTGCTTCGTATTCTGTGTCTCCCGCTCTGTCTGCCCCTCTCCCACTCATGCTCTGTCTCTCTCTCCCTCTCTCAAAAATAAACGTTAAAAAAAATTGCAAGAAAAAATTGAAAGCAGCTCCTGAACGTGAGAAAAGAAACAGATCAGGTCCCCTCTTCAAGAAGAAATAAAGCATTTTCTAACCTAGGTGCCTACCTAGTCAGGGGTAAAGATTTTCAAAGAAAGAAACTGTCATTTACCAACCCCCCTCACCTCGGGCTGCACATGTGTGCATGCACACACACACACAGACACAAACACACACAGACACGTAACATACATACGCATGCAGAGACACAGACACGTATGTATACACAGATAAATACAAACACAGACACGTGCAAATATATGTTCTTCCCAGTTAAAAATGAAAGCATGTCTGGCACCTCCTCATTGGATAAAGACGGGGCTTTGCAGCCTTCGAATTCTGTGACCTTGCATGAGTCACTGAGCATCTTTGTGCCTCAGTTTCCCTAGCTGATAGCAGTTGGAGGTTTGGGTATGTCAGAGACTTAGCGATGCTGGATCCAGCCCACAGATGTATTTGATTTGGCTCATTCTGTGCTCTGAAACCATTTTTATTTGTTGCGAACATTGAAAAATAGGAAGATGTATAAAAATCCAATAGGCAGCTTGTCCTGAAGATACATGGCATTTTTCCACATGTGCCCAAATCAGCAGGAGATGGGAAGCAGCCCCTCCTGGCCCCATTGCCCCCCGCTTCTCCCCGATGGTGAGACCACCTGTCAGTTGCCATTGACCCTGGTGCTTGCATTATTCCTTTTCTTAAACTTGAGTTAACAGGAAAGTAATATCTCTCTTGCACCTTAATTTACCTCTAAAGAGGGACAATAGGGGCACCTGGGTGGCTCAGTCACTTAAGCATCTGACTTCGGCTCAGGTCGCGATCTTGCAGTTCGTGAGTTCAAGCCCTGCGTCGGGCTCTGTGCCGACAGCTCGGAGCCTGGAGCCTGCTTCGGATTCTGTCTCCCTCTCTCTCTGCCCCTCCCCTGCTCATGCTTTGTCCCTCTCTGTCTTTCCCTGAAAAATAAACATTAAAAAAAATAAAGAGGGACAATAAAGAATATGCATTTAAGACAAATAGGAGTTAGGAGGAGACATTTTTGCATGTACTTCCTGTGCAGTGCATGCATCCGAGTCAAAATCAGGCTGCTCCACTGTGGGTGCCACCTGCCTAGTGGAAGGACTCCCCTGATGCCAGAACCCCATCTAGCTCCAAAGGTCATTTATCATTCACCATTTCGGAAGTGTTGCCATGCACATTGCTACTGGAATCCTGCGGCTCTTTGAGACAGACATGGCAAGGATTATTAGTTTTAGACCCATTTTACAGATGAAGAAATCTAGACTTACATATACGATCAGAACATAGCAGTGCTGGGAGGGAGGGAGTTTTCTTGGAAAACCGAGCCCCTGGGATCCAGCCAGTCTGATCAGATCGGAAGCCAGTGTGGAACTCAGAGCTGTGCTCAGCATCCAGACCCGGATGCCAAGGAAGGTCCTTCCAAGGGTTCCTAGAGAAAGGGACTTGGAAGGGTGGTGGGCAGTTAGGGTGCATGTAGGGAGGGGTCTGGAGTTACCATAAGTGCAGCAACCATGGGCTGGGGAGCCGTCGAGGGCCCCGGGGCTCCTGGGGAGCGATGATCAGATTCACTCGGACATTACCAGGTTTATCATCTGCCCTGGTTCGCCAACATGCCCCGTACCCACACTGTGCGGATCCCGCAGGACCGTGGCAGGAGGGAGTGAGATGGGGGTTATTCTGAGATGGTCACATTGAGGAGCAGCTGAGCAAGACCCTGGGTCCTGTAACTCTCTACGCTGCCTTCCGTGCCCAGAGAGATGTCCCCACCACCGGGAATCTGGGGAGGGGCCCGTGCTTCCTGGCTCCGTGAAGCAGATGCTGTCGGGGCCTCTCTTAAAAGTCAGCCCTCCCCGTCCCATCCCCAGCCACCTGACAGGTGCTGGCAACAGTGATCCTCCTGTCTCCACCCTGTTGGTCTCCCTCCCTGGAGGGGAGCTGGTGCCTGGCCGTGACTCCAGTCGCATGACAGGAAACAAAACTCCCTCCATTCTAGGTATTGGAAAAGCTGCTGCTGCTGAGCCCTGAAATAGAAGCAGAGCAAATATTAATGTCGCCCGACTCGTTTATAAAGCTTCAGACAAACAGGTACGTGACTCAGCGCTTGTTTGCAGCTGGGCTGAGACGCTGCGCTCGGCACCCGACGGCTCATTTGTCAAAGTTGTCAGGAGCCGCGGGTGCTTCAAGCGAACGGCATCTTCCTGGGCTTGAAGTGGGTGCGGCTTCTGCATTTCCCCCTCTCTCCGCCATGGATGTCGTCTTCTGCTGTTCCGCATCACGTGTTCCCAAGGGTCCTTCTTATCTTCCCCGTAGCCTCGAAAGGTTTGAATGCCCACTGCTCAAACCCGCTACCTTAAAGGGAAAGAAGTGCTACCTTGGAAGTGTTAAATTTTCAAATGCCCCTTTGTCTTCAAGGCTTGCTGTTCAGTGTGAATAATTCCTGACCCAGCAGCATGGGCATCACCTGGGAGCCGGTTAAAATGCAGACCCCGGGCCCCACCCCAGACCTGCACGTAACAAGACCCCCACTCGATGGGGATGCACATCGTTGTCTACAAGGCACAGGTGTAAAACACATCTGCAAATGTCATTCCCACCTTGCATTCAAATGGGGTGCCTTTGGTGGCAATGACTTGCACGTGACCTACAGTTGCATGGTTGGGGAGGGGCTGTAAGGACCACAGGAGTGCTCGCGTGTTCCGTGGAGCGCACACATGTGGTGGTCATTCGTGCACGTGTCTAGATGCCAGGCTGTGTGCTAGGCTCTTGGAACAGGTGCATGACGTGCTGGTGGGGAAGCGAGAAGTACGGCACGAGAAGGGGACAACGAAACAAGGTATAACGGTTAAGCCAAGGCCCAAAGAAGGGCCTTCTGTGCAAGGATTTAGGGGAGGCCTGTCTGAGATAGTGAGGCTTGAGCTATTAAAGGATGAAGAGGAATTCTGCAGGTTCCCAGCAAGGGGTTACTGATGGGGGAGAAAGTTGAAGCAGAAGCAGTAACATTTACTTTAAGGTCATCTGAGGAGGGTCTGTCGGCCTGCACGCAAAGAGCACGGGGAGGGGGACAGGCCCTGGGGGCTGAACACCTTTGCTCCCTGCTGTTTCTTTGTTCTGTAGTAAGCCTAAAAGAGAGTATGAAACACTGAGATGTGTCTCCCACCCAGCCCAAACCACTTTCTGAGCCAGCAGCCCATTTTCATCCCGTTCCCTGCCCTTGGAAACAGGACAGGGCAACACCATTGCTTCCCTTTCACAGCTGGGGAGACGGAGGCCAAGAGAGGAGGCATGCAGCTGTTTGCGGGGCATTGGGACTACACTCAGCTTCTGCCTGGCGATGGTCTTTCACTGTGCCAGGCTGCCTTATGGCAGCAAATGGGGAAGTTTGCCCCAGAAACGATCTTTGACAGCATATGTCCCATGCAGCTGATGAGAGGAGCTCAGGCCTCAGCCTCTTCTCCCAGAAGCAGCGCCCTCTTTGGAACCATCGGTTTTGCAAATTAAGTTTCCCGTGGGTGACTGATGAGGCTGAAGTTGAGCTGAGCACCCAGGTCCTAATGCACAGTGGGGCTAAGATCAGGCTCCTTCTCCCAGGAGCCATCGGGAAGCCCAGATGGCTGGATCTCAGGGCAGGGATTTCGGGCCCCTTGCTGTGACCCGCTCCCACACTCTGAAAAACCGAGTCTGCTTTTTTTCCAAAGGGACGGAGCAGCATCTCTGAGCTACCGTGTCCTGGACGGGCCGGAGAAGGTTCCTGTCGTGCATGTTGACGAGAAAGGCTGCCTGACGTCAGGGTCCGTGATTGGGATGTCCACAATCCAAGTGACTGCCCAAGAGCCTTTTGGGGCCAACCAGACCATCCTCTTTGCTGTAAAGGTAGGTTCATGCTCTCCTGCTTTTTGGAGTAATAAAAGCAATCGTGTCGAGGTAAAAAAAAAAAATCTCCCCTCGCAGGTATAAAATAGATCTATCACCTTCCAGCTGAGAAATTGTAGGTAAGAATTTATTGAAGAATAACTTGGGAGCAGAGGTCCTAGCTGAAAAGTTCTAGCATCTTCTAGATGTCAGAGCGGAAGATCCTTGGAGATGGATTGCAGTGGCCTCATCTCATAGATGGGGAAACTGAGGCCCAGCAAGGCCCGTGATTTGCTGGGACCAGCACCCATGTCCTGACTGGGCAGCCGGCACCTGGAACGTGATAGGTGCCTATGCACATTGACTCCATGTGCTGGGCACCCGACACAGAAATGGTTGCATTATACATGTGGCAGCATGTGCAGTTCAGTGACCCATTTTACAGGCAAGGAGGACACTGGGACTCACCATGGAAATGACTCGCTCAGTGAGTCACTTCAGTGGTGGAGAGTCAGGGTCTGGTCATCCGGCCGCATCACGGCGCTTCCCATGTCCCTCTGCCCTCCGTGCTCCGTGGTGACGGGGACTTTCTCCTCCTCGAGCATCCTCGGGTCGGGTCCCCGGAATTTCCTTCCACTATCTCGTCATAGCCACTTTCTGAATCCTGGGTGACAGACAAGATACATGACTTCACGTTCGAGATTTTGCCGTGGTCACAGATCTGTTTCCTTAATTAATGTCTTTTTGTTTCCGTAATTAATGCCTGGCAGGGAACCTTCAGCCTGGTTTTTGAGTCGGTGAAAGCAGCTTCCTGCTCATCCTACCTCAGCAAGTATGTAGTGAGCACCAGCTGAGTAGAGGTTGCTGCACCCGCCGATCTTTATCCAAGAAATTGGGTCTTCTGAGCGGAGCTAACTTTCTGGCCAGGATAGATTTTACCCGGAGTTGGAGGGCCAGGGCTGCTCTCCCTGGAGCTTGGGTTTCTGGGCTCTGGGATTCTTTCCCTGGAGCACCTGTCAGCACGTCGTGGCTCCTGGTTAATACTTCCTCTGCCGTCCAAGTGGGCATTACTTCCACTTTAAACACCCAGAGAGCCAGGTTTTCGAAGGAAACCGAACATCGAAAGCCCAGGGGGAATTTTTGCCAATGTGAATAGCGATCTAATTTTTCAAAGTCATGGGTTTTGACTCTTGTAGATTGGGGGGTTTTCTTCTAGTGAGGCCAGCCCACTGTGTGGGAAGGTGGGATTCTTGTCGCTAGGTTGGGACGCTTAGCGGACCAAGGCCTTTTCTCTTTCCATGACCCCTGAGTCGATCAGCCTCCCGATCCCTCCCAAGGCGGGCCCCACTGGGGGCAAGTGACTCCTCCCTGGGAGGCTGGTCCCCAGGGCAGTCATCACCACACCTGCTCACTGTCCCCAGGTATCTCCTGTGTCTTACCTGAGGCTCTCCATGAGCCCCACCCTGCACACCCAGAACAAGGAGGCTCTGGCAGCCCTGCCTTTGGGAATGACCGTGACCTTCACCGTCCACTTCCACGACAACTCCGGAGACACCTTCCATGCTCACAATTCGGTCCTCAGCTTTGCGACCAACAGGTAGGGTGTGGGTGAGGCTCTTCTCCCCCGTGAAGATGTGTGTCAGTTGTACTTGGATTTGATGTATGGGGGTGGCTGAGTCCACTAGACCCTCCGTGCCACTGGAAGGAGAGCTTTGTTCCCTGCAGTCTTGAGGAGGGAGCGTGTCGTGCTTGCAGGACCACAGGGGGAGCACTGGGCTTGGGCAGGAGGCAGCGGTGAGGGGAAGGCAGGGCACAGAGCCTGTACTACCGCGTGGCGGGAAGCTGTTGGCGATGTCCTGTGGCGGGCCGGAGGTGAGACACAGGTGTTGGGGTTTGTGATAAACTTTGGTGTACCCGTGAAAGCCGACTGCAGGGGAGATGTAGCCACCCTGGCCATTGCACTGGCCCTGTGATCAGCGGATGCAAATCAGTGATCACAGACTTTATAAAAGTTGGTCAGAGCAAGGCACACACATTCCAATGCTCTGGTGCCGGGGAGGAAGGGGTCTGACCTTCACTGCATCCCCTTGTGGGTGTACAGGCCTTTCCACGTGACATCTCGCGAACTCCTCACTGCCGCATGTTTGTAGAGGCCCAGAGAGGTCAAGCCACTTGCTCAGGGTCACGCGGGCTTTGAACACCAGGCTCCACATGAGGTTCATTTTGGCTGGCCCTGTAAATACCCCAACAACCTGGGGTTTCTTTTTAATGTTTATTTTTGAGAGATAGAGCGTGAGTGCGGAGGGGCAGAGAGAGGGGGACACAGAATCCGAAGCAGGCTCCAGGCTCCGAGCTGTCAGCACAGAGCCCGAAGCGGGGCTTGAACTCACAAACCGGGAGATCATGACCTGAGCTGAAGTGGGACGCTTAACCCACTGAGCCACCCAGGGCCCCACCATCAGTCTGTTTTAATTAGACCTCCAGGCGATTCTAAAGGTTGAGAACTACTGCCCCCGGGGGCATGCAGACTAGCTCAGAGGAGGAGAGAGAAGCATCAGGCATAGGAAGAAGGATGGCTTGGGCAGGGGTTCTAGGGCCTATGGGGGGCAGCTACCTTATTTTGAAGTTTATTTGCACATAATTACTTAGACCTCTTATTTTCAGAGGGGCTGTTTTTTCCTACAAAGCCATTTGACATAATTTGTGCTCTGTGAGTTTCAAAATAATTTAAAGCTATCCTTTAATCATAGATTTCGAGGAAAAAGAAGAAAATAAATCATATAATGTACAAATTAATGTAGAACTTTCTTATTATGAACACGTAATAAACAGACTCATTTGATCAAATTAGAATTACAGAACTTGACTGCTTAAACGGAATTGTGGTTTTATCTTCCACCTAGTACTACACACACACACACACACACACACACACACACACGCACACCAAAAAGAACTTCTTTGTTACTTTAGCTGATAGGATTCAAGTGCATATTTAAACAATTTGGGGAGTGGGGGTAAACATATACATGCTTTTGTTCCTAACTTGTATATTGCCAGTCCTTTCTGTTTTCTAAAAAGTATTTTATTGTGATACTTAAATTTTCTTCGTATTCATTAGATCCCATATCCAGAGTCCTTGTCTGTGAGTATAGAAAGGGCTTTTGATTGTTGGTTTCCACTTTTTGGTCTTGAAAGTAGTCCTACAGAAGCTTTCAGCTGAGCTGAATGTCTGCAGAATTAGTTGAGGTGTCAGAACATAGTATATATTTCCTTCATGTTGAAAGATCTTTTAATTTATTGAAAGAAAAATTCAAATCATTCAGATAATTAATTTTCAAAAAATGGAGACCTTTTGCCTTAAGTTTACATCTTTTCAAGATCTTATTCTACATGAGTATTGGTGCTTTGTAACTTCTGAAAAATGGTACTCTTTAAGATAATGATGTCATAAAATCATTGTTTCATGGTTCTTCTCACAAATAACCTTCCTTCAGATTGAAACTGGAATCTTCTTTCTCATGTTAGCTATTTCTTTGTTGAAAGCACCATAACTTTAGTTAAACAGAACATGAGCTACTTTAGTACTGTTTGTTCAAAAATCATGTATGACGATTTGTTGACGTGTTGATTCATGTAAATTGGGTGCATTGTAATTATCAGGGAACACTATGTAAAATTATATGCTAACAAACTGGACAACTGGGAAGAAATGGACAAATTCCTAAACACCCACACACTTCCAAAACTCAATCAGGAGGAAATAGAAAGCTTGAACAGACCCATAACCAGCGAAGAAATTGAATCAGTTGTCAAAAATCTCCCAACAAAGAAGAGTCCAGGACCCGGTGGCTTCCCAGGGGAGTTCTACCAGATGTTTAAAGCAGAGATAACACCTATCCTTCTCAAGCTATTCCAAAAAATAGAAAGGGAAGGAAAACTTCCAGACTCATTCTATGAAGCCAGTATTACTCTGATTCCTAAACGAGACAGAGACCGTTACGAGACCGTTTACGAGACACAGTAAAAAAAGAGAACTACAGGCCAATATCCCTGATGAATATGGATGCAAAAATTCTCCATAAGATACTAGCAAATCGAATTCAACAGCATATAAAAAGAATTATTCACCATGATCAAATGGGATTCATTCCTGGGATGCAGGGCTGGTTCAACATTCACAAATCAATCAAAGTGATACATCACATTAATAAAAGAAAAGGTAAGAACCATATGATCCTGTCAATCGATGCAGAAAAGGCATTTGACAAAATTCAGCAATATTTCTTAATAAAAAACCTCTAGAAAGTCGGGATACAAGGAACATACTTAAACATCATAAAAGCCATTTATGAAAAGCCCACAGCTAACATCATCCTCAATGTTTTTCCCTGAGCTTTTTCCCTGAGATCAGGAACATGACAGGGATGTCCCCTCTCACTGCTGTTGTTTAACATAGTGTTGGAAGTTCTAGCATCAGCAATCAGACAACAAATGGAAATCAAAGGCATCAAAATTGGCAAAGATAAAGTCAAGCTTTACTTTTTGCAGATAACATGATATTATGCATGGAAAATCTAATAGACTCCACCAGAAGTCTGCCAGAACTGATACATGAATTCAGCAAAGTTGCAGGATACAAAATCTATGTACAGAAATCAGTTGCATTCTTATACACTAATAATGAAGTAACAGAAAGACAAATAAAGAAAGTGATCCCATTCACAATTGCACCAAGAAGCATAAAATACCTAGGGATAAATCTAACCAAAGATGTAAAAGATCTGTGTGCTGAAAACTATAGAAAGCTTATGAAGGAAATTGAAGCAGATGTGAAGAAATGGAAAAACATCCATACTCATGGATTGGAAGAATAAATATTGTCAAAATATCAATACTACCCAAAGCACTCTACACTTTCAATGCAATCCCAATCAAAATTGCACCAGCATTCTTCTCAAAACTAGAACAAGCAATCCTAAAATTCATATGGAACCACAAAAGGCCCCGAATAGCCAAAGTAATTTTGAAGAAGACCAAAGCAGGAGGCATCACAATCCCAGACTTTAGCCTCTACTACAAAGCTGTAATCACCAAGACAGCATGGTATTGGCACAAAAACAGACACATAGACCAATGGAATAGAATAGATACCCCACAACTAGACCCACAAATGTATGGCCAACTAATCTTTGACAAAGCAGGACAGAACACCCAAAGGAAAAAAGACAGTCTCTTTAACAAATGGTGCTGGGAGAACTGGACAGCAACATGCAGAAGGTTGAAACTAGACCACTTTCTCACACCATTCACAAAAATAAACTCAAAATGGATTATGGACCCGAATGTGAGACAAGAAACCATCAAAACCCTAGAGGAGAAAGCAGGAAAAGACCTCTCTGACCTCAGTCGTAGAAATTACTTACTTGACACATCCCCAAAGGCAAGGGAATTAAAAGCAAAAATGAACTACTGGGACCTTATGAAGATAAAAAAGCTTCTGCACAGCAAAGGAAGCAACCAACAAAACTAAAAGACAACCAACGGAATGGGAAAAGATGTTTGAAAATGGCATATCGGACAAAGGGCTAGTATCCAAAATCTATAAAGAACTCACCAAACTCCACACCCGAAAAACAAATAACCCAGTGAAGAAATGGGCAGAAAACATGAATAGACACTTCTCTAAAGAAGACATCCGGATGGCCAACAGGCACATGAAAAGATGCTCAATGTCGCTCCTCATCAGGGAAATACAAATCAAAACCACACTCAGATACCACCTCGCGCCAGTCAGAGTGGCAAAAATGAACAAATCAGGAAACTATAGATGCTGGAGGGGATGTGGAGAAACAGGAACCCTCTTGCACTGTTGGTGGAAATGCAAATTGGTGCAGCCACTCTGGAAAACAGTGTGGAGGTTCCTCAAAAAATTAAAAATAGACCTACCCTATGACCCAGCAATAGCACTGCTAGGAATTTACCCAAGGGATACAGGAGTACTGAAGTATAGGGGCACTTGTACCCCAATGTTTATAGCAGCACTGTCAACAATAGCCAAATTATGGATAGAACCTAAATGTCCATCAACTGATGAATGGATAAAGAAATTGTGGTTTATATACACAATGGAGTACTACGTGGCAATGAGACGGAATGAAATACGGCCCTGTGTAGCAACATGGATGGAATTGGAGAGTGTGATGCTAAGTGAAATAAGCCATACAGAGAAAGACAGATACCGTATGTTTTCACTCTTCTGTGGATCCTGAGAAACTTAATAGGAACCCATGGGGGAGGGGAAGGAAAACAAAAAACAAAAAAAAAAGAGGTTAGAGTGGGAGAGATCCAAAGCATAAGAGACTCTTAAAAACTGAGAACAAACTGAGGGTTGATGGGGGGTGGGTGGGAGGGGAGGGTGGGCGATGGGTATTGAGGAGGGCATCTTTTGGGATGAGCACTGGGTGTTGTATGGGAACCAATTTGACGACAAATTTCAAAAAAATTTTTTAAAAATTGGGTGCATTGTGTTGCCACTGTATGTTTTTACAAAGGATTGAACAAAACATCTTTGAGGAAATTTGAAGAAAAAAATAAAAGAATGTATATCAAGGGTTGGTGATGGGTGTTTTTTTTTCCCCCCAGGGATGTTGAAACCAAGCAAAAGAAACAAATTTTATGTGTTTGTCATCAAAGTTACATGTACACAAACCTTAGAATACCAGTCAGCAGTCTACAACAATCAACAGTATGTTTTTCTACAGGCAGCCACTTTCAACCTTTGCTGCTTCGTGAGTTATTTCGTCATTTCTCAAAACAACTTCTCATGCTACCTTGCAACTTTTTAATCTTGGGTGTTACCTTTGACCACAGTGTTTTTAAAACAATCTGTTTATGTATCTGCCTCTCCCACTATATGGGCCCTTCGATAGTTCAGATATTAAATTTCTTTATATCTCCAACTCATGGTGGTGTTCTGTAGCCTCAGTCGATGAGAAATGAGGGCACTTTGTCTTAAGCTGTTTTCAGTGATGAAGTTCCAGACATGTGTTTCCCAGTACACCATGGCCACAAGCTTCATGACCACTTTACCTGGACCGAAAGTGCAAAGCCAGGATGCAGTATAGGACACCAGCTTCTCAGTATAAACTGACCCTGCTAATATTAATTGGATCATTTTAGGAAATGCCCTACAAATATGGGACAGCATCTTACAACATTCTCAGTTCCTTAGGTACATCTTTTAACTAAGGGAATTGATTCTGGAACTGGATTTGTATCATGTTTTAGAGTAAGAGGTCAGAAGAGTTCTTTCCTTCTCCTGCTATGTCCATGCTGTGATTTTTTTCTGAGCACTCAACTCATCCTGTATTCTGGCTATCGCACCTATTTCTTCTCTAGACCAGCAGTGAAACAGGGGACCATGTCTGGAGGACATCTCTTTTTGAACTTGCGCATACAGGTTATGGATTGCCAACTTGCTGATGTTAAGAACATTGAAAATATAGGGGATTAAAGTGAAATATAAAAGGACATTTTTTTTTCAATCATTATTTCCCAAAGTGACCAGTTTATGCCTGGTTACAGAATTAGGTTTGACTATCCAGTTTCCTTTCATGCAGTGCCTATAAGCACTAATTTATGGTGTCTTTAATTATCAATGTATTTTTCAACTGGTTATGAAAATTTTGCATTTTTTTGAAATCTAAAGCTCATTTTACATAAATGGTAAGGGAAAGAGTTGAGTAAGAAATAAATTCATGAACATAGACAAAAGGAATCTAGAATTTATCTTTTACTGCTTAAAGCTCTTTCTGAAAAGAAATTTTCTGAAAGTCATTTCTGGGTTAAATTCTGAATAGATCTCATAAGTTTGACTTTTGCTCTATGGTAATAGAAGCTCCTTAGTAAGAATGGAGGATCTGAAAGAAGTGTTTAGTTCACATTTACATGGGATGAAATAATGACCTTTGTCTTTCTCTTCCTATCTGCAGGAGCATGTACAGTGGCATCGTGGGGTTAGGGTTCGGTTCCCAGAGGTGGCAAGGGGAAAACAGCCAGCTGTGCAGTGATCTCCAGGGCAGGGTGAGTTGGGGGCAATGTGAGGGTGCCGGTCAGCCTTAGGATTTGGGTTCAGGCATTGGTGGATCCTGTGGGAAAGGCTTATGCTTTAGCTGGGGATCCCTTTCTGGAGCTCCATCCCATACATGAAAATGTCATGGTGATCTTCCCCCTTCTTCCCTGACAAGATTTGCGAGGTCACAGGCCTCAATTCCATTGATTCCTCAGAGCTAGGACAAGGGACACCTAAGGCCAGAGGCAAGGCTATGGTTAGGGTAGGTCCTGGGCGGAGACATGATCCAAAGCAACAGCAGGCAGTGGTTCCCCAGGATGCCTGAGATGAGGGGAGGTTCAGGTTGCAGTTCAGGCTGAGAGCTTGGGCTCGGGGGCCGGCCAAGTATGTGGGCAGTGTGTAGGACTGAGTTGAAACTCCCCTTCTGTAGCCCCATCATTGCCTTGGAGGCAGCATGGGGAACGTCTTGGCTTCTCACTGAATCATTCTGTGCCAGGCTTGGGCCCTGATTCTGTTCTTTTCATAGATCTAGCGCGTGGGAACCCTGAGGGAAAAATACATTGTTAGGGTAGGTGTATTTCTGGGACACAGCACACCTCAGGGTTCCCCTTGGCATACCTGCCTTCTTGAATATATGGAATCAGAGTGTGACCCAGTGGGTGGATGAGAATTACCCTCCCTGTACTTACATGAGCACAGAAGGTGATTGTGAAAGACAAGTGCCTTGATCACTGCAGTGTAACCCCTGTACTTCCCAGTGTTATAATTAAAGACTCTCAGTCTTAGTGACATACACTTCAAAGTTTTCCCAACATAGAAAGGGTTAAGGGCCTTTCTGGTTTTACCAGGCCCCTTACCCAAATTAGTATTAATTGGATTCAAAAACAAAGAAAGATGGATTGAAATCCAAATAGAATTAATTTAAAACACTTTGACTTCAGTGGTCTTTTGGAAACAGAACTATTATTTTAACATGTTTATTGAATATATTTGGCTTACACTTGTGAAAACAGACAAACAACAACAATAAAACAGCAAACAAAGTTTTCCTGGGCTAGGTTTAAATAAGGAAGGGATGTATCAATATAACAGGTGTCCCTGGTGGAGAACCTCATCATTGATTACTTAAACGTGTATCTATGGGTGCCTATCATTTACAACAAAATAGTATTATATACAAAGAAAAAGAAATCTGTCTAAAACTATTTTTTTATTCTTTAATTTTTCTCTGTTCTCTGTTAGTAACTAATTTCCCCCTTCCTGTCCCCAAAGGTTTTCTGTTAAGTTTCTCAAGATCCACATATGAGTGAAAACATATGATATCGGTCCTTCTCTGCCTGACTTATTTCACTTAGCATAATGCCCTTCAGTTACATCCATCTTGCTGCAGATGGCATGGTTTGGCTTCTAGAAGCACATTCAGCAATAGCCAAATTATGGAAAGAGCCTAAATGTCCATCCACTAATGAATGGGTAAAATAGATTTGGTTTGTATATACAATGGAATGCTACTTGGCAATAAGAAAGGCTGAAAGCAACCATTTCATGTGTACAGGGTTAAGGAGTTTCTCCTCATGCTTAGGGGAAACAGCATCAGTGCATGCGTGCTGGGGGTAAGGAGTTTCTCCTCAGACTTGAGGGAAACAGCACCAGATCATGTGTGCTGGGCCTCAGGAGTTTCTCCTTAGACTCAGTGGAAAGATCATCAGTTCATGCGTGCTGAGGGCATCTTCTCCTCAGGCTTTGGGGAAACAGAATCAGTTCATGTGTGCCGTGAGTAAAGAGTTTCTCCTCAGATTTAAGAAGCCTAGGAGCTATAGATGTAGGAAGAATGGAAGTTCCTGTGGTTAGACTTGACTTAACTTCTTGCCCTGAGAAATGGTTTGATTTTGAATAGATAAATTCTCTCCATGGTTTGTGATGTATAGGTATAAAGACTCCAACTAATAATTTATTGCCTGTATGAGCTGAGGCACCAGGAAGGCACGTGACCCATTTCCCCTTAACGTTTACCTATATATTTTTAAATGCTTGATATTTTACCTTCAGAACTTTCATGTGTTGCTGGTTTAACCTCTTGATACTTATGGAATATCTAACTATTCCTTTGTTAAAAAAAAAAGAAGTAAGGAAAGGAATAAATAGAGGAATAAAGAGAGAAATAAAAGGAAAGAAGTAAAGAAAGAAACAAGGAAATAAAGAAATAAAAGGAAAAGAAAAGAAAAGACCAATCCTTACAGAAAGATGAAATCCTAAGTATCTCTTGAATTTCCTCATGCTCAGAGAACCAACAGCTATGTTTGTAGGTAGGTCCTTAAATTTGTACACACTTCTAAAAAGGTGTCTGGAGGTTAAAATAGTGAAAGTTTGAATAACTGAGTTAATGTTGTAATGGGAGATTACATTGCAGAGAGTTAAAATACTTACTGATGCACCATAAAGAATAAAATACCTAGGAATTATCTTAACCAGGAAATAATAGCTCTGTACTCTGAAAACTGTAAACACTGATGAGAGAAATTGAACACAACACAAACAAACGCAAAAATATTCCATGCTTATGGATTGGAAGAATTAATACAGTTAAAATATCCACACTACTGGAGCACCTGGGTGGCTCAGCTGGTTGAGAGTCTGACTTCTGCTCAGGTCATGATCTTGCAGTTCATGAGTTTGAGCCCCGTGTCAGGCTCTGTGCTGACAGCTCAGAGCCTGGAGTCTGCCTTGGATTCTCTGTATCCCTCCCTCTCTGCCTGTCCCCCATTTCTCTCTCTCTCTCTCTTTCTCTCTCTCTCTCTCTCTCTCTCTCTCAAAAATAAATAAACATTAAAAAAAATGTCCACACTACCTAAAGTAATCTGCAGTTTCAGTGCAATCCCTATAAGATGCCAAGAGCATTTTTCACAGAATCAGAACCAATAATCCTAAATTTTGTATGAAACCACAGCAGACCCTGAGTAGCCAAAGCAATCTTGAGAAAGAACAAAGCTGGAGGTATCACAATCCCGGATATCAAGATACATTACAAAGCTGTAGTAATCAAAACAATATGGAGCTGGCACAAAAAACAGACATGGAGATCAATGGAACAGAATAGAGAGCCCATAAACAAATTCACATGTTTATGGCCAACTAATCTATGATGAAGGTAGTGGGGAAAAGAGTCTTTTCAATATCATTTATTGAATGATATTGGGAAAACTGGACAGCTACATGCAGGAGAAACTCGACCATTTTCTTATACCATGCACAACACTAAACTCCAAATGGATTCAAGACCTAAATGTTGAGACCTAAAACCATAAATCTATTAGAACAAAGTATAGGCAGTAATTTATTTTGACGTGGTCTGTAGCAGCATTTTTCTACGTATGTCAGAGAACAAAAATATATTCTAAAATGGCTCTCATGGTGTCTTGTTGTTTAGATACTGTCTTTAATCCTATTTGCAGCATTCTTCCCCACTTGGTCATTTGGGCAACCTGTCGACCTGTTTACAGGCTGGGAGGGTCCAGCTGAGGCTAACTAGGAGCCTTTGCAGCCCCCTGAGGACCCTTTGCTGATTTGCTATATTAGAATCTATTCTCCGAAGTAGAAAAGATGTATCTTATCACAAAGGCCAATATCCTCATTTTTTCTTACTATTATTTTCATTTAACAACACAAAAAGCAGGAAACAGCAAAATATTAAGATAATTGCAAAATCACTTTCTTTCGACTCTAAGTTCTATGGAGGCCGAGACGATGTCTGTTTTGTTCTCTGCTCTACCTTCATGGCCTCACACAGCACCAGAGTCCAGGCATACTTAGGAAATGTTTGTTGCATGAATTAATGAGTGACGGTTGTCCAGGAAAGGATGGTGAAGGCTTGAAGGTGGCACAGTGGCTTGGCAGGCAGAGAACACCACTGCGAAACGCGATTTCCAGCTGTCAGCCGAGCATCCATGTGTGTTGTCAGAATGCGAAATGTATGGATGCCGAGAACTGCCTGTCATAGGTGGGTTTGGGGTCAGCAGGGTTGTCGGCCAAGCACCTGGAGCCTGTAAGGCAGACTTCACCTGCCTAATTACAGATGTCCGTCTAGCCACTGGACTTCTCCCTGGCTGTAATTATGGCCTTTGAAGCCACTATACTGCCAGGCGAACTAGAAAGACCTAGCTTGCACTGCAGAAGGACCTATTTTGTTTTTATTTTTAATTTTTTTAGAACATAAATCAAACCAGAGTAGTTTCAATTTCCTTCCCATACTGCCCGAGGCCCTCACCAGACTGTCTTGCCTTAGAAAATGAAAAATGATAATTTCTTGGTTTGACTGGAGGAAATAAGACCCTCTTGTGATCTGTTTCCCTTGTATCAATCTCTCCTTTGAGGTTAATTTAAATCAGCCTTACACTCTCTCTCTCCTTTACTCTCTTCCCACTATTTTTATTTGGAAATTATATATTATATATCATGGGTCATATGTACCTATGATCCAGATAGAGAAAAAGCACATTTCTGGTGCCTTTGTAGTCCCCTGTGACCCTTTGCTGATCTTGTCTTCACCATTTATCCCCAAAGGTAACTACTGTCCTGAATTGTGTGTTGTTTTCTCCCATTTCTTTATGATTTGACCACCTGTATGTATGTTTCCTTAAATAATACATTGTGTGTTTTTTTTTTTACCTACTTAAATTTCTTTTTTTTTTCTTTTTTTTTTTTTTTTTACTGTTTATTTATTTTTGAGACAGAGAGACAGAGCATGAGTGGTGGGGGAAGAGTAGAGAGAGAGAGGGAGACACAGAATCCGAAGCAGGCTCCAGGCTGTGAGTTGCCAGCACAGAGCCCGACGTGGGGCTCAAACTCACGAGCCGTGAAATCATGACCTGAGCTGAAGTCAGACGCCTAACCAACTGAGCCACCCAGGCACCCCTGTTTTTACTTACTTTTGAAGGTTTATTTAAGTGGTAACATCCTATGTAAATTCTTTTGTGGTTCATGCAGTGTTATATTTTTGAGATTCATCCATATTGATGTGGGTGGCCGTAGTTCATTCATTTTTTATTCTATTACATTAATATATTAAAATTCATTTAGGTGTTCTATTCAGGATACCTGGGTCGTTTTTAAGTTTTTGCTATCAGGGACAATACTGTGTTCTGGGGCATACTTGCTTCTACAGTTTCTTTAGGTTTCTTTTCGTGTGGAAATGATGGCTCAATATTTTTGTGTATGTTCAACTTTACTAGGTAATGATAAATTGTTGTTCAAACTATCATGCCAGTTGCTGCTACCACCAGATATGTTTACGGTTTCCAATCGCTTTATAGCTTCATAGTTGGTATTATCAGACTTTTACATTTCTGTTAGCATGGTGGGGAATGCTTCCTCGGAGTTTTAATTTGTATTTCTCTGATTATTAGTGATATTGAGAAACTTTTTATGTATCTACAGGTTTTTGATCACTCCTGAAAGATAGTTGTTCGTTACTTTTTAAACTTTTACATAGCTTTTTTCTAAATCTTATAGCTTCAGAGTCAGTTACATTTGTTGTCAATATCTTCCCCTAATGTTTATATGAGGCTGATATTTACATTCTCTCTATGGCCATCTGGTAAATAGAGATCCTAGGAGTGACACGTGTGGACCTAGAACATGTCATTTCACACGGTTGGGCTTCTGTTTCTACTCAATCAAGTGAGCGTCCTGATGCATTCCCATCCTACTCACTAACAGAGAGTGATGGTGGGAGGGGTTTATATGCATGAAAACCCACTTTGAAAGTAAAGCACCATACACATAGATGGAAAGTGTACTTTTTTCTACATTGTCATACAGTCTTCATTTCTATACCATAACATCTTCTCTGGAAATCTTTTTTGTTGTTGAGTTGCTTTTTTTTTTTTTTTACTTGCACTGGGTGCCTTTTGAAATTATTATTGACATTTTTTTTTCACTTGTTATCTATTTGCTTTTCTAGCATAAAGGCTGTAGAGGGCAAATATTTTATCTTGCTGGGTTGTCATTGCATTCCTGGCAATCTGGATTAGTGCCTGGCACAAACGACATGCTCAAAAATGTGCAGTGAGTTTGAGCCAGTGGTATTCGTAGCAGTCACGGTATCATCGCAGTGTGATTGTCCCAATGCTGTATTTAGGATTTTTTCCCTGTTCAGATAACTTTCCAACTTGTGTAGGGCATTATTCAGTGTATTCTCTGGCCCTCTTCTTCCAGGGAGGGTAGGTGGAGCCAAAGGAAGGGAATTGCACCCTTGGGAGCAGAGAGCTCTGTTTTTAGATTTGTAAGTCTGGCCCCTGGTGGGCTGGCACTCCTCTGAGGGCAGATTGCTAGGAAGAGGCCAGAGTTTCCCAGGATTTTTTCTCTGCCCATCTGCATGGTTGCCATCAAGTGTGCTGCTTTTTCAAACCCTGTTGGCTTTTGCTTTGTTGCTATAGAAACCAGAGCTGGTAGTTTGGGGGAAATGTTTGTGCATGTGAATGCTGGGGGAGGGGTGTCATGGAAGTGGCAGAGCTCCAGAGCTGGGTGGTGGCCCAGGACACGGAGTGAGGACCCTGCAGACCTCTCTATGAAGGCCCTGCCTGCTTTGGAGGGCGCTCTCCTCAGAGAGCTTGTGATTTAGAATGGCGCACACTTGGGGAACAGGCGTCCCTTTGTAGGTCTGCAGGGTTTTCCTGGAGCTGGTCCAGCCATTCCGTGGAACATCTGGAAAGTCTTGGTCCCTCTTGGTGCCAAAGCCACTGAGCCCTGGAGACAGAGATCAATGAACTCTTCTTGGCTGCTCCTTAAGCCGTGTCCCAGACAAGTGCTTTTCTGGGAACCAGTGAGTAACACGGATCTTTGAGGCCAAGGCTTGTGTGCTGTGGCAGTGACTTTCACTTTTGATCAAAGGGTGGGTGCAGAGAAAGGGTCTGCGCGGGGAGAGCAATGAAAATTTGGCTTTGTAGGAAATCAGAACCCAAGTGCGGAGCCCTGCTTCCTACTCACTGGTTTTCCAGCTGGAAAATCAGCAAGCTGAACTATTGCCTGATGTTAATGTTCCTTCATGCTGGGGTGGTATGAGGGGTGGGAGTGGGTTTGAGGCTACAGACTAATTTGGTTCTCACCCACAGGCAATTCTTGCAACCCCTGGGAGAGAATTCTAAAAAAGTGAAGGTTAAAATTTTTTTTTGCACATAATTTAATCTCACACTGGGTTGTGCTGAAGACAGTGAAAAGAATTTATGATGTGTACTAGATTGGGGTAAATATGCCATGTAATTACCTGATATGCACTGATGTTTCATAACTCACATGTTAGAATGCACATTTAATATTTATAATAAAATATATATGTGCATGCAATAGAAAAATATATACAAAGAGTAGAAAGGCCCTGAACTCATCCCTCAATAAATGGTCTCCTCCTTGTTGGGGTCAGTAGCTCAGGATCAGTTCACTTTCAGTGCCATTAAAATAAAAGCCGTTTTATTTTACCGCTTGTGTACACATGGTAAATGCTCAGTAAGTGTCGTTTGAACTGTTGGTAGGAATGTACTTGGAGTTGCCCCTGACCCAGAAATTCTTCTGTAGGGTTATCCCACTGGCAAAGACAAGTTGCTGGATTTGAAATAGCAGAATATTGGAAACAAACAAAAATCCTACAGCTAAGGGGCATTCCGTACCCTCCTGTAATGGAATAAGCAACCATTACAAATTTTCAGGCTGATTTTTATATATTAACAGGGAGAGATGTTCAAAACTAATGGTTGAGTAAAGTAAGTAAGTTGAAATCATAGATATGGTATGATCATGCAAAAAGAAACACACACACATATATGTGCTGGACATGTGTACACACACAAAATTTTACCTCTGACAAGTTGGAATGGGAGCAAAGGACTCTTTCCTGCACCCATGTCCTTTTTATCTTGAGAATATATTTGTAATCTGCTCATCTGCACTCCTCACCATGTTGTCTCCTAGCATACATGACTACTACCTCCTCCGTCACATTTGCAAGTTTCACCCCCCCCCCCCCGCCATAGCACCCCGGGACCCCTCTGCAAGGTGCAGCTTGGCCTCATTTCTGAAGCCCCACAGAACTCTCTGACTGCACAGCTTACCAATACATTAGGCCTCTCTTAGCTTGTTCTCTGCCTTATTTCACGGTTATCACTGCTCTTCAAATAGACTGTCAGGAGAGAAAGTGACACTGTACGAGGAGACATCAAGTTGCAGCCTGAGGGGCAAGGATCTCTTTGCCTGGCGCTTTGGGCTGTCTGTGCTCCTGGAGCTGAACTTGAGTCACAACCTCTGAGGCCCATTCCCAAGGGCTGCTGTGCTGGGAAACGTATACTACCTCATCCCCTTACAGGTGATAGGAATAAGGGCGCAATACCCAGGGCTTTGCTTGCTGCTAGGACTCAGGGCAGGCAGCCAGTTACTAAAGTCAACTGTGTTCCAGCTCCCAAGACTTGTGCTTGTACACGCTTGTGCACATTCACGTACACACACATTCACATGCATTCACAGTCACCTGTGTGGTGTGCCCCTGGGCTCCAAGCTTGCCAGATGCCATGTCCTCCGCAAGCTCTTCAGAAGCGACATTGGTGCTGGAAACACAGGCACCCTCCCACCCCAGGTCAGAGCATGATGGATGAGAACAGTTTTGCAAAGAGCAGCCTGCTGGGGCTCTGCTGGAGGAGAAGAGAGAAGTTGGGGACAGTGTGTGTGGTTTGAGGAGCTGTGAGGCTGTGGGAGAGGGCGGCCGGACCTGCAGTTTGTCCCATTAATGTGTGTTTGGGGTTCCTGAAAGGCGGGTGTGTAGGATTAGGCTCCCCATTTCCTGATATCTCGTTAGCATTCAGCCTAGACCCTATGGCTACTTTGTTTGGAAGAACTTGACTCTTCAGGAAAATGGAGGGTCTTAAGGCCACCCGCTCTATATATAACACCTATACAACATGGCCCTTGGTACTTCTCACATAAAGATAGGAAACTCACCTGCGTCCTCAGGGGATTAAAGTTTAGTCCTGGAGGCAGCCTTGTCCGCAAACACAATACCAGGGTAAACTAACACTTGCAAAGGCCTGAAGTCTTCTCCATTATTCATCTCCACAGTCTGGAGTGGTGTCTGACCTCCCTGCCTCATCGGTTGGTTGAGTGCTCATTGGCCAACTCTGGGGATGCAGAGATGAGGCACATGACTCTACTCGCAAGGATCTCATGCTTTTAGTTGTGGGAAAAGGCATTACAACAGTCAGCGCCAGAGTGTCATTGATTTAAGACTTCTTCCTGTTCAGGATTCATTGAGGCTTCAAGGATGGGCTGGCCAACCCTACCCAGCTTGGAATAGAGGCTTGGAGGCAGAAATGGGCTTTCCCTGGTCAGGAGGGGACAAAGGGTAATGGGTGGCAGGCTGTGACTGTGTGGGAGATGGGCTCTAAAAGGTGGGCAGTAAAGAGAGAGAGACCGGTGTGCCCGGCAGTCCTGGAGCTGTGAGGAAGGCAGAGTTCATACATCCTAGTATGCAGGAGATGGGCCAGTGGAAAGCCCGAGTTTGACTGTCACTGGCCCACCTAGACTAGCCTCTCACTGTTCTGGATTTCAGTTTCCTTACTCATAGATGGCAGCAGTAAAACCGGCCTTCCTGCACCCACTTTTTCAGTGGAATATGAATCTCTGATTGTTGTTTAGCTGGTGAGAGAATAAGCTAGGATTTGGCAGGGGTCTGATGGTTCTCCCCCGGAGACAGCTGCATTCTCTTCTCTCTGCCTGCTTTCTGTACCGGAATAGGCATCCTCAGCATCATACCCATTGGCCTAGGGGCCTTGACTCCTCTGACACTGTGTGAAAAATTTTATGTACATTCTGGACACGCATTTTAAAGGCAGAAGGTCTTTGCTCCGGTTCTCAGAAGAATTCAAGACCTCAAAAAGCTTAACAGGAGCTTCTCCGGAGAGTGGTGTTGGGTCCTCCCATGCCATCCTAGAAGGACTTTTCTTCTTGTGCCCCTCCCCACCTCTCCATTTTAGGAATGAACTATGTGACACAATAGACTATTCTAAGCAATTCTTTTTTGCTTGGAAGAAATGTACAACATTGTAATAGAACTATTTCTAAAATGTAAACTTGGGTGCCTTCTCAAGGAGAATGTATGGAACATCACCGACATGTTTAGTATCTTGGATGCTTTTATGAACATCAGTTATTGGCCTATACTTTCCTAAGGATCCCAGGTTGCTTTGTTTTTAATTGCACTCCTTGTTTTCATAGGTCAAAGAGTTAAAAAGAGATATCTTAATTTATGTAGAATTGTTTGTGTAGAAGCCCAAGGATGGCTTCAGCTTCTCTTTTGAAGTGAAGTGTTGTTTTTGTAAGCAGTACTTGCTGCTTGGGCAATACAGCCAAGTTCTAGACTCCAGAGCAGTGGGTCTTGAACTAGAATGTGCATCAGCATCACCAGGAGGGCTGGTGAAAGTACAAATAAAGCTTGCTCTGCCTGACCCCCAGCGTTTCTGATTCTGTAGGCTTGGGATGAGGCTCCAGAACTTATACCGTTAACAAGTTTGCAGCCCAAGGGTCCTGGTCAGGGGACCACACTCTGAGAACCACTGCTTTAGAGTAGTACTCCTTAAACTTCAGTGTGCATGTTCAGTGTGCACCTGGGGAAGCTTGTTAAAATGTAAATTCTGATTCAGAAGGTCTGGGTTTGGCCCCGAGATTCTGCTGTTTTCAACCAGCTTCCAGGTGAGGCTGGTCTGTGGAAGATGCTTTATATAGAAAGACTTTTAAGCAGTGCTTCTCAATTCAGACTGAACATTAGAATCACATAACGAGCTTGTGGAAAAATGGGGAAGGAGCAAGAGGAGGAGGGAGAGAAAAAGTTATCTCCCCAAATCCAGATCTCTGGGAGTGGAGTCTGGGCTCATCAGGTGATTGGATATGCACTCAAGGTTAGAACCAGGTTGTCAAGGTTGTGAAGTTGCTGAAAGTCCCCTAATTAAACGAAGTGTTACAGTTTTGAGTATTTGATAGACTAGTGATTGGTTTCCAACCGTGGTTTCACAGTTCAATCATCTGGAAAGCTTTAAAAGATATTGGTACATGGATTAAATAATATGTTTGGGATTTGCTTTAAAACAACATGGTAGTATGTTAACTAACTGGAATTTCAATAAAAACTTAAAAATGAAAAACATGGTGGTGGGGAGAAATGGGTGAGATTATTGATCTGTGGTATTCAATACATGGCCACCAGGTGCCTGTGACTTTTTGATTGAAATCAACTAAACATTTTTAAAAACTAAAAAAGCAGTTCCTCCACAAAGTGTTTTAGTTTTTTTTTTAATGTTTATTTATTTTTGAGGGAGAGAGACAGAGCATGAGCAGGGGAGGGGCAGAGAGAGAGGGAGACACAGAATCCGAAGCAGGCTCTAGGCTGTCAGCACAGAGCCCGATGCGGGGCTCTAATCCACGAACTGTGAGATCATAACCTGAGCCAGACTCAGACGTTCAAAGGACTGAGCCATCCAGGTACCCCTATCATGAAGTTTTTTTAAAAGATCCCCAAGCATTAGGAGTGGGGCCCAAGCCTCAGGGGCTTTTGGCAGCTCGCCAGGTGATCCCACGTTTCAACCACTGGACTAATTGAACAGGTGGGCTAAGGCATAATGAGAGCCAGCTGTGTTCTTGACTCTCACAGTCTTGGCTCCATTGCTTGGTGCTTGTCTTCCCCCTCTCCTCTGGTTAATGAGGGTGGAGATTGTTGTCTTGTTTTCCTCTCAGACATGTAGCAAATCTGGAGAAACAGAGTTGAAAAAGCTTTGAAAAATAGGAAGCACTGGGTACAATAACAGGTTTGTTACTTTGCCTTGTCTTCCTTCCTCCCACCCCCAGTCTGGCTTCAGTGAGGCATTGGAGTAGGGTTGCAAGATACTGCAAATAAACATATGGGAGCGCCAGGTAAATTTTAAATTTAGCTTTAGTACAAGTTACTGTTAGGATGTCCCTGGAGGGGGACGGCCCTCTCGCCAGCACACAGGAAGAAACATCGCCAGCGGGCCAGAAGAAACTGAAGGGCAACCAATGACCGAGCGCCAGCACAACCCAACAGAGAGCCCCCAGCGGCTCTCCAGAACAACTGAAGGTCAACCAATTACCGAGCAACAGCACAACCTGGCAGGAGAGAAAGACCCACCTGAGCCTAAACCCGGAACTGCTACAGCTTAAAAACCCTATCCCACCATACCTGGGTGCGACTTCCCTGATTCCCTCCTTGAGTCATGGAACCTCGCCTGGAACCTTAGTTCCCAATAAGGCCTTATACTGCAAAAATTGTTTTTGACTCACACTCCTATCTTTACCCCGCACAACGCCTGACACTAACAGTTACCTTCTAATTTTTTAGTGTCAATATGTTCCATGCAATGTTTGGGACGTATGCATACTAAGCACTTGTTTGTATTTTATATGCCTTCGCCGTTGGGCACCTCTTTCCCTGCCACAGCCCACAGTAGGCAGAGGGCCTAAACTTTGTAGCAGCACATCCATGGGGCTACCTCTGGTTGGAGATTTTGTCTGTTAACTATTGGTACAATTTGAGATTGGGGTAACAGAGGGGATTGGAGGATTTGCTCTTCAAGTTCAACGAAGGAATAGCCATTTATGTAAATCTTTGATTTCTTTCATCAGAGGCTTATAGTTTTCCTCCTATGCATCATGTTAATATTTTGTTAGCTTCATATCTGTTTATACCTGAGCATTTTTTTGGTTTTTGTTTGTTTTTTGCTAATGTGTTTTTAATTTCAAATTCCAATCGTTCATGGCTAGGATATAGGAAAGCAATTGCTTGTATTAGGCAACCTTGCTCTAATTGCTTATTAGTTCCAGGGTTTCTTGTCATTTGGGATCAGCGGTTCCCAGAGGGTGGAGTTGTGGAGGGGGGGTGGTAGGGAGGAATGAGCAGGTAGAGCACAGGGGATTTTTAGGGCGGTGGACTATTTTGTATACAGTAATGATGCACACGTGTCATTATATATTTGTCCAAACCCATAGAACATAATACAGAGTGACCCCTAAAGGAAGCTGTAGATGCTAATGTATCAATATCGGTTCATCAGTTATAACAAATGTACCACACTAAGACAAGATGTAAATAAGAGAGGAAACTGTATTTCTGGGGACAGGGGGTATTTTGGAACTTTGTACTTCCTGTTTAATTTTCCCATGAAACTAAAACTACTCTAAAAGCTATTTCAAAGACGATAGAGGGCCTTGGTGAAATTAAGGTGCACAGGGTCGGCATCTAATTTTGAGTCATATCAGCTGAGAGGCTGACCTGCCACATTATTTGATATTGTGATGAACCTGAGTTTCTTCAGATTCTTTCTTGGTGTTTAGGCTAAGCATGCTATTTTTTTTTTTTCTCCCTGTCTTTGAAGACTTTAGTATGTTTACAAGTGCTAGCCTGTGTTTCTAGAATAAGAGGTAAAGAGATTACAGTCATGGTTGCAGCGTTCCTAAAATAAAATGCTGCATTAGAATCCACGTCACAAGGAGAGCGACTAGGAAGGGATGGAAGTAGTGGAAGCCTCCGTTTCCCCATCTGAAAATGGGGATGGCAATTCTCTCCTCAGACTAGAGTAATTAAATGAGGTAACTTATGTAAAGTGCTGGGCACAGTGTGAACACTCAGTGATTACAAAGACCCAGGATCTTTGAAAAGAGTAATCCCGGGGGACCAATGGCACTTAGGAAGAACAGGCTTTCCAGAAGACGGGGAGTGAATGCCCTATCCCCAGAAGCATTTGGGAAAACAGTGGACCTGGGGTCCCGGTTGTCTGGGACGTTGTACAAGGGACTTCTCAGAGAGTAGAGTGCCTCAGGGCCTTCCAGGTGCTTCTTGTCTTGAGATCCACTGGGGTGTCCTGCTCCTCTCAGAGGGAATGCCATTGGATGTGGACTGAGACAGCAGACATCCCATGATGGAACCACAGAGATGGAAGAGACCCTCTCTGCCCACCACCTCCTACCCCAAAAGAGAAAGTTCTCATTTGTGAATGGCTCTGTCTTTGAGAGTATTTCATGACCTCCATGATGAGGTCAAATGGAAGGTCCAGCAGGTTCACACACAAGCTTGCAAGTGGGGCTCGAGATCTTTGTCTGAAGGTCCATTTGCCTGGGTAAAACCCTTTACCTGTTGGAGATTAAATGCTTTGAGACCCCTGGTTAGATAATCCAGCACTGAGGAAAAATATGAATAATTGCTCTATTGCTTTGTACTTCTCTTGATGGAAATTAAATCCTGTTTTCTCAGCAGCAGGGTGATAAAAACATTTTCTGAGGAGGAGTTGGTGTTCCCCACCCCCCCTGAGTCCTTGAGAGCTGGTTATTTAGTGGCATCTCTATAGGAGATTAAAAGGAATTCAGGTAAACAGCTGAAGGGTTTACATGGGACTTGGTTTTGAAAGACATCCCAGGGGGTGTTTTCCTTTGCAGAGATGAGGGTGCACAGCAGCAGCTGTGGAAGCTGGGGCATTTGTGAGGAGCGGACGTCTGTGCAGTCCCCTCCCAAGACCGTGCCCAAGCTATGGGGATGGGCCTTTATCATGCCTTGCTGGAATTGTCCCCTTAGGCCTGAGATGTTTGCTGTCTGGGTCTGGTGACCAAGTGGAGAAGGGGCCACCAGAAGACCTTGGACCAGCTAGACCAGTGACCCGCAGAACTCCTTCCCTTGTTACACAGATGTGTTGACCACCTACCTTGTTCCAGGCACTGTAGTAGACCCTGGGGCTGGACCCTGGACAAAACACAAAATCACTGCCCTCGAGCGCTTACATTGTGGTGGGGGAGACAGACCGTGAACAAGATGAGGGATCATTACCTAATTGTAACTGCTAAGGAGAAAACATTAAGAAAGTGGGATATGAATTTTAGGGGGTGGCGGACCCTGAGATGTTAGGGGACCAGGGAGATCTTTGGGTACATTCCTGAAGGAAATCAGGGGATGAGTTCTGTGGAAATGGAAGAAGAACATTCTGGGCAGAGAGAACAGCAAGTGAAAGACTGTAAGGGAGCCTGTGTGACTGGAGCAGAGAGAATAAAGAGGCAAAGGATAAAAAGCAAGGTCAGAGGGCAGCAGAGAGTCCGCTTACATAGGGCTTTGCAGATCACAGTTGGGACTCTTGCCTTTGCCCTGAAGAAAGGTGGGGGGAGCGTGGGGAGCCTGGAATGTTCTGAGCAGAGGAGAGGTGATCTGGGTTTTAACAGGATCCTTCTGGCTGCCGTGCACGAGTGGAAAGCAGAGGAGCAAAGGCAGAACCAGAGTCATGAGTCAGGCCAGCAGTGGAATGGTGTGGCCTGGATCATGGTGGTGAGGATGATAAGGAGTTGCATTTGGGATACATGTGAGCATGTAAGTTGAAAATTTTATTTACATGTTGGAAGTTGCAAGATAAAAGGAGAAATCAAGGATGATTCCAAGATTTTTGGTGTGAGCAATTGCGTGGATGGAGTTGGCCATTAACTGATATGGGAGAGACCGAGAGGGGTGGTGGGTATTTTGGAGCTCTGCCTTTGTTAACGTTTTAGTTTGAGATGTCTGGGAGATCTTGAGGGTAGGCATCAAGTAGGCCACAGGATATATGGCTCTGGTGCTCAGGGGAGAGGTCCAGGCTGGAGATATGAACTGAGGAGTCGAAAGCAGGTAGGCAGTCTATGGAACTGTAAGTCTGGAGGAGAGCTGGAGGAGAGCGTGACACCTGGGAGCTTTTTTTTTTTTAATACTTACTTATTTTTGGAAGAGTACAGCAGGGGAGGGGCCGAGAGTGTGGCGGGGACAGAGAATCCGAAGCAGGTTCTATGCTGACAGTAGTGACCCTGATGCAGGGTTTGAACTCCAGAACCTCGAGATAATGACCTACAGTGGGTTTGGGCAATGCCTGGAGGGTCGAACTTAATGAGTTGTCAAACGCCTCACAGCCATTATGGAAAGCGAATGACATAACATCTCTTCCCAGTTAAAAGTGCTAAGTCTTTTGTATTTCCCACCATGTTAGCAGATACCTAGTCCTCAGAAAATGCTAAATTAATGTTTGCTAATTAATAGTACAGTGGGTAGATTTTATAATTTCAAAATTAAGCAATTTTCTACTTTTTGGTACCATGGTGGGAATAATCTATGGGTGCTTGAAAATCCATTTCTGCTTCTCTGATTTTGGTCCCTCTAGGGAATGTGAGATAATAATGCATGCTTCTTGGGGTGCCTGGGTGGCTCAGTCAGTTAAGCACCAGACTCGATTTTGGCTCAAGTCATGATCTTAAGGCTCTTGATTTTGAGCCCCCCATTGGGCTATGCTCTGACAGTGCAGAGCCTGCTTGAGATATTCCCTCTCTCTCTCTTTCTCTCTTTCTCTCTCTCTCCCTCTCTCCCTATCTCCCCCCTTCCCTAGTTTCTCCCTCTCTCAAAACATATAAATACATAAACTTAAAGAGTGCTTGTTGCTCTGTACAATGCTGAGTATGAGAGGTAGTAAGAAACAATGACAGTGGCTCTGAAGTCATGAGTGGTCTAACTCGTCTCCCTACTTCCATTCCCCCTCTTATTTCATCTTCCACAGTCATGCCTGATTAGTTTTAAATGCACTTCTCATCAAATTACTCTACAGCTTAAAATCCTTCAACAGTCTCCTATCACCTGCAAGGTACAAGTCTACATTCCCTTATCAGAATACAAGCCCTCCATCATCCCTGTGGTTCTTCCCAGGTCACTTTCAGCTTATCCTCACCTCAGAATTCATAGTTGAACCACACCATTTCACAAATGGACCAAGGTGCCCTTAGAAGCACTAGCTCTTTTATTATTTGTGCTTAAGTTGATTGCATTGCAGCTTGAGATCCTAGATTGTGTCTTGTGTACTTCTTCCAATACTTTTCAGCCATTTAGGATAAATTTTGTTGTTCTTTTCTGCCTGCACCTGTGTGGAGTGACTAAGCCTACACCTCCAGCTCAGTTAAGACTGTATTTCTTTTTAATCGCTACACCTTTCCACACTGACCTCCTATCAGTTGGGCTTTCCTACTGCTGGTCTTTTGCATATGTTATTCTTTCTGCCTGGAAAACTATTGTTGGCCAGATCAACTTCTGATTCTTTATATTATACATTGTCTCTTGTGAATATCATACTGCGGAATTTTTTTAAAAATCCAGTCTGATAGTTCTTGCCTTTTAACTAGAATATCTCTATCTACTCACATTTAATGTAATTGCTGATATATTTAGATTTAAACCTAACATTTTATTCTTTCTACATGTACCCTGGTATTTTAACCTCCTTTCTTGATTTTTTTTACCATTTTACTTTTGCCATTTACTAGTTTGGAAAGTGTCTTTTTCTCTTAGTAATTACCTTGGAAATTAACACTTAATTTTTCAAACTTTCAAACTTTCAAGTTTAATCAAACTTTTACCCTCTTTTCAGATAATACGAGGCTCTTAGAATAATTACATTTATTTTCTCCAGGCTCATCTTACATGCTATTTATTGATGATAAAAATTTTAATTAAAGGAGACTATAAAACATTATTGTTATTGTTTTACATAGCCAATATTTTGTTGATAGTACCACATATTTACCACTTTCTTTGCCATTTGTTCTTTCTTATACTTCAAGTCTATCATTTAGGATACTTCTGCCTAAAGTACATCCTTTATAATTGCCCTTACAATTCACATTTCAGTATGCTGATGGCAAACACTCTTGGTTTTTAAAAAAATATTTTGATTACCTTTATCCTTGGATGATTTTGTTGCTTTCGTTGGTATAGAATTCTAGGTAGGGAGTTATTTTCTTTTGGCACATTAAAGGAAAAATTCCACTATCGTGCATTGTCCTCACTGAGAGGATACCCGTCAGGCTGTCACTATTGAAGGTAATATGTTTGGCGTTATTTCAGGATGCCTTTAAGATTTTTCTCCTTATCTTTAGTGGTGTACATTTTAATCGTATTATGTTAAGGTTTGGCTTTTCATTTTTCCTTCTTAGAACTGAATGAGGTTTTAAAGTTACATATTAATGTCTTTCAAAAGTTCTGGAGGGGCACCTGGGTGGCTCAGTCTGCTGGGCATCTGACTTTGGCTCAGGTCATGATTTCAAGTTTCGAGCTCTGTGTCAGGCTCTGTGCTGACAGCTCTTTGGATTCTGTGTCTCCCTCTCTCTCTGCCCCTCCCCTGCTCATGCTCTGACACTCAAAAATAAATAAGAGACTCTAAATGCCGAGAAAAAACTGAGGGTTGATTGGATGGGGGTGGTGGTGGAGAGGGGAAAATGGGTTATGGGCATTGAGGAGAGCACTTGTTGGGATGAGCACTGGGTGTTGTATGTAAGCGATGAACTGCAGGAATCTACCCTAATAGCCAAGAGCACACTTTACACGCTGTATGTTATCCAATTTGACAATAATTATATTAAAAAGCAAACATTAAAAAAAATTTAAGAGGGGCACGTGGGTGCCTCAGTGGCTTAAGTGTCCAACTTCGGCTCAGATCATGATCTCACGGTTTGTGAGTTCAAGCCCTACGTCGGGCTCTTTGCTGATGGCTCGGAGCCTGGGGCCTGCTTCGTATTCTGTGTCTGCTTCTCTCTCTGCCCCTCCCCGACTTGTGCTCTGACTCTCAAAAGTAAATGTAAAAAAAATTTTTGTGATTAAAAAACAGAAACAAAAATTCTGGAAAATGTCAGCCTTTATCTCTTCACGTATTACCTCTACCGCATCCCCTTTTCTCTTTCTGAGGTCTTGATTACAGAACACTTCATTTTCTCTTCCTCTGCATTCTCTATCCTGTCTTCTGTATTTTCCATCCTTTCTGTCTTTAAATGGTATACTCTGGATAATTTCGTCTGATTTTTCAAATCTCTCCCCAACTGTATCTATTTTGGTATTAAAATCTTGAGTTTTCAATTGTTGGTACTATATTAATTTCTAGATTTCTATTCGGTTCTTCTTTAAATCTTTTAGTTCACTGGTTTTCCTATTCCTGGTACATATTTTCCAAGTGGTCTTTTTAAAATCTTCCCATGTTGTAAGCAGAGTTTATGGTCTGACAGTTCCAATACTTGAAGTTTTTGTAGTTCTGTTTTTATTATTATTATTTTCAACTAGTTCTTACTCATGGTGCTTCTTTCCTTGTGGACTTAGTTATCTTTGGTTTTTGTGCTGATTTGTATTTGGGACCTGTTACGAAGGTGCCTTCCTCTAGTATTTGTTTCTGCTTAATGCCTCGTATCCAGAGCCAACTTAAGCCAAGTTCAGGGCTGGAGTCTCTGTCTTATCCCATCCAGGCTGCTATTTCTGTCTTAGATTCTTTGGGCTGCTATAACAAAATACCATAGTTTGAGTGGCTTGTAAACAACAAATTTTTCAGAATTGGCAAATACCCTCAGGGCAAAAGTGGCTCCTTGTGTTCCTATTTCTCTGAAATTTCCCTAGTTCTTCACTACTATCTCATCTACACTTTGATGCTTTATTTATTTATTTTTTGTCTCAAATATTTATTTATTTTGAGAGAGAGACAGAGAGAGAGAGAGAGAGAGAGAGAGAGCGCTTGCTCACACAAGCAGGGTAGGGGCAAAGAGAGAGGGAGAGACAGAATCCCAAGCAGGCTCCATGCTGTCAGCACAGTGCCGGACGATGCAGGCTCAATCTCATGGACCACGAGATCATGACCTGAGCGAAAATCAAGAGTTGGATGCTTACCTGATTGAGCCGCCCAGGCACCCCTATGCTTTTCAGTGGTTTAAAGAATAATTTTATCTGACATTTTTTTTAATCTGCTCATTATTTTTGGTGGTACAGTTGGCCCAACTACCATTACCTAGTCTACCATTACCAGAAACTGGAGGTCTCACTTTGGATGTCACTTCTCCAGCAGAGAATTGGCTAAGGCCAGTGTCCATTATGTCTCTTCCATATACACTTTCATAACCCTGTTTTTATCTTCATACATTTATCTCAATTTATACTTTTATGTGTATTTTCATGATTAAAAAAATCGGCCTGGATGGCTATGTGGGGGCAGAGAGTGTACGTATATCAATGTCTAGCACAGCGTCTCATTCATAGTAGGTGCACAGTAAATATCTGGTCTCTAAGAAAATGAATGCAGAGGAGTATTTGTTGCGTATGTAGGTTCTGGCTAGATGCAAAGGACTATGGTGGTTTGAATACAGTTCTATCAAGAAGCACAATTTGTCACATTCTCATGGATCAGTAAGTGAGAGCTAGATCCTAAGGGCTTGGAACAGGCCTTTCAAGATTTCAGGGACTGCAGCTGGCATTTGAACATGCCCACCTTCTCTATGCAGCATCTGCCAGAAGAGACCAAACCACAGAATCAAGCCAATCCACATATAAGACATGCTGTGTTTGAATTTTGTCCCGTACATCCTGAAAAACAAAGGGTGAGCACATCTGGAAGTCTAGGTGTACACCTTTAAAAATATCTAGGTGTACACATTTCAAATCGACAGAATTTGCAGGCCTCACTAGTATATTTTGATAATGCATAGCACCAATAACCTTCAAGTACCCGAGTCAGAAATTTATGAATAGAGTTATTATTGCAATTTAGAAGCTTTTGTATTCATAGTCCTTAGTAGGCCCTCAGTGCATTAAGCAATTCTAGCTAATAATGGCCAGTGCTTAGGGCACCTGGGTGGCTCAGTCTGTTGAGCGTCTGACTTCGGCTCAGGTCATGATCTCATGGTTTGGGATTTCAAACCACACATCGGGCTCTGTGCTGACAGCTCAGAGACTGCGGCCTATTTCGGATTCTGTGTCTCCCGCTCTTTCTCTGCCCCCTCTCCCCCAACTCATGCTCTGCCTCTCTCTCTCTCAAAAGTAAATAAACATTAATTTAAAAAAAATAATAAGCAACACTTACATCATGCTTGCTATATCTCAAGAAGTATATTAACTATGTTCTATAAATTTATCTAATCATTTCAATATTGTGGGGTAGATGCTCTTATCATCCCCATTTCTATAGTTGAGGAAACTGAGGCCCAGTGTGTTGGAGTAACTAGATCACAGAGTAAGAGGCAGCATCAAGATCTGAACAGAGCCCTTCCCTCTGGCTCTGATGTGTGTCTTCTTAATCGCCCACTCTAGTGTTGCAAGGAACAAGATTGAATCCTAAGTGGCTTTTCTGAGTCTATCCAGGGCTGCGTGGCGCTGTGCATGTGAACCAAAGACTAAGATGCTTAGTGGTAGCTCCAGGACCTCTGGAGCTCTGTGCATCTTTATGCCATAGCCTCTGCAGGGGCATTTTCCTGCCTTCCATTGGATTTTTGAGTTATTTCAAAAAAAAAAACAAAAAACTGTGTCAGGTCTGGCTGGCTTAGGGAAATGGTGTTTTTCTGTGGAAAGAAAAAAAAAACAAAAATAAGTATTTTTTTTAACGTGTAAAGAATAAATGGCTATGTTAGAAGGGGTTCTCTTCTTTGGTGACATGTCTCGCCTACTTCCTTTGTATTTTGTGGGGATGCAGTTACTCCTCTGGAGAGCAGGTTCCAGCTTTCATGGTGTGGCTGTCACGTTGTACATGACTATGTAGAAGCTGGGAAGGAACATGTGGGAGTTAATGCAACAGCTTTGCCCTGACAGTGTAAGTCACACAGTGATCTGAGGCTGTGGGATTCTGAGGATTTCTTCGTTTGGAGGGCTACTCTGTGGTGTTGGGTCCTCCTAAAAGAGCTGGGCTCCAAGAATACAAAGACGTCTTGGAGATTTGCATTCAATGATGGGGGGAAAATGATGCTTGGAAAATTTCTGTTGTGGGATAAAAAGTCATTGATCGCCTTTTCCCAAATGCCTTTCCTCACCTTGATATTTTGGTGGGCATTTTTCTTTTCCTGCATTACCCCCAAAACCAGCCTAATTCTCAGCAACTCTCTGACCCTGGGGACCTATCCACAAATGGAGGAAAATGATGAGGAAAGTGAATGGAAAGTGCCTGGTGAGTTAGAGTTCAAGATTCCACCTGGCCCTTTGGAGCCTGCACTGCAATTTCTTCTGAAGTCTTCATGTGGCACCTCTGAGTTCACGGGTTCCTGGGTATCTCTGGCTTCTGTCGCTGGCCCTGGCAGGGCCAACCTGTGTGGAGGAAAGCAGGCTTCCTTCAGAAGGACTTGGATATTGTTAATAAAGCTGGCCACCATTTGGAAATCTAAAGGTTTGCCATTTGCTACTCCAGACCTGCAATGTGTAGCAATGACCAGTCTCCACAAAACTATTTGGCTATCTGGGCTTTAAATCTTAGTGGGGGGATAACAAAACGAAATGAAACAAAACAACTCACATATACAAGTGAATGTCTTAGTCCCAGTCTTAGGTATTCACTGTCACTGGTGTAGCCAGACAATGTGCGTGGTCATTGTGTGTGTTCACAGCATTTCAGCTGGCCATGTGGGGGCTTCCCTACAAGATTGCTCATGAATAGAGCCAAGTAGAGATTTTGATTTTGTAGAGATTAACTGGACATTGAGTTTGCGTTGATTGGAAACTGTAGAGCAATTGCAGGGCACTTGGGAGAGGACTCTGAGGGCCCTGCAGGGATGACCCTTGGCTGGCCCCAGGGTGTGGGTGAGGGCCCCAGGCCCACTACAGGCTCCTGAGCTGTGGCCAGTGGCTGATGCCCCAAGGGAGCTAGGCCTCAAGTGTGAAAGCTTCCTGGGGTGAGCTCCCTGTGTGTTAGGGTTACAGATGGAGCTACTTCCCTCTGCATTGGCCATTCTGTTGGACTCCTCCTCCCGGCTCTTCTGGATGGGGTTTTGCTTTTTCTGGGCAGGAGGAATTAAATTTATACTGTATTTTTCACACATTGATAGCTGTTCTCATGGCATGTGCTAAAAGTGAGCCCGTACGACTATAGTGCCTGTCTCCCATCCCTGCGCGGATCATGTCTAGTCCATATCTTAGGAGGGACTTCTCTTCTCTCCCTGTCACACTGTGGGGAAGGGCAGGTAGGGCTGGCAAGTCTGTTTCTGCACAGCTGGAGTGGGCACTGGAGATCAGGGCATAGCTCAGGCAGGGGAATGGGGGAGACCATCATCCCCCCAGCATCTCCTGGGGGAATGTGCAGGCTCCAACTTTTGGGAAAAGTCCTGAGAATATTTCCTTGGAAGTTTCTGCCCTAATTGTCAGTGTTATGCAGAGCTGAAGTTTATTTTTCCCTTTCCTGCAGAGCAGCTTGGAATCCTTGAGCTTGCTTGAGGTCTTCTGGGGCACAGAGCAGATTTTAGGCAAATGCTTTAACAGTGCGTGACTCTGTGGATGGGTTATCAACACTTGTCCCTGCCATGAACATTCTAGGACACGTATTTTTGAAAATCAAGGGAGTTCTAGAAAATTCTAATCTCACTGGATGCTATTAGGGGAAATGATCCATTACAGCCCTAATTGTAGTCTTTACTATACTAATATGCATGTGAATCTCTCCTCAGCGAGAATACAGAATGCAAGTTTCTCCCAACTTGGTCACAGGAAAGCCCTGCTTTTAAGAGACATAGAAGTAGTGTTCCCTAACATATGTGGGGGAACACACATTCCTTCTAATTCAAAGAGGAAGCAAGGGAGTTCCTTGGAGGAGGGGTTTATTTTATTTCCAAGGAACTGAACCTTTTCTGTAGCCTCAATCAGGAACATTTACCATCGAAATGATAGGGTTTCCTAAAGGGAGGGTGACGCTGTGTCCTTCAAGGAGAACCAGAAAGGAGGGGACATTCACCTGCCTAGTGAAATGAGCCTGTGTGGACAGAGGGGGTTCCCTTAGGCACCCAGATGGCACATTTAGGGGCCTCTAAGGAAGTAGGCTTGTAATCACTAGAAGTTACAACCATAATAAACTGTTAATCAGCGATAGGCCACATCTCATGTGTGTTGATCTGTTACAAAAGCAGGTGGTGCTGCAGGGAAGGAATTGCATTTAGCTCAAGGAAAATAAAGTCAGCAGGAGAGGGAGCTCAGAGTCTCTGCTGAGTGTCCTGAGTAGAGAGGGGGAGGCAGGGATGAGTGCAGGGGACCTCTGTGAGTGACAGCTGCAGCTGAGGGCAGGGAAAGACAGACCCCCGCTTAGAAGAATTTGCAGCCAGGATGGTGGCAAAATCCCAGCGATGGAGATGAGGATTGGACCAGTAGTAAATGTAGTCAGTAAGCACCTTCTGAAACTCCAGTGATGCAGAAGAGTGTAAGAGGAGAACCCTTCAGAGATGGACTTCTTTCTTATAGCTCATCTTCCATTGATTTTAATTTTCTGCCTTTACCATCTGACACAGAGTTCATCTGTGGCAAGGGTGTGTCATTCTCAAGCCAGCCCTTTAGGAAGTTTCGGTCAAAGCACTGAAATGATGCACCAGGTTTTTGAAAAAATCTCAGTGTACACCTCTGTTTCTGAACACCAGGTGGGTTCCC
This sequence comes from Panthera tigris, assembly GCF_018350195.1. Taxonomy (NCBI): domain Eukaryota; kingdom Metazoa; phylum Chordata; class Mammalia; order Carnivora; family Felidae; genus Panthera; species Panthera tigris. The sequence continues at coordinate 194,872 of NC_056676.1, read as the reverse complement.
ATAGGAGGTCAGTCCGCCATGCCTTAAGTAGATTTATAGGCAGCTTTCCCAGGAAGGGGGACATGGGATTTACACGATCAAAAGGTGGAGGTTACGTCTCTGTGGTCGTGAGCATGTTTCTGACTCCTTGTATCTTTATGTGCTCTGGTTCACTGACCCTGAGATTATGGGATGGATGGCAGTTTCTTATGTATACAAAGGTAAATCATGGGTATCAGTCATTCTCCTTCAAGTCACCCTGAGGAGAAGATGGGGCAGGGAACTGTATGCACTACACAGTGGGTATTATCACCACTGCTTCCCCTTGGTGTGCTCTTTGGGCTGAAATCCCTCCATGCTGATTCCGTTACTGAAGCACTATCTCCCACCTCCCACCCCTGTAAGCTCTTTAATAAATGGAAGTTTTTGCATTATGACTAAATGCAAGCTTTTCCTAAATGCATGGAGCTCACTGCTTACTATCCATCCTGAGCAATTATCACACGGTCATGGGAGATTTCAATCCCTTCTCCATTCATGCTTAGACTCTCAAGACAGCCATTCAATTTTGATATCTTGAATCTTTTAAGGTTTTTCTTGTGGAAATTTTCAACACCAAAACTAAAGAGAATAGTAAAATAAATCCCATGTTGAATCTATACTTGTACGCAGTTCTTCTTTCGCCTGGATTATTTTGAGGACAAAATTATCATTAAATATATTTTGATGTTACTCTACCAGCCCTCTTCTTTCTCTACCTTATCTCTCAATATTTTTACAAAAAAATTTTCCAAACATTGCATCATTGTGGACTTTTAACTCCTGTGAGAGGCTTTTCAGATTTTTCCCAGAGTGACCAAATGAAATTCAGATCCTTCTGTAGGTGTATCCAGAGTGCCTGCCCTACCCACAGTGTTGTGCTAGTGTGGGAGTGGGCCAGGTTTTGATGGGTGGGGTAGAGAAAGGCAACGGAGGTAAGTTTAAGAGAAGATGTGGGGGCGCCTGTGGGGCTCAGTGGGACTCTTGATTTCGGCTTAGGTCACGATCCAGGGATGCAGGATCGAGCTGCATGTTGGGCTCTGCCCTGAACATGGCTTAAAATTCTGTCTCCCTCTGCCCCTCCCTACCCTGAAAAAATGTGGGTTCTGTCCTGGCGGCACCTAAAGCCTAGTCAGTGTATCTCTGGCTAATAGAAGTGAGTACAAAGGGGGTACCTAGTGAGCATCTGTTCAGAGGAGCTAGAAGGGTTCAACTGACAAGAGGCTGTGCCATCTGGGTGTTTGGGGACAAAGGCTTTGAGGAGAGGCACAGAGCATGGATTGGATTTGATTGATTTTATTTTTTGTATTTTTTAAAGTTTACATCCAAATTAGCATATAGTGCAACAAGGATTTCAGGGGTAGATTTAATATTTTTACCAGTATGATTCTGACTAAAGGAATCTGTTGGGGGCCTATTGAGTAACTCAGGAATCTCCAGGCTGAAGCAGGGCTGGAGAACCACAGTCTGTCAGACTACAGGAAGCCCGGCCCAAGTCAAACCACAGAAGCTCTCTGGCTTGATTACGGCCCCAGGTCCAGCCCTGATCGCTGCTGGATGCCTCCCCTGGGACTGAATCCTAAACTGTCCCTATGTCCTTGTCACCCCTTGAGTTTTGCATTCAGGTGGGACCATCTGGGGGAGGTCACACCTCTGAACAGAGGCTGCCAAGGGGAGGGGGAGAGGACAGTCTGTCTCCTTCAACTACTCTAGAAGATATGGGCTCTGCCTTCCATCAAGAAGCATGCGATGGGGTGGGGGATGTTCTTCTGAGATAGAAAAGGGTTTCGATGCTAAGCCCCTCAAAACAGAAGTGTCCACTCTGAGCATCACTGTCTTCGTGGACTGTTCTCTCTCCACTGCTCTCAGCAGGGTCACAACATCTTCGTTTTCCTTAAGAAAGCCATTTACATTCGTCACTCCTGTTTTTCTGTTCCCATGGCAACCTCAAGAGCCCAGGGCCCCCTCACCAGCAGGTGTCTCAGAGCATCTGAGCAGGTTCCTTCTGGTGGCTCCCACCTGCAGGCCTCCCACTCGGGGCCACTGTTGCACCCATTCCCACGAAACAGCACGGTGGCTCGAAAATTCTTTGCTATCCTCCTGTTGCCTGGAGGATGAAGACTGACTCCTTCCATTGGCCCTGCCTTCCACAGTCGACATCTGGTCTCCATTTGCAGCCTTGTCTGTCATTCTGGAAGCTCTTCTCCCTGACTAAGCAGGTCCCCAGGTATACTCTGTGCCTTGCTGGCTTCGTGATTTGTCCGCTGACAGTTCTGTTGTCCAGAAGACCTTAGTTGCTGCTGCCTACACAGCAAAGTTCTCTTCCACTCAGGTTCCGTGTACATCCCCAGAGAGAGGGGACTGCCTGCATTCAGCCTGTGGCACGTGTGTGCATTTACTGGGCCCCTTCATGCCCCACGTGTGTTCATGTAGACTGATGAGCTCATGGGACAGCATGCTGCAGCTCCTCGTATTTCTCTTACATGCCACCATTGTGCTGAGCACATGGGAGATCCCCGGACATTTGATGCTTTATTTTTTCAAAGAAGGAATGAAGAGTGGGGGGGGGGGGTGGGGAACATTAGACGCAGGGAAGGTCAAATGTAAAACGCAGAGGTAGAAAACCATGAGCCTAAGTTGAGGTCAGGCAAGCTGGCATGGAAGGTGAGTTTGGGAAGATGGGGTGGTTGTGTATCTGCTCTGTTTGTGGAGTACACTTGGGTTGTGTGCTCCGGGCGTACTCTGAGCACCACCTGGTTTGAAACGATGTTCCGAAGGAGGCCGAGAGTCCAGCAGCGAGACTTTCTGAAGATTTCAGCATGTTTTTGTTTAGATAGAGGCAAGAGTGGCATGTGCTCGAGCACCAGTGGGGAACTCTGAGATAGATCATTGTGGTCTTTGCAGCAGGAGGGTTCAGAGAGCTCAGAAATGCATAGGTGTCACTAATTCACCTTCCCACCCTGCTGGCTGGGCTTGCTGATGACAGGTGACTTCTCATGGGCAGCATCCTCAGGCATTCAGGAAATCACCTTGATGCAGTCCAGGGCCTTCTGCCCACTTTCCCATAAGTCTCGTTCATCTGTCCAGAAAAGTGTTCAAAGGGGGCCCTCAGTTTGGGCTGACAATTTACATCCCTCACAGAACCCTCAGGGCCATGTCCACAGCAAAGATCAAGTAGGGAGGAATGAGAAGGAAGAGTAGGGGCACCAAGAGAGTGTCAGGCTGGGCAATTGGTGGAAGCAGAGGAGTGACCCGTGCCTCCTGAGGCCTGTGGTGAGTGGGCAGTGGAAGGAAAGGCCCATGAGAATGACTTCCATCCGGTGGGGTCAATGTGCTGGGGCACTGAAGTGAGGTTGTCCTTCAGGATCAGCCTCTATCTCCCTCATCACAGCTGGCTCGTGTCTTTTCTGCTCAGGGCCTCCCCAGAAGCCCATCTTCTCCTGCCTCAGGGGCAGGTCCCTTCTTTTCAGACAGCCATTCATCCCTATGCAAACACTCACTTGAATTATGGGCCCTCTTTTTGTTCAACAGCCAGGCTGGTGCTTGGAGCCTGGAACTGGCTTGTTCTGTGTATGCCCTAGGGTACTTAGCACTGTGCTAAACAGCATGGGGGGAAGGGGGAGGGCCCAGCTCTAGGGTCATAATCCTGCCTCTCTGCTTCCAGGTGAAGAAGTCTTTACCTTCAGTGTGTTCATTTGTAAAAAGGACACAAACGTATCTAATTAAAGAGGTCAACCTATAGTGGGCATTCAGCACATGCTGTCCAAATGAGCACCCCCTCCCCTCCCCTGCAGCCCATACATGTTACCACACAGGTTCCGTGCATAATAGTTGTTCTGTCGATACATGCTGGTGGATGGTGATGAGAGTTTAATGGCATCTGTTTTTGAAGGTTTCTTTTAGGGCTCTGACTTCATCCTGCTAGCATTTGGATCTAGAATCACTGGGGGGACCTGGAACTTATGCTGAGGGATTAAGGATGCAGGTTTGATGATAAAGGAAGATTAAGGTAACTAATTGCTTTGCTGAGGAATGAATATCTGGTGAATGCCAGGTAGAGGCCTCTTAAGAGAGAGGAAGTTAATCATTCAGTAAAGGGAAAGATAAAAATTAATAGGATAAACCTAAGAGGAAGAGTAGCTGGGATGCATGAGGCAGCCTGGCAGGGTGTCAGGGAGGAAGCTTTCTCACCTTCTTCAGTGTACCAGCTGCTTTTCTTAACCCTGGGGTGGGGGTAATGCCAGTGCTCAGAGTTGATGTGAATACAGACTCGGCTGTGTATGTGAGACACTCTCCCCATTGCCTGGCACACAGTTAGATGATGTGACCACTTCCCTCTGAAGGGGAAATACCTGACCATTTTCAAAGTGGGTCCAATCCTGTTATCCATGCTCCTTTCTGGGCCTGGGTAGACTCAAGAACTTAGATGGACAGGAGTGCCTGTTGACGGAATTAAGTTGTAAGGGTTTGGCTGCATGCTGAGAAGAATGTCTGCCAAGAAATGTAACTTTTGTAGCATAAAGGGTGTAGATTGGGTGTGTTTTCACAAGTTGATTTCTGTTCTGGTTCATTTTCACTCGTGGTCACACGATAGGGTGTTGGTGTGTTCCTCCAGAACACAGACAGCTGCGACGGTAGCTCCCCAGCGGCGGTGAGAGTAGGCCTGGCTGTCTCCGGGTACTCTAATGGCATTTGACTGCCCTCAGACTGTGTGGGTAAATGGTGCATGGGACCAAGAAAGACAGCCATGTGGTGATTTTAAGAAGAGTAACTGTAGGACATGAGGAAAGCCTAATTCATTCTTTACTTCTTCAGTTTGGTTAGGAGAAAAATGCTTCTCTGAATTTATGCAAAGTGATCATGTTTTATTCATTATTTGGTAGAAGTTACTCTTAAGGCATGTAGGGCGGGTGATGTAAGCTTTGCCATCTCAGCCGAGTCACATGTTACAGAGCCCTTCTGCTCTTTTAAGGGCTGGGGAGCCCAAGTGGAGGAGGGCACGCTTCCCATCCCAGTGTGTCAGGGAACCAGGAGTTGTCTTGGCAAGATGAGATAGGTACAGGGGTACAGAAGTGCTGTGGGGCACGGAGGATGGAGCCAGTATTATGGAAAGGTGGGGGCATGAGCAAGGGTTCCAGAGGAGCCGGTGTGTGGGCCATGGCCAAGGCTCTCTGCATGAATATGTGTCCATGAGGAAGGCCTCAGGTGTCGAAGGCACTTGACAGAGAGTCACAGCACTTTAGGATGGCTGTCCTGGACATGCCTGAGCCGGGGCAGTCTGCCACAAAGGTGTGTTTATTACATGGATGTTGCCCCTGCATGGTGCCCAGCACCGTTACCTCATCTGAGTCATGGTAACCTCTTTCAAATACATGTAGCTCTGCCTACAGGTGGTCTACACAGGCTCAAGCACCTCTCTGCTCCATTCTGTCTCCTGGGAGTCTCACCTTCTTATCCTGCTTCAAGGATAGTGTGACCAACCATCTGAATGCTTGTTTTTCCCCTTCAGCTTCTTTTCTGTATTCCCCTTCCCTGGCTTTGGATATATATCGGATTTATACTTTTGAATCAAGACATTGGCTTTTTTAAACTGGCAAACAGCACAATATATATATTTTCCATATAAGTGTATATCAACTCAAAATTGCCTCTTATCAAAGGAGTAAAATACACACACATTTTTATTTGAATGGATTATGGAGAAAATATACACACTTGGTAAATAATCCTGAGATAAATATATACATGTTTGTAGGTGACCAGCAGTGACCCACTGTGGCCCATAGCTTCATGTGTTGCAGGGGTATACGAGAGAAAAATAATGACCATTAACTGGATTGGTAGTATCATTACATGTAATATTATGTCCTTTGAAATAGCTAAAATTATATTAAACATACACTTAAATAATTTAGCAAGTTCTTTAGTTCCATAACTAATATAGGCATTTCTATTGGTTTCATCTATCCATCCATCCAACCATCCATCCATCCATCCATCCATCCATGTAATGTGAGCATCCCCCAGATTCTTATCTCCTACCTTTAGACCTCTTGTAGGATTTTCCACAGAACCCTGCCTGGTAAATACTGTTCAAGGCTGCATGTCCATGGGTCTGAGGAATCAAAGCTCTTCCTTTTGGTCTGCCTACCCATCTTGGTCCATGCCAAGAGAAATAAGTCATTTGGTGGCTTTTATTTTAAATTTTTATTTTACAAATCAGAGAATGAGTTTACGTAGGTTAAAAGGATGAATGAATAACTAGTGTTAGAGAATAGCATGCAGTTGACGATCTTCAGAAGAAAAAGGTGCATTTTGTCCAAGATAACTGCTGTCTGTCTGGAGGGGCACCAGAAGATGGTGCCACGTTTTCTACAACTGCATTTGGGACTTTCATGGCAGAGATTACCTCTGCCTCCTCCCCTGGTCTGTGTAGCTGAAGTATGAGGAGTCAAGGGGAAGCTTAGAGGGACATAGATAAGAGGGAATATTGCAGTATGGTGTATGATTGGAGAGAGATCCTTTCTCAGCTGCCCAGATATCTTTTTGTTAGTCTTCTATAAATTCCACCACTAAGGATTCAGTTCATTTAGAATTGGCCGTTAATGATTCTGATGAGCACTGCTGTTAGCCAGGGTATGGTGGGAGAAACACCCTGATAAATTGCTAGAAGGATCTAAATTTGCCCAATATTTTATGTAATTTGGCAATATGTATGTCAATATGTATGTATGTCAATCATTTAAGAAGTATGTGTGTTTTCTTACCCAGCAGTTGTACTTCTATCAATCACCGCTAAGGACATACCTGGGAAAGCACATAAGAGCCACATGGATGGCTAGCCACTGGTGATAGCCTAAATCTCCTTAAAAAATTAAGTATATTTTGTGTACCTATCCAATAAAATACTATGCACATAGTATGCACTATTCCACATATTATTCTAATTTTCTTTGACTTGAGATATTATTCAGTATTGTTTAATGATCAAGCAGATTCCAAGTAATATGAGTTCATTTTTGTAAGAAAAACATACACAAATAGAAAGCATGAAACACTATATATTAAAATGATAAAATTAGTTATCTTTGAAGGAGAATATGGATATTTTTTAAATGTGTCTTTTTTCTCGTGTATACTTAAAATTCTAATATAAGCATACATTAATGTCATAAATATAATTTTTTATGGACAACCTTTCTTAAAGTATAGTCCCAAAGTGGTAGAAAAGTGTCTTAGGTACCTATTGCTGTACAAAAAAACTACCCTCAAACTTAGCTACTTTACACAAAAGACATTATCTTACAATTTCTGTGGGTCAGGAATTCAGGAGAAGCTTAGTTTTTCTGGTTCTCACTCAGGGACTCTCATGAGGTAGTCAGTCTTCTGGCTGGGACTGCAGTCATCTGAAGGCTTGAGTGGAGCTGTTGGATCCACTTCGCAAACACCCTTTCATGGGTGTTGGGAGGAGATCTCAGGTTTTGCCATGTGACCATGTCCATAGAGCTGTTTGAATGTTGTCACAATATGGCTGTTGGCTTCCCCCACCGAGAGTGAGCTGAGAGAGAGCAAGGAGGAAGCCACAGGGGCTTTTATGACTTAGTCTCTGAAATCACACATCATTTCAATTTATTTATTCATTAGAGGCAAGTCACTGAGTCCATCCATCCCACACTGAAAGGTAGGGTAGTGAACTCCCCCTTTGGAAGAGAGGGGTATGAATTTGTGGACAGATTTTTAAAACAACCATGAACATGTGAGATCATTCGCAGTCATCATTAGTTAGTATGGTTAGCATCTCTTCACTGGGAGCCATCTTTCCTCTCAGAGGGTAATTGAAGACATTCCTAAAGAATGAGAGTTTTGGTCTTGAGATTAGTATGAGCTTGGGTAGTATTTCAGGAATAGGAAGCCACTAACAAGAAAGAGGAGTGAGTGTTTGGAATCTAGAAACTTGGTTCTACAATATATTCCTCACTTACCATTGGTAAATCCAGGTCCTCTTTGGTTTTCCTGTCAGGTTATGCCGTGGATCAAATAAAGTAATGCCGTTGAAGGCCCTGTGTAAACCATAAAGTAATAAAGGAAGCTGATTGTTGCTATCATTATCACCATGACCATTGTTGTTGTTGGAAGGAAGTACTTCTGTGAGATGAAGGAGTGGGGCATAAAAATGGACTGGGGATTGAAAACTACTCTGACCAGATTAGTATTCCCTAGGGCTGGCTCCAAGGCAGGAATGGAGAAGGCCGTCTTGACCATAAACTCATGTGAGACTGTGACAGTTATTAGGGATTTCTGTGAAGGACTGCTGTCTTGGTCTTTACGCAACACTGAGGCTTAGCGTTTGAGAAAGGCAACAGTTGGGGTAGAAAGTACCAAGAAGGCAACATTCTCTCACCTTTGGAACCAGAAAGTCCCCGGTTTTCTTAGACTTGTTATCCATACATTTACTGCTTCAGGAAATATGTGTTTATTCCCAGCTGGGTATCTGGCCCTCTACTAAGGGATGTGGCAACATGTTTAGGTAGGCAGGAAAGACTGATATGCAGTCATTTCGAGTAGAAGACTGAGCCTTGGCGGGTGGCCTCACCCCTGAATCCTAGGTTTGAGTTGCAGGAAATAGTTTTCTCAGATGGCCATATACTCTCAGAGTTCACATAGCCCTAAAAATTTTATGTCTTTAGAAATTAAATCTTTTTCCCTCTGCTGTTGTTTATAGGCTCTCATAGTGTCGGGCAAAGATAAAGCCAGGCAGTTGGATTCAGATGGCCATAATTTCACTCCTTGTTCTTTCCAAGTCTTAATGGCCCATACCACACCATTTCCAGAGTCCTTTTCATGCTCGTCCACAAGTGACAGGCCTGAAGTTAATGCTGCACAGAGCAGCTACTGCCTGAGGTCCCTCTTGCTGTTTGCTGGGGCTGTTTGACACTAGTATGAGGAGAAAGCTATCCAGCAAGTGGTTCTCTTTACTTTCACTTGCTGGCAGGTATAGTGTAAGGTGAGTCTAAATATTCAGAAGTAATCCTGTGCTAATTAGCTCAGGCTGAACCGTGGAAGTTAAATTATTTTTGTTTAGTGGCTTGGGACTGCTGACTATGCACTAGGTGGTACGCCAAATAACGTGCAAAGGTTGTTCTCATTAGATCCATTGATCTACAACAGACATAAGGAGGAACAATTGGTGCAAGTAAAATGCAATTCACAACCCAAAATATGAAAAACCAAAACAAAGAAACAAAACAATGGAAAACAACAAGTTTTGATGATGAGAAATTAGAAGCAGGTGGAAAACAGAATGATGTCTCCTCAGAAAGTTAAACCTAGAACCTACTGTAAGATTCAGCAGTTCTGCCGCCGAATGGACACCCCAGGGAATTGAAAGTAGGGGATTGAGCAGATACCTGTACACTACTGTTGATAGCAGCATTATTCACCATAGCCAAAAGGTGAAAACAATTCAAATGTCCATTGATAAATGAATGACTTGACAGGGTGTGGCATATGTCTGTAATGGGATTCTCTTCAGCCTCTAAAGAAAGGAAATTCTGGCACAGGCTACAGTGGGGATGAAGCTTGAGGACATAATGCAAAGTGAAACAAGCCAGACACAAAGGGACAGATCTTGCATCTTTCCACTAATATGAGGTACCTAGAGTGGTCACATTCATAAAGACATAAAGTAGAATGGTGGGGGGTGGGGGGAGGGATGGAGAATAAGTGTTTAATGGGTACAGATTCCGTCTGGGAAGATGAGAAGGTTCTGGAGATAGACAGTGGTGATGCCTTGCACAATAAAGTGAACGTACTTAATGCTTCTGAACTGTATACTTAAAATGATTAAATTAATACATGCTATGTACTATATATTTTGTCACAATAAAGTTAAACGTTTTTTAATGCAAGTGGTTTACAAATTGATGCTGCTAGGCCCAGACCTAGGCACTGGAGACACAGCATTGGACCAAACATTGGGCTGTGGGTCCCATAATTGTTGGGAGTTTTGACATATAAACTAACTGGAAAGTCATTGGAAAGCTGATGAAAATCAAGTATTTCTCATCCTGGGGATTTGGGTCAGAGTTGGGGCTTCTGCCAGGGGAGTAGTGACTGATGTGAGGGGTACACTGTGCATGGCTCAGGAGACAAGTCTGAGATTGATCTTTGATCATTCATGGTGCAGGAGAGAAGCCATCTCATGGCTCTTCTTGGGAAACCGTCCATCCCCTGCCCCCCCCCCCGAAATTTACAACAATTAGAATATGGGTGCATGAATAGACATAATTCTGTCAACAAACATTTACCAAGGCCCATTGGATGCCCAATCCATTTTGCACTAAGTGGCTGTAGTTAAGCAGGATGAGTCTTGCCCCGAAGTAGCTTCAAGTCTGGTTGGAGAGCCAAAATATATAGAAATGAAAGAATCAGGAAATAATAGCTAAAAAATCAGGATATGTGGATCATATCAAGGCAAGCTATCATATAAAGGCAAAGCAGGATATGTGGATCCCTCAAGGCAAGCTATATGTGTCAACAATAGGTGCTGATTGAAAGATCAGATAAGCAAGGAATGGTCACTTTGGGCTGAAGAGGTATGAGGTCAGGGACCTTTTCAGAGCATGTAGAGCTTGGAGAAGTCCTTGACAGAGGGCCATAACTGAACAGGTCTGTAAGCGAGGCTAGGAAATGACTTTGGAAGAACCCAGAAGAACCCCGGATCCAAGTAAGGAATAGAAATACTAACTCCAGGGTTAGTTGTTAGTTAACGCAAGCATTCATCTGTTTCTAATATCCAAAGTGTTATCTGTAGGGCTCATAAGTATTAAAAGGGGGAATTGGAGGCCAGTGGGCTCTGTGGTCAAATAAGTTTGGATAGTGCTAGAATAAGCAAATGTGATTTTCCTTGCTGCAATACTCCTCAGGCCTTTTATATGATGACATTCACAGTGACTTTCCCAGATGGGCATACATAACATGCAGTTTCCTGTTTATTTGACCACAAACCATGTATTTTCTCCAGGAGGTTCCTGCAGGAATAGGGTTGCAAAGAATGTAATTGAGTTGGGGAAATGCTAACCTAAATGATTTTACTTCCATGTGTTTTTTTCAGTGCAAGTCACTAGCAATAAAGTCATGTTTTCAGTGGTCTGAATGCCCATAGTGGATTCATTGGAAGGATTTTAGAGGGACTTCATTTAAAGAAACCAGCAAATAAGTGGCCCTTCAAGGATGGAGCTTGGATTTAAATACTATCTTTGTTCAGAAGTTATTCCCCAGGATATGAATACACACATAACAAAGGCTTTACAAAATATTGTCTCTGTTACTGTTATGCCCTTGCTTCTCTTAAAATATGGGGGAAAATGTTGTATCCACAGCATAGCCTCACTATAGAGACAGAGCCTTGGAGGTTCGCTGGCACAGAGGACTTGCCAGATAAAATACAGGATGCCAGCTACATTTGAATTTCAGGTCAACTCTGCATAATTTTTCAGTATAACTGTGTCCCCAGTACTGCATGGGACATAATCGCACACAAAAATTATTCATTGTTACCTGAAATTGAAAGTTCACAAGGCATCTGGTATTTTTTATTTTCTAAATCTTACACTCTTTTCTGAGATGCTCGGGGAGCCTAGCCACTCTAGGACCAGAAAGTGACTAACAGTGTAAAGGCAAGGTAAAGTGGATGTATGCCAAGTTCCTGAGAGCCTAGGCCCTCCCTCCAAGGAGATGTGTGACTACAGCCTCAAGCCCCCTCCCTGTGGTCACCCACATTCTCCTGGGCATGGGAGAGTTTGTATGTGAGAGGTCATAGCCTTTATTTGGTTCACACAATTTGGCAAACAAATGTCACAATCAAAATTTTACTCCCCAAAGCACAGATCTGAAAATGAAAAAAGCCAATAGTTTTGTAGGAAGAAGCCAGTTGTGTCTGAACCTAAAAGTCTTGAAACCAAAAGAACTGTAAATGGAGGTTGGCCAGGGAGGGCTATCCTTGGTTGGGATACACAGACTCTGGTGTCCCTTTCCCTGCTGAGAAGTGGAATATCTCTGTTCCATGTTTAGTGATGGGATGGTTGTTACTAAAAGGTCAGGCCTTATCAGCGGTCTCTGCTCAGGGATATCATCAGGAGGAGAAAGAATCAAACCAAATTCTTTGTGGGAAAGGTCTCCCCATGACCTGCTGGGTAGCTGGACTGCCCACCGCAGCTATCCTCCTCTTCCTGATGACTTACCCCCCCCCCACTTCCTCTCTGCCCCAGGAGCCCACCTTTCCCCAGCTATGTGTGGGACATGCTCCTGACAGCAGGGACTTAGGAGGTTGGGGGCAGCTCCTGTGCAGTGAATGGGTGTTGGTGGCCCTGAGTGAGGAGTCAGGGAACACTGGGAAACTAGGCTGTGGGGACCATATATGAGGGTCGGGGCATGGAGCTTCTGTTGATCATTGAACAGGCACTGGCATGGACTCCAAGTCGCCTCTGCAGGCATTGTGACACACTGGTGCCACCCATGTTAATCACACCACTGGTGCTTGCTGTATCCTAGGGCAATGGCAGCTGCTTGTTAATTCAGTGAATCTGGGGCCAAGCAGTGGTATAGGCCACTTCATGTGGGCTCGGGGGAAAACCCTGGATTACGAGCATCCTTGACTTATGGTCAAGCCCCAGGAAATTCTTTGCTTGTCCTTCAACATCCCTGCTGCCCCACACCACCACCCATTTTGGAATTTGGTAGTGGGAAGAGAGGGGAGCTCCAAAAAAGTTTATTCCAGAGGTCAAGCTGAATCCTAAATAATGAGTCCATTAAATTCCACAATCAATATCCCAGCTTCTTTTTTTTTTTTTTTAAATGTTTTTTATTTATTTTTGAGACAGAGAGAGAGCATGAACGGGGGAGGGGCAGAGAGAGAGGGAGACACAGAATCGGAAGCAGGCTCCAGGCTCTGAGCCATCAGCCCAGAGCCCGACGCGGGGCTCGAACTCACGGACCGCGAGATCGTGACCTGAGCTGAAGTCGGACGCTTAACCGACTGAGCCACCCAGGCGCCCCACAATATCCCAGCTTCTACACATGATGTATATTGATGAGCTGACTGCTAGGAGACTAGTATTAAGGGAATTGGAATCCATTTTAGTGGGGCCAAATTGGTTGTTGATGGGCCACAGTAGACCATGACTTTATAGTCAGCTAAATATATCCTGAAATCTAGCAAAACACAGCTTCCACACATCGGAACCCTTTGTGGTTTCCTGAAAGCCTGCCAGAGCAGGCTGAGCTGAGCCCTGTATCATGGCCCTGTGGGCTCTTCCTAAAAGACAGAGGTGTTGGCTTGGTCCCCAGCTGAAGCCTCTGCAGGTACTGGGGTAAACAGGAGCCTGACATGAGGGTGGAGGCTGGGGGCAAATCCTCTCAACTGTGATGTGAAGGCAGGATGTGTATTGAAGGGCTCATGGGTACTGGCTCTTGCCCCTTGCAGTCCAGAAGCACATGTCTTTCCCTGAACTGCTTCCCCAGCTCTGTTCTCAGGATCCCAAGCTGGGTGAGACATGGCATCTACACTGGAAAGGCATTTCCTTTAAGGCCATTATTCCAAGAATCTCAGTGGGAGGAGGGCAGTTTGTGCATAGCATGATGTGTGTGCATGTGTGTGTCTGTGTGCGAGTGTGCATGGGCTGAGGGGAGTCTGGAGGAGGGCTGCCTTCAGTGGAGCTCCTCCCACCTGCATGTCCCTAGGTCTGGAGAGGGATGTGCTTTGTGGTAGTACGTGGGAATCTCATATGGATTCTCCTAATTAGCTGTGCCATGGACACTTGAACAGTCTTGGCCCCTGGACTATTGGGCATCTCCTGCCCATCGGGGTCACTGCTAGGCATGACGATGCTGAGTCTGAGAGTCTAGCCCAGCTCACAGGGTACAGGCAGCCCTGCCTGGGCCGAGACCGCAGGGCCAGGTCACTGCCAACGTTTACAGAACAGGTTTCTGGAGGCAGGAAGTTGAAGGTAATTAGGCTAATTAAACCCCTATAGCTCACCAGCTGCAAAATTGCTCTGAGAGACTCTGAAGATTTAAAATTGTGTGTTTACTAAAAGAAAGCCCAAACTCCCACAGTTAAACCAAGGTGAGCCCTTTCTATCTGTGGGGCTATGCACGCCTTGGTTTAACCCAGGTGGGAAGGAGGGTGCAGGGTGCGTGCTTTCCCTGATTGTCTTTCACTTGGTTCTGAACACAGGCCTGGATGGTGTTTATCTCTGGGTCACCCCTCGATCTTACTGCTGGGAAGTGTGGGGGGGGGGGGCGGCTGTCTCTGCCTTGACAGGGTGGTGTGCTCCTCCCCATGTCCCTTGATTAAGGGGCAGCAGGAGCAAATACCATGATGTGTTGCTGCCTCTGCCCCTGGGTGTCAGTATTCCAGCAGCTTCCAAGATGCCTGGCTGAGCATGCAAGCCTGGTGGAGGGGCCCAAACCAGGACTTACTGAAACTCCTGTTGGAGACTGTCCCACCATTGGCTGGGGCAGGGTTTTGCAAGGTGTCTGCCTATTGTCCTCCATGCAGGCCACACTGTATTCTGCTGGTCAGTCCAGATCCAGAGAACCTGGTGGGGGGCCCCTGGTGAGTTGTAGGGGGCACATAGGGGGAAATCTCTCATGGCCCCCCACAGGCACCATGTGGGGAAGCCTCCTTGGTCAGCTCCAGAACAAGACAGGGGAGGTATGTGGTAAAAGACAAATGAAAGGAGTCCAGGGGGCATCTGGTAAGTTAAATTGCTCAAGAGCAAATGTCAAATGATGGGCTCTAGAAGTGACTGGATCAGCAATGGAGGAGAAAGCCTGAGAAAGAAGAAAGTCAAGGCTTACATATCACAGAGCATCAGACTTGGAGTAATAGGGTTTTAAGTGGATTGGCAGTTGGCAAAGGGAGAAATAAATCAACCCCCTGTTGAGCAACTTTCAGGAGTCAGAGGCAAGACCAATTAGATACTGAGGAAACATTTGAATGCTCCAGAATGTATTTGGGTTCAGAGGTCAAGAACTTCTTTGAGGCTGTTGTGTGTTTTCTAAAGAGCTCCTGGGGGTCACTCTCCTGTGCATTTAGAAAACAAACAAACAAACAAACAAACTAAACTTGCCTGGATTTGTCCCTGACCAGGTGGTAGCCAAGGATGGAGCACATTTCTCTGAGGGCTTCCTGGTGGAGGAGGATGAAGAGGGTGTGGCTGACCTTTATCATGCATCTTGTGTATTCCCCCAGCCTGAGAGCCAGTCTAGACAACTGTCAAGGCAGGACTCCTCTCTGAGTCCCTGTGGAACACCATCCTGGAGCTCCACCTGGAATCACAGCACCCCTCTGCCAGTTTCCACAGGGGTGACCATGGGCAAACTCCTTGACTCTGGGTCTCTGGGTCTCATCCTAAACCAGGCCCTGCTGTGCCAACTCAGGTTCAGTATGCTTAAGGTGCTGAGAGCTGTGCCCTCAGCCTATCTTAATGAATAAAACACCTTGTCCAGAATGATCTTTTCATCCAAGTTTTCATTTCCTGTAATTCTGTTTCATCTTCTACAAACCTCTAAGGTGTAGAGGGACTTTCACCCCATTTTAGAGATGGGGAAAACACAAGGGGACTTTGGAGAACTTGCCAGAGTGTCCATGGCTGGTTAGTGGCTGGGCAGGGTGGAAACCAAGGAGCCGAGCCATCGACCATACCACCTTCAGAGGGGAAGGAATTGCATCCGAATTTCTCCACTTTCCCTCAGTTTCCCAGTCTCGTCATCCACTGTAGGGACCCAACCCCTGGGCATGGGATGAATACAAACTAACAGATGACAAAGTCAGTCCTAATCACCTGGAGGAAGTAAGTGCCCAGGAAGCAGCCAAGCCCCTGATGGAGGAGGGGACTGCACTGCAGGCCAGGCACTGCACAGCCTGCAGAGGGGACCAACCCCACAGTCTAGGCTTAAAGGCCCAGCATGCAGCCTGCTCCCAACTGCTAAGGAAGTATGACTGGAAGTGACCGCTCCAGCCTCTCAAGTTCTTTGGACAGAGGCTTAGTGAACAGGAAAGGTGAATTTCCCACAGCACTGAAGAGGCTGAGGTCACCTATTATTCCTGGGTGGAGAGGATGAGAAAGCTGACCTGGCCTATGGGCTTCTTGCCGAAAAGTGGCACACTCCGGGTGGTGGTCCTGCTCTGTACCAAGTGATCAGGAGGCAGGGGCTGCCAGAACTCATCAGAATCAAAGCAGGTGGGAGAAGCTCACCAAACACGAGCCAAGGAGTGCTCACCCCATCTCCTACCCCTTGGGTACAAGAGCAGAGCTTCTTGGACTTGAATTGTACCAGGGGAGCCCGGGCATCACATTACAATGCAGGTTCTGACTCAGTGGGTCCAAGTACAGGCACAGGTTCTGCATTTCTCCCCAGCTCCCAGTCTTGCCCATGCACTGTTCATGAACCTGGTCCAGTGGTGAGGGTGTAGAGGGTGCATGGGCATGGGCCAGGTATCTTTCCCATCAGTGTGCACTGCTTCTATTTATGTTGTGCATGGGTTTTATTTTCCTTCTTGGGCTCACAGGTTTCTCAACACCAGCCAGATGGGAACAACTCACTCAGGCTGGTGAGGTCCTACTGGGGAAAAGTGGAGGACCTCTCTGAGAGCGTATTGCTCTGCTCTTCCCGAGAGGGAAGTGTTATCCTCCAGGGTGGGTGCATCCCTAGAGAGAGGGGAGTGGCCTGGCTGTGCAGCTGGCAGATTGGTACCTCCTGCTCCATCCTCTGAGCCCTGCAGTCATCTGTTCAGGTAGCTTTCTACTTAGCGCCCTGATTTCTGTGTTCAATTGATTGGCCACCCTTTGTGCCACAAAAAATGCATGCCTGAGTTTTGACCTTGAAGCCAGCCAGCCAGCCATGCAGGTTTCTGTCTTTCACTGTCTCTTTGAACTCTGAAGAAGGTTAGGGAGGAAAAACAGCAAGTTGTTTGACTAAAATAACGTCATTAGTAATGCAACCTAATTGCATTAAACCCTGCATTTATTAATAATATGATAATAGCACTGTTTTCCATTTGTCGGTTATATTCTATTTTACAAAGCACGTTCACCACCATTATCTTATCTGATACTCAAAAAGCCATTATGAGATAAAAGATTATCATCTTCAGGAAACTGAGGCTCAGATTGGTTGATGAGCTTGCCAGGATCACAGGGAGCTGGGGGAGACAGAATTGGGATGTGGGTGCATATTCATATGGAGTGGAATTAGTTGAACCAGTTGCTGATCCCCTGGGTCATAATTCACCCCAGCCCAGGCATTGTGATGCCATACCAGAGACGACACTCATAGTGTGGCCTTCCTGCAGCTGTGTTAAGAGTCTTCTTGAAATGACAGTGGTCACATTGTTGCCTAAGTGTGTAGCTCAGAATGCTCTGAAGTTTAAAAAAGTGTTTTTAGAAAAAGTGAATAGAGTGAACAAAGTCAGAGAAAACCAAGCCATAGAGAAATAAGCTAGAAAATGTGTTGTAAGTTAGTTGTTCTCTCACTTTCTCTCAATTTCACATGTGTGCACACACACTTTGCCTGGTTTTCCTGGCAAGGTTGACATCCCTCAGGGAAGCATTTAGAAAAGCCAGGCAGGGGGTCATTTGTGTGGTTCATGTTGGACTCCTTTCTGGAATGGTTCCTCCAGGTCACCACACCTTTCTTTTGCCTTCAGGCAGGCATTTCAAGCCACTGGCCTTGACAAGGTGGGATGGACAGGTGGCCAGCCACAACTGAATTTTCCCCAAACCTTGTTTAGGCTATTTCACATACTGCTTCCAGTTGCCATAGAGTACATCTACTGCCTTCTCCCTCAAATAGAGCTGGAATGACACTTCTGAGTATGTGCAAAGTGGAAGTGACAGAGCTGCATGTCTGTGAGCAGCCCCTGCTGGTAAACTTGCCCCCATCCGAGTGCCCAGGAATGTGTGAGCAGGGCCCTGAAACTCACCCCACAGGGTACTTACAGTAAAACAAGACACCTGAAAATAATCCCTTCTAAGCTTCTTTTGTAGTTAATGATTGCAGAAAAGTACTGCTAAGTTGCTGTGTAAAAAAAAAAAAAAAAAAAGTGACCAAGCACAAGGAGAGCCTCACCATAAAATGGGCTCTGAAGGCCAGTGTTACTGGGACCCAGTTCTCTTGGAGTCCCTACAACTGCCTGCACTGTTCCAGGTGGGGTAACTGGGAAATGAGAGGAGGTGGTGGTGGGGAATCTAGAGAGTACTCAGACAGGAATCCTGCTCCAAAAGGATTTGCCATCTGGAAGGAAGACCATAATGTACCCATTCTCCGGCACTGCATATGGGTTCCAGCTGTGCAGTGGAAAGGAAACTGGGAGCACCTCTTCTAGAGGCAGGCTGTGGATCAGATCATAAATCTTCCACTCAGGAGCTCAGGGACTTTGTTGGCTTCTTGGTACCTGGACGCCTTGACTTCTCAGTCAGGTGGCTACCAGTGCAAAGTGAAATGGTGCACGTTGAAGAGCCTAGGATGGTCTTGCATGTAGCAGGCCCTCCCTGAACACTCCTAGTTCCATCCTTCTTTTCCTTCCCACCTATCAGAGGAGGGCAGAGCAGTGGCAGAGGGGGAGGAAGGGTGTAAGGGCAGGGGAGAGTTGGGAGTGGGGAAGGTGTTTGAGTGGATCACTGTTTTCCACATTAGCTGCACCAATTGCTGTAGGTGGCCCACAGCAGTGCACTGTTCCTCAAACCTAAGCAAAGGCCTGTGTCTTCTGCCTTTACCAAAGAGATATGCACCTTCAGCGCTGTCAGCCTGAAGGGATTTTCCTTACAAATTTCCTCTGACTGGAATCTAGGGAAAAGGCTTATGAATCAACGTTAGGAAGTGATGCATTCTTTAAATAACAAACAAACAAACAAACAAAAACCATGTGTCTTTTTTTCTGTAAGCACCTTCCCCAGCCCTACTGCTATACAACCTTCCCCAACATTTCTCAAAACAAACAAAAACAAAAACAAAACCAATGAATCACTGAGGAAACAGGCCCTCGGAGTAGATCACGCCTGCAGAGGGCTAAGTGATGAGTGTGCTGCTGGTTCAGAAGTGCATTATGGATGCAGAGCATGATGGTCCCTTGGGAAAATGGGTCACCAAATCCTAAGTGTGACTAGAAGCAGCTGTGACTCCAGTCCCGGCAAGGGATGCATGCTCCTGGGCTGTATGTGGTTTCGTTTCTGCTAAACCCTGGAGGCCAGATGAGAAATTGATTTTAAGGAGTATTCTTTGTAAGCCCTACCCAAAGGCAGAGGATGGATTGGTTAGATGACCACTCAGAGCCTCTGTGCATTTTCGGAGACTTTGGGAATCTGAACTGCTAATGGTATCTGGCTTCAAGAACTGGAGGCAGTGTGGCTCAGCGGTCACAGGAATGCACATTGACAAAGAAAGTAGAGAAAAATAGGGAATGTTTAGTTTGCTAGGGAGCCAGGAGAATATTGCCTAAATCTATTGGTAACTGAATTTAAGGAAGAACCCTGAGAGTGGCTTCTCACTAGTGGGGCATATTGGTCATAGCAATATGGAAAACACCTGGATGAAAGCAAGTGTTTCCCAAATGTACTCCTAATCTCACTGGATCCTTACAACACTCTGAAAGGCAGGAAAGGTGTTATCTTGCATGATAGATGAGATGCAGGGTACTTGTTCTGGCTGAAGCCATCAGGCTTGTCAGTGACAGATGGAGGCCCGATGATCCATGCCACCCTAGCTGCAGGTCAGTGGCACTGCCCTCTGAGCATGCTCCAGGTGCAATGAAGGTCAGAGAGGAAGGAAATCACAAACAGCTATCACCCCCACCACCTTGCATCTGCTTTGCCTTCAGTTGAGGGAGGGAGGCACTTTGCCTTGGAACCTTAGCTTCCTGCGGGGTGGGTGGGGGCCAGGTTCTGCCATACACTACAGAGCCTGACTACAGAGGGGTTGAGACTCCTAGCCCAAGCCTTTGTCAGAGAAGAAGGCATCTGACAGCTCCTGGTGGGGGTGATCATTCAGGAGGCTGGAAAGAGCCTCCATGGGGGCATTTGAGAGACAGGCTTTTCAGGTGGCCTGGAGTGGCCTCAGAGACCCATCTTAGAAGCATATCTCACCAGAAACGCCACTGGAGGAGCCAGGACCCATTCTTGGCCCCTGGCTTCAGCCAGGTGGGAGCTTCTAATACAGAATAGCTTTCAAAGGAAAAGCTTTAGAAAGTCTGTGACTTGGAAGGTTTGGAAATGACAAAACAGACTGAGTTAGCTCAGGTGTTGGGAAAGGACCCACCTGTACATTTGTATTGTACTGCCTGGGAGCCTCCTGGGGGCTGCCAGCTGACTCCCACCAGAGCTGGAGTGAACATCTTGATGAAGTTCAAACCAATAACTCACTGGGCCACTCGAGATAGGACAATAGCAGTGATGTTGCTGCACTGTATGGAATCGGCACTCAGGAGCAAGTTAATGAGGGAGCTAGACAAGTACCCCATGATATATGTACTCTCTAACCCCTGGATTTATGGAGAAGACAGAGCCTGTGTTTGCTTTGTGTAAGGAGAGATCATGGTCGGACACAAAGAGGATCATTGGGTTCTGGCATTCATTGAATTAGATGATCTCATCTGAGAGCTTCTTGAAGTGTGAGGCCAGTTCTAATCTCTCCAGCCCATTTTTAGGACTTAAGGTGGAAAGGCCTACTTAAGAATCAGTAGACCAGTTTTTTGTCTACTTGTCCATCTACTCAGTCAGGCAACTCTAATACATTGAGCACAGGTCTGGGCTTCTGGGACTGTAACCTGTCGTCTACCTAGTATATAGTCGGGGAAAGAAGCCAGGTGTATAAATAGACATGTGATTGTGCAATACACTGTGTACCCCTCATCTGTGATAATTCCAGGACTATAGTGATAATGCCGCAGCCAAAACTCGAGTGTTTATTCAAGTCCTAGGAAAACAAGGATCCCATGCTCCCCACTTTTTTATTTCTGAGATTTTATTTGTGACCTACAAACTTAATGGAACCTAGTACTTTTCTTCCAAGTAGAAACATCAAAAAAGCCAAGAGCTACTAGTGGATGCAGTTTCCTCTGCGTTTGCAGGAAAGTGTGATTCACACGCTGGTTTCTGAAATAACTTATTGGTGACTTAAATTAGAAGTATGGGTATAATTTTGATTGGGATTGCATTGAATGTGTAGATAGCTTTGGGTAGTATTGACATTTTGACAATATTTATTCTTCCAATCCATGAGCAGGGAATGTCTTTCCATTTCTTTATATCTTCTTCAATTACCTGCATAAGCTTTCTATAGTTTTCAGCATACAGATCTTTTACATCTTTGGTTAGATTTATTCCTAGGTATTTTATGCTTCTTGGTGCAATTGTGAATGGGATCAGTTTCTTCATTTGTCTTTCTGTTGCTTCATTGTTAGTGTATAAGAATGCAACTGATTTCTGCACGTTGATTTTGTATCCTGCAACTTTGCTGAATTCAAGTATCAGTTCTAGCAGACTTTTGGTGGAGTCTATCGGATTTTCCATGTATAATATCATGTCATCTGCAAAAAGCGAAAGCTTGACTTCATCTTTGCCAATTTTGATGCCTTTGATTTCCTTTTGTTGTCTGATTGCTGATGCTAGAACTTCCAGCACTATATTAAACAGCAGCGGTGACAGTGGGCATCCCTGTCGTGTTCCTGATCTCAGGGAAAAAGCTCTCAGTTTTTCCCCATTGAGGATGATGTTAGCTGTGGGCTTTTCGTAAATGGCCTTTATGATCTTTAAGTATGTTCCTTCTATCCCGACTTTCTCAAGGGTTTTTATTAAGAAAGGGTGCTGGATTTTGTCAAAGGCCTTTTCTGCATCGATTGACAGGATCATATGGTTCTTCTCTTTTTTTTTGTTAATGTGATGTATCACGTTGATCGATTTGCGAATGTTGAACCAGCCCTGCATCCCAGGAATGAATCCCACTTGATCATGGTGAATAATTCTTTTTATATGCTGTTGAATTCGATTTGCTAGTATCTTATTAAGAATTTTTGCATCCATATTCATCAGGGATATTGGCCTGTAGTTCTCTTTTTTTACTGGGTCTCTGTCTGGTTTAGGAAGCAAAGTAATACTGGCTTCATAGAATGAGTCTGGAAGTTTTCCTTCCCTTTCTATTTCTTGGAATAGCTTGAGAAGGATAGGTATTATCTCTGCTTTAAATGTCTGGTAGAACTCCCCTGGGAAGCCATCTGGTCCTGGACTCTTATTTGTTGGGAGATTTTTGATAACCGATTCAATTTCTTCGCTGGTTATGGGTCTGTTCAAGCTTTCTATTTCCTCCTGATTGAGTTTTGGAAGAGTGTGGGTGTTTAGAAATTTGTCCATTTCTTCCAGGTTGTCCAATTTGCTGGCATATAATTTTTCATAGTATTCCCTGATAATTGTTTGTATCTCTGAGGGATTGGTTGTAATCATTCCATTTTCATTCTTCTCAAAACTAGAACAAGCAATCCTAAAATTCATATGGAACCACAAAAGGCCCCGAATAGCCAAAGTCATTTTGAAGAAGAAGACCAAAGCAGGAGTCATCACAATCCCAGACTTTAGCCTCTACTACAAAGCTGTCATCATCAAGACAGCATGGTATTGGCATAAAAACAGACACATAGACCAATGGAATAGAATAGAAACCCCAGAACTAGACCCACAAACGTATGGCCAACTCATCTTTGATGAAGCAGGAAAGAACATCCAATGGAAAAAAGACAGTCTCTTTAACAAATGGTACTGGGAGAACTGGACAGCAACATGCAGAAGGTTGAAACTAGACCACTTTCTCACACCATTCACAAAAATAAACTCAAAATGGATAAAGGACCTGAATGTGAGACAGGAAACCATCAAAACCTTAGAGGAGAAAGCAGGAAAAGACCTCTCTGACCTCAGCCGTAGCAATCTCTTACTCGGCACATCCCCAAAGGCAAGGGAATTAAAAGCAAAAGTGAATTACTGGGACCTTATGAAGATAAAAAGCTTCTGCACAGCAAAGGAAACAACCAACAAAACTAAAAGGCAACCAACGGAATGGGAAAAGATATTTGCAAATGACACATCGGACAAAGGGCTAGTATCCAAAATCTATAAAGAGCTCATCAAACTCCACACCAGAAAAACAAATAACCCAGTGAAGAAATGGGCAGAAAACATGAATAGACACTTCTCTAAAGAAGACATCCGGATGGCCAACAGGCACATGAAAAGATGTTCAACGTCGCTCCTTATCAGGGAAATACAAATCAAAACCACACTCAGATACCACCTCACGCCAGTCAGAGTGGCCAAAATGAAGAAATCAGGAGACTATAGATGCTGGAGAGGATGTGGAGAAACAGGAACCCTCTTGCACTGTTGGTGGGAATGCAAATTGGTGCAGCCGCTCTGGAAAGCAGTGTGGAGGTTCCTCAGAAAATTAAAAATAGACCTACCCTATGACCCAGCAATAGCACTGCTAGGAATTTATCCAAGGGATACAGGAGTACTGATGCATAGGGGCACCTGTACCCCAATGTTTATAGCGGCACTCTCAACAATAGCCAAATTATGGAAAGAGCCTAAATGTCCATCAACTGATGAATGGATAAAGAAATTGTGGTTTATATACACAATGGAATACTACGTGGCAATGAGAAAAAATGAAATATGGCCTTTTGTAGCAACATGGATGGAACTGGAGAGTGTGATGCTAAGTGAAATAAGCCATACAGAGAAAGACAGATACCATATGGTTTCACTCTTATGTGGATCCTGAGAAACATAACAGAAACCCATGGGGGAGGGGAAGAAAAAAAAAAAAAAGAGGTTAGAGTGGGAGAGAGCCAAAGCATTAGAGACTGTTAAAAACTGAGAAAAAACTGAGGGTTGATGGGGGGTGGGAGGGAGGGCAGGGTGAGAGGGAGGGCAGGGTGGGTGATGGGTATTGAGGAGGGCACCTTTTGGGATGAGCACTGGGTGTTGTATGGAAACCAATTTGACAGTAAATTTCATATATTAAAAAATAAAAAAATAAAAATAAAAATAAAACTGCCACAATCTTAGGAAAAAAAAAAAAAGAAGTATGGGTATAGTTTAAGTGTTCTGAAGGCATTAGGGAGTTTTACTACATAACTGTTAGGGAGATAATAAATCCATGTGTGAATTCAACAAGTAATGATACAGGCCGGTGTAGGGTAAATGCCACAGCCCCTCAGATAGCTAAGGTGGGTGGATTGCAGGGGACTGAATATGGGGACACAAGAGACAAATTATGTTCAGTCATGTGAAGTTGGGGGTGTCTTGAGGACAAAGAGCTAGTGGCTCTCTGGGTCTGGAGCTTTGAGGAGTGTTCCATGCTGTCGATCTAGATTTGGGAATTGCCAACATTTGGAGAATCCCAGTGCCAGATGGTCAAGGAAGTGTGTGGAGAAGAATCTGACAAAAAGCAGGAGTCTAAGGAATCTCCAGATGCTTGGACAGGGAGAGGAAGAAGAATCTCCAAAGGAGGAGGGCTGACCAGAGAATATCAGAAAATCTAAAGAAATGACCAAAAAAATTAATAAAATGATACTAAATACATATCTATTAATAATTGCCTTGAATGTAAATGGACAAAATGTTCTAATCAAAACACATAGGATGTCAGAATGGATTAAAAAAGCCAAACCCATCTATATGCTGCCTACAAAAACTGATTTTAGACTGAAAGACACCTGAAGATTGAAAGAGACAGGGTGGAGAAATATTTATCATGCAAATGGATGTCAAAAATAAGCTACTGTAGCAATACTTATATTGGGCAAACTGGACTTAAAAAAACACTCGGTAGCAAGTGATAAGAAAAGGCACAATATCATAATAAAGGGGACAATACAATATGATCTGACAATTGTAAATTTTCACCCAACATGGGAGCACCCAAGTACATAAAACAATAAAAAACTAAAGGAAATGATTTATAATAATACAATAATAGTAGGATACTTTAATACCCCACTCACATAAATGTAAATATTATGTAAACAGAAAATTAAAAGGGAAACGATGATTATGATTAGCACACAGGAAGGAGACTTTATATTCAAACTATATATATATATTATAATTATTATTATAATTATTATAATTATATATATATATATATTCAAACAGATATATTCCATCCTCAAACAGCAGAATACATATTAATTTTCAAATGTACATGGAAGATTTATCAAAGTAGATCACAAATTTTTCCACAAAACAGAACTCAACAAATACAAAGAAATTGAGGTAACAAAACACTCAACTTTTCTGACCACAGCGCTAAGACACTATAGGTCAACCACAAGAAAAAAAAATTGGAATACAGCAAATACATGGAGGTATGGAACATGCTACTAAGCAATGAATGAGTCAACAAGGAAATCCAAGAAGAAATAAAACAAATACAGGGAAACAAGTGAAAATGAAAACACAAGGCTACAAAATCATTAGGATGCAGATACAGTGGTGCTAAGAGGGAAGTATATGGCAACACAGGCCTACATTAAAAGCAAGAAAAATTAAAATAAACAATCTAAACTTACACCTAAAGAAGGTAGAGAAAGAACAACAAATGAAGCCAAAGTCAACAAGCTGGATGAAATAATAAAGACTAGAGGAGAAATAAATTATATAGAAACTAAAAAAAACAAAAACAAAAAAAACCCAGTAAAATATAACAGATCAATGAAACTAAGAGCTGGCTCTTAGAAAAAATTAATAAAATTGATTCTGGAGTGTTGAAACTCTAGCCAGACTTATGAAAACACAAAGAGAAGGGAACCAAATAAATGAAATAAAATAACCAATACCACAAAAATACAACCAATTTGAGAGAATATTATGAAAAACTATCTCCCAATAAATTGGACAACCTGAAGAAATGGATACATTTCTAGGGACATAAACTACTAAAACTGAAATAAGAAGAAATAGAAAACTTGAACAGACTGATTACCAACAAATAAATTGAATAGATTTTAAAACTCCCAACAGGGGGCCTGGGTGGCTCAGTCAGTTAAGTGTTCAACTTTTGATTTTGGTTCAGGTCCCGATTTCAGGGTTCATAGGGTGGAGCCCTGCATCAGGGTCTGCACTCTGCATCAGACTCTGTGTCATTCTCCCTTTCTTTTTGTCCCTCCCCTGCACACACTCTTTCTCTATCAAAATAAATAAAGTGAAATAAATAAATCCATAAATAAAGAAATATTAAAACTTCCAACAAACAAAATCCCAGGGCCAGATGACTTCATATGCAAATTCTAACAAACATTTAAAGAAGAGTTGGAAGAATTAAGATGTCAGAAGAGTAGGGGAACCCTAAGCTTGTCTCATTCCTTGAACACAGTTTGATAATTATATAATCATTCTGAATACCCAAGAAATCAATCGGAGTCCTGCCAGAACAAAACCGCAAGTCTACAAGTAGAAAACTGATCACATTTTGGAAGGTAGGAGGTATGGAAAAATGACTTGAGGGAGACAGCTGTGGATGTAGTAGTGGGTAGTAGTGGGAGCCTGCTTATGGAGGCTACCACAAGAATTATAAACAGTAGGGTATAAAATATGAACTTTTGGAAGTCTGCTACCATGGGGGATGTGCCTGGCTTAAAGATGCTCAGAGAGCAAAGTGGAGCAGAATCCTAGTAATGAAAAAGGTGGTCTGAGGATCCCCTGTGTCACATGAAGATCACGTGCCACCAATGTCCTGCTCCGTTCCCAGGCATAGGTTCTGGGAATCCAATTTAGAGCAATATGTCTTGGTGCCAGATTTCTGCTCTCTATTTTGTCATAAAATGTGAACCACTGTGCAGTCATGCAACGACTCTCCAGAACCTTCAAGAAAATGTCAAATGTGCAGCAAGACATTCCACCAAAGGAACAGCATGGGTCCGCAGTGAG
The DNA here is from genome assembly GCF_018350195.1 of Panthera tigris. Taxonomy (NCBI): domain Eukaryota; kingdom Metazoa; phylum Chordata; class Mammalia; order Carnivora; family Felidae; genus Panthera; species Panthera tigris. The sequence continues at coordinate 167,873 of NC_056676.1, read as the reverse complement.
AGAATCCCAAATTTTACATGTAGGGAACCCCACATTTTATATGGAGTTTTGAAACTCAGTCGTGTGTGTGAGATAAAAAAGTTCAGACATAGGTAAGATGAAAACAGTCCTCAGAATGAAACTGAGGACTCAAAAGTGGTGACTGACAACTCTACTGTGAGGGCTCGCTGAAGAGTGGGCAGCATGAATTTTCAGCACAAGGGCTAGAGGGCTGGGCTTTGCCATATTCATCCTGCCCATCAACACTGAAAGACTTCAGGGAGCAAATTAGCGCCACATAGTGGAGGCCTGATCTGCTTACATCAAGCACCGCCCCCTTGCACCCTGGAGGTGCATTTCCACTGAAGTCAAGGTGAGAATCAGCACAGCAGGCTTCTGCCCCAAAAGACCAGGATAAACATCAGATCTAGGGGAAATACGACCTAGCTTCCATCTTACTTTTACTCTTTATATTTTTATTACTTTTTCATTTATGTTCTTATTTTTTCAATCTCTTTATTATTATCAATATTATAATTTATATACATAATTTTATATTTTATATTTTTATTGATTCATTTTTATTTTGGGATTGAGATTTTCTTTTTTTTAATTTAAATCTAGTTAACATATAGTGTAATAACGATTTCAGGAATACAATTTAGTGATTCATAACTTACATATAACACCAAGTGTTCATTCCAACAAGTGCCCTCCTTAATGCCCATTGCCCATTTAGCCCATTCCCTCACTCAACACCACACCAGCAACCCTAAGTTTGTTCTATTTATGGTTTGCCTCCTTCTCTGCTTTTATCTTATTTTTGCTTCCCTTCCCCCATGTTAATCTGTTTTGTTTAAATTCCACACATGAGTGAAATCATACGATATTTGTATTTCTCTGACTGACTTATTTTGTGTAATGCAGTCTAGTTCCTTCCACGTTGTTGCAAATGGAAAAATTTTATTTTTTATCTTCAAGTAATATTACCTTGTATTTGTACATACTACATCTTCTCTACCCATTCATCAGTTGATGGACATTTGAGTTCTTTCCATACTTTGGCTATAATGCTGCTATAAACATTGAGGTGCATGTGCCCCTTCAAATTAGAATTTTAGTTTCCTTTGGGTAAATACCTAGTAATGCAATTGTTTGGTCATAGTATAGTTCTGTTTTTAATTTTTTGAGGAGCCTCCATACTGTTTTCCAGAGTGGCTACACCAGTTTGCATTCCTACCAGCAGTACAAAAGTGTTTCTCTTTCTCTGCATCCTCGGCATCATGACGTTGCCTGAATTATTACTTTTAACCATTCTGACAGGTGTGAAGTGGTATCTCATATTTTTTATTTGCATTGCCCTAATGTTGAATGATGCTGAGCATATTTTCAGGTGTCTGTTAACAATACTGATGTCTTTTTTGGGGGAAAAAGTGTCAATTCATGTCATGTCTTTTGTCCATTTCATGACTGGATTGTTTTTTGGTGTGGAGTTTGATAAGTTTTTCTACAGATTTTGGGTATTAAACTTTTATCTGATATGTAATTTGCAAATATTTTCCCATTACATTGGTTGAATTTTAGTTTTGCTGATTGTTTTCTTTGCTGTGAAGAAACTTTTTATCTTGATGACATCCTAATAGTTCATTTTTACTTTTGTTTCACTTGCCTCCAGAGACATATCAAGTAAGAAGTTGCTGCAGCTAAGGTAAAAGTGATTGTTGCCTCTTTTCTCCTCTAGGATTTTTATGGCTTCCTTTCTTATGTTTAGGTCTTTCACCCACTCTGAATTTATTTTTGTGTATGGTATAAGAGGGTGGTCTAGTTTCATTCTTGTGCATGACACTGTCCAGTTTTCCCAACACCATTTGCTGAAGAGACTATCTTTTTTACATTGGATGTTCTTTCCTGCTTTGTCGAAGATTAGTTGTTCCTACCTTTGTGGGTGCATTGATGGGTTATCTATTCTTTTCCATTGATCTATGTGTCTGTTTTTGTGGCAGTATCATACTATCTTGATGGTTAGAGCTTTGTAATACAGATTGAAGTCCAGAATTGTGATGCCTCCAGTGTTGGTTTTCTTTTTCAACATTACTTTGGCTATCCATGGTCTTTTCTGGTTCCATACAAATTTTAGAATTCTTTATTCTAGCTCTGTTAAAAATGATGGCATTATTTAGATAGGGATTGCATTACATGCGTAGATTGCTTTGGGTAGACATCTTAACAATATTTCTTCTTCAAATCCATGAGCATGGATTTTTTTTTCATTCTTTTGTATTCTATTCAATTTCTTTCATAAGCATTCTAAAGTTTTCAGTGCATAGACTTTTCACCTCCATGGTTAGGTTTATTCCTAGGTATTTGAAGGTTTTTGGTGCAATCATGAATGACATAGATTCCTTGATTTCTCTTTCTGCTACTTCTTTATTGGCGTATAGCAATGCAACCTATTTTTGCACATTGATTTTATATACTGAAACCTTGCTGAATTCATGTATCAGTGATAGAAGTTCTTTGGTGGCGTATTTTGGGTTTTCCACATAGAGTATCATGTCATCAGCAAATAGTGAAAGTTTGACTTTGTTCTTGCTGATTTGAATGACTTTTATTTCTTTGTGTTGTTTGATTGCTGAGGCTAGGACTTCCAACACGATGCTGAATAACAGTGGTGAGAGTGGACATCCCTGTCATGTTCCTGACCATAGGGGGAAAACAATCAGTGTTTAATCATTGAGGATTATATTCACTGTGGGTCTTTCATATATGGCCTTTAAATCTTGATCTTTCTATCCCTACATTCATGAGGGTTTTTATCAAGAAAGGATGCTATATTTTGTCAAATGGTTTTTCTGCATCTATTGAGAGGATAATGTGGTTCTTATCCCTTCTTTTATTAATGTGATGTATAATATTAGTTGATTTGCAGATATTGAACAAACCCCTGCACCCCAGGAATAAACCCCACTTGATCATGGTGAATAATTCTTTTAATGTATTGTTGGATCCCACTTGCTAGTATCTTATTGAGAATGTTTGCATCATGTTCATCAGGGAAATTGGTCTGTAGCTCTCCTTTTTAGTGGAGCCTTTTCCTGGTTTGGAATAAAAGTAATGCTGGCTAGTATAATGTTTTTGGAAGTTTTTATTCCATTTCTACTCTTTGGAACAGTTTGAAAGAATAGGTGTTAACTCTTCTTTAAATGTTTGGTAGAATACCCCTGGGAAGCCATCTGTCCCTGGACTTCTATTTTTTGAGAAATTAGTTATTACTGATTCAATTTCCTTTCTGGTTATGTGTGGGTTCAAATTTTGTATTTCTTCCTGTTTCAGTTTTGGTAATTTATATGTTTCTAAGAATTTTCCATTTCTTCCAGCTTTCTCAATTTGTTGGCTTGTAATTTTTCATATTTTCTTATTATTGTTTGTATGTCTGTGTGATTGTGACCTCTCTGCTTTCATTTGTGATATTATTTATCTGGTTATTTTCCTTTTTCTTTTTAATCAACCTCGATTGGGGTTTATAAATTTTAATTGTTTCAAAGAACCAGCTCTGGTTTCATTGATATGTTCTACTGTTTTTTGTTTGTTTGTTTGTTTGTATTGTTTCAATATCAATGTTTTCTACTCTAATCTTTATTATGTACTTTCTTCTGCTAGTTTGGGGCATTATTTGCTGTTGTTTTTCCAGCTCTTTTAGGTGCAATGTTAGCTTGTGTAATTGAGGCCTTTATTCCTTTTTTAGGAAGGCCTGGATTGTTATACCTCCATCTTATTACCACCTTTGCTGGATCCCAGAGATTTTGGGCTGTCATGATTTAATTTTCATTTACTTCCATTAACTTTTTAATTTCCCCTTTAATACCATTTAACCCATTCCTTTTTAGTAGGATGTCCCTTAATCTCCAAGTATTTCCAAAATTTTCTTGTGATTGCTTTTGTTTCATAACACTGTGGTCTCAAAATATGCGAGGTATGACCTCGAACTTTTTGTACTTGTGGAGGGCTGATTTTTGTACCAGTAAGTGCTATATTTTGGAGATTATTCCATGTGCACTAGGAAGAATGAGTGTTCTGCTACTGTAGGATGAAATGTTCTGAATATATCTGTCAAGTCCATCTGGTCAAGTGTTTCATTCAAAGCCTGTGGGAGGTGCAGGAGAGAAGCATCAAAGGAAAAGACTTCAAAAGGGAAAGGCTGGAGACAGGGAGATGGCAGCATAGGAGGAAGCTGGGCTCACCGTGCATCCTGCTAATCACTTAGATTCCACCTACACCTGCCTAAATAACCCAGAAAACCGCCAGAGGATTAGCAGAACGGAGTCTCCTGAGCCAAGCGCGGACGAGAGGCCCACGGAAGAGGGTAGGAAGGAAGGCGAGGCAGTGCGCACTCCACGGACTGGTGGGAGGGAGCTGGGGTGGAGGGGCAGCCTGCCGACCAGACAGAGCCCCCGAGTCTGGCTGGCAAAAGCAGAGGGGCCGGATGGAGTGTGTTCCAACAGCAAGCGGGGCTTAGCGTCTGGGAGGTCATAAGTTAACAGCTCTGCTCAGAAAGCGGAAAGGCTGGAGGACAAAGCAAGGGAGAGCTGCTGAGCCCCCGGACGACAGAGCTCAGTTTGGTGGGGAACAAAGTCGCTCGCCAGAGCCATCTCCCTCGCCCATCCCCCAACCCAAATCCCAAAGGGAACCAGTTCCTGCCAGGGAACTTGCTTGCTCCCTGCAAACACCCAACTCTGTGCTTCTGTGGAGCCAAACCTCCGCAGCAGATCTGACTCCCTCCCGCTGCCACAGGGACCCTCCTGAAGTGGATCACCTAAGGAGAAGCAAGCTAAGCCTGCCCCTCCAGCCCCCATGCACCTTGCCTACCCACCCCAGCTAATACGCCAGATCCCCAGCACCACAAGCCTGGCAGTGTGCAAGTAGCCCAGATGGGCCACACCACCCCACAGTGAATCCCACCCCTAGGAGAGGGGAAGAGAAGGCACACACCAGTCTGACTGTGGCCCCAGCAGTGGGCTGGGGGCAGACATCAGGTCTGACTGCGGCCCCACACACCAACTCCAGTTATACACCACAGCACAGGGGAAGTGCCCTGCAGGTCCTCACCACTCCAGGGAATATCCAAAGTGACCAAACGGAAGAATTCCCCTCAGAAGAATCTCCAGGAAATAACAACAGCTAATGAACTGATCAAAAAGGATTTAAACAATATAACACAAAGTGAATTTAAATAATAGTCATAAAATTAATTGCTGGGCTTGAAAACAGTATAGAGGACAGCAGAGAATCTCTTGCTACAGAGATCAAGGGACTAAGGAAAAGTCAGGAAGAGCTGAAAAACGATTTAAACGAAATGCAAAACAAAATGGAAATGACGACGGCTCATATTGAAGAGGCAGAGGAGAGAATAGGTGAAGTAGAAGATAAAGTTATGGAAAATGAGGAAGCTGAGAAAAAGAGAGATAAAAAAATCCAGGAGTATAAGGGGAAAATTAGAGAACTAAGTGATACACTAAAAAGAAATAATATACACATAATTGGTATCCCAGAGGAGGAAGAGAGAGGCAAAGGTGCTGAAGGGGTACTTGAAGAAATAATAGCTGAGAACTTCCCTGAACTGGGGAAGGAAAAAGGCATTGAAATCCAAGAGGCACAGAAAACTCCCTTCAGACCTAACTTGAATCGATCTTCTGAACGACATATCATAGTGAAACTGGCAAAGTACAAGGATAAAGAGAAAATTCTGAAAGCAGCAAGGGATAAACGTGCCCTCACATATAAAGGGAGACCTATAAGATTCGTGACTGATCTCGTTTGAAACTTGGCAGGCCAGAAAGGATTGGCACGATATCTTCAGTGTGCTAAAAAGAAAAAATATGCAGCCGAGAATCCTTTATCCAGCAAGTCTGTCATTTACAATAGAAGGAGAGATAAAGGTCTTCCCAAACAAAAACTGAAGGAATTTTTCAGAACTAAACCAGGCCTACAAGCGATCCTAACGGGGATCCTGTGAGACAAAGTACCAGAGACATCGCTACAAGCATAAAACATACAGACATCACAATGACTCTAAACCCGTATCTTTCTATAATAACACTGAATGTAAATGGATTAAATGCGCCAACCAAAAGACATAGGGTATCAGAATGGATAAAAAAACAAGACCCATCTATTTGCTGTCTACAAGAGACTCATTTTAGATCTGAGGACACCTTTAGATTGAGAGTGAGGGGATGGAGAACTATTTATCATGCTACTGGAAGTCAAAAGAAAGCTGGAGTAGCCATACTTATATCGGACAAACTAGACTTTAAATTGAAGGCTGTAACAAGAGATGAAGAAGGGCATTCTATAATAATTACAGGGTCTATCCATCAGGAAGAGCTAACAATTATAAATGTCTAGGCGCCGAATACCGGAGCCCCCAAATATATAAAACAATTACTCATAAACATAAGCAACCTTATTGATAAGAATGTGGTAATTGCAGGGGACTTTAACACTCCACTCACAGAAATGGATAGATCATCTAGACACACGGTCAATAAAGAAACAAGGGCCCTGAATGATACATTGGATCTGATGGACTTGACAGATATAGTTAGAACTCTGCATCCCAAAGCAACAGAATATACTTTCTTCTCGACTGCACATGGAACATTCTCCAAGATAGATCATATACTGGGTCACAAAACAGCCCTTCATAAGTTTACAAGAATTGAAATTATACCATGCATACTTTCAGACCACAATGCTGTGAAGCTTGAAATCAACCACAGGAAAAAGTCTGGAAAACCTCCAAAAGCATGAAGGTTAAAGAACACCCTACTAAAGAATGAGTGGGTCAACCAGACAATTAGAGAAGAAATCAAAAAATATATGGAAACAAACGAAAATGAAAATAAAACAATCCAGACGCTTTGGGATGCAGCAAAGACAGTCCTGAGAGGAAAATACATTGCAATCCAGGCCTATCTCAAGAAACAAGAAAAATCCCAAATACAAAATCTAACAGCACACCTAAAGGAAATAGAAGCAGAACAGCAAAGGCAGCCTAAACCCAGCAGAAGAAGAGAAATAATAAAGATCAGAGCAGAAATAAACAATATAGAATCTAAAAAAAACGGTAGAGCAGATCAACGAAACCAAGAGTTGGTTTTTAGAAAAAATAAACAAAATTGACAAACCTCTAGCCAGGTTTCTCAAAAAGAAAAGGGAGATAACCCAAATAGATAAAGTCATGAATGCAAATGGAATTATTACAACCAATCCCTCAGAGATACAAACAATTATCAGGGGATACTATGAAAAATTATATGCCAACAAACTGGACAACCTGGAAGGAATGGACAAATTCCTAAACACCCACACTCTTCCAAAACTCAATCAGGAGGAAATAGAAAGCTTGAACAGACCCATAACCAGCGAAGAAATTGAATCAGTTATCAAAAATCTCCCAACAAATAAGAGTCCAGGACCAGATGGCTTCCCAGGGGAGTTCTACCAGACTTGTTTAAAGCAGAGATAATACCTATCCTTCTCAAGCTATTCCAAGAAATAGAAAGGGAAGGAAAACTTCCAGACTCATTCTATGAAGCCAGTATTATTACTTTGCTTCCTAAACCAGACAGAGACCCAGTAAAAAAAGAGAACTACAGGCCAATATCCCTGATGAACATGGATGCAAAAATTCTTAGTAAGATACTAGCAAATCGTATTCAACAGCATATAAAAAGAATTATTCACCATGATCAAGTGGGATTCATTCCTGGGATGCAGGGCTGGTTCAACATTCGCAAATCAATCAACGTGATACATCACATTAATAAAAAAAAAGAGAGAAGAACCATATGATCCTGGCAATTGATGCAGTAAAGGCCTTTGACAAAATCCAGCACACTTTCTTAATAAAAACCCTTGAGAAAGTCGGGATTGAAGGAACATACTTACACATCATAAAAGCCATTTATGAAAAGCCCACAGCTAACATCATCCTCATTGGGGAAAAACTGAGAGCTTTTTCCCTGAGATCAGGAACACGACAGGGATGCCCACTCTCACCGCTGTTGTTTAACATAGTGTTGGATGTTCTAGCATCAGCAGACAACAAAAGGAAATCAAAGGCATCAAAATTGGCAAAGATGAAGTCAAGCTTTCACTTTTTGCAGATGACATGATACTATACATGGAAAATCCGATAGACTCCACCAAAAGTCTGCTAGAACTGATACATGAATTCAGCAAAGTTGCAGGATACAAAATCAATGTACAGAAATCAGTTGCATTCTTATACACTAACAATGAACCAACAGAAAGACAAATAAAGAAACTGATCCCATTCACAATTTCACCAAGAAGCATAAAATACCTAGGAATAAATCTAACCAAAGATGTAAAAGATCTGTACGCTGAAAAGTATAGAAAGCTTATGAAGGTAATTGAAGAAGATATAAAGAAATGGAAAGACATTCCCTGCTCATGGATTGGAAGAATAAATATTGTCAAAATGTCAATACTACCCAAAGGTATCTACACACTCAATGCAATCAAAATTGCACCAGCATTCTTCTCAAAACTAGAACAAGCCATCCTAAAATTCATATGGAACCACAAAAGGCCCCGAATAGCCAAAGTAATTTTCAAGAAGAAGACCAAAGCAGGAGTCATCACAATCCCAGACTTTAGCCTCTACTACAAAGCTGTAATTATCAAAACAACATGGTATTGGCACACAAACAGACACATAGACCAATGGAATAGAATAGAAACCCCAGAACTAGACCCACAAACGTATGGCCAACTCATCTTTTACGAAGCAGGAAAGAACATCCAATGGGAAAAAGACAGTCTCTTTAACAAATGGTGCTGGGAGAACTGGACAGCAACATGCAGAAGGTTGAAACTAGACCACTTTCTCACACCATTCACAAAAATAAACTCAAAATGGATAAAGGACCTGAATGTGAGACAGGAAACCATCAAAACCCTAGAAGAGAAAGCAGGAAAAGACCTCTCTGACCTCAGCCGTAGCAATCTCTTACTCGACACATCCCCAAAGGCAAGGGAATTAAAAGCAAAAATCAATTACTGGGACCTTATGAAGATAAAAAGCTTCTGCACAGCAAAGGAAACAACCAACAAAACTAAAAAGCAACCAACGGAATGGGAAAAGATATTTGCAAATGACATATCGGACAAAGGGCTAGTATCCAAAATCTATAAAGAGCTCACCAAACTCCACACCCGAAAAACAAATAACCCAGTGAAGAAATGGGCAGAATACATGAATAGACACTTCTCTAAAGAAGACATCCGGATGGCCAACAGGCACATGAAAAGATGTTCAACGTCGCTCCTTATCAGGGAAATACAAATCAAAACCACACTCAGATATCACCTCACGCCAGTCAGAGTGGCCAAAATGAACAAATCAGGAGACTATAGATGCTGGAGGGGATGTGAAGAAATGGGAACCCTTTTGCACTATTGGTGGGAATGCAAATTGGTGCAGCCACTCTGGAAAGCAGTGTGGAGTTTCCTCAGAAAATTAAAAATAGACCTACCCTATGACCCAGCAATAGCACTGCTAGGAATGTACCCAAGGGATACAGGAGTACTGATGCATGGGGGTACTTGTACCCCAATGTTTATAGCAGCACTCTCAACAATAGCCAAATTATGGAAAGAGCCTAAATGTCCATCAACTAATGAATGGATAAAGAAATTGTGGTTTATATACACAATGGAATACTATGTGGCAATGAGAAAGAATGAAATATGGCCTTTTGTAGCAACGTGGATGGAACTGGAGAGTGTGATGCTAAGTGAAATAAGCTATACAGAGAAAGACAGATACCATATGGTTTCACTCTTATGTGGATCCTAAGAAACTTAACAGAAACCCATGGGGGAGGGGAAGAAAAAAAAAAAAGAGGTTAGAGTGGGAGAGAGCCAAAGTATAAGAGACTCTTAAAAACTGAGAACAAACTGAGGGTTGATGGGGGGTGGGAGGGAGGGGAGGGTGGGTGATGGGTATTGAGGAGGGCACCTTTTGGGATGAGCACTGGGTGTTGTATGGAAACCAATTTGACAATAAATTTCATATATTGAAAAAAATTAAAAAATTAAAAAAAAAGGGAAAGGCTGGAGAAGGTACAAGGCCTTAATACATGTTTACACAGCTGAACGTGGCTGCGGCTCATAAGGAACACCTGGATCCATTAACATTGTCCAAGGCCAGATTCTCCTTCACACCTGACCCTTCCTAGTGTTACAAAAAAACAATTAACTCGAAATTCAACCTTGAAAAATCTAAACCATTAAATTAATTAACACACTTGCTTAGCTGACTTTATGCACATAGTCTTTAGCAATTATCCTAATAAAAAAGAAGTTTCATTCTGGAATTAGGGCCTCATTCTGAGTCGAGTATGAGCAACCTTCACTTAACTTCATTTTGTTTGCTGACTCATCTTTTGCAACTCCGGCCACACTCCCTGAAACAAAAGCCATTGTGATCTGTCCATTGCTGTAAGGGGGGTGGGGAGGTTGGTGAAGCCCCTTACTATTATGGTGTTATTATCAGTGAGGTTTTTTTATGTTTTTGATTAATTGATTTATATATTTGGGTGCCTCCACCTTGGGGTCATAAATATTTATATTTGTTTAATTATCTTGGTAGTTATAAACATTAATTATGATATAATGTCCTTCATCTCTTCTTACATTTTTTTATTTAAAAATTTAGTCTGTCTGATATACGTATGGCTACTCCAACTTTTGACAACATTAGCATGACAGATGTTTCTCTATCCCATTACTTTCAATCTGCAGGTGTGTTTAGGTCTAAAATGAGTGTCTTTTAAGCAGCATATAGATGGGTTTTATTTTCTTATCTATTGTGATACGGTATGTCTTTTTATTGGAGCATTTAGTTTATTTATTTATTATTTACTTATGTGTACTAAAAAATAGGAATTTAGTGCCATTGTGTTACCTGTAGAGTTGGTGTTTCTGGTGATGTTCTCTGCTCCTTTCTAGTCTTTGTTGCTTTTTGTATTAGTTTTGTTTTGCTGTTCTCCACTCAAAGAATCCCCTTTAAAATTTCTTGCAGGGTTGGTTTATTGGTCACCAACTCCTTTAGTTTTTGTTTGTCTGGGAAATCTTTCCTTCTAATTTGAATGCAGACTTGCCGGATAAAGAATTCTTGGCTGCATATTTTCTGATTCAGCACACTGAATATATACTGCCACTCCTTTTTAACCTGCCAAGTTTCTGTGGACAGATCTGCTACCAACCCTACCTGTCTTCCCTTGCAAATACTTTTTTTTCCGTTGCTACTTTCATAATTCTTTCCTTGTCCATGTATTTTGTGAATTTGACTATGATATGCTTTGGTGATGGTCTTTTTTGTTGAATCTAGTGGGAGTTCCCTGTGTTTCCTGGATTTTGATGGCTGTATCCTTCCCTAGATTAGGAAAATTTTCCACTATAATTTGCTCCCAGAAATTTTCTACCTCTTTTTCTCTTCCCTTATTTTCTGGAAATCCAATAATTTGGATGCTATTCATTTTCAATAAGTCACTGTATTCTCTAAGTCTTGTCTTGTGATCTTTTGCCTTTATTTCCATCTTTGTTCTGCTTCATTATTTCCCATAATTTTATCTTCTATGTTGCTGAGTCACTTCTCTGTTTTGTCCATCCTGCCTTCATGGCATCAATTCAAGATTGCATCTTGGTTGTAACATTTTAAATTTTGGCCTGATGAAATTTTATTTCTTTTATCTCTGAAGAAGGGGATTTTCTGATGTTTTCTATGCTGTTTTCAACCTCAGCTAGTGTTCTTATTATTGTGGTTCTGAATTCTAGTTCAGACATCTTATTTATATCTGTGTTGATTAAGTCTCTGGCTCTCATTTCTTCCTTTTCTTTATTTTGGAGTAAATTCCTTTGTTTTATCATTTTGGAGGAAGAAAACATTAATAAAGTAAAAAATTAAAATTAACACAAAACAAAAGAACCAAATAAAGGAAGCTAGGTCTTAGGTGTGTTTCAGTCTGCTTGTTGAAAGAACCTTGATGGAATAGAGAGAAAAAAAAGGGAAATAAAAGAAAAAAACAGAAAAGATAAGAAAAAATTTAAAATTTAAAAAATATTATATAACAAATACAATAGAATAAAAAAATAAATAGAACATTAAAAAAATAAAAATAAATAAATAAATTCCTCTTTCTGTATCCTAGAAAGAGAAAGGAAAGAAAGAAAATAGGAAACAAGCAAAAACAGAGCAAAGAAAATGAACAAATGAATGATGAACAAACAGAATGAAACCCAAATGAAGTTATTTTCAGTGTTCCCTAGAACTGAAACTGTGGACCACTGTATAGTCCATACACTAAGCAGGTGGAGAGACTTGTGCCGGGCTTCTGGGGGTTGTGCTTGGAGGCTGCAGTTAGGTGCAGCTTAATGTAATGGTTCTGTTCTCCAGTAGGTGGCACTGCTTAGCTTACTGGAGTGGGTCAGTGTGTATTGTGGGCATGTACATGTGCAGGAGAGCTCAAAATGGCCTCATTAGTTTCTGGTGCAGAAAATTCAGATTCTCACTAACCCACAATCAAGCACCCCTCCCTTGTCTCAGGTTTCTGTCCAATCCCTTCCTCTACCCTGTCCGTGGTTAAACTGCCTGTCTGCCAGGCAGCACCTGCCTCCAGAGCCTTATCTCAGATAGGGTTGTATTCAAAATGCCACACTTCAGATATTCCCAGGTCTTGGACCCACACTGACTATCTGGGGGAGGGTCTTGCTGAGCAATGGCCAAGCACCAGCTTGCCACAGAAAACATTTGTGCAATTGTGCAGTGGCAGAGGTTCAGAGATTATGGCAAATCACAACACACAGCCATTGCCAGGTTTTCCAGCACTCTGGGCTTTTTGTCCCAATACCAGCAAACATGGCTGCTTTCCAGGATCTGCTGGGATCTTTGCCTATGGGAGGCTGAATGAACTCTACCAAATGCACTCCAAGCAAGGGAACTGCTTCTTCCTATGTGACTCACAGACCCCTCAGGACACCCTGCCTGCTGCTGTGGTTTTGCCCTACTTCGTCACCAGAGCGCCACTAGGCACTGAGTTCTGAAACTTGACTATGTGCTCCAATGTTTATAGAATCCTGGTATTTTTGAAACCCTCTCCCTTCCCCCTGTCAGTGGCTTGGGGGAACAGATTTCTCATGCAATTCCCCACGAGTGTTTTTGCTCTCTCTTTCTAACTACTTTCTGATGGAGTGTTTTTCTTGCATGATCCTGATGTGCCACTCTTTCCCCTTTCGTTTTCTCTTTCTCTCCTTGTTTATGAAAATGGCTCCTTACCCTCTGTGGCCTTTCTCTCCTCCAGTTCTCCTCTTCACACCACATACCTGCTGAGTTCTGTGGCTCAACTTATGCAGGTTGTTGTGTTAATCTCATCAATTTCCTGGGTGTTCAAAATGGCTTGTTGTGATCTTGCTGTGTTTAAGGGATGAGACAAGATCAGGGTCTCCATGCTCCTCTGCCATCTTAACTCCTCTTCCTGGATTGAGATTTTCTTAACACCACCAAAACCCACTTAGGATCTAGGTTTTTTGTTTTCTTTCTTTCTTTCTTTCTAACATTATTTCTTTCTCTTCATTTATTTATATTCTAAACAAAATGATAAGAGGGAGAAATTGACCCCAAAAGAAAGGAAAGGAAGTAGAACTCACAGCCAGAGATTTAATCAATACAGATATAAGTCTCATATGTGAACTAGAACTTAAAACAATGATAATAAGGATACTAGTTGGGCATGACAAAAACATAGAAGTCACAAGATAATCACTTACTTCAGAGGCAAAATAACCAATATTTAGTCAGGCTGAAATTAAAAATGCAATAACTGAAATGAAATACCAAATGGAGGCCATAAAAACGAGGATGGATAAAGCAGAGGAGTGAATTAGTGATATAGAAGATAAAATAATGAAGCTGAAAAGAAGAGGGAAATAAAGGTATTGGATAGTTGGTAGACATAGGGTGCTCAGCAACTTTTAAAATGGAATAACAAACATTCATATCACAGGACTATTAAAAGAAAAGAGAGGAAAAAAGGGGCAGGAGGTTTATTTGAACAAATTATAACTGAAAACTTCCCTAATCTGTGGAAGGATACAGACATCAAAATCCAAGAAGCACAGAGAACTTCCATTAAATTCAACAAAAGCCTACCATTGCCAAGACATATCAGTCAAATTCACAAAGTACACAGATAAGGAAAGAATCCTGAAAGCAGCAAGGAAAAAAGTCCTTAACCTACAAGGTAAGACAGATCAGATTCACAGTAGATCTCTCCACAAAAACATGGCAGGCCAGAAAGAAGTGAAAGAAAATATTCAACATGCTGCATGGGAAAAATAGACAGCCAAGAATTCTTTATCCTGCCAGACTATCATTCAGAGTAGAAGGAGAGAGATAAAGAGTTTCCCAGACAAATAAAAACTAAAGGAATTCATGACCCCTAAACCTGACCTGCAAGAAATTTTAATGGAAACTCTTTGAGTAGAAGAAAAAAAAAAAGAAAATAGAAAGACCAGAGAACATCACCAGTAACACCAACTCTACAGCAACACAATGGCACAAAATCCATACCTTTCATTAATAACTCTGAATGTAAATAAACTAAATGATCCAATCAAAAGCATAGGGTAGCAGAATGGATAAAAAGACCAAGATCCATCTATATGCTGCTACAAGAGACTCATTTTAGACATAAAGATTGAAAGTGAGGGGATGACAAAACATCTATTACATTAAAAAAAAAGCAGAAGTAGCCATACTTATTTCAGAAAAACTAGATTTTCAAACAAAGACCGTAGAAGAGATGGAGAAGGGCATTAACCAGTAATTAACAGGTCAATCAATCAAGAAGATCTTACAATTGTAAATAATTATGCCCTTATTGTGATGCACCAAAATTTATAAAGCAATTAATAACAGACACAAATAAACACAATGATAATGATACAATAATAATAGGAGACTTTAACACCCTACTTACAACAATGGACAGATCATCTAAATAGAAAATTAACAAGGAAAAAATGGCTTTTAATGACACACTGGACCAGATGTACTAAACAGTTGTATTCAGAGCCCTTCATCTTAAAGCAGCAGAATGCACGTTCTTCTTGAGTGCACATGGAACATTCTCTAGAATAGATCACATACTGGATCACAAATCAGCCCACAACAAATAAAAATAATAATAATAAGGCATACCATGCATATTTTAAGACCACCATGCTATCAAACTTGAAATCAGCTACAAGAAAAAAAAATTGTTAAGTGTTAAAGAACACTGTAATAAAAAATGAATGGGTTAAGCATTAAAAATAATGAATAAAGTAAAAAATAAATGGAAGCAAATGAAAATGAAAACACAACAGTCCAAACCTTTAGGATTCAGCAAAGACAATCTTAAAGGGAAGTATATTGCATTACAGCCTACCACAAGAAGAAGAGAGGTCTCATACAACCTAAATTTACACACTAGGAGATAGAAAAGGAGCAGCAAAGAAGCCTAAAGTCAGCAGAGAAAGGGAAATAATAAAGATTAGGACAGAAATAAGTGATATAAAAACAAATAAATCAGTACAATGGATTAACAAAACTAAGAACTGGTTCCTCAAAAAATAAAATAAAATTGATAAACCCCTAGCCAGACTTAATACAAAGGAAAAATAAATGACCCAACTAGTTAAAATTATGAATGAAAGAGGAGAAATCACAACACCACAGAAAAAAAAAAAACTAAATGCCAACAAACTGGGCAATCTAGGAAATGGACAAATTCCTAGAAACCTAAAAACTACCAAAACTGAAACAAGAATAAATAGAAAATTTGAACGTGCCCACAACCAGTAAATAAATTGATTCATTAGTAGAATATCTCCCAAAAACCAAAAAAGTCCAGCACCAGATGGCTTCCCAGAGGATGTCCCTCATTTAGAGAAGAGTTAATACTTATTCTTCTCAAATTGTTAAAAAAAATAGAAATGGAAGGAAAACATCCAAACACAGTCTAACAAGCAAGCATTACCTTGATTCCAAAACCAAAGAGTACAGTACAAAAAGAATTATAGGCCAATACTCTTGAGGAAGAGATGCAAAATTCTGTTTAATACTAGCAAATCATATCCAACAGTACATTTAAAGAATTATTCACCTTGATCAAGTGGGAATTACTCCTGAACTACAGGGCTGGTTCCATATTTCTAAATCAAGCAATGTGATATATCACATTACTAAAAAAAAGGATAAGAATCATATGATCTCTTCATTTGAGACAGAAAAAATAGATGCATTAAAATCAGTTAACAAGATACAGCATCCGTTATTGACAAAAACCCTCAACAAAGTAGGGATAGACAGAACATACCTCAACATCATAAAGACCATATACAAAAGAACCCCAACTAATATCCTCAATGGGGAAAACCTGAGAAGTTTTCCTCTATCGTCAGGAACCAGGCAAGGATGGACACTCTCACTATTACTATTTAACATATTACTGGAAACCCTAGCCTGAGCCATCACAGAACAAAAAAATAAAATGCATTCAAACTGGCAAGGACGATGTAGAACTTTCATTATTTACAGATGACATGATACACTATGTAGAAAATCCAAACGACTCCACTAAAAAAATGCTAGAAATAATACATGAATTCAGCAAATTTGGAGGATATAAAATCAATGGGCAGGGTTCTTGGGCATCTCAGTCAGTTAAGCCTAGGATTCTGCATTTGGCTCAGGTCAGATTTTCACAGTCATGAGTTTGAGCTCCACATAGGGGCTCTACTGGGAATGCAGCCTGCTTAAGATTCTCTCTCAGCTCTTCTTCTGCCTCTCTCCTTCTTTCCCTGCTCCTGTTCTCACACCCCTCCCCCCAAAAAAATCAATGTGAAGATTTCGTTGCATTTATATACACCAATAATGAAGCAGTAGAAAGAGAAATCAAGGAGTCAATCCAATTTGCAATTACACCAAAAACAATAATATACATAGGAACAAACCTAACTAAATATGTAAAATATCCAGGAACACCTGAGTTGCTCAGTCGGTTGAGCATCAGACTTTGGCTCAGGTCATGATCCCATGGTTTGTGAGTTCGAGCCCCACGTTGGACTCTAT
This sequence comes from Panthera tigris, assembly GCF_018350195.1. NCBI lineage: Eukaryota > Metazoa > Chordata > Mammalia > Carnivora > Felidae > Panthera > Panthera tigris. The sequence continues at coordinate 150,691 of NC_056676.1, read as the reverse complement.
GCTGACAGCTCAGAGCCTAGAGCCTGATTCAGATTCTGTGTCGACCTCTCTCTCTGTCCTCCCCTACTTGAATTCTTTCTTTCTCTCTCTCTTAAAAATAAATAAACATTAAATTTTTAAAAAAAGATATAAAATATCTGTACTTTGTATACTATAAAACCCTATGAAAGAAATTTAAGATGACACACAAAAAAATGAAAAAGCATTAATTACTCTTGGTTGGAAGATCAAATACTACCCAAAGAAATCTACACGTTTAAAGCAATCCTAATGAAAATACCATCAGCATTTTTCACAGAGCCAGAAAAAAGAATCCTAAAATTTATATGAAAACACAAAAGACCCTGAATAACCAAAGCAAAGCTGAAAAAGAAAAACAAAACTAGAGGCATCATGATTCAGTATTTCAAGCTATATTACAATCTGTAGTCATCAAAAGAGTTTCGTACTGGCAAAACAAAACAAAACAGACATATAGATCAATGAAACCGAATAGAGAAGTTAGAAATGGACCCACAGTTATATGGTCAATAAACATCGACAAAGCGGGACAGAATATCCAATAGGAAAAAACGATAATTCTTCACAAATGGTGTTGAGAAAAGTGGACAGCAGAAGAATAAAAGTGGAACACTTTCTTACACCATACACACAAATACATTAAAAATGGATGAAATACCCAAATGTGAGACAGGAAAACATCAAAATTCTAGAGGATAACACAGGCAGCAACCTCACTGACAGCTGTAGCAATGTCTTACTAGACACTTCATTTGAGACACGGGAAAGCAAAAAATGAACTATTGGGACATCGTCAAGATGAAAATTTCTGTATACCAGAGGAAATATTCAACTAAACTAAAAGGCAGCTTACAAAATGGAAGAAGATATTTTCAAATGATACATCTGATAAAGGGTTAGAACCCAAAATCTAAAAACAACTTATCAAGCTTAACACACACACACACACACACACACACCACAAATAATCAGTGAAAAAATGGGCAGAAAACAAGAATAGTTACTTTTCTAAAGAAGATATCCAGATGGATAACAGGCATGTGAAAAGATCCTCAACATCGTTTATCATTAGGGAAATATAAATCAAAACCACAATAAGATACCACCTCATACATCTCACAATGCCGAAACTTAACACAAGAGAGGACTCTGTTGGAAAGGATCCAGAGAAAGGGGAACACTCTTGAACAGTTTTTGGGAATGCAAACTTGTTCTGCCACTGTGGATAACAGTATGGAGTTACCTAAAAAAGTTAAAAATATAAATACTCTATGATTCAGCAATTACACTTATAGCTATTTACCAAAAGTATACAAAAATACAGATTTGAAGGAGTACATGCACCCGTATGTTTTTAGCAGCATTATCAACAATAGTCAAACTATGTAGAGGGCCCAAATGTTCATTGACTTACTAATGGATAAAAAAGACCTGGGGCGCCTGGGTGGCTCAGTCGGTTAAGCGGCCGACTTCGGCTCGGGTCATGATCTCATGGTCCATGAGTTCAAGCCCCGCGTCGGGCTCTGTGCTGACAGCTCGGAGCCTGGAGCCTGTTTCAGATTCTGTGTCTCCCTCTCTCTGACCCTCCCCTGTTCATGCTCTGTCTCTCCCTGTCTCAAAAATAAATAAAACGTTAAAACAAATTAAAAAAAAAAAGACGTGATGTGTGTTTGTGTGTGTGTGTGTGTGTGTACACATATATGAATATTATTCAGCCAACAAAAAAAAAAAAAAGAAATGTTGCCATTTGCAAAAACATGGATGGAGCTAGAGTTCATTATGCTAAGTGAAATAAGTCAGTCCGAGAAAGACAAATACTATATGATCTCACTAATATGTGTAATTTAAGAAACAAAAAAGGGGAGCCTGGTGGTTCATTTGGTTGAGTGTCTAACTTCGTCTGAGGTCATGATCTCATGGTTTGTGAGTTCAAGCCCCACATTGGGCTCTGTGCTGACAGCTCAACGTCAGGAACCCACTTTGGATTCTGTGTCTCCTTATGTCTCTGCTCCTCCCCTCCTCACACTCTGTCTCTCTCTCAAAAATAAATAAATATTTTTTAAAAATCATAAATACATAGATAGATATAAAAGAAAAGAAATGAATATATGGGAAGGGGTAAAGAAAAAATGGAGACAGAGAAACAAGCCCTATGAGACTCTTAACGATAGAGAACAAACTGAGAGTTGATGGAGGGAAGTGGGTGGGGGATGGGGTATATGGGTGATGGGAAATAAAGATGGCACTTGTGATAAGCACTGGATGTTGTATGTAAGTGATGAATCACTGAATTCACTCCAGAAACTAATATTTCACAGTATGTTAATGAATTAAAATTTATTTAATGTATTGTTGCCTTCTACATTTTGCATCCTTGGATAAATACCTAGTAGTGCAATTTTTGGGTCGTGGAGTAAATTTTTAATTTTCAATTTTTTGAGAAGCCTCCATACTGTTTTCCAGAGTGGCTGCACAAATTCGCATTCACACCAACAGTACAAAAGGGTTCCCCTTTCTCCACATCCTTGCCAACATCTGTTGTTTCCTGAGTTCTTCATTTTAGCCATTCTGAGGTGTGACATGATATCTCATTGTGGTTTTGATTTGTACTTCTCTGATGATGAGCGATGTTGAGCACTTTTTCATCTGTTAGCTATGTGGATGTCTTCTTTGGAAAACTGTCTATTCATGTCTTTTCCCATTTCTTCATTGAATTATGTGTTTTTTGGGGTGCTGAGTTTGATAAGTTCTTTATACATTTTGGATTCTAACCCTTTTATCCCATATGTCATTTGCAAATATAATCTCCCATCTGTTGGCTGCCTTTTAGTTTTGTTGATTGTTTCCTTCACTGCGAAGAGGTTTTTTTTTTTTTTTTTTTTTTTTTTTTTTTTTTTTTTTTTTTAATCTTGATGAGATCCCAATAGTTCATTTTTGTTTTATTTCCCTCAACTCTGGAGATGCCTAGTAAGAAGTTGCTGTGGCTGAGGTCAAAAGCTGCTGCGTGATTTCTCCCTTAGAATTTTGATAGCTTTCTATCTCATATTTAGGGTTTTCATCAATTTTGAATTTATTTTTGTGTACGGTGTAAGAAAGTGGTCCAATTTCATTCTTTTCCATGTGTGGTCCAGTTTTCTCAGCACCATTTGTGGAAGAGACTTTCTTTTTTTCATTGGATACTCTTTCCTGTTTTGTTAAAGATTAGTTGGCAATATATTTATGGGTGCATTTCTGGGTTCTCTTTTCTGTTCCACTGACATATATGTCTGTTTTTGTGCTAGTACTATACTGTCTTGATGATTATAGATTTGTAATACAGCTTGAAATCTAGAATTGTGGTGCGCCCAGCTTTGGTTTTCTTTTTCAACACTTATTTGGCTATTCAGGGTCTTTTCTGGTTCCATACAAATTTAAGGATTGTTTGTTCTAGCTCTGTGAATAATGCTGGAATTATTTAGATAGGGATTGCATTGAATATGTAGATTGCCTTAGGTAGTATCGACATATTAACAATACTTGTTCTTATAATCCATGAGCATTGACTGTTTTTTTTCACTTCTTTGTGTCTTCTTCAATTTCCCTCATATGTTTTCCATAGTTTTCAGTGTACAGACTTTTTACCTTTTTGGTTAGGACTAGTCACACATATTTTATAGTTAGGGCTCAGTCCTTAAGAGTCTCATATGGTTTGCCTCCCTCCTTCTCTGTAATTTTTATTTTTACCCTTCCCTTCCCCCATGGTCTTCTGTTAAATTTCTCAAGATCCACATATGAGTGAAAATGCATGATATCTGTCTTTCTCTGACTGACTTATTTCACTCACCATAATACCCTCCAGTTCCATCCATGTTGATGCAAATGGTAGGATTTCATTCTTTCTCATTGCCAAGTAGTATTCCATTGTATATATAAACCACATTTTCTTTATCCATTCATCAGCTGATGAACATTTAGGCTATTTCCATAATTTGGCTATTGTTGAAATCACTGCTATAAACATTGTGGTACACTTGCCCCTATGCATTAGCAAACTTGTATCCCTTGGGTAAATTCCTAGTAGTGCTATTTCTGGGTCGTAGGGTAGTTCTATTTTTAATTTTTTGAGGAACTTCCACCCTGTTTTCCAGAGCAGCTGCACCAGTTTGTATTCCCACCAACAGTGCAAGAAGGTTCCCATTTCTCCATATCCTCTTCAGCATTTGTAGTTTCCTGAGTTGTTCATTTTAGACACTGTGACCTGTGTGAGGTGGTATCGCAGTGTGGCTTTGATTTGTATTTCCCTGATGATGAGTGATGTTGAGCATCATTTCATGTGTCTGTTGGCCCTCTGGATGTCTTCTTTGGAAAGTGTCTATTCATGTCTTCTTCCTATTTTTTCACTGGATTATTTGTTTTTTCGGGTGTGGAGTTTAGTGAGTTCTTTATAGGTTTTGATAATAGCCTTTTATCCGATATGTCATTTGCAAATATCTTTTCCCATTCTGTCCGTTGGATTTTAGTTTCATTGACTGTTTCCTTTGCAGTGCAGATTTTTATCTTGATGAGATCCCAAAAGTTCATTTTGCGTTCCCTTGCCTTTGGAGATGTGTCGAGTAAGAAATGGCTGCAGCTGAAGTCAAAGTGGTTGTTGTCTGCTTTCTCCTCTATGGTTTTGATGGTTTCCTATCTCCCATTCAGGTCTTTCATCCATTTTGAGTTTGTTTTTCTGTATGGTGTAAGAAAGTGGTCTAGTTTCACTTTTCGGCATGTTGCTGTCCAGTTCTCCAAGCACCATTTGCTAAATAGGCTGACTTTTTTCCATTGGATACTCTTTCTCACTTTGTCAAAAATTAGTTGTCCATACATTTGTGGGTCCAATTCTGGGGTCTGTATTCTATTCCATTTGCTTTATGTTTCTGTTTTTGTACCAATACCCTACTGTCTTGATTATTACAGGTTTGTAGTAGAGGCTAAAGTCTGAGATTGTGATGCCACCCGATTTGGTTTTCTTCTTAGTAGTTCTATTTTTAATTTTTGAAGAACCTCCACACTGTTTTCCAGAGCGGCTGCACAAGTTTGCATTTCCACCAACAGTGCAAAAGGGCTCCCGTTTCTCCACATCCTGTGCAGCATCTATAGTCTCACAATTTGTTCATTTTAGCCACTCTGACTGGCACCAGATGATATCTCATTGTAGTTTTGATTTGTATTCCCCTGATGATGAGTGACGTTGAACATCTTTTTATGAGTCTGTTAGCCATCTGGATGTCTTTTTTGGAAAATGTCTATTCATGTCTTCTGTCTATTTCTTCACTGGATTATTTGCTTATAGCGTGAGGATTTTGGTGAGTTCCTTATAGATTTTAGATAGTAGCCCTTTATCCGATATGTATTTGCCAATATCTTTTCGATTCCATCGGTTGCCTTTTATTTTTCTTGGTTGTTCCTCTTGCAGTGAAGAAGCTTTTTATCCTGATGGGATCTCAATAATTCATTTTTGTTTTTAATTCCCTTGCCTTTGGAGATGTTTTGAGTAAGAAATTGCTGCAGCTGAGGTCAAAGAGGTTTTTTCCTGCTTTTTCCTCTAGGGTTTTGATGGTTTCCTGTCTCACATTCAGGTCCTTCATCCATTTGGAGTTTCTTTTTGTGTATTGTGTAAGAAAGTGGTCTAGTTTCATTCTTCTGCACATTGCTGTCCAGTTCTCTCAGCACCATTTGTTAAAGAGACTGTCTTTTTCCCTTGGATACTCTTTCCTCCTTTGTCAAAGATTAGTTGGCCATACATTTGTGGGTGCAATTCTGGGGTCTCTATTTTATTCCATTGGTCTATGTGGCTGTATTGTGCCAATACTATGGTGTCTTGATGATTACAGCTTTGTAGTAGAGGCTAAATCTGGGATTACCACACTTCCAGTTTTGGTTTTCTTCTTAGATATTACTTTTGCTATTTGGGGTCATTTAAGGTTCCATACAAATTTTGGGATTGTTTGTTCTAGCTTTGATAAGAATGCTGGTGCAATTTTCATTGGGATTGCATTGAATGCATAGATTGCTTTGGGGAGTAATGACATTTAACAATATTTATTCTTCCAATCCATGAGCATCGATTTTTTTTTCCATTTCTTTGTGTCTTCTTCAATTTCCTTCCTAAGAATTCTAGACTTCTCAGCATACAGATCTTTTACATCTTTGGTTAGGTTTATTCGTAGGTGTTTTTTGGTTCTTGGTGCAATTGGGAATGGGCTCAGTTTCTTCATTTCTCTTTATGTTGCTTCATTATTGGTGTACAAAAATGCAACCGATTTCTGTACATTGATTTTGTACCCTCCGACTTTCCTGAATTCATGTATCAGTTCCAGGAGACTTTTGGTGGAGTCGGTCGGGTGTTCCATGTAGAGTATCATGTTGTCTGGGAAAAGTGAAAGTTTGACTTCATTTTTCCCAAATTCGATGCCTTTTATTTCATTTTGTTGTCTGATTGCTGATGCTACGACTTCCAACACTATGTTAAAAACCAGTGGTGACAGTGGACATCCCTGTCGTGTTCCTGATTTCAGGGGAAAGCTCTCAGTTTTTCCCCATTGCAGATGATATTAGCTGTGTGTATTTCATAAATGGCTTCTACGACGTTTACATATTTCCTTCTATCCCGAATTTCTTGAAAGTTTTTATTTATCAAGAAAGGATGCTGTATTTTGTCAAATATTTTTTCTGCATCTATTAACAGCACCATATGGTTCTGATCTTTTATTTTATCAATGTGATATATTGCATTGATTGATTTATGAATATTGAATCAGCCCTGCAGCCCAAGAATGAATCCCACCTGATCACAGTGAATAATACTTTTTATATACTGCTGAATTGAAAATTCGCTAGTATCTTGTGGAGAACTTTTGTATCCATATTCATCATGGATATTGGCTTGTAGTTCTCTTTTTTGCTGGGTCTCTGTCTGGTTTGGAAAACAAATTAATGTTGGCTTCATAGAATGAGTTCGGAAGTTCTCCTTCCCTTTCTATTTTTTTGATCAGCTTGAGAAGGATAGGTATTAACTCTGCTTTAAATGTCTGGTAGAATTCCCCAGGGAAGCCATAAGGCCCAGGACTCTTATTTGTTGGGATATTTTTCGATAACTGATTCAATTTCTTCACTAGTTATGGGTCTGTTCAAATTTTCTATTTCTTCCTGTTTGAGTTTTGGTTGTGTGTGGGTGTTTAGGAATTTGTCCATTTCATTCAGGCTGTCCAATTTGTTGGCATATAATTTTTCATAGTATTCCCTGATAATTGCTTATATTTATGAGGGATTGGTTTTAATAAATCCATTTTCATTTGTGATTTTATCTATTTGAGTCCTCTCTCATTTCTTTTTGAGAAGCCTGGCTAGAGGTTTATCAATTTTGTTTATTTTTTCAAAAAAAAAAAAAAAAAAAACTCTTGGTTTCATTGATCTGTTCTACTGGGGTTTTTTGTTTTTTTGTTTTTTTGTTTTTTTGTTTGGATTCTATATTATTTATTTCTGTTCTGATCTTTGTTATTTCTCTTCTACCGGCCTTGGGGTTTCTTTTCTGTTCTTCTTCTATTTCCTTTAAGTGTGTTCTTAGATTTTGTATTTGGGATTTTTCTCATGTCTGGAGATAGGCCTGGATTGCAATGTATTTTCCTCTTAGGACTGCCTTTGCTGCACCCCAAGGATTTGGATTGTTGTATTTTCATTTTCATTTGTTTCCGTATACTTTCAATTTCTTCTCTAATTGCCTGGTTGACCCATTCATTCTTTAGTAAGATTTTCTTTAGCTGCCACCCTTTTGGAGGTTTCCCAGACTTTTTCCTGTGGTTGATTTCAAGTTTCATAGCATTATGTTCTGAAAGTGTGCATGGTATGATCTCATTTTTTAAATATTTATTGAGGGCTCTTTTCTGACCCAGTATGTGGTCTATCTTGGAGAATGTTCCATGTTCACTTGAGAAAAAATTATATTCTTCTGCCTTGTGATGTAGAGTTCTAAGTATATCTGTCAAATTCATCTAGTCCAATGTATCATTTAGGGCCATTGTTTCTTTACTGATAGTGAGTCTAGATGATCTGTCCATTGTTGTGTCTGGATTATTAAAGTCCCCTGTAATTACCACATTCTTATCAATAAGATTCCTGTGTTTGTGAACATTTTTTAAAACTATTTGGGTGCTCCCAAATTCAGTGCATAGACATTTATACTTGTTAGCCCTTCCTGATGAGTAGACCCTATAATTATTATATGATTCCCTTTTTAATCTCTTGTTGTAGCCTTTAATTTAAAGCCTAATTTGTCTGACATAAGTATGGCTACTCCAGCTTTCTTTTGACTTCCAGTTGCGTGATAGATATTTCTCTGTCCCCTCACTTTCAATCTGAAAGTGTCCTAAGGTCTGAAATGAGTCCCTTATAAACAGGAAATAGATGGGTCTTATTTTTTTATCCATTCTGATACCCTATCAGAATGTCTTTTGATTGGAGCATATAGTCCATTTACATTCAGTGTTCTTACTGAAAGATATGGGTTTAGAGTCACTGTGTTATCTGTAGGTTTCATGCTTTCAGTTATGTCTCTGGTCCTTTGTGGTCTTTGCAACATTTCACTTACAGAATCCCCCTTAGCATCTCTTGTAGGGTGGGTTTAGTGGTGATGAATTCCTTCAGTTTTTGTTTGTTGGGAAAACTTTAATCTCTCCTTCTCTTCTGAATGACAGGATTGCTGGATATAGGATTCTTAGATGCATATTTTTCATGTTCATCACATTGAAGATATCCTTCCATTCCTTACCGGCCTGCCAAGTTTTGGTAGATAGGTCTTCTACTATCCTTATATTTCTACTTTTGTATGTTAAGGCCTATTTATCCCTAGCTGCTTTCAGAATTCTCTCTTTATCCTTGTATTTTGCTACTTTCACGAATATGTCATGCAGAAGATCAATTCAAGTTACATCCTGAAGGGAGTTCTCTGTGCCTCTTGCATTTCAGTGTTTGTTTCCTTCTCCAGATTGGGGAAATTCTCAGCTATGATTTGTTCAAGTACACCTTCAACCCCTTTCTCTTTCTCTTCTTCTTGTTGAATTCCTATCATATGGATATTTTTCCATTTGATTGAATCACTTAGTTCTCTAGTTCTCTCCTCTTGATCCTGTTTTTTTTTAATCTCTCTTTTTCTCAGCTTCCTCTGTTAATTTTACCTTCTAATTCACCTATTCTCCCCTCTGCCTCTTCAGTGGCACACTCCACATGGTGGCTGCCTCCATTTTATTTTTCATCTTATTATAGCATTGTTTAATTCATCATGACTATTTTTTAGTTCCTTGATATTTGCAGTAATGAATTCTCTGCTTCTTCTATGCCTTTTTAAAAAATGTTTTTATTTATTTTTGAAGGAGAGAGAGAGACAGAGCATGAGAGGGGTAGGGGCAGAGAGAGAGGGAGACAGAATCTGACTCAGGCTCCAGACTGAGCTGTCAGCACAGAGCCCAATGTGGGGCTCAAACTCACAAACCTGAGATCATGACCTGAGCTGAAGTCAGACGCTTAACCAACTGAGACTCCCAGGCACCCCGTCTATGCCTTTTTCAAGCCCAATGATTAATAGTATGACTATCATTCTAAATTCTTGTTCAGTTATATTGCTTATATGTGTTTTGATCAATTCTTTACTGTCACTTCTTCCTGGAATTTCTTTTGAGGGGAGTTTTTCTGTTTAATCATTTTGGCTAGATTTCTGTCCCTTATGAGTTTTAAAAGTTTGTTATGTGCTCTGCACCTGCAAGCACTGTTATATTAAAGGGGGGTAATACACTTTCCAGGGCATGGCCCTTCAGGAGGTGTTTTTTGTAGACTGTTACTTTCTCTCTGCTGTTGTGACTTTGTTTTCTTGTTATTTCTCTACTCATAGTGATGGTTCTAACCCTCCACGAGGTGTGCTTTGATTTGTTCCTTGAAGTAGCCCTGGAAAGGAGGAAAAAACAGACAAACAGGAAACAAAGAAACACAAACACACATACAATTAAAACAAACAAATGGACCAACACACACACAAACACACATACACACACACACACACATAAACAGTCTAAAAGCAAAAAAAAAACCAGAAACACTAGCTACAAATCAAGAACAAAGTGGAGGTGGTGCTGATGAAAGAGCACATACAAAGAGAGAAATGACAGGGGCGGGGACAAAAAGAAAATAAACATTGACTAGACAGAGAGACTAAATGGCTTAATCCAGAGAAAGAGAGAGGAAAATAAAGAAGGAGGCAAGGAAAAAATAAGTATAAAATTGTCCAGACAGAAATTATATGGCTTGATTATTCCAGACAGAGATAAAGGAAAGAAGAGTAGGAGATGTAGAACATGTATCAAGAGAATGGATTAAATATGTCTGCTTAAACAAGCCAACAACCAAAGTAACCAGCCTAGAGGAGGAAAGAGATAGGAAGGGAAAATAAATGTAAATAACAAGAATTGTCCTGGAATTAATCCAGGCTATGCAGCATCACAGGTCTGGAGGATGGAGCCTTCTGGTTGCATAGCATCCATCTGGCTCCTGCTGATATGCAGTTACCCAGCATGGAGGGGTGTGGTTTGGTGTACGCTGTTTCCACCTCCCCTATGGGCCTCAGGACTGATCCCTGAGACCCTGCCTGGTGGTGGTGGGGGGGGGGATGGCGACACCCCCAGTATCTTCTCCATGACCTGCTGGACTCCTTTCAAGTTGTCCTCACTATGTGGTAGGTGCAGACAGGCCAGTCCTTTTCACTCCACCAACTCCCTCGGCCCGCCGGGTGCTTGTCTACAATTCAAAGTCCCGCTGCATGCACTCTGGCTCTAGGGAAGTGCCTCTCTGTACAGCCTGATACGTGGTCCTGGCTGGCTTTGTCTGTTCTGCCACACTTCAGGGATGACCGCTTTTTCCTGCCACAGACAGTGCTGCTGACCTCACCACCAAACCCTAGGGTGGCGGATGCAGGCAAGCTTTGTTTTTTTCCCATAGTACTACAGGGAGGGCTTGCTTTCTCCTCCTGTAGTCTGTTCCCTTGCCTTAACCACTAAGCCCAGGGGTGGTGGATGTATGCAGGCTCTGTTCTATTGGGCACCCCTCAAGGGAGGGGACTGCTTTCTCCTACTGCAGACTATGCCCTTATTCTACCAATGAACCCAGGGCTGGCTCCTCTCCTCCCCAGGTGCATGAACAGGGAGCCAGCTCCAATCTGAAGAAAGCCCCACAGTTAGAGATGGTTTCCTCTCAGTTCCTGACCTAGGTTTTTCTCTTCTCCAGATATAGTCATACACTTCCTCAGCAGCTCTTTCTCTTACCTTTATCTCTCTGCAGAAGGGGATCCCTCTCCTCCATGCCTATTCGGCCATTTTTATCTCCCCCAGTTTGCTATTGCCCACTTACAGTTTCTCAAATTGTCTCTTTTTCTTCCCGGTGGATTCAGTCTCTTTTCCTCCCAGACTCTTGGAGTTCAAAGTCCTTTGGCTTCAGCACTTCTTTGTTTGAGAGATGCGGTAAGTCAGATGCCCCTACTTCTCCATGTTGACCTGACCTCCAGATTTACAGAGGTTTTAAAGAGACATTTCATGTGTCACATGAGGCAATCATCAGAAGGCTGCTAGTATTGATTATGTGGCTAAATGATACCAGGCGTGACAAATTGTGATTCTCATTATCTCTCTTTTTCCAGGTTGCATTATCACTTAACTTTGGATTTTGTGGGCTCTTTTCTCTAGAAAACAAAAAAAAATGAAATTATACTTTATGATTATGATGGTATAGCTTAATCTAGCAGAGCTCTATTATTATTCTGATTTTAAAAGGAATTCAAACATTTTCATGGCCCTTAAAAGTATCGTAGTTCTAAACACTGTGCTTCCTGCATCTAATGGAGAAATAAGCTCTGATCCCCAGACTTTGAAAATGGCTGTCACTGTTCTATTGTCACATCCCAGTTTAACCCAGGGAACAAGGGATGGTGATACCCAGGAAAACCCTCTTCATCAGGAAGCCAGAAGCAAGTGGAGAGATCCCAGCTGACACTTACTTCCATGGGTTGTATCTGAGTCACATGGATCATCTGGAAAAACAAAGGTTTAGATGTTAGGTCTCCTTAATAGAGGCAGGGAAGGGAAAAGGGGGATGGGGATGGATGTAGAACACCTGAACATTGGAGTTTGCTGCACAGGCCTGCCTGTCCACACAACCCAGAGACCAGGTCAAAGATTTGTAAACCTGATGGCCATGTTACTGAGGAGAATAAAGAGAGAGAGGGGTGAAAACCCCATTCTTTCTTGAGCCTTATTGCACAGAAAATGTCAAGAAGTTTCCTTGCTTCCCCTGCCCTCCTACACACCTTCCAGATGAGCCCTGAGCATATCACCTTGTCAGGAGTCCATGAAATTAGTTCCTCATCCCTGGCTGAGCACCATCACCTCCTGAACATACCTGTAAGAATATAGAAACTATGTGCCAAACAGTATTGATTGTTTACTGAAGTTCAGTCCACAGACAGGCATGAGAATGACACAGCCAGATGTGAACCTGTGGTCATTTCTAGAATGGAAAGAGGATGATGGGTCAGGGAGAAGTGCAGGATCTTTAGCTATGTTTTGGCTGAGTGATATGTATGTACATTATGTTCTCTCCAATGTTTATTTCTGTCATAATGTCATTTTTTAAAAGTTGAGCATTCCATGCCTTAGATTTATATATGAAAGGCTCTAGAGGTGAAGTCTTGGTGGAAAGTCTCTGCTGCAGAGTCTCTGTTTATCTCAGCCCATGGTGGGCTGCACAGCACAGAAGCCTATTTCTCTGTCCATCCTCCCTCCCTGGTTAGTTATAAGCCAGTTTTCAAACAGTATCTGTACCACCTTGCTCTGCAGACTTAGAGAGTATTCACATATGTGTGTGGGATCAGCCCTGTTATTCTGTACATGGAACACTGGTAAGATCCCCTGGCTGTCTGCTCAGTGAACCCTTCTCTGGGGTAAGCTTTCTTCAGTGATTACTTTAGTTCAGGTAGTAAGTGGTTTGCACGTATTAACGTTTAAATCTCACAACCACAATACAAGGTAGGTCCTATCATTATCTCTAGTTTACAAAAGAAAAAATTGAGGCACGAAGAAGGGGACTTGCTTCCTCAAAGTCATACAGGGAATGAGTAGCAGATCTGCTATTCAAACCCAGGTAATCCTGCCCTAAATCCTCACTCTTAACCACCATGGTAACACTCAGAGACAGATCCTGTGTCTTTTATGGCCCAGCATAATTCAGAGCCTGAGTATTTGCATATGACAAGGCATGACCCAGAGGAAGACCTTGGAATGAATGCCTCAGGCTGCTCCCCATTGCATTTCTTCTACCACCTTAGTAGTGCCATTATATCTTAATCCGCTGACCAAAGCTGGACATGGGAGAGTCACCCAGGACCACATTCTCCTCTCCTGCTTGCCCATCTTAATCTGAGTCCCTGTACTGACCCACTATTATATCTAGTCAATTGTCAGGTCCTGTGGGTCCCACTACTGAAGACTCTGGACCCCTTCCCTCTCTCTACACAAGCCTCAGGGAGGCTTGTCTAGACTATCTTTATCTGCTTATAGACACTGCATTAACAGTGCACAGGACTCATTTGAATATTCATGAGTCTTAGCAAGACTCAATGTAAGTAGTTCCATAATTTTTAATGTCTCTTCCCCAAATACTCCTCATGTAATGCTGGCATGACGCTGTGATAACCTTGACATTCTCCTGCAATGTTGCCTAGAATCTTATAAGAGCCTTGTCCTGTGTTTCTTTCTGCCACATTCTGTCTGGGCCAGGACTTCTAGAATTAGTGTTCTAAATACCAAATTCGTTCATGACCCCTAACATCTTTAATTCTCGTATTTTCCATATTTAGTGCCCAACCTAACTCACCACCACCCTTCCCCTAGGAATGTATTTCCTCTCGTCCTTGATGCTGGGTCCCCAAACATGGATCCTTTCTTAAGTCCTCATACACATCCTACTCTCCGTCTGCCATTGTTCTTGCTATTCTTGCTGCCTGACACGTCCTTTCTCACCCTTGTCACTGATAGACTACTTTTTGTCCTTCAGTGCCCCTAAAGATGCTCTAGACACCCATGGGCAGAGTTTATTGCTTCAAGCTATTTGCAGTAGTACTTATCTCATAGAATAGTTGTTCTGAGGATTAATGGAGTCAACACTGTGAATGCTCAGGTCCATGCCAGGAACCCATAAAACACACCATTAATTGCAATGTTATGATTTTCTACCTATGTCTACTGATTGTTTCTGTGATCATAAGCATGCATCTGCATACTTCAGAAGATAACAGCTCCTTGGAGGCAGGGACCATATTTTATTCCCTTACTGCCTTGTTCTTACTGTCCCTCCCCCTTTCCTCTTCAAGCCTGTCATGGTGCCTGGGGAGTATTAGGTTTCCTACGAATATTTATTAGCCTCATCAAGTTTCCTTAATGATTATTGTTCTTGGTCTTCTCAAGTCTAGAGCAGGGAAGCTAGTCTGTGTAATTGGCAGTCTGTGATTATTTGGTTATTAATCATCATCACAACTAAGGCTGTACAATTATTAATACCTTCTAGCCACTCTTGTATCATTGTATTGGCATAAAGCTTAAATATTGTTCCTTTTCTTTACCAACTACATTTTTAAGTTTTTTATTTAAATTCCATTTAGTAATGTACAGGATAATATTAGATTCAAGTGTACAATATAGTGTTTCAATACATACATACAGTATCCAGTGCTGATCACAAGTGCTCTCCTTAATACCCATCACCCATTTAACCTTTCCCTCAACCTCCCTTCTTGTAAGTCTGTTTGTTCTCCATAGTTAACAAGTCTGTTTCATAGTTTGCCTCTCTTTTTTTCTTCTCCCTATGATCTTTTGCTTTGATTTGTAGATTACACATATGAGTGAAATCATATGGTATTTGACTTTCTCTGACTGACTTATTCCTTTTAGCATAATACTCTCTAGTTCCATTAAGACCACTGCAAATGGCAACTTTTATTCTTTTTGATGCCTGGGTAATATACTAGTGTACATATATCCTACATCTTCTTTATCCATTCATCAATCAATGGACCTTCGGGCGCTTTTTATAGTTTGGCTTTTGTTGATAATGTTGCCATAAACACCTGGGTGCATGTTTTCCTTCAAATCAGTATTTTTGTATCTTTTGGATAAATGCCTAGTATGCAATCACTGGATCATAGGGTAATACTATTTTGGATTTTTTGAGGAACCTCTGTACTTTGTTCTTGAGTAGTTGTACCAATTTGTATTCATGCAACAGTGTTAAGTGGGTTCCACTTTTTCCACATCCTCACCAACAACTTTTCTTTCTTGTGTTGTTAATTTTAGCCATTGTGATGGGTGTGAGGTTCTATCTTATTGTAGTTTTTATTTGTATTTCCTTGATGATGAGTGATGTTCAGCAAATTTTCATGTGTCTGTTACCCATTTGGATGTCTTCTTTGGAAGAATGTCCAAATGTCTTCCACCCATTTTTTTTTTTACTGTATTATTGATTGGGTTTTTTTGTTGTTGAGTTTGATAAGTTTTTATATGTTTTGGATAATAACCCTTTACCAGATATGTTATTTGAAAATATTTTCTCCTGTTACATAGGTTGACTTTTATTTTCTTGTTTCCTTCTCTGTGAAGAAGATTTTTTATGAAGTTCCAATAGCTTATTTTTGCTTTTGCTTCCCATACCTCAGGAGTCATGTCTAGTAAAAGTTGTTATGGCTGGTGTCAAAGAGTTTACTACCTGTGTTCTCTTCTAGAATTTATTATTTTTTAATTTAATGTTTATTTATTTTTGAGAGAGACAGAAACAGGGTGTGAGTGGGGGAGAGGCAGAGAGAGAAGGAGACACAGAATCCGAAGCAGGCTCCAGGCTTCAATGTGTCAGCACAGAACCCATTACAGAACTCAAACCCCCATACCATGAGATCATGTCCTGAGCTGAAGTTGGATGCTTAACTGACTGAGACACTCTTATAGAATTTTGATGACACCCTGTCTCAAATTTAAGCCTTTCATCCATTTTGAATTTATTTTTATGTATGGGGTAATAAAATGGTCTAGTTTCATTATTTTGCATGTTGCTTTCCAGTTTTCCAGACACCATTTTTTGAAGAGACATCTTTTTTATGCATTAGATATTGTTCCCTACTTTGATGACGATTAATTTACCATATACTTGTGGACTCATTTCTGGGTTTTCTGTTGGATCTCCCATTGATCTATTTGTCTGTTTTAGTTCCAATACCATGGTGTCTTGATCATGACAGCTTTGTAATATAGCGTGAAGTCCAAAATCGTGATACCTCCAGGTTTGCTTACATTTTTCACAGTTGATTTTCCTTTTAGGGGTCTTTTGTGGTTCCATACATATTTTAGGTTATTCTGTCTCTGAAAAATGTTGGTGTTATTTTGATAAGTATTAGATTCAGTTTGTAGATTGCTTTGGGAAATATAGACATTTTAACAATATTTGTTCTTCCAATCCATGACAGGAATGTTTTTCCATTTATTTGTGTTATCTTTAATCTCTTTCATAAGTGTTCTATAGTTTTCTGAGTACAGATCTTTATCTTTGTGGTTAGTTTTATTCCTGTGTATCTTATGGCTTGGTGCATTTAATAATGGGATTCATTCCTTATTTCTTTCTGGTGCTTCATTATTGACGTACGGACATACAATAGATCTGTCCATTGATTTTGTATCATGCAAATTTTCTGAATTCGTATACCAGTTTTAGCAATTTTTTGGTGGAGCCTTTCATATTTTCTACATTCAGTATCATATCAGCTGCAAACAGTAAAAGTTTCACTTTTTCCTTGCTGATTGATGCCTTTTGTTTTTGGATTGTATGCTGTGGCTAAGAATTCCAGTACTAAGTTAAATAACAGTGGTGAGAGTGGGCATCCCTCTCTAGTACCTGACCATAGAGGAAAAGTTATAAGTTCTTCCCCATTAAGAATGTTATTAGGGGGGCGCCTGGGTGGCTCGGTCGGTTAGGCGTCCGACTTCAGCTCAGGTCACGATCTCGCAGTCCGTGGGTTCGAGCCCTGCATCAGGCTCTGGGCTGATGGCTCAGAGCCTGGAGCCCGCTTCCGATTCTGTGTCTCCCTCTCTCTCTGCCCCTCTGTCTCTCTCTGTCTCAAAAATAAAAATAAACGTTAAAAAAAAAGAATGTTATTAGGTATGGGTTTTATATATATGGCCTTTATATATTTAGGTATGTTCCTTCTATCCCCACTTTTTGGAAGGTTTTTTATCATGAATAGATGTTGTACTTTGTCAAATCCCTTTTCTGCATCTATTGAAATGATAATATGGGTTTTATCCTTTCTTTTATTATTATGGTGTATGATGTTGATTGATTTGTGAACAATTGAAACATGCTTGAAGCCCAGGAATAAACCCCAATTGATCATGGTGAATGATTTTTTTAACGTAATGTTGGATTCAGACTGCTGATATTTTATTTTATTTTTTTATATATTTTTTAAGTTTGTTGTTTTTGTTTGAGAGACAGAGTGGGAGGGGAAGAGAGCAAGGGAAGGGTAGAGAGAGAAGGAAAGAGAGAGAATACAAAGCAGGTTTTGCACTATCAGCACAGAGCCCAATGCAGGACTTGAACCCACGAACTGTGAGATCATGACCTGAGCTGAAACCAAGCATCAGATGCTTAAACAGTTGAGTGACCCAGGCATCAATTGCTGGTATTTTATTGAGAATTTTTGAATCCATGTTCATCGAGTATTTCTTTTTAATGGAATCTTTATCTGGTTTTGACATCAGGATACTGCTGACCCCATAGGATCAGTTTGGAATTTTGCATTCCATTTCTGTTTTTTGTTTTTTGGTATTTTTTTTTGTAATAGTTTCAGAAAAATAGGTATTAACTCTTCTAGAATGATTGTTACAATTCCCCTGTGAAGCCATCTGGTCCTGGATTTTTTCCCCCTTGGGAAATTTATAATTATATATTCAATTTTTTTGCTAGTTATTAGTCTGTTCAAGTTTTCTATTATTTCTTCTTTCAGCATGGTAGTTTATATGTTTCTGGGAATTTATCCATTTCTTACAGATTGCTTTATTTTTTACCACATAGTTTTTCATAATATTCTCTTATAATTGTTTTTGTATTGTTGTGGTATTGTTTGTTACTTCTCCTTTCTCATTTGTGATTTCATGTATTTGGGTTCTTTCTTTCTCTCTTTTTTTTTTTTTTGATAAGTTGGGCTAGACATTTATCAATTTTGTTAATTTTTTTCAAAGAGTCATCTTCTGGTTTCATTGATGTTTTCTGGGTTTTTTTTTAGTTTCTATATCACTTATTTCTGCTATAATCTTTATTTCCCTTCTTTTATTGTCTTTGAACTTATTTGTGGTTGTTTTTAGCTTCTTGTGTGTAAGGTTAGGTTGTTTATTTGAGATTTTTCTTGCCTTTATGAATTAGGTCTGTATTGCTCTATACTTTCCTCTTAGTACAACCTTTGCTACATCACATGGTTTTGAACTGTCATGTTTCCATTTTCATTTTTTGCCTCTTTTCTTTTTTAATTTCTTTTTTGAATTCCTGATGACCATTCATTGTTTTGTAGCATGTTATTTACCCTCCCAGTATTTGTGGCCTTTCCAATTTTTTTCTTATGGTTGAATTAAAGTTTCATGTTGTGATTAGAAAGTGTGCATTGTGTAATCTCAATCTTTTTTGTATTTGTCAAGGCCTGATTTGTTACCTAGTATGTGGACTTTCCTGCTTAGATAATTTGCCCATTGCTTTAAGTGGGGCAATAAGTCCTCTATTTTTATTGTAGTATTTTCAGTATGTTCCTTTATTTTTGTTAATAATTGCTTTATATATTTGTGTGCTCTCAAGTTGGGGGTATGAATTGTTTCTTACTGTTGTATAGTCTCCTTCATTATGCTATAGATGCCTCTATATCTTGTGACAATCTTTGTTTTAACATCTGGTTTGTCTGATAAAAGTATTGACACTCCAATTTTTTTTTTTAATCTCCATTTGTATCTTAAATTTTCCTCCATCCTCTCTCTTTCAATTTGCAGGTGTCTTTAGGTCTAAAATGGGTCTTTTTTTAGGCAGTATATAGATGGGCCTTGTTTTTATTCACTTTGACACCCTATGTCTTTTGATTATTCCATTTACATTCAGATTGATTGTTGATAGATACGCATTTAGTGCCATTGTATTAATTGTTTTTGTTGTTTCTGGAGATTTTCTGGTTTTTTTTTCCTAGTTTTTGCCACTTTTTTTCTTTCCTTCCCACTAAAAGATTTTTTTTTTTTAGTATCTCTTATAAGGCTAGTTTAATGGTGACAAACTCCTTTAGTTTTTGTTTGTTGGGAAACGCTTCCTCTCTCCTGTATTCTGAATGACAGACTTCCTGGGTCAACTATTCTTGCCTGCATACTTTTCCAATTCAGCATGTTGAATATATCATGCAACTTCTTCTGACCTGCCATGCTTCTTTGATAAGTCTGCTACTAATCTCATTTCCCTTCCCTTGCAATTTAATGTCTTCTTCTTTTTTCATTTGCTTCTCTCAGGGTATTTTTATCTCTGTATTTTGCAAATTTTACTGCTACTATATCTTTATGATGGCCAGTCTTCTTGATATCTGAGTAGCATGATGAAAATGGTTTTGACCTTGTGTGAAAGGGCCTCAGGGGCTCTCTGGGGTCCTTAGACTATACTCGGAAATCTGCTGAGCTACATGAAAAACAGAGTCAACTTTTAGAAATAAAAAGATGCTTCAGCAAAGGTTTTGGATATGAGATCCACATGCCCAACTCCCCTGGGCCCTACTCCCTGAAGCTCTTATTCCAGTAGCGAGGAACTGAAAAGCAGAATGAAAGTTAAAGCAGCAATTGGAATAGCAGCAATGTTTATATAAGGTATAAGAATTAACAAGGAAGATTTTTATGGAGAAAATTTTAAAATGCTAGTGAACGATTTAAAGGAAGATCTTTTGACATGGAGAGACATTCCATTCTCTGGACGCGGCAGCTTAACGTTAGAAAAAGGGTCATGTTTTTTACAAATCTGTAAATTGAATACAACTTTGCTTCAACTTCTAGTTGGAGTTTTTGAGGAACTTAACAAACATTTTCTAAAATGTACATGGGAGATTGGGGGGAAGATGGTGGCATAGGAGGATGCTGGGCTCACCGCGTGTCCTGCTGATCACTTAGATTCCACCTACACCTGGCTAAATAACCCAGAAAACCGCCAGGGGATTAGCAGAACGGAGTCTCCAGAGCCAAGTGCAGGTGAGAGGCCCACGGAAGAGGCTAGGAAGGGCGGAGAGGTGGTGCACGCTCCACCTACTGGTGGGAGGGAGCCGGGGCAAAGGGGGGGCCCGCCGGCCAAGCAGAGCCCCAAGTCTGGCTTGAAAAAGTGGAGGGGCCGGAAGGAGTGTGTTCCAACAGCAAGCAGAACTTAGCATCTGGGAGGTCATAAGTTAACAGCTCTGCTCAGAAAGCAGGAAGGGTGGAGGACAAAGGGAGGGAGAGCTGCTGAGCCCCAGGACAACAGAGTTCAGTTTGGCAGAGAACAAAGGCGCTCCCCAGCGCCATCTCCCTCGCCCATCCCCCAGCCCAAATCCCAAAGGGAACCAGTTCCTGCCAGGGAACTTGCTTGCTCCATGCGAAAAACCAAGGCTGTGCTTCTGCAGAGCCACCCCTCCGGCAGCGGGTCTGACTCCCTCCCGCTGCCACAGGGCCCCTCCTGAAGTGGATCACCTAAGGAGAAGTGAGCTAAGCCTGCCCCTCCTGCCCCCATGCACCTTGCCTACCCACCCCAGCTAATACGCCACATCCCCAGCACCACAAGCCTGGCAGTGTGCAAGTAGCCCAGATAGGCCACAGCACCCCACGGTGAATCCCGCCCCTAGGAGAGGGGAAGAGAAGGCACACACCAGTCTGACTGTGGCCCCAGGGGTGGGCTGGGGACAGACATCAGGTCTGACTGCGGCCCCGCACACCAACTCCAGTTATACACCACAGCACAGGGGAAGTGCCCTACAGGACCGCACCACTACAGGGACTATCCAAAATGACCAAATGGAAGAATTCCCCTCAAAAGAATCTCCAGGAAAAACAACAGCTAATGAACTGATCAAAAAGGATTTAAATAATATAACAGAAATTGAATTTAGAATAATAGTCATAAAATTAATCACTGGGCTTGAAAACAGTATAGAGGACAGCAGAGAATCTCTTGCTACAGAGATCAAGGGACTAAGGAACAGTCAGGAGGAGCTGAAAAACTATTTAAACGACATGCAAAATAAAATGGAAACGACCACGGCTCAGATTGAAGAGGCAGAGGAGAGAATAGGTGAAGTAGAAGATAAAGTTATGGAAAATGAGGAAGCTGAGAAAAAGAGAGATAAAAAAATCCACGAGTATGAGGGGAAAATTAGAGAACTAAGTGATACACTAAAAAGAAATAATATACACATAATTGGTATCCCAGAGGAGGAAGAGAGAGGCAAAGGTGCTGAAGGGGTACTTGAAGAAATAATAGCTGAGAACTTCCCTGAACTGGGGAAGGAAAAAGGCATTGAAATCCAAGAGGCACAGAAAACTCCCTTCAGACCTAACTTGAATCGATCTGCACGACATATCATAGTGAGACTGGCAAAATACAAGGACAAAGAGAAAATTCTGAAAGCGGCAAGGGATAAACGCGCCCTCACATATAAAGGGAGACCTATAAGACTCGTGACTGATCTCTCTTTTGAAACTTGGCAGGCCAGAAAGGATTGGCACGAGATCTTCAATGCGATGAAGAGAAAAAAATATGCAGCCAAGAATCCTTTATCCAGCAAGTCTGTCATTTAGAATAGAAGGAGAGATAAAGGTTTTCCCAAACAAACAAAAACTGAAGGAATTCGTCACCAATAAACCAACCTTACAAGAGATCCTAAGGGGAATCTTGTGAGACAAAGTACCAGAGATATCGCTACAAGCATAAAACATACAGACATCACAATGACTCTAAACCCGTATCTTTCTATAATAACACTGAATGTAAATGGATTAAATGCGCCAACCAAAAGACATAGGGTATCAGAATGGATAAAAAAAACAAGACCCATCTATTTGCTGTCTACAAGAGACTCATTTTAGATCTGAGGACACCTTTAGATTGAGAGTGAGGGGATGGAGAACTATTTATCATGCTACTGGAAGTCAAAAGAAAGCTGGAGTAGCCATACTTATATCGGACAAACGAGACTTTAAATTGAAGGCTGTAACAAGAGATGAAGAAGGGCATTCTATAATAATTACAGGGTCTATCCATCAGGAAGAGCTAACAATTATAAATGTCTATGCGCCGAATACGGGGACCCCAAATATATAAAACAATTACTCATAAACATAAGCAACCTTATTGATAAGAAAGTGGTAATTGCAGGGGACTTTAACACTCCACTTACAGAAATGGATAGATCATCTAGACACACGGTCAATAAAGAAACAAGGGCCCTGAATGATACATTGGATCAGATGGACTTGACAGATATATTTAGAACTTTGCATCCCAAAGCAACAGAATATACTTTCTTCTCGACTGCACATGGAACATTTTCCAAGATAAATCATATACTGGGTCACAAAACAGCCCTTCATAAGTTTACAAGTATTGAAATTATACCATGCATACTTTCAGACCACAATGCTATGAAGCTTGAAATCAATCACAGGAAAAAGTCTGGAAAACCTCCAAAAGCATGGAGGTTAAAGAACACCCTACTAAAGAATGAGTGGGTCAACCAGGCAATTAGAGAAGAAATCAAAATTATATGGAAACAAACAAAAATCAAAATGCAACAATCCAAACGCTTTGGGATGCAGCGAAGGCAGTTCTGAGAGGAAAATACATTGCAATCCAGGCCTATCTCAAGAAACAAGAAAAATCCCAAATACAAAATCTAACAGCACACCTAAAGGAAATAGAAGCAGAACAGCAAAGGCAGCCTAAACCCAGCAGAAGAAGAGAAATAATAAATATCAGAGCAGAAATAAACAATATAGAATCTAAAAACACTGTAGAAAAAAAAAATAAATAAAATAAATAAAATAATAAAAACACTGTAGAGCAGATCAACGAAACCAAGAGTTGTTTTTTTGAGAAAATAAACAAAATTGACAAACCTCTATCCAGGCTTCTCAAAAAGAAAAGGGAGATGACCCAAATAGATAAAATCATGAAGGAAAGTGGAATTATGACAACCAATACCTCAGAGATACAACAATTATCAGGGAATACTATGAAAAATTATATGCCAACAAATTGGGCAACCTGGAAGAAATGGACAAATTCCTAAACACACACAGTCTTCCAAAGGTCTGTTCACTGTTATGAACAGACCCATAACCAGTGAAGAAATTGAATCGGTTATCAAAATTCTCCCAACAAATAAGAGTCCAGGACCAGATGGCTTCCCAGGGGAGTTCTACCAGACATTTAAAGCAGAGATAATACCTATCCTTCTCAAGCTATTACAAAAAATTGAAAGGAAGGAAAACTTCCAGACTCATTCTATGAAGCCAGTATTACTTGGATTCCTAAACCAGACAGAGACCCAGTAAAAAAAAGAGAACTACAGGCCAATATCCCTGATGAATATGGATGCAAAAAATCTCAATAAGATACTAGCAAATAGAATTCAACAGCTTATAAAAAGAATCATTCACCACGTCAAGTGGGATTCATTCCTGGGATGCAGGGCTGGTTCAACATTTGCAAATCAATCAATGTGATACATCACATTAATAAAAGAAAAGATAAGAACCATATGATCCTGTCAATCGATGCAGAAAAGGCCTTTGACAAAATCCAGCACCCTTTCTTAATAAAAACGTTTGAGAAAGTCGGAATAGAAGGAACATACTTAAACATCATAAAAGCCATTTATGAAAAGCCCACAGCTAACATCATCCTCAATGGGGTAAAACTAAGAGCTTTTTCCCTGAGATCAGGAACACGACAGGGATGCCCACTCTCACCGCTGTTGTTTAACATAGTGTTGGAAGTTCTAGCATCAGCAATCAGACAACAAAAGGAAATCAAAGGCATCCAAATTGGCAAAGATGAAGTCAAGCTTTCACTTTTTGCAGATGACATGATACTATACATGGAAAATCCGATAGACTCCACCAAAAGTCTGCTAGAACTGATACATGAATTCAGCAAAGTGGCAGGATACAAAATCAATGTACAGAAATCAGTTGCATTCTTATACACTAACAATGAACCAACAGAAAGACAAATAAAGAAACTGATCCCATTCACAATTGCACCAAGAAGCATAAAATACCTAGGAATAAATCTAACCAAAGATGTAAAAGATCTGTATGCTGAAAACTATAGAAAGCTTATGAAGGTAATTGAAGAAGATATAAAGAAATGGAAAGACATTTCCTGCTCATTGATTGGAAGAATAAATATTGTCAAAATGACAATACTACACAAAGCTATCTACACATTCAATGCAATCCCAATCAAAATTGCACCAGCATTCTTCTCAAAACTAGAACAAGCAATCCTAAATTTCATATGGAACCACAAAAGGCCCCAAATAGCCAAAGTAATTTTGAAGAAGAAGACCAAAGCAGGAGGCATCACAATCCCAGACTTTATCCTCTACTACAAAGCTGTCATCATCAAGACAGCATGGTATTGGCACAAAAACAGACACATAGACCAATGGAATAGAATAGAAACCCCAGAACTAGACCCACAAATGTATGGCCAACTCATCTTTGACAAAGCAGGAAAGAACATCCAATGGAAAAAAGACAGTCTCTTTAACAAATGGTGCTGGAAGAACTGGACAGCAACATGCAGAAGGTTGAAACTAGACCACGTTCTCACGCCATTCACAAAAATAAACTCAAAATGCATAAAGGACCTGAATGTGAGACAGGAAACCTACAAAACCCTAGAAGAGAAAGCAGGAAAAGACCTCTCTGACCTCAGCCGTAGCAATCTCTTACTCGACACATCCCCAAAGGCAAGGGAATTAAAAGCAAAAATCAATTACTGGGACCTTATGAAGATAAAAAGCTTCTGCACAGCAAAGGAAACAACCAACAAAACTAAAAGGCAACCAACGGAATGGGAAAAGATATTTGCAAATGACATATCGGACAAAGGGCTAGTATCCAAAATCTATAAAGAGCTCACCAAACTCCACACCTGAAAAACAAATAACCCAGTGAAGAAATGGGCAGAATACATGAATAGACACTTCTCTAAAGAAGACATCCGGATGGCCAACAGGCACATGAAAAGATGCTCAACGTCGCTCCCCATCAGGGAAATACAAATCAAAACCACACTCAGATATCACCTCACGCCAGTCAGAGTGGCCAAAATGAACAAATCAGGAGACTATAGATGCTGGAGAGGATGTGGAGAAACGGGAACCCTCTTGCACTGTTGGTGGGAATGCAAATTGGTGCAGCCACTCTGGGAAACAGTGTGGAGGTTCCTCAAAAAATTAAAAATAGACCTACCCTTGACCCAGCAATAGCACTGCTAGGAATGTACCCAAGGGATACAGGAGTACTGATGCATAGGGGCACTTGTACCCCAATGTTTATAGCAGCACTCTCAACAATAGCCAAATTATGGAAAGAGCCTAAATGTCCATCAACTAATGAATGGATAAAGAAATTGTGGTTTAAATACACAACGGAGTACTACAGGGCAATGAGAAAGAACGAAATATGGCCCTTTGTAGCCATGTGGATGGAACTGGAGAGTGTGATGCTAAGTGAAATAAGCCGTACAGAGAAAGATGTTTTCACTCTTATGTGGATCCTGAGAAACTTAACAGAAACCCATGGGGGAGGGGAAGGAAAAAAAAAGAGGTTAGAGCGGGAGAGAGCCAAAGCATAAGAGACTCTTAAAAACTGAGAACAAACTGAGGGTTGATGGGGGGTGGGAGGGAGGGGAGGGTGGGTGATGGGTATTGAGGAGGGCACCTTTTGGGATGAGCACTGGGTGCTGTATGGAAACCAATTTGACAATAATTTTCATATATTGAAAAATAAAATAAAATAAAATGTACATAAAAGAAAAAGATCTGCAAATACCAAGTCCATATTGAAAAAGGAGAACAGAGAAGGCCTTGTACCAGCAGATCCCAGGGCATGCTCCAAGCTTCAGTCACAGGAATGGTGGGGGACACTGCCTTGCTTCCAAAGGAAGGTACCATGGATTGTCTGTGGAGGCCGTGGGTAAAGTAGTCTGAGTGGAGAAATCTGAATGTGCATTCCTGCCTGACCTGGAAAAAGCAGGCTCCAAATGGATGAAAGAGTTAAAAGGAAAAGGTCCTTGATGTTTGTTTAGTAGGAGAAGGCCATGAAGAATAATTTCATGGCCTTGGTAGCCCCGGGGTCATACGGGGTCCCCAGAAAGCACAAACTTCAAGACTAAAATTTATGAACTCGAATGCGTTGCAAATAAAGCATTTCTGTTAAACAAATCCATTGTGGCAAAGGTCAAAACTATTTTCAGCAACACCACTGAGATGTGACTTGCCATTTTCACTCTCACTCATGTGACTTTGCCCAGGTTACTTGTGACAAATGACAAGATACTTGAAACAAAACTGCTAAGGGAAGAATCACTAAAACATCCTGGGAAGTCCAGCAAACCAACAAGAAAGACAGAGTAAGCCTGTAAAGACAGTGGATGAGTGATAGTGATTAGCAATTTTCATGGGGCAGGGGATAACAAACTTCTCAAAAGACCCTGAAGTTCATCAGCCATTGAAAATGCAGATGAGCACAAGAGGTATTCTTCATTGGAGAAGAATTAGAAAGAAGGATAATGATAAGTGTTGGCAGAAATGCAGGACACAAGCCTCCCCTGTGTGCTGCAGGTGGGAATGTCAAGCAAGCACAGATATTCTGGAGTGCCTTCTAGCAATTCTTCCTCAAATAAAATATTTCATACCTACAACCCAACAGTTTCCCTTCCAAGTAAATAGCCAGGGCAGTTCTTGGCAGAACAGTGAGAAGCTATGTGTATGTGTGCTCTGTGGGGCCCTTCCTGTGGAGGAAGAGGGCTGGAGCCGGGTGCTGTGGTCAGAAGTAAGGATTAGATGTACACTACACAGACTGGAGGCATGTGGAAACATGGCACCAAGTGACACCGATGCCAAACAGAGCAAGGGCCTCGGTCCACATCTCTGTATTTAAATTAAAATCACACACCACACAGACTTGCTAGAAGATACTTCGGGAATCACCAGGGCACAGGTGCACAAGGATAGAAATAAATGACACCAAAGCAGCTGTCTTTTGGCGGGGGGGGGGGGGGAGGGGAGAGGGCGGGGTGAAGAATGGAATAGAACACTGCCTCCCACAGGCCCTCAGTGACAGCGTTTCATGGGCTTAGGGCTATGAGTCACCACACGTCCTGTGCAGTGGAGTCCCTACAGCCAGGAAGGAATGAACGAATGTGTGCATGTCCCATTACTCTCTTGCCAGGTACCCTCTAATGTTTTATATCTCTAGGAAATAATATTCAAATTCCATCAGGTGTTATAAGATCTGCCCTGCCGGCTATCTGTCCTTCTCCTGAGTTCCCATCACTCCAGCCTCCTGCCTCTTTCTCAAGCCAGCCAAGTGCCTCAGGGCCTGTGTGCCAGCCCCCTATGCCTGCCTGCCTGGCCCATCTCATCCCCATAGATTTCCTGTGACTCCTTCTCCCCTTTCAGTTCCCACCTGAAATAATGCCTGTCAGGGAGCCATTTTCTGAGCTGCCACCACAGTTGGCCCCTTGAGCCGCTTACTGGGTCAGCACTCCATCTCAAGCCTCTATAAGCACAGACCGCACCATGGTATTTTCTAGTTCCTTAGTCATCTATGCACACTCTGCCCGCCCGTGTCCTCCACCAGAAGGGAGGACTCATAACAGAGCAGTTGTCTCCTCTACAGGATCGGCCCAGTGGGTACATCAGGCTTTGCTGCTGAACAAAGGAAGGGGCCAGGCCAGGAAAGTTTGTGTCCATTTTCAGAACACAGAAAATAAGCAGTGCATGGGGGTCCTTCTCAGACCAGGACTTCCTGGTCTCCACGCTGGGGACATGTGGGGCAGGCACATTCTTCCTGGAGATACCTAGGAGATACCAGTAGCAACCACTCAGTTGTGATAATCAAACTGTGTGCAGACATTGCCAAATGTCCCCTTGGGATGACTGCAAGTGAGGGCCACTCTGGGAACTGGGATGGTCTTTTCTACTTTAAATGAAGCTAGCCCTGGCCTGCATACTACCAGACCCCTGCACACATTGCCCCACCTCACCTTTGTAGAGAGAGAGAGAGACCCTGATGCAGGCATCCCCTTCCCTGGCCAGGGGTATAACTCAAGGCTGGTGGGTGCCTTGAGTCCCATAGCCTGTGGGCTGGCCCCATGGAACTATCTCAGCTGCAGACTCTAAGCCATTTTGGGCATGGTTACCTGTCACCTGGTTGGAAGCCGGGAGGGCCCTCTCTCCTCCTGCAGTGGCACAGACTAGTGAGAGAGTGGCTCTCAGTGGACAGCAGATCTGGAAGGTCCACCACCCCTGAGCAAGCCAAGCAGGACAAGGGCAGGGAGAGCTTCTAACACCGTCCTTCCTTCCCTTGTGCCCCCTCTGGCCTTTGCCACATTCTTCCCTGCTGGCAGGCCCCAGAAGGACCGGGACACTAACAGAAGCCTGGAGGAACCCATGTTCCCATCAGGTCAGCCAGGAGAGCTCACGGAGCCAAGCAGTTACCCATTCCTCAGCCATTTCATCTGTCAAACTGAAGCCTTTCTCTGGGAGCCTTTCCTTGGGCTGGGTGAGGCCCTTGTTTGCAATTTAAATGTGGCCTCATGTATGTGGCCTCATAACTGTGGCCTCAATCCTTGCTCCTCCAAAAAGGCTGGGGCTTGGGCTGGCCCTCCTCAGCAGCTGGGCCTCAGCCAGGAGAAGAAACTGATCTAATAGGCCTTTCTCCTGCTAATTGTAGCATTTAGTGTCACAGAATGGGGACTTCCTGTGGGGGGGGGGCAGTGCCTGGCACACAGGGCTATCCCCAGCTCCTCAGGCTGAAGTGCTGCCCCAGGCAGATGGGGGGGGGCACCACTAGCCCTCACCGCCCTCCTGGCCAAACTTCAAGGCGGGGGTGGGGTGGGAGAGTGGCCAGGCATGCTTCTCAGGGATGTAGTGGCAGGTGTGTGCTGGAGCAGTTGGGGCCAGAAGCCACACAGATGACCCTGGGCTGTGACATGTGCCCCCCCCCAAGAGGGGGACTGACTGGAGCCAGAGCCAGACCATGTTTCTGCCTGAGTGTGAGTGCATTCAGGAGAGCAGAGGCACAGAACATCTGATGGTATGACATGAAGTCATCTAGAAGCAAATTACCTCCAGACAGGAGGGAGTCATTTCCCAGTGTGGTTCCTCTTCTCCTTCATTCTTCGTGCTTCCAGAGCCCCCGTATGTGGTAACCCATCTGGGACCCTCACCAGTGCAGAGGCTGTGGACCCTCACCAAGTGCACCTGCTGGCGATACAGACCACAGCATAGCTAACTTTGAGCTTTCCCAGGCAGTGAACTATGTCTTAGAGGCAGGGCAGCATCAGTGCCCCCTTTTACTGATTTGGTCCTTGAACAAATCTTTGTGAAAGCCTCCAGGAGGGCCTGACAGTCCAGAGGGGAGAGTCTCCCACCCACCCGTGTGAGAGCAAGTATTTTACTACACTTTCAGGGGGAGTGTTCTGCAGGCCAGCCCGTGCAGGAACCACCTGGAACAAGGTCTACACAGGGAATCAGCTTAGGGTCCTAGATGCTCCCTTGGGGAAGGTAGGGAGGAGGGCATCAGACATTGGCTATAGGCAAAGGGCCCTCTGGTGGAGGCAGTCCATGAGCCCAAGGGCTAGAAAGAGGCTGAAGAATAGGATAGGGAGAAGCTGTAGGCAGAGACCAGACCAGAGAGGCTGTGCTGTTGACTCTGACCTTGCTGAGAGCACCCAGAGCCACTGAAAGGTCCCACTCAGTGAGGGACCCCCTTGGATACCTATCAGTTTTGCTTTATGAAAGGATCTTCCTCTACCAAGTGGAGAATGGACGGGAGGTGGACACAGGAAACTGTGGTGTCCTTGGTGTGGGGAGGGCTGTGAGCAGCCTGACACTGTGACAGGCTGCTGTGAGGAGGGGACAGTGCTGGCAGTGATCCTGGGGCTTCCAGCTTGCATAGCTACAGGGACATTCATCTTTTAAGTGCCCATGGAGGTGTGCAATGACAGAGGCCATGGAGGGGGACTGTGGGGCAGGTAATGGGAATGTGGGTCTGGAGGGTGGAGGGCCCAGCTGGAGAGACATTTGGGAGACAGGGCTCCACACATGGTGCAAGAAGCCACAGGTGCTAGGGGAGCAGCTCAGAGAGAGGAGCCAGCCTCAAGATGGTTCCTGAGGAGATCAGTGTTAGGCCTGAGTCTGGAGGGACAGCCTGGGAAGGAGATGGCAATGGTGTGACAGCCAGGAGGCAGGTGACTACAGCACCTGGAACCAACACTCGGTTCCCTAACTTTGGGCAGCAGATGGCCACTGGCCTAACAGTGACTCCCCTGGTACGCACCTGCAGGATATCTCTTTACCAGCCACCTTTACCCAGGGCCAGCAGGGAGAGGCCCCTTTCCCACACTGCCTTCCCTCTACTTCCGTTTTGCCCTTGAAATTTGGGGCAGCAAAGAGGCGCTCCCTGCAGCATGTGCAGGAAGAAACCAGATCAACTCCCATGGGGAGGTCTTGTCCTTGCTATTTCATAACCTCACAAGGGTGGAAAATCTCCCCAATCTTAATGGAAAGCCAGTAAGCTTAAAAATAGCCTTGAATAGGCTGAGATGAGAAAACAAAGAGGCTGTCAACATGGGAGTTGTGGAGGAGGCAAGGTGCCTGGAGAACCCCATGCAGACAGCAGTTCTCTGCCGCCGTTTATTGGGCTCGGATGCCCAGCCTCAAGGAACTCAGCTCAGCCTTCCCGATTAGCAGTTCAAACAGGCCTCAAAGGCTCTAAAGGGGTTAACTGCAGGACCTCAGGCTCCTCTGCTTGCTAATTTTTAAACACAGCTGAGCTGGGAACGCACTTCCCAGAAGGCCCTGAGAGGGACTCTGCACAGCCCCCAACCTCACTTTGCCAGGAATCCTCGAGCATCCAGAACAAAGCGTCCCATTCCCTTGGCCGGCTGCTTGTTCAGCCTGAGACAGGACTTCTTCCGCAAAGCTTCTGCCCTCCATCCACACCTGGTGGACTTTAATGCATGGCCCTGACTCACCAGTGAACCCCGGAGGGAGGAGTGGCTCAGACTCTTGTGTCCCCTGTAAGCTCCGAGTCGGAGGAGGGCTCTGGGACACATGCTCCAGCCTTAGCCACTGGGATGGGGTGGAAACCCCTTAGAAGTCTAACAGATCACCCCCTTGTACCCACATTCTTAACACACACCCATAACTTGTGCACTAAAATACACATTCAGGCCCACCCTGTGCCACCCACACACAGTGCCCACAGTTCTTTCCCCTCGTGTCACTTCTTGCTCAAACCCCAGCCCCTGCAGCACTTTCTTCATGATGGAGGTGGAGACGCTGCTGGGCCCCATAGCCATTCCTGGGGCCCCCATCCTGGCCTCTGCTCTCACACTGGTCCCACTACTGGCTGTGGGACATTCTCAAGTGTGGGAGACATGTCACCTGCAAAACAGTCAGCCCAGCAGCAACGGCACTCCTGGACTTCCTAGTGCCTCAACTTCCTCAAGTTCCACTAGTTATCCTCCAAACAGCCCTACAGGGAGGGAGTGCTGTCTGCATAAGTGGGCACAGCAAAGAGCAACCTGGCCACACAAAGCTGAGTGTGTCACCCAAGACCGCTGGGCAGTGACAGCGCAGGACTTAGCCCAGTCTCGGGGGACACCAGCTCACTGAGTCCTCTTGCTCTTGGGGTGGGCCACAGGGTCCCCTATCTTAACCTTGGAAGAGAGAAAAAGTCACTGATGCAGAACCAAGAGAGGGAGGAGACACAGGGCTCACCCAGCTCTTCTCAGCCCATGCACAGGCCATGGCTTCATAAGTAGCCTGTCTCCATGTGCCACATGGCCTGCCACAATCCCTGTCATTGAAGAAGGCGGCCTGGGAGCCCAAGAGGGATGCTTGAGGCCACAACTACACACATGGAGGGTCAGCTGCCACCCT
The DNA here is from genome assembly GCF_018350195.1 of Panthera tigris. NCBI lineage: Eukaryota > Metazoa > Chordata > Mammalia > Carnivora > Felidae > Panthera > Panthera tigris. Next base: position 118,359 of record NC_056676.1, on the reverse strand, counting down.
GAATGCAGCTTCCCACTGCATGGGCTGTTAGGGCACCAGATGCCACCCCCAGCTTCCCGTAAAACTACAAAGGGCAGCTGTCCCTGGAAGCCACTCGTCTGGCACTGCCCTCCCTGACTGGCTATTTGCCCTGCTGCCCCTCACATTCCAGCTGCTGGGGCCACAGGCCATTTGTTGGCTTATGTTTTGGTCCTGAAATGTTTGGATGTTTGAGAATCCAGAAGATAGCCCACTAACAGATTTCTGATTCATGGATTCATTAATCCTGCTGTCCCCCTGTGCAGGTCCAGTGCTGGGAAACCTGGACCATTGGATGAGCCCCTCTGTGAGCTCCAAGGCTGGCAGATGAGGCAAAGGAGTAAATCCAAGACTGAGGTGGGAAATGTGGGGCGGCATGCCAGCTGGCCGGGGCAAGGCACCAGGGCTCAGGAGAGCAGGTGGTTCTCCAGACACTTTCCACTTCTAGGGCTCTGCTGAGAAGCCTGGAGGGAGGAAGAGTAAGGGGCACAGGTCTCTGAAGGCATGCACCCTGACGGGCAGAGCTGCCCCCTCCTCTGCCCTCCACTTCCCAAGGTGGGACTCTTCCCAAGGCCACCAAAAAGGCCTCAGGCTCGAAGGTGTGGAGCACCCCAAGAGAAGCATTGAGTTCCAGGTTTATAGGAACATCCCCCAAGAACTGACTTCAAAGCTGCTCCCCCTGACCCCCTGCACGAAAGTCAGCAGACAGAGCTATTTGAACATTAAAAGGGGAGGCTTCTGGCTCTTCCCAGTCACCTGTGCCTCACAGCTTTTCTCCTCGGAGTCTCAAAGGCTCATCTGGACAGACAGGTGGGGGCCAAACTTCTCAGCTCGCACGCAGTCCACCACAATGGAAGGGGGTGGTGGTAACTGCTCCTCAAAATCCTGCAGAAGGTACCCCTGCCTCCCAGGCCTCCAGGGGTCCTCTTCTGGGTCCTGTGGCCCCCACTGTCCTGGTCATGCTTTGCCATTTCCCAGGGCTCGTCCAAACAGAGCCAGCGTACCCTCCAGCCCTCACAGTTAGTTGGAGGGGTAAGCAGAGAACGCAGCCCCTCCCCCAGATCAGCTTCAGACTTGCTGCATGACCTTCAGCCTGTCATCTCACCCTTGGGCACCTCTGCAGAAGGGCTGAGCCTGGCTGTAATGGGGGTTGGCTGAGTCTGCAGGTGTGGCGTAGTGGAAGCCCACGGTGCTACAAAACAGCAGCTCCAGGCCACCCAGTTTGGATCCCAGCTCTAGTGCAGATGGGGGGGGTGTCAGTGAGGTGGGCCACCTCCTCTCTCTGCCTCACTTTCCTCATCGCTACACTGAAATTAAAACCAGCAGGTACCTCTTGGGATTATTGGACCTGTTTTAAGGGGCCGACTTGGGCCCAGCATCCAAGAGAGCACCTGGCTTGGAGGCAGGGAGCATGTGGAAGGCCATAACCAGGGTCACCAGGCTTGGCTGCCCACATCCTGTGACTTGTGAGGGCACATGTGGGGGCTGGGACCCCATGCACACACTGAGGGCCAGTAAACAGCAACAGCTGTTGCAACTTGGGAAGTTTTCCCTGCACAAGAGCAAGGCCCCCAGGAGTCCATTTGAGTAACCTGCTGGGCTGTCCAGAGGCCTCAGTTTCCACATCTAAGCAGAGGCTTATTATGGTGCCTCCCTCCCAGATCAGACAGCATAGGCAGGAGGGCCCCCACATAAGCTGATGTGCCACATGGAGCCTCTAGTGTCTGTGTGGGCCCTTGCCTCTACCCCACCAGGAGTGACTCTGTCCCACCTTGCAGCTACAAAATGTTATTCATGTAGGTAGCCACAGTATGCAGCAGGGCCAGGGTCCCACACCTACGTGTGAGGAGCCTGCTGGTGTGCCCATCTGGTGGGAAGCACACTGATCTTGAGGGCTTCCCATTCAGGCTGCAGTTCTGGGTTAATGAAGGCCCTCTGACCCCTGTCCATCACCAGTGATACAGTGGGGCCCCATGTGACATGGCTGGGCCCCCGAAGTGGGAAACCCATGGTTATGAGTGTGACAGGTCATGCTGTGTATGCTGTAGGGGTTTGAGAACCCCCATTGGCAAGGAGACAGAACGCATGTTCCCATGAGTCAAGCTAGCCGCCCCACACAGGGGGTGTTCTGTCTAGATGGGGGACCTGTGCAGGCAACCCCTTCCCTGTCTGACCATCAGACCAGCTGCACCAATAGAGAGCACTGTCACCCAACCTGTAATTCCCACAGGTTGTCCCAAGAGGCACACATTTTAAAGCCAGGAAGCAGGAGTACCTGAGGCAGAGTGGGGGAAGGAAGTTGTGAATGAATAGGGCAGGAGTTTAAAAACCAAAGCCAGTTCACTTTTTATTCCATCCCTTGGAGCAACCACAATGTCCTGGGTAGATTAGGAACACAAATCCACTTGCTGAAAGAGACAAACGTCTGTGCAAAGCCCTAATCTATGTCTTGGGAACCCTCTGGAGGAGGCTGGAGAGGGCAGCCCCCGCTGTGACCAGAGCAGCTTGCAAGAAGATAGTGAAGCAGATGTGCAAGGTAGCCATGGGGCTCCTCCTGGGTCCCTCTGCTGAAGCAAGTCCTTGGTCTCAGTCACCAGCTCCCAGCCAGGCCAGCAATCCTATCCTCCCCCTAGAAAACCCGAGCCTCAACTTTGGTGCCACAGACACCTCTGCGAGAGGTTTTCCTCTGCCAGAGAATCACTTCAGGGACACCAAGGAAGCAAATCTATTGCTTTTTGTAACACCTAACAGTGGAAATGAAGGAAAAGAGGAGAAGTCAGCCAGAAAGTTCTGGAACATAGTCTCTTTGCCAAAGGAGCATGTGTCCCAGTGAGAGAGGATGCTTTGGGAATCTGTGAGGACCGAGCCCCTGGGGACATCCTGGAGCCCGTCTTATGCTGGCAGCTCCAGGCCCTCACACACGCCTGGGCTGCCTCAGAGGAGAGGCCACAGAGATAGAAATGGGGCAGGTCACCCCAGCCACATCAGTTCCCCTTTTGTTAGGTTACTTAATCCAGTCAGTGGATATTGGGCACAGTGGATAAATGGACAGCTGCCTGTCTCCCAGCCAAGACCAGACAGCCCCCACAGCTCTGCTCTCCATCAGCCCAGTGTGCCTCCTTCTCTGGGAGAAGGCCTCTTGAAAGCCTGTGTGAAAGGGTTCCCAAGTTGCGAGACAAGTTAATGAGTTATTGCTCTAAACAATGTCTTGATAAAGGGGATAAATGAAATTAGCTGGTGTTGACTATGGAGAGATAGGGTTGCCAGGGAAATGCTTGTAAGTGGAAAGAAACAAAAGGCTCTCATAAGGTTTTGTCTCTCTCAGAAAAATGCAGTGGAGAGTGTATCTTGGTCATTCTTTTGTGTTTATGGTTTGGAAGAGAGAGGCAGCTGTGAGCATGGGGTCAGGGAGAGGACGTAAACAAAGCTGGTGTGTGAAGTGGAGGTTGAGGTCCAGGCGTGCTGAGTGGGTGCAGCTGTCCTGGAGCCCAGGACATCTGGGCCAACCTGGTGCTCAACCTGGGAGCAAGCCTGGAGGCCCCAAGGCCTGGGTCAGGCTCTGGGCCCTTCCAAGCTGTGAGTACCAAGACAGGAATGTGACTGAGGCTCCCAGGAGCAGAGATGAAGAGCAGATAGGATCAAGTAGTATTTCAGGGCAGAATTCACCATCTCAGTCAGTATATAGGGGGATTTTATTTCTTTAATTCTTGCTCTGTGTTATAAATCTCTGCATCTTGTCAGCAGTTAGAAATGTTTACTCAGACTAAGCTCTGTGTTTTAACAAGTCATGTTTTAATAAGAAAACCATCTTTGCTGGAATCATAATGCAATTCCTCCTTTTTCTCAGCCAGCCAGGGCCCCCAGGACCAGCCTTGCAGGTGGTGACAGGCACAGTGGACTAAAGGAAATACTGGCCTTCACATGGCTTATCTTGCAAACTAAATGCCACTTCCCATCCTCAGGCCAGCAGGGCAGTGCCAGGACCCCCCACCCTGTCCCTCCGTCCCTGTCCCTCTGCTCTCACACCCACAGCACTCCAGTTTTCTATAGAAGCCTTCAGTCAGGTGTTGGCCTCATTCCTAACACTGCATCATCCCCACACCTCCTGAGCTAGTGAGCCTGGGAACAGGAAGATCTAATGGCTGACAGGAGGAGACTTGCCATTAAGAGGCAGGGGGCAGACTTCCTGCCTGGGGAGGACAGGACTCTGGCCACCAGGAACAGTCAGCATCCAGTCCAGTGGCAGGAAGACTCAGGGCTTCAGCATGTACAGCTCTCTGAGCACCTCCCCAGATGCCACCACTTTCTGTCCAGGAACATCTGCCTTCACCAAGCCTCGGTCTCTTGATTTATAAAAACCAAAATAGCCTCTCTGTACAAGGCCCCTGGAGGATCATCACACTTCATGCATTTGATTTCTCTGCACTTTTAGAATGGCAACAGAAGGGAGTGGGCCTTGGGTAAGAGATTCTTTGTGATTAGAGACCTTGGGTGGACACTGGACTCCCATCTGCTGTGGCCTGTAGAATGACATGAGCCCTGGAGGAAGAGCATGGCTCTCCAAAAATAGTTCTGAGGCCTCATAACTGCTCCAAGACTGCCACAGGCAATGTGGCTCCAGCAGGTCCTCTTGGATGATGGATCACAGCCAGGATCCTATACATGACAGACCTGGGCACAAATCTCCCTCGCTTGTTTATTTATTTATTCATCAAACATTCACAGAGGGGCCATGATGAGTTCCACATGGATTGAGCACTGAAGATAACAACACTGAACAGAAAGGCCAGTTTTTGCCCTCACCAACCTCTCAAATTTTCAGGAGACAGCTAGGAAACGAACACAAATAAACACTGGGTGACATTAATAATGGGAGACAGGGTATGGGGTTCTTGGTGGCCCAGTGTGAGGTGGGGACATTTCATCTAAGACCCATAGGGTGAGTCTCTCCCAGCCTGAGGAAGGGGAGAGGAGTAGGAGAGAGCTCAGCTTGCTTAAAGGAATACCAAGAGAATGTCTGAGGCACCACTGTGACTTCATTAGATCTACCACTCAAGGGTCACTATGAGCAATGTGACCCTGGGCCCTAGACTTAACCTTTCAAGCTTCAGATTGATTATGTATAAACCAAGAGTGATAATGTTCTTACTTCAAAAGCTTCTCTGATGTTGCAGATTAGTGAGATCATGTTTATAAAGTGTTTAGGGCAGTGCCTGACTAAGGGGAAGTAGGAGGAATCATCTCTGAAGATTGTTCTTTTTTTTATTAAAAAAATTGTTTTAATCTTTATTTTTGAGAGAGAGACAGCATGTGAGCAGGGGAGGAGCAGAGAGAGAGGGAGACACAGAATCTGAAGCAGGCTCCAGGCTCTGAGCTGTCAGCACGGAGCCTCACACAGGACTCAAACTCACGAACTGTGAGATCATGACCTGAGCCGAAGTCAGACATTCAACTAACTGAGCCACCCAGACTCCTTGTTCGAAGATTATTTTTTTTATCCCAGAGTGTGCAGAGCTGGGGAGTTTTTTTTTCACCTAAATTGACAGTGGCTGGCCTCTGAGAAGGCAGGGCTGCCCCTGGCTGGTCTCCTAGGCCTGCACAGGGCCTGGCACGCTCACTCACATCTCCCTTGTGGGAGAACACACACACAGGGAGAGGCAGAACCCTCTCTTCCATCTGCTTCAGGGTAGTGCAGAACCTTAGAGCCTGCAGCTCTAAGAGCCCAGACCCTGCATATATCCACCTTGGGGGAGCCCATGGGAGTTGCAGACCTGAGCTGCCCCTTTCCTGTCTTAGCTCAGGGTGTGTGGGTGGGGGTTGGGGGGTACAGTTTGAATCATCCAGAGAACTGGAAAGGTAAGTCCCGTTCAGGCTTCACAGGCAGGCCCAACCCGGACCAGGTGGGGGCCTTTATGAAGCCCCATTTCCTATCAAGGGAGCCTCAGGCCATGAAGGTTCACTGATTGCACCCCTCCTCTAGAACTCTCATGGGGATCTGTGCAGTAACCCTGGCTCCAAGAACCATCCTCTCCATTCAGGTGAGTAGGGAGCTTCAAGACAATTAGGGGTCACATGGCAAGAAGGACAGGGGCAGATGGAGTTGAGTGGGCTGTTGGTGAGATGAGGTACTAGGAGAGAGTGAGGCCCTCTCTGGGGGGAGCACTCAAGGCAGGAATGAACCCATCTCTGCCCCCACAAGATGGCCCCAGGGCTCCCCATTCCCCACATCTTTTCCACAGGGAGATGGCTTGCTTACTTCTAGCCCACTCTTCATCCAGCACCAGCGACATGGAAGGGCTTTCTTTCTGTGTCCTAACACTCAGAAATAGAGCCATTGTCAAAAATTTTTTCACAAGAAAGAAATTGTACCATTTGTGACAGCAGGGGTGAACATGGAGGACAATGAAATAAACCAGATGCAGGACACATGCTTGGTGATGCCAGTTATGTGAGGGCTCCAGAACAACCAGACCCCTGGGAGCAGGGGGCTGAGTGGCAGTGGCAGGCGGGGCTAGGACCAGTCCCAGGGTGCAGGGCCCTCATTCAGCTACACTTCATGGTCTCCTTCACAACCTCCTAGGAGGGCGGTTTTTGTGTGGAGTGCCCTTCTGAAATAATAATAATACAGATGATAAAGCGGGCAAGAGCTGATGGAGAGTTTATGGCCTAGATCTCGGGGATGGTCTCATGGGCGTGTACCTCTCTCCAAACTCCTCATGCCTCCCTGTTCATCATTAACAGATTTGGTATGCCAGTCATACCTCAGTCAAGTGGCTAAAAAAAGGAGATTAAAAAAAACAAAAGAATTTTTCACTGGAAAATTTTTTTGAGCATCTATTTTTAAATAATCACATTCTTAATTAAATCATCCAGAGCCTCTCTAGTGGACCCCGGCCTCCACCAATGTCCAAATCTGGCAAGGCTGGATTACACAGGAACACACCCCTGTTTCATCCATAATAATGCAAACCAACCTAAAGAAAATATTAGTGACTGGGGTTCACCATTTCTAAAAGTCCAAGCCTGGGTGGGGTCAGGTCAAGAATGCATGGAGACAGGGCAGCCTGAGTGAGTCTCCAAAGAATGATGTTGAGTGAAGCATCGATTTCACAAGGTCCCACGTTGTACAGTACCACTTACAAAGCATTCTTGTAAGGAAAGACTCAAAGAAGGACATAATGGATGGGCTGTTGCTGGCAGCTGAGGATATGGCAGGGTTGAGGGAGCATGTATGGCCCTGAGAGGTGACAGGAGGGACCCTGCAGGAGACAGGAGCTCCTCTGGATCAATGTCTGCATCCTACCAGTGATCATCCTACAGTTTACAAGATGTCACTGTGGGGGGGAACTGGGCAAAGGACACACGGAATTGATTGTAAGAACAACTGCATGTGAATCCATGATTCAGAATAAAAAGTTTAATTTAAAAAAATTATGATGCACATACTAAAAAAATCAATGATCCTAAGTATACCCAATAATGAATTTTAAAATGTACAAACTCTACCCTAAGTGCCAAGAAATACTGAGGGACATTACAGCTCCTTTGAACAGACAAACCTTTTCTATTTGTGGCTAGAAAGGCTGTTTTTGTGAAGAATATAATTCTGAGTTAATCTAAATATATCCCAGCTTCAGCAGAAAATGCCATCCCGACTACAGAGGGTTAACACACACACACACACACACACACACACACACACACACACACACTTTCCTAATCAGACAAGCTGATCCTGAAGTCTCTGTGAACACAGGGCACATGTCTGTGTGTGCTGCAAACTTCTGAGAAAACATCATCTGGAGCTCTTTGGCAGCAGCTGGCCCTGTGATCTAGAAAGGCAGTGGATTTTAGAGTGCTTGTTATCATAGTCTCTATGGTGCACCTGAATTTTTTTCTGAGGCCAGTTTGACTCATCCAAACCCCCCTTTCCATGGCCTTGTCAGGTACCCACTACTGTAAAGGTGCTCATGGCCTGGCCCTCACTGTCATCTTCCTGCATGTAGGTGGCAGTCTCTAGGCTTCACACAGGAGTCTGTTCAACCCTCCCAGCAGCACTTTGGAAGGCATGCTTTCCTATTATCCCCATTTTACAGATGGGGAGACCAAGACCCTAGCTCCATGCCTTGATCAATGTCCACCCAGTAGGGGGTGGTGTGGTCAGGGTTTGAACTTGGGCTGTTGCTCCAGAATCTGCCTTTAACCATGACTTTTTGTTTCCAAGTTGGGAAAGTAGAACACAAAGCAAAAGGACAGGGGACCGGGGACCTGGGGAAGTGCTCTTCTGGGCCAGGTTTGTAAGGACACATGTAGCCTGGACAAGACAGGGAGACAGTCCCTGCTCTCCAAGTTGGGACGTGGTGCCATTTTGACTTCAGCCAGAATGTGCATTGGGTCAGGGCTTTCCTTCTGGTGAGGGTGTAGAGGTGGGGCTGGCTAGATTTCCTGTCTGTTACCGTTTTCTCCTGAATTTACTTTTCCTAATGTGTCCTGAAGTGTCAGTGGGAAACAGCCCCTGGGTCAGTCCCACACCCTCTGAGTGGCTGGATCCTGCTATGTGAGTGAGACATTCCGGTCCCTGACATTCCCAGTTGCTGAGGTGAGGGCTCAGTCCCCAACACTCCAGTGTGTCCCATTCAACTAATCCTGTCTGCCTCTGAAGGGCATTTTGATCTGGGGCAGAGCCATGGTTTCCCTGATTGACCGCACCATGTGAAATGCGGCTTCCTGGTGCTGGCCCTCAAGTAATGGACATGAGGGAGACCCTGACACACTGGTGAGGGTGTCATAAAGCTCCCAACTCAGACCACTGGGTCCAGCCTGTCACCAGTCCCATCAGCCATCCAGAAGCCAGTCTAGCAGTGGACACAGGTGATGGGAAGAGCCTGAGGCACGACGAAGGTGACAGCTGACATCGGCATAGAGAAGACGAGTGCCCTCCAACTGATCATGTTGGGAAAGCTATTTAGATGTACAGAAAACACATTGGATGCAATTTCTTACCCCAACATTCAGATGAAGCACCATTTAAGTGTGAAAAGATGAAATAAAGATGGCAGAATCATTAAAGTGATCTCAGAGTCAGAAGTTGTTTTCAAAAATCACAGCAAGGACCCCAAATCACAAAAGACTGCCAAAGTTGATGTCAGAATTTAAAAATAGGATAGAAGCAGAAAAATAGTATAAAAGCTAGAAGACCAAGGAAAAACTGGGATAAGACATTTTCAACACATATGACTTCCTATAAATCAGTAAAGAGAGGGGTTAAAAAAATGACAGTATAGGGAGACAGTACACAAAAAAGAAAAAGAAATGCTTTTAAATATTTGAAAAGATAAAGTCCTCATTTATAATAAAAGAAAAATGAATCGGATGCCAACATACTGGCACTCACCCATCAGCTAAATGAAGAGAAAAATGGGGACCACTCACTTGCTGGGGAAGATGTGGGCAGGTGGGTGCATGTTCAATGTCGCATGGGCAGGTGCAGCCCTCACGTGGCAGTGTCAGTCAAAAGATGTATAGATTGGGGGAGGGGGACCGGGGAATGGACCTTTCGAAATTAATCCTCTTAAGACAGAGACCAAGATTACATGAAAAACGGGTGCAATTGCATGTGATTTTACCTTGAAAAATAACAATAGTAGCTATGAACAGAGTGGAAAGTAGGGATCCATCTTTGTCCAGGGGCCACCCTTAATCTTTTATTATTTCATTTGCTCTCCTTTGAAATGCTTATCTAGGCACCAGCCTTGATTTTCTCCTCAGTGGATGACTGTGTTTGACTCTGCTTAATCTCTGTGAGAGAGTATCTTTAATTTCACTTCACTTAACTTCATGAAATATCATATCTTGTCAAGATTTACAGTTCTTCTTTATAATTTATTTACTTTGTATTGTCCATTTTGATAAGGGACAGCCTAGAAAGAGACTCCATCAGCAGAGATAGAGCATAGATGACCCAGGTGGAGAGACACAATAGTGTTCAGTGGGGAGAGATGGACTAATTTCATAACTAGGCAGCTCCTTAATGAATATGTGAATGGTTAATGGCTATATATAGCTGCCCCATACATACGTCAATAGAGTACTTGTTCTATATGTTAATGACATAATGAAGTACTCTGCAAATGTTAATAAAAAGGAGATGTGCTAGATGTCTTAACACAGATCCATCTCCTGAACACCCAGGCATCTTCCCTTGAACCTGGTGCACTGGGGCCATGCCTCACGCTCACTGAGAAATGAGTGGGCTCCCACATGAGAACTGAAAGGCCCGCTTACAGCAGGACACCTGCAGATAGAGGGCCCAGGATGGCATCTCTTCAGATGTCCTGCACTTGCTTCCTGCCCAGACCGTCCTGCCTGTAGGTCACTGAGTCACTGCTGGTCCCATCCTGACAGCTGCAGTAAGTCCTATAGCCCTTGATCCCTGCATCCACTGATGGAAATCTCATCAACTAACCCCGAGTAAGGCCCTTCCACCCCGCCACTTCTGTGCCCCTTTTCAGTCTGTCTGGATCCCTGTGTTTATGGAAGAAGTGCCATAAAGTCCAGAGCTAGCTCAAGCACGGTCCCATTTGGGGACAGCCTGGTGTGGTGAGCCAGGCCAAGAGGCACAGGCCAAGAGCCCGCAAGTATCTCAGAAGCAGTGCTTTGAACCACGCCCAAGAGAGTGGTCCCCAGTTTGTGTGTGGGTGTGTCCCTGTGCACAGAGAACACTTGGTAAAGGTGCTTCTCAGATACACTGCCATCTATAAAAAGGGCTTCAGGGGCTCTCTGGGGTCCTTAGACCATACTTGGAAATCTGCAGAGCTACACAAAAAACAGAGTCACCTTTTAGAATTAAAAAGTTAGTAGTGTTTGAAAACCAACGTGGGGCCTACACCAAAACTTCCACATACTCAACTTTATAAAACACTGTGGGGGTACCATCTTTCAACTAACATGTCATCTCACAAAGAAAGAATGGTTAGTAAACCTGTGTGGGGTGCACATGGAAAGTGTCATACTGAATTCTGTGAAACAACACTGGGGAAATCATTTTTCAACTAACTAAGTTGGTTAGTTAGTTTCAACTAACTAACTTGGTTTCACTAAGTTAAAAGTGCTTGAAGACCCATGCAGGGCCTATGCATAAAGTCCCTTATACTCAACTTTGCAAAACAACATGGGGTAAACCATCTTTCAAGTAACATTCAGTTTCACATAGTTTGAAGTGTTCAAAAACCCATGCAAGGGCAATGCAGAGAGTGCCATATACTTAACTCTGTCAAACAACTCTTTGGGAAAACCAACTTTCAACTAAAATCTGGTTTCACTGAGAAGTGTTTGAAAACATATGTGGGTCCTATGCAAAAAAGTGCTGTAAACTCAATTATGTGAAAAAAAAACTGTGGTGAAACTATCTTTCAACTAAGATCTGGTTTCACTAAGTTAGAACTGTTTGAAAACTATGCAGAGCCTCTGTGGAAAGCACCATATACTCTACCCTGTAAAACAATGTGGGAAACCATCTTTCAACTAACATCTCGTTTAACTAAGTTATAAGTGTTTGAAAACCTATGTGTGGCCTATGCAGAAGGTGCCATATACTCAAATCTCTCTAACAGCACTTTGTTGAAACCATCTTTCAACAGCAAAAAGTGTTTGCAAACTATACAGGGCCTATACAGAAATTGCACTATACTCAACTCTGTGAAACAAGAGTGTGGGGAAAAACAATCTTTCAACTAACATCTTGTTTCACCAAGTTGTAATTGTTTGAAAGCCATTACAGAGCCTACACTAAAAGTGCCATGTACTCAGCTCTGTGAAACACTGTGGGGATACCATCTTTCAACTAATATCTCGTTTCACAAAGATAGAATTTTTAGTAAACCTATGTGGGGCCTACACGGAAAGTGCCATATAGTGAACTCGATGAAACAACATTGTGGGGAAAACATTTTTCAACTAATATCTGCCTTCTCTAAGTTAGAAGTGCTTGAAAACCCATGTGGGGCCTATGTGGATAGGGCCATATACTCAACTCTGTGAAACAACACTGTGGGAAAACCATCTTTGAACTAACATCTCGTTTTGCTAAGTTGGAGTTGTTGGAAACCACAGCAGCACCTATACAGAAAGTGCCACATATTCAACTTTTTCAAAAAGCACAGTGGGGAATCCATCTTTCAACTAAAATATTTTTTCACTATGTTAGAAGGGTTTGAAAACCCATGTGGGGAATTTTGCGGGAAATGCCATATACTCAATTCTGTGAAACATCAGTGTGGTGAAACTGTCTTCCAACTAACATATGGTTTCACTAAGTCAGGAAGTTTTTGAAAACATTTGCAGGAAACTATGATGAAAGTGACATAAACTTGTTTGTGTGAAAAAAAAATACTGTGGAGAAAAGATCTTCAACTAACCTCTGTTTTCACTAAATTAGAAGTGTTTGAAAACCTAGGTGGGGACTATGCAGAAAGTGCCATATACTCAACTCTGCCAAACAACACTGTGGTGAATCCATTTTGCAACTAATATCTTGTTTCACTAAGTTAGTATTTGAAAACCCATGTGGGTAACTATGAGGGAAGTGCCATATACTCAATTCTATGAAACCATCTTTTACTTCCATCTGGTTTCATTAAGTTAGAAGAGTGTGAAAAACCATGTGGGCCCTACACAGAAAGTGCCATATATTCAGCTCTGTGAAAAACTGTGGGAAAACGATGTTTCAATTAACATCTCATTTCACAAAGTTAGAAGTGTTTGAAAACTTATATGGGGCCTACACGGAAAGTACCTTATACTCAACTGTGTCAAACAACACTGTGGGGAAAACATCTTTCAACTAACCTCTTCTAGGGGCACCTGGGTGGCTCAGTCGGTTAAGCATCTGACTTTGGCTCAGGTCATGATCTCACACTCCATGAGTTTGAGCCCCACGTCGGGCTCTGTCCTGACAGCTCAGAGCCTGGAGCCTGCTTCAGATTCTATGTCTCCCTCTCTCTGACCCTCCCCCTTTCACACTCTTTCTCTGTCTCAAAAATAAATATTAAAAAAAATTTTAAAGGAAAAAAATGCTTGAAAACTGTGCTTGACCTACATGGAAAGTACCATATACCCACTCTGTGATACAACTCTGTTGGGAAACCTTGTTTCAACAAACATTTTATGTCACTAAGTTAGTAGTGTTCGAAAACCAAGGCAGGGCCTACACTGAAAATGCCATATACTCTATGAAACATTGTGAGGAAGCCATATTTCAACTAACATCTTGTTTGACTAAGTTAGAAGTGTTTGAAAACCTATGAGGAGCCTATCTGGAAAGTGCCATACATATACTCAACTTTGTAAAACAACACTGTGTTGATACCAACTTTCAACTAATCTTGTTTCACAAAGTTAGAAGTGTTTGAAAACCTATGTGGGGCTTACATGGAAAGTGACTTATACTTATGAAACACTGTGGGGAAACCATCTTTCAACTAACATCTCATTTCCCTAAGTTAGAAGAGTTTGAAAATCCATGCAGAGCCTATGGGGAAAATGCCATATCTCAACTCAAACTGCACTTTGGGGAAACCATCTTTCAACTAACATCTAATTTCACTAAGTTAGAAGTGTTTGAAAACCTATGCGGGTCCTATGCAGAATGTGCTGTATACTCAGTTCAGTGAAGCAAGACTGTGGGTACACCATCTTTCAATTAACATCTCATTTCACTAAGAAGTTTCTGAAAAACCCATGCAAGACTTACACAGAAAATGCCATGCCATTTACTCAACTTTGTGAAACATTGTTGTAGAAAAACCATCTTTAAACTAACATCTGGTTCAACTAAGTTGGATGTGTTTGAAAACCCACACATGGCCTACACGGAAAGTGCTATACACTCAATTCTGTCAAACAACACTGTGAGGAAACCATCTTTCAACACATATCTAATTTCACTATGTTAGAAGTGTTTGAAAACCATGCAGGGCCTACATGCAAAGTGACATACACTCAACTGTATTAAACATAATGGGGAAACCATCTTTCACTTAGAATTAGTTTCACTAAGAATTGTTTGAAAACCTTTGTGGGGCTTATACATAAAGTGCCATTATACTCAACTCTGTCAAACACCACTTTGGGGAAACATCTTTCAACTAACAATTCAAACTAACATCTTTCCCATACATCAAAAAATAACCAGCATGTAGCTAACACGCACTAAGATCTATGAACCAAACACACTCCAGACATATACCATTACACACCACAAATAGCACCCATAATCTTTACACACTGCCCGTGTAACACATAAGCCCCCAACATATAACACACTTATGAAACAAATCAAAACATACTTAAAGTACAACACAGTCACACTTCTTACATAGAACTCTCATGTGGTCTTTCTTATACTGCTTATAAATCACGTAAAGACACACACCACATGTAGACTACACCAACAATTTACATGTAAAGTACACAACACACATACAGCACATACACAAAACATAAATCACACAGACCAAACACCACACATATGTCACTACATACACAGCACACATATTCCACACACACGCTTCCCATATAACATGCACAGAAATACACACACACCAGCAAAATACTGCTTATAAACCACATAAATGCACACATCCCACACACAAGCACACCACACACCTAACAACCCCTACATATTCCACATATACCAAAATTCTGAATTATACACACACACACACAAACACACACTACAGATACTACGAATTCAAAAGCCACATATACACAATACATGTGACATGTCACACCCACAACACGTACACAATTATGTAGCCAGCAAACATACCCCACCTTTACCACACAAGAACTACACAGAAATCACACAAATATCACACATATCTTATAGACATACCACATATAGACCACAAATACAGTACACATATATTCCATACACACATACGTGATCTTTCACATACTCACCAGATACAAACTACACACACCACACCGAACACAGACACCACACACATCACACTCACATCACACACAGACCCACACACACCAAACTTACATTAACCAACAAGCATATATATGACAAACACACACACAGTACAAACATCACACAACACTTTTACTACACACACTCACAAACACCAAACACTATTCACACACCACACATATCACACATACACATACATCAAACAAAACCACACATATATCAAAAACACAATGCAAACATTACACACACACATAGCACACACCACACCCATAGCACACACACATCTCATACACACAACACACTTATACCACAGGCTGACACTACACATACACTATTGATATGGGGCACACGTACCCCAAATATACACCTCAGACACACAATATAGAAATCACAATTTCATTGCACCCACAGCATGCACACTCTATATGCATTGCACTTAGGAAACATAATTCACAAACACACCATGCACACACAACAAACACATAACATATACACCACAAACACCACAGAGAACAGTATCACCCAACAACATGACACATTGGCCACCAACACACACACACACACACCACACAAGCATCACACATATAACACCTACATCACACACACCACACACACCACTCAAATGTACCATCCCAATGAACACACCACAGATTCACTGCATATGCTCACCACACACCACACATTTATAAAAGACACACCACATATCCAACACATATTCACCAAGCACACAATACATATATACATGTAACACATAATGCCCCAATCCTTATAACATCAACATTCACCAGAAACATGCACACACACATACACACACAACACAGAACTCAT
Organism: Panthera tigris; assembly: GCF_018350195.1. Taxonomy (NCBI): domain Eukaryota; kingdom Metazoa; phylum Chordata; class Mammalia; order Carnivora; family Felidae; genus Panthera; species Panthera tigris. The sequence goes on along the minus strand of NC_056676.1, from coordinate 102,536 downwards.
ATACTGCACATACACTGGTCAACACACACACTGAATACATAATGCACACCCACAAAACACTAACCACATATTTGTAAAACATCTACATGATATAGACCACACACAGACCACATATACTACATATACTCCCAGACATCCACAAACACCACTCACACGCTACCCAAATATCACACATATTTCACACATAGAACCACCAACCCCACTTACTCCAGACACACACATAGCACATGCACACCACACTTCTACATCACCCAAACCATACCTATACCACCACACCACATGTTGACCTCACACACACCATACAAAGAACATACATAGAAATCAAGCTTATTTACACTACCATACAGCATAGATATACCCCACACACCGCACACATATACCATCCAATACATGCCATATAAGTGCCACAGACAACATATACGACACATTTTCAGTGTGCCTGTCACATTCACAACATGTACAGCACACAGAATTCACAAATACACACTGCACACACCACAGATGCAAAACCTAGACATCACACACAGCCTCACTGACACCACACAAATACCATTCCTTTGCACACATATACTGTTCTCACACACACACCAGACATTCATAGCTCATATACTATGTACACCTCAGAAACACAACACATATACCTTATGCACATAACACAACCAAAACACCCATGCTACACATACACCATGCACACTTTATGCATCTAACACACAAACAAGCCAGACATACACAGAACTTCTACACCTACAGCACACACATAACCCATGTACACTGCACAAATACCACATGCAAAACTCCACATGTACAACGCACACACCCCACACATATACCAACTCACACAGCATGTGATACACTTCACACAGGACAAATATGTCCCCATGCCCCACAAATACATGACACACACACTACACATGCGCCACAAATACACAAGAGAGACACCTCACAAACAAGGCATATATTAAACAAATATACGTAACATACCCAGAACAGACAACGCATACACCACAGACACCACACACACCGCCAATACCACACACAAAGACACATACACCCATCATTTTCATGCATATACTACACACATGTACACAGAGGCTGCCTTCCTACAACACACATGCTTCACATGTGATGCACACACCACACATATGATAAACATATACCACACGCATGACACATATACCACAAAATAACCACACAATTCCTCTACACAAAGTCCACACATATAACCTCTCCAGCAAAAGGACACCAGAGTCACACAACATATGTTCCCACATGCACATAAACACAGAAACACCACTCACATAACACAGATACCACACACACGGAAACAAAGCACCTAAGCCAACATCAAACGTGCAACACACATACCAAATATTCATCATGCACCTGCTACACATGTTACACACACAGAATACACATGACCCCAATGAAAACATATGACACAGAATACATGTGACACACACACACACCAAACAACACACATACAACACAGACACATGCCACATATACACCATAGGTATACCTCCCACACACCCCATGTATACCACACCCATGCTAAATATACATGACACACAACGTAGCCACCCCAATTTTACACCACACACACCACACACTCACACGTGCCACATATATAAGACATATATCTCACTAACATACTTTGCACACACAACTCCACAGCAATATACATCACAAAGACACTATAATATCACCATACCTTAAACATGTGTGTTAAAACACACATACAATACATGTCAATCACTGCCACACAAATAACATGCAGGTACACACACTGCACAGACCACACTTATTCTGAATATACTACACATATATCACACACACAGATGGTTCACATACACTATACCATAACCAACAGTCACTGAGATTTACACATACAGTGCACTCCCACCACAGATATTCCACACAAACACACACAAATACACACAAAGAACAAACCCTACACTTACAGTGTAGACACACTGCACATATTCAACACACACACTCAAATATAACCACACAAATATCACTCACAGGAACACATACTTCACACTCACACCCACCCACCACACCACATTTTATTCAATACACACACACTCAAATACACTGCACGAATATCACTCACAGGAACACATTTCATACCCCCACACACACCACACCACACCTTCACCACAAATACACCACACAAATATTTCACACATACTCAGCACACACACACCACATACAACACATAGTCCATACACACATACCAAACTCCACTTATTTTCCGTACATACAACACACACAGAAACACTGCACCATACACACAAAGTACACCCACTCTCACCCTATAGATACACTATTCTTTCACAGTGATACACAGACACCAGATATACACCACAGAACCACCACATAAACACCACCATATATGTACATCACAATTTCACCACACACACTACACACACCTCCTACACACCACACGTGCAACACTCATATTTCACAGATACCATACACAAGACACTAAACATATACACTACAACACATATTCACAATGTCACAGCACACACATTACACACATACCACACACACATACACCACACAAACACCAAACATTAGGACACATATAGCAATGTACACACACAGCATGCACATACTACACACACTACACATGCAATAATACCGCACATATAACATGCATGTACAACCACACAACACACAGATCACATATGCTACACACAACATATATACCACACACACAAACAGTATACACATCATATGAAAACCACCCATATGGCACAAACTCACAAACTACACAGACACCACTTTCACACCACAGATACACCGCACACACAAATATCACATGACAAATACATGCCAAAAAATCTTTACAGATATAAAAAAAAAACCAAAAAAAAAGTCTTTACAGATATAAATAGACACAGTCAACATCTATGCCACACACATAACACATACACCACTCACATAAACCACAAAGAAAAACCCTTTATGCCCAGGCCAAACACACAGTACACATACACAATACATACATTACACATACACCATAAATATACCACACACACAGTATACACTCACCAACACACACTACACAGGTAACTACTTCTACCACAGATAAACTACACATACAAACATGCACACACACATCACAAACAACAACTACATATACACCACATCACATACACACCACAATACACAAAAATACACAGAATACACATGTCACACAGACACCTCACATATTGCACACACATCTCACATACACCACACTTAAGACATGCATATATTTCTCACATATATCACTCCCTCAACACAAAAAGACACATAACTACACACTGACCACACACACAACACACACAACACACAGACTGACACACACACATCACTCAATCCCTCCAAACAAGGATTGCATATACCACACACAACACACATACAACAAACACCAACCACACACAAAGCAAACACTCACACACCCTATACAGCACACACACAACACATACAAACCAAATTACCCAACATAAAACATAAAACAGATAAACACCACACACTCTATTTTTTTTTGATGTTTTTATTTATTTTTGACACACAGAAAGATCATGAACAGGGGAAGGGCAGAGAGAGGGAAACACAGAATCTGAAGCAGGCTCCAGGCTCTGAGCTGTCAGCACAGAGACCGACGCGGGGCTCAAACTCACAGACTGTGAGATCATGACCTGAGCCAAAGTCAGACACTCAACCAACTGAGCCACCCAGGGGCCCCTACACCACACACTCTAAACAGGCACCACAAACACACTACATAATACCAAACATATACCACACAAAGAATACAGGTGTGACACAAACAGATTTACATGTACACAATGAATAAGCCACATATAACACACATATACACCATCCACATGACAAATATACACCACACACACTTAACCTATTCACTGAAATGTGACCACACTCACCAATGCACACCACAACATACTGCACAAAAATCACACCTAATCCACACATATGAAAGACATATATCTCACACGCAAACACAAAACACACACCACACAACTGTCACATGTAGGTCATACACACCAGTGCCCACACACCAAAAAATCTACAGATACAGTAAAAATACACAGATACACCAAAAACATACCACACATAGAAACTCAGCACACACATCTCAAACACACTATATACACACAACACATACACCACAGGTTAGCCACACACATGACACACACCACACACATACCACACCACACATCAAACACATATGACTCATAAGCCAAAACACATGCACACATATACCACAAACACCAACCATACATATATCACACATGACACAGAAACCAAACATGCTACCAACAGCAAACATAGATCACATACAGAAATCATATAACCATATGTCATATTTGTAACACACACAAACCAACTGACACATATATAGCACATACAGATATAGGTCCCACATACACCATAGTTACACCACAAACACATCATATCACATTTATATCAAAACACATGTCAAATAGATGCCACACACAACATATACAACAGAATTTCACCACATACAACACATGCACACATTGCACACATACACCATACTTAACCCACACATATACAACACATATGTTTCACACATGCACACCACACACACTGAAGACAACAGATACAACACACATATTCTACCCTTCAAAAACATATCACACCTACCATACACACATTTCCTATACACAACACACATACCACACTTGATTCACCTATGCCACACCTACACACATTAAACACATATCACACACACACATATGCACCACATATACCACAAATAAACACTACACATATGAAACATTATATGCCCACATACTGCAAGCACAGATTCATGACACATACACCTCACACACCACACAAACTACACAGATGCCATACACACTAACTCCACACATACTGCATACACACCCCACATATACCACAGCTCATACCACACATACTCCCACACATTGCAGACATAACACACGTATTCTACACACACAGTTACAACCCAAATTCACTGCACACATAGCACACAAACACACACCAAATATACACCATGCACACCCTAAGACACTTCACAACCCATACCTACACCACTTCCACTCCATCCCATCATGCATATACGGCATTCCACCACAAATATATATTATACACATCACAAAACAAACACCACACACAAAGATTGCACATATACAACACACTGCACATAAATTACACATAAACCACACTCTCCACACATACATCACATGGACACACCACATGTATACCACACACACACACACACACACGCACACACACACACACGTACATACCACAGACACCCCATACAGCACATATACGTCCTATGTATACCACACATAAGCACTCATTCCAATCACAGACATACATGCCACATTCTCATCAGACGCATGCCACACATACTTACACACACACCAAACATACAGCATATTCCTCAAACATATCCTCCAAACACACACCCACACCACACATAAAGTACACACATGATAGATACGCCACATGCAACTACACATACCACACTTCCATGAGAAAAATGTACCACACACATCTACCACATGCAAATCAACACACAACACATACAGCACCGCCATACTACCCATACAACTCACACACCACCCATATACCACACCTAGAAGACACACACACACAAACCAAGCACATACATGACACATGCACTGCACAACCCCGCACACATAAAATAACAATACACACAACACAACCTACACTCGACAAATACACCACCCACACACCACTTACACACACATCATAAACATAACACGTACAATGTACAAACGACAGACTGTATGTACTCACCACACACACACCCAACACAAGCCAGAAACACGAGAAATAACTCCACAAAGCACAAATCAAATACATACCATGTAGACAACCACCATTATCATGCACATGCCACACTCAATGTACACACACATGCTACACAGAACACTCATAGGCCAAATGTACTCCACATAGATAACACACACACAAGAGATATATACTATACATTCCACACACAGACCACATGTTTACTACACCCACAAACTACAATACACCACACATAGACAACATATATACTATACAAACACAAAGACTGCCACAAAACACAGCCCCCACACAGACAACACAGACACACTACATATATTCCACACACAATACACATATGAAAAACTTGCACAGATGACACATGCCCCAAACACAACACAGCCACACTATTCATAGACAATACATGCAACCCACATATGCACTACATACACACATAGAACTATTATAACACATGTAGCACAAATATGCACTACATACACACTTAGAACTATTAAGGTGCACACACCATATGTGTCACTCACACAACCTGAACCCACACACCAGGTAACACTGCACGTACAGCACAAACATACTGCACACACACTGCATACACACCACACGTCAACAACACACCCACTTGTAACACATGCAACACTCACGCTGCATATATGATGCACACAACACATATACCATGCACATACAAGCCAAGCATACACTGCACACACACACACACACACACAACATACAACACCCTTTAAACACACACACCACACATGCATTACACATACAAGACAAATATTTCAGACACACACCACACACACAAGACATGCAACCCTTACACCACACATACCACATGCACCACGATTTCAACACATATGTGTGACACATCTACCACACACACATACCTCACATGCACCAATCTTCACCATATATACCACACACACCACATATATACACCACACATAAATCACACACATGATGTATAAACCACTCACCACACAAGCACACATATTCCACACAAACTGCCACACATATCTGCCACCACAAACCATACATAACCATACAAAAACCACACATACAGCACATGGACATCACACACACCCCAGGCATTTGTTATCCACATGCACCACACACAACATACAAAATGTACATACACCACATACTCACCCCACACCCACACTGATAACACACACAACACATAGAAAGACACACAAAAAACATCACACATACACTGTACCAATGTATACCACACACAAATCATAGACAAGCTATTAACCAAAAATATACTGCACACACAAATAGAATACAAACATCTAATATACACCACAAAGACTGCACATGTCACATACACCATACATATACCACACACACAACACACATATACTTAATACATAACACATATTTGCCACTCAAACACTACACATACATGAAAAGGAAACTACACATATATCTCACATATACCACATATACCACACATAATCCACACTCACATTACACACATAACACATGCACCATGCATATATTACACACACACACACACACACACACACACACATCACAAGTCATACAGTGCATGGAAGTAATGCACTCAGCACACACACCACCCCCATGCAAACACAAGCACTAATGACATATATAATACAAATACATCACACACACTCCACACCCCCTCACCACATGAATAACACTCTCATCACAAAAATACAAAGCAAACACACATACCAAATATAAACCACACACACATAACATACAGCACACACAGCAAACACATTCATCTCTCACATTCACACCACACATGCAGCACACACACCAAAGACACAGACCACACATACAAACCTCACACACACACACACACTCACACACATACACACAGCATGCCACAAAAATGCCACCAACACACACAAAACAGACACTCGACAGATTCTTCGCATATAACACTTCCACAAGCACCACAAGTGAAACCAAACCAATACATCACACACACACCACATATATACCAAATACACACAACACATGCCACACACACGCACTGAACAGTCATCCCACAACTCAACACATACAGCATACTCACAGTACACCTTCAAAACCCCACACACTCACCATATACATACATAGTAAAGATCTACCACACACTGACTCACCACAGATGTACCAACACACACCAAACACACAACACACAGACATCAAATCCCATATACACACCACATACACCACACAGACATAACACATGCATACAATATATGTAACACACACATTACACACACAAACACTACACATATATCACACACACCACAATACACAAACACACAACAAACACAAAACAGTGATGAAAAATATACCACATACAACCACACATACATTAAACTCGAGACACTTATGACACACATACATGCACATCCTGCACATACCACACACCTGGCCCAGGTTAATACTACATAGACACTTATATCACACATACATGATGTACACCATACATACATTACACACACCACATATACACAACATACTCACCATGTATATGCCACAAACATATCCAACATGGCTCACACGTGCTCCACACACCCACAGTTATACTCCCTCCAACAGTATTACCACACTCAACACATATATAGCACATAATTACCAAACTACCACTCCTAAGCCACACAAACACACTCCACATATACGCCACACACACCAAACATACACCACATATGCAAAAGACAGATGCCACCTCCTCTACACATAAACTACACATATACCACATACACTTCACATATAGACACAAATGTGACACATATACCAAACAGATACACCACTCCTACACCTAACCCACAGCAACATAGTACAAACACATACCTTGCATGAGACATGAATACCAAACACTTCACCCATTCACCACATACACATCACACAGACATCTTCCACACACTGTTTACTACACACAATACACATACCACACACACAATTCAAACATATATCACACGAACACACTCCACATATACCACAAACACAACAAACATATACCACACAAAACATACTTATAGTACAGACACCACATATATAATAAACACACCATGATATTTCATACATATATGACATACAGACACCACACACACTGTGCACACCACACTTGTATTATACAAAATCCACCCATATGCCACACCAAAAAAACACACATGCACCACATACAAAACGTACATGCCACACACAAACATACATTATAAGTGGACCATACATTGATGATGCCTATAGCACAGTCACAACACATATACCATACTTACACCACATGAAAAGACACATACAGCACCTATAAACCACCAACACACCATGCACACATGCACTCACCACCCAAATGCCATACACAGACACAAACCACATATACAACACACGTGCTATCCATACAGAACAGGATCACGCACTCAGCCACAACCATTCCAAACACACCACACACACCACACATGTACCCCCAACACACCCACCAGATGCCACCCACACCTTGTGGTTACTGCCTGAAATGACACTGCTTAAGTGTCTTTCATGTAGCCTTTCACATACCTCTCATAGGCAGTTTGTTGAAACATCCCTTGTTAGTGTGTGTTGGGAGAGCTAGTATGGCAGCTGTGTAGTCTTATCCCTTGAACATAGCTAAATCAATAGCAAATCATTCTACATACCCCAGAAAGCAACCTGAAGACTGACAGAACCAAGTCCACAACTACAGGGAGAGAAGAGGCCACATCAAAGAAGATAGGAAGTGCAGAGAGGGGGATTGGGGGAGAAATATATCATGGGTGCTTCAGAGTAGAGGGAGCCCTCATTGAGGAAAGAGGGAGAGGGAAAGGAGCACACAGAACACACACAAGGTGACCCTTTCCCCAAAAACATATGAAAAGAAGCTCATCACTCATCATCAGGGAAATACAAATCAAAACTACAATGAGATATCACCACACGTCTGTCAGAAGGGCTAAAATTCACAACACAAGAAACAATAGGTGTTGGCAAGGATGGAGAGAAAGCGAAACCCTCTGAAACTGTTGGTGGAAATGCAAACTGGTGCAGCCACTCTGGAAAGCAGAACAATGTTTCATCAAATATTAATAGGACTTCCCTGGGGTACCTGGGTGTCACAGTCAGTTTGGCGACTGACTCTTGATATCCCAAGTTATAATCTCACAGTCATGGGACTGAGCCCTCATTGGGCTCTGCACTGAAAGTATGGGGTTTGCTTTGGATTCTCTCTCTCTCTCTCTCTCTCTCTCTCTTTCTCTGCCCCTTCCCATCTCTCACTCACTCTCAAAATAACGGTTTTTTAAATTACTCTTTAAAACTTAGAACTACCCTGTGATCCAGCAAATTCACTATGAAGTATTTACCCAAAGAAAGCAACAATACCAATTCAAAGGTATACAGGCACCCCCATGTTTTTTAGCAGCATAATGAAAATAGCCAATTATGGAAAGGCTTAAAATGTCCATTGGATGAGGAATGGATGGATGTGTGGTATATATATGCAATGGAATGTTACTCAGCCATGTAAAAGAATGAAATTTTCCTTTGAAATGAGGTGGATAGAGCTCGAGAATATTATGCTAAACGAAATAAGTCAGTAAGAGAAAGGCTTATATTGTATGATTTCACTTCTATGTGGAATGTGAGAAACAAAACAAATGATCATGGTAGAAAAAAGAGTGGCAAAACAAGAAACATACTCAACTATAGAGAACAAACTTATAGTTACCAAAGGGAAGATGGGGGGAGGGGATTGGGTTACATAGGAGATGGGAATGAAAGAATACACTCTGTGATGTGCATCGGGGGTTGTGTGGAAGGGTGAAACAACTGAATTTTACACCTGAAATTATTATTACATTGTATGTTAACTGGAATTTAAATAAAAACTCTAAAAAACATTCTATACTAGCCATAGAGAAAGGTCCCGTGTTTAAGTGCCCAAAGCATTACTGTGCTTCAAGTGACATTCTTGTCCCTCATAGACATATAGAGTAGTACTTTCCTCACCACCTTTCTGTGTATACACTTGTGCTTTACTGCTGAAAATTATCCTTTGATGCGAGAGGGTTTTAGAAAGCTTCTTGGGGATATGGAGTCAGAAGTATTCTTAAACCCTTGTGTAGAAGCACCAAGAAATGGCCTAGCATTAAGTGCCTAAAAGTACAGTGGCATTATTCATGTAACTTTCAGTGTACATCTAGTAGGAAGTTTTGTTTAAACTTTCTATATTTGCATAAGGAAATGTCCATGTTCTTAACTCACAGAAAAATGCTTTTCTTAAGACATTTATGAATTACCTTGTCATAAATATTCAGGAAGAAGGGCGCTTACACCCATATGGTTAAGCACTAGGGAATACCCATGTGATGAACTGCCTAATAGCTATGTTCCAAATGAGAATTTCAAATTCCTATTAAATACATATAATTACAAGTGTTCTTCCCCTTGCTTGGATAAACGCTATGGAAGGGACTTGTCTTTGACCATCTAACTACTCTGTGTTTCATGTATCTTTCATTTGGCTTTTAACAGGCATCTAGCTGAATATTTTCTTTTTTTAAGTTTTTTAATGTTTATTTATTTTTGTGAGAATGAGAGAGAGAGAAAGAGTGAGCAGAAGAGGGGCAGAGAGAGAGGGAAACACAGAATCCGAAGCAGGATCCAGGCTCTGAGCTATCAGCACAGAGCCCAACGTAGACCTTGAACTCACAAACTGTGTGGTCATGACCTGAGCCAAAGTTGGAAGCTTAACTGACTGAGCCACCAAGCTGTCCCTAGATATTTTCTTTAAAGACTCTTCATTATCAAAAGGGAATGGAGGAATATAAAAAAATTTGTTGAGGGAGAGGAGCCAAGATGACAGAACAGCAGGGAACTTTTTTGTGTCTTGTGTCTATGAAATACATCTAGATCAACACTAAACCATTCTGGACACATAGAAAACTGATTTGAGGATTAACACAACCATCTTCACAACCTGAACCACAGAACTCATCAGGTACACAGTGCAGAGATGTGAAATGGGGAGAGATAAGCCACAGAGGGTAGGGAGCTGTTTTTGCATCCAGAGAGAGGATGGAGACGGGGGGAGAGTATGGGAAAAGCACCCCCCCCAACAAAAGCAGCTGGAGAGAAAGTGAAAAAGTGACAAGAGCCACAGGGACTGAACAAAAAGGGGAGAAAGGAGAGGGTTTAAATTCCATTAAGACTCTATAAACAGGGGGAGCCCAGAGTCTGAAACTCCATAGCTCAACACTTGACAGTGCTCTAGTGGGAAAGGCGAATCCCCAGGAGCACAGTGAAGTTCGAGGGGCTTCAGGCTACATGGGAGAGGCGGTTCCCCTGTGGGGAGGACATCGGGTAGAGGTTGTGTGGGAACCCCAAAGGCAAAGGCCCCAGTGGACCTGGGAGAATAACCACATTCACTGGTGCTGGAACCAGGTCATTGGGGGTGAAGCCTGGTGTCAGATGCATGTTGCTATTTGCCATAATCCCTGAAATGCTGCTGCCACACAATTGTGTGAACTTTTTCTGGGGAGGACTGGGACCCAGCCACAGTCTCTATGCATTGGGAGCAGCACATTCCCGCAAATGTTCCTGGGTGCCAATGGCACCCGGCAATTGTTTCGTGAGACCCTCCCGCAGAGGGGCAGAAAGGGTCAAAACCACAGTCCCTCAGAAATAAGGGGTCATGAAACACAGCCGCATATGTGATAAAACTCAGGAGGGAGGTGTTGCCTGGGGCTTGGTCACAGACAGTGTAAAAGCGGGAGGTGGGCAGAAGCAAAAGACAAAGGACAGATCCATAATTGCTTACTGGGGAGAACAGAGTTCTGACACTAGAGACTGGGTAGCTGGGTGACATCATTTTCACGGCTCCTGTGCAAGTGGACACACATCTACAAGCGCCACAACAATCTGCCCCAGTAAGCTAAGCAGCACCATCTCGTGGAGAACAGAGCTGTTACATTAAGACACACCCAACTGGTCCAACCTTGCTCTTCAGGAACACATCTCTCCGCCTGCTTAGTTTACGGACTATAAAGCACTTAATAGTTTGACTTTTAGTGGAAAACGAAGTAATTTCAATTCCATTTCAGTCTGTTCACTTCTCCATCTATTCAATTTTCTTTTTTTTTTTTTACCTTTTTTCTTTCTCTTTTTCATTACTTTTCTTTTTCTTGAATACAGAAAGAGAAAAAATATTTTTATTTTCAATTTTTATTAAAAATATTTTCCTTCAATTTTTTTCTACTATATTTTTTACTTTTGTGTAATTATTTTTCAAGTTCTATTTTACTTCCATCATTTCATATTATTCTATTTCAGCATATTTATTTTTTCAAATTTTCAAACAATTTCCTTTTTATCTTTCCCCTTTTTTCTCTTATCTATCAAGCCCCTTTCAAAACCTAGACCAAGGTACACCTAGGATCTAGCATCATTTATTTGATTTTGTGTGTGAGTATTGTTTTTAGTTTTTTTATTTTAATTTTTTCCAAATTTTAATTGTTTTTCATTTTTTACCTCATTTATTCCTTTTCTCCCTTCAAAATGGCAAAACAAAGGAATTCACCCCAAAAGAAAGATCAGGAAGAAACGACAGCAGGGAATTAACTAACACAGGTACAAGCGAGATGTCTGGACCAGAATTTAGAATCACGATAGTAAGAATTCTAGCTGGAGTCGAAAATTTATTAGAATCCCTTCTGGTGGAGATAAAACACATAAAAGCTAATCAGAATGAAATAAAAAATATTATAACTGAGCTGCAAACTTGAATGGATGCCACGGTGGCAAGGATGGTTGAGGCAGAGCAGAGAATCAGCGATATAGAAGACAAACTTATGGAGAATATTGCAGCAGAAAAAAAGAGGGAGACTAAGGCAAAAGAGCATGATTTAAGAATTATAGAAATCAATGACTCATTAAAAAGGAACAACATCAGAATTATAGGGCTCCCAGAGGATGAAAAGAGAGAAAAGGGAGTAAAAGAGTTATGTGAGCAAATCATAGTGGAAAACTTTCCTAACCTGGGGGAAAATACAAACATCAAAATGCAGGAATCACAGAGGTCTCCCATTGCATTCAACAAAAACTGACCATCAACAAGGCATATCATACTCAAATTCACAAAATATTCAGGCAAGGAGAGAATCATGAAAGCAGCCAAGAAAAAAAAGTATTTAACCTACAACGAAGACAAATAAGGTTTGCAACAGACCTATCCAGAGAAACTTGTCAGGCCAGAAAGAAGTGGCAGGATATAGTCAATGTGCTGAATCAGAAAAATAGGCAGGCAAGAATTCTTTATCCAGAAAGGCTGTCATTCAAAACAGAGTGAGAGATTAAAAGTTTCCCAGACAAAAAAATTAAAGGAATTCGGGACAACTAAATCAGTCCTGCAAGAAATTTTAAGGGGAATTCTCTGAGGGGAGAAAAGACAAAAAATTAATATAAATACATACATAAATACATACATACCAAAAACAACAAAGACTAGAAAGGACCAGAGAACACCACCAGAAACTCCAACTCTACAAGTAACATAATGGCAATAAATTCATATCTTTTAGTACTCACTCTAAACATCAATGGACTAAATGCTCCAATCAAAAGACATAGGGTAACAGAATGGATAAGAAAACAAGATCCATCTATATCCTGTTTACAAGCAAACCACATTAGACCTAAAGACACCTTCAAATTGAAAGTGAGGGGGTGGAGAACCATCTGTCATGTTAATGGTCAACAAAAGAAATCTGGAATAGCCATAATTAGACAATCTAGACTTCAAAATGAAGACCGTATCAAGAGATGCAGAAGGGCATTATATCATAATTAAGGGGTCTATCTACCAAGAAGACCTAACAATTGTAAACATTTATGCTCCAAATGTGAGAGCACCCAAATATATAAATCAATTAACCACAAACATAAACTCATTGATAATAATAACATAATAGTAGGGGCGTTCAACACCCCACTTCTAACAATAGACAGATCATCTAATCAAATAATCAACAAGGAAACAATGGCTTTGAATGACACACTGGACCAGATGAACTTAACAGATATATTCAGGACATTTCATCTGAAAGCAGCAGAATATACATTCTTCTCCAGTGCACCTGGAATGTTCTCCAGATTAGACCACTTACTGGGACGCAAATCAGCCCTCAACAAGTACACAAATATTGAGATCATACCGTGCATATTTTCAGACACAACACTATGAACCTCGAAATCAACAAGAAAAAATTTGTAAAGGTAACAAATACTTGGAGACTAAAGAACATCCTACTAAAGAATGAATGAGCTAACCAAGAAGTTAAAGAAGAAATTAAAAGTACATGGAAACCAATGAAAATTATGACACAAAAACCCAAAATCTCTGGGACACAGAAAAGGCAGTCATAAGAAGAAAGTATATAGCAATCCAGGCCTTCCTGAAGAAGGAAGAAAGGTCTCAGATACACAACCTAATCTTACACCTGAAGGGTCTGGAAAAAGAACAGTAAATTAAACCCTAAAACAACAGAAGACAGGAAATAATAAAGATTAGAGCAGAAATCAATGTTATAGAAACAAAAACAAAAACAAAAACAAAAAACAGTAGAACAAACAATGACACCAGAAGCTGGTTCTTTGAAAGAATTAACAAAATTAATAAACCACTAGCCAGTTTGATCAAAAAGAAAAAGGAAAGGACCCAAATAAGTAAAATCAAGAGTGAAAGAGGAGAGATCACAACCAACACAGCAGAAATAAAAACAATAATAGAATATTATGAGCAATTAAATGCCAAAAAAATGGGCAACCTGGAAGAAATGGACAAATTCCTAGAAACATATACACTACGAAAACTTAAACAGGAAGAAATAGAAAATTTGAACAGATCCCTAACCAGGAAATATATCGAATTAGTAATCAAAAAATGCCAAAAAACCAGAATCCGGGACCACATGGCTTTCCAGTGGAATTCTACCAAACACTTAAGAAAGAGTTAAAACCTACTGTCTTGAATTTATCCCAAAAAAATACAAATGGAAGGAGAACTTCCAAACTCTATGAAACCATCGTTACCTTGATTCCAAAACAAGACAAAGACCCCACTAAAAAGGAGAATTATACACAAATTTCCTTGATGAACATGGATTCAAAAATCTTCAACAAGATACTGGCCAAGCAGATCCAGCAATACATTAAAAAATATATATTCAACACGACCGAATGGGATTTATACCTGGGATGCAGGGCTGGTTCAATATCCACAAAACAATCAGTGTGATTCATCACATCAATAAAAGAAAGGACAAGAACCATATGATCTCAATAGATGCAGAGAAGGCATTTGACAAAATACAGCATCCTTTCTTGATAAAAAACCCTCGAGAAAGTAGGGATAGAAGGATCATACTTCGAGATGATAAAAGCAATATATGAAAGGCCCAATGCTAATATCATCCTCAATGGGGAAAAACTGAGAGCTTTCCCCTGAGGTCAGGAACAAGGATGTCCAATCCCACCACTATTATTCACAATAGTATCAGAAGTCCTAGCTTCAACAATCATACAACACAAAGAAATAAAAGGCATCCAAATCAGCCAGGAGGAAGTCAAACTTTCACTCTTCACAGATGACATGATATTCTATATGGAAAACCCAAAAGATTCCACCAAAAAAACTTCTAGAACTGATTCATGAATTCAAAAAAGTAGCAGGATATAAAATCAATGCACAGAAATCAGGTGCATTCCTATACACCAACAATGAAGCGACAGAAAAAGAAATCAAGGAATCAATCCCATTTACAATTGCACCAAAAACCATAAAATACCTAGGAGTAAAAATAACCAAAGAGGTGAAAAATCTATACACTGGAAACTATAGAAAGCTTATGAAAGAAAGTGAAGAAGACACAAAAAAATGGAAAAATATTCCATGCTCCTGGATAGGAAGAAGAAATGTTGTGTTTCAAGTGGCTTGCATAGGACTCTGACACAGAAAAAATGTGCTTATAGTAAAGCACTAGAGGATGGACATGGCCTTAACTCCATGAATTTGCCATGTGCTTAAATTCAGTTAACATTATAGGTCCATGTAGGAGGAAGTGCTCCTAACTCCTGTGTATACAAACTAGGGAAGGGCCTACTGTTTAATTGACTAAAGGCTACTCACTGCTGAAAATGTCTTACATAAAGCTTTTGACAGACATCTCACTGGAACATTTGTTTAAACAGTGTGTATTAGCAATAGGAATGGCCATGTGCTGCACTTCCTAAAACCACACTGTTCTTCAAGTGGCTTTCATTTCCCCCCTTTAAAGGTTTTTTTTTTTCATTTTCTTATCATTTCTTGAATTCCATTTAGTTAAAATACAATATTATGTTAGTTTCTACCTTACAATAGGTTGACTCAACAATTCCATACACAACACTCAGTGGTCATCATGACAAGTGCACTACTTAATCCCCAACAATTGTTTAGCATGTCCAACCATCCCATCCACTCTGGTAACCAGTAGTTTGTTCTCTATAATGTAGAGTCTTTTTTTTTATTTGCCTCTCTCTGTACCCTTTGGGTGTTATTTATATCTGTTTCACTTAGATCTCTGCTTGTCCTTTCATTTGGGACAAATTTCTGTCTTCTCACGTTCTCTAAGTCTCCCTGCCTGTTTCTGTGCTCAAAAATATGTGTTAGCAATACAGACAGGCCGTGTGCTTCACTGCCAGAAACAACACTGTACCAGAAGCATATTCTTAGATTTTTCCAGTAAGGAGGGTGCTTACATAATTATGTATAAGAAGTAGGAAATGGCTATGTGCTTAACTGCCTGAAAAAGCTGTGTTCACTGAGGATTCCGTTAATTTTTAAGTTCATGTAGTAGCAAGTCTTCCTAAACTTCTTTGTATACATAGAATAGAAAAGCTTTATGCTTCATGGCCTAAAACTACACTGTATTTAAAGGGTCTTGAAGGACCATTTAGATATCGTTCCAATGGCCATGATCATAACAGCTTGAAATTGTGCCGTGCTTAAAGCAGATGTCAATTCGTGTTTTAGATGAACATAGTAAGAAGTATTCTTAATCTCTCTGCAAACTCTAGAGAGGGGCCTTGGGCCTAAGTCTCTGAAATTCCATTGTGCTTAGGACATCACTCATGTAGCCATCATATACGTATCATAGGATTTCTTGTTGAAATACTCTCTGTTGTAGAAGATGACCATGTTCTAACTGCCTAAAACTACCTGGTGCTTCAGGTGTTCTTCATGTAGTCTTTTACAGAAGTCTCATAGGAGCTTTTATTGAAACACTCTGTTAGCAAAGGGAGTCACCATGTGCTTCTCTGCCTATTATGCTTTGCATCAAACCCAGCTCAAAATATTTATGGATACACACACTCATAACTATTCCTATTCTGATGTAGAAGCACTGGCAATGCCCTTGCTCTGAAGTAACTAAATCTACACGGTGGTTAATGTGTCTTTTGTGTCATTTATAATGGACATCTACTATAAACTTTTGTTTAAATCCTGTCTTTTTGGCCTTAAAAAATGCTTTTGTGTTTAGTTGAAGATAAAAGACTGTGAGTTAGATTCTTGGATTTATTCAGTAAGAAATATGGTTAAATCCTGGTAAGCACTAAGAAATGCCCATGTGTTTAACTACCTGAAATAACTGTGTTCTCAATGAGTTATCCAAATGTCTCCTGAATAAAATGTTCTTAAACTGCATTAGATCAGCAATAGGGAAGGGTCTTCTGTTCAAGTTCCTAAAACTACACTGTACTTCAAAAATTCTTCATTAGCCTTCACATTTGTCTGATAGAAACCTTTGTTGAAACACTATATATTAGCAATACACAATGGCCATGTACTGAAGTGCCTAAAAACTACTGTTTTTCATGTCACTTTCATGAATATCTTCCCATTTAGTAAAAAGTGTTCCTGGGGTGCCTGGGTGCCTCAGTCAGTTGAGTGTCTGACTCTTGATATCAACCCAGGTTGTGATCCATTGGTGGGATCGAGTCCTACATCAGACCCTACACTGAAAATGTGGAGCCTGCTTGGGATTCTCTCTCCATCTGTTGTTACACTTCACACCTTCCCCCACATGCATGTGCCCTGTCTCTCTCCCCCTCTCTCTCAAAAATAAGCATAAAAACATAAAAAATAATTCTTTTGTAAAAGTTCTCCTAAAATGTATTCCATAAATATTAGAGAAATGCCTTGACTATATTTTATTTATATATTTTGAGAGAGAGAGAGGAAAGAGTGCACAACTGGGGAAAGAGAGAGGGAAAGAAAGAGAGACAGAATTCCAAGCGGGATTCACACCATCAACACAGATCCCAAAGCCATCAACGTAGAGCCTGATGTGGGGATTGAACACATGAATTTTGAGATCATGACCTGAAATGAGATCAAGAGTCAGATTCTTAACCAACTGAGCCACAAATGTGCTCGAGAAATACATTTTCTTAACTACCTTGAACTATAGTCTGCTTAAAGCAGCTCTCAGTGAGAGTGCTTTAAGTGAGTGAAAGTGTCTCTCATTCTCATTTTAGATTAATGTAGTAAAAAGTATTCTTAATCTCTCTGTATAAACCCTAGGAAAGATTTTGTCCTTAACTGCTTGAAACTACACTGTACATTAAGCATCTTTCACACAATGCCTGAGATGGCCAGTTTGCTAGAAGAGTCCCCTAATACTCAGCATTCTCCCAATTCTAATTTCTACTAAAGAATGCTGGTCTTCCATGTATCCCTTGTCATCACTCTGCTCAATTTTCAAGGGAGGTTATCCTTAGGGTCCATTCAGAGTTGGGCTCTCTGAAGAATATCCTCTGTTGGAAGTGGGGAGTCTGGTGACATCCTTGTAACTGCCGGGTAGTGCTGCACATCACTCCCTTTGAATTCTGTTTCAGAACCATATGGACATCCAGAGGCATAGGCCATGTGAAGGTTCCCAGCATAGTAGGGTTGTGGGTATGGTGAGCCAGAGGTTTTGGAAGGGAGTTTGTCTCTTTTCTGGGGTGAGTGGAAGTGAATTTAGACATCTGTCCAGATTGATTCCATTCCCAATGGAAATGTAGAACATTGGCCCTCATTGGGGCCATTCCTTCCTGTCACTATTTTTTTCTGAGGTCTTTGTTCACACATAGGAGCCATGGAGATCTCACACACTCAGACAGCACCCAGGAAGAGGCAGGGAGTTGCCACTTTGGTCCTGTGTTCAATGAGAAGGACCAGTGTCAAATATCCAAAGGGAAGATACATGAGCACTTGGCCAGTTGTGCTCTGGAGGGTAAGGTGACCCAATTTGCCTCATTTCTGTTGCTGGTTGAGATGCCCTCATTTTCACTAGCAGAAAGTTCACACATGGGCAGTTTGCTCCAGGAATTGGTGAGTGAAGAAGAGCCCTTTCTAGGAAGACAATGCCAGGTTTTTGTTCCAGACCCTGAGTCACAGGCAGGAGTACCCAACAACTACAGCTCAACCAGTGCTGTTTCTATCCATTGATGACAAAAGGGAAAAAGACAGACAAAGCCAAGGATTTCAGGCTCCTACTGCAGGAAGAATGCAGGCCTCTTCTGACAGGGTTTCCCAGGTGTAGATTGCAGAGGGCTCCCTTTGCTTAAACTCCCAGGCTTTTAGTATTGGTGAGACAGCCATAGCACTAGGAGATTGTGCTGTATACTTCATTCTCAACATTCTCCCATTAACATCCCTAGGAAAGAACTCTGGCCATCTGTGGTTTCCCTTTACACACCGTTGTCTTCTCTTGGGAAAAAAAATTCTGCATGGAATCCAAATAGAGACAGTGTCTCAGACTAATATTCCCTGCTTTTAACTTGGGAGTCTGGTGGTATCCCTGTGACTGCAATACGGGTTTGGCATTGGGCCTTTCTCAATTTAGTTTCAGAAGTATGTGGATATACAGAGGTCTAGGGGATTTGAAAGTGCCCAAAAGAGAATGTTTGTATGTAGGCTAGTTCAGAGGTCTGGGGAGGGAA
Source organism: Panthera tigris (assembly GCF_018350195.1). Lineage (NCBI taxonomy): Eukaryota > Metazoa > Chordata > Mammalia > Carnivora > Felidae > Panthera > Panthera tigris. Next base: position 81,692 of record NC_056676.1, on the reverse strand, counting down.
CCAGGATCCTGCTTAGGGTAAGAAGAGGTGAAGAGTATATGGACATCTAGAGACATGTCATTGGAAGAGGATCAGAGGAGAATGATTCTATGCTGGACTACAGTTTGCTAGAGAGAGCTGATCTCCTTTATGAGCTGAGAGGAAATGAAGTGAGACATCCCCTTTCCAGATCAATCCTTTTCCCATTTGGAATGTTGAGCTTTGGTCCTCATCCTCCTAGACATTTCCACCCCATTGTTGTGTATCTAAGTATATTTTTTTCACATATAGGAACCATAGAATTGTCACTGACTCAGGTGGCACCCTAGGGTAGGCCACATACTCCCATTCTGGGTCTATGCAGAGTCTGATGTCACAGGAGACAACCAGCCTTCCTGACCCTGAGTTCTCGGTGCTTAGCAGGGTAGAGTATCATGGGAGTAGCTACCTGGAGCTCCTGCCCCTAATTGATGGAGATACCCTCTTATGGAAGAACAGACAGTCTGTGCGTGTGCAGCATGCTCCATGACTTCATCAGTTCACAAAAAGCCTTTTGAATAAACAGTGCACCTGGGCCTCATTCTAACCTCGATGATGGAAGCAAATTTTTCATATTTCAGAACCACTGCTGCTTTCTAAAGGGAGAGTGTGGGTCTTTTGCTCAACATGGCTTCAAAGAGCATCCATTGGAGTACTCCTGTAGCCAAAACCCACAAATGTTCTTGTGATTCAGAGCTAGCCAGCTTGTGAATACATTGTTAGTCAGGTTCTTCTAAACATGATCCAAACTCATCCTTCATGAAGGACTCTGGCCCTCAGTACATCAAGATACATTCCATTGCTTTATTATCTATCATGGTTGGTCATGTGGCCCATAGATACTCCGTCCTTCAGGTTACAACCTCTGGCTTGCAAGTGACAAATGTGGAGCAGCCCTTGTGACTGTGGGACAGGTGAAACCAAAAGAGCCCTGGAATTTTGGTTTCAGGAAGACATAGACATCCAGAACCCTAGGGCACTGGAAGCTCTCCAGGCGAGAGCTGTCTGTGTGGAGGCTGGGCCAGACGTAGAAGAAAGGAGCTGACCTCTTTGCTGGGCCTAGAAGAAATGAAGTTATACATCTCCTTCCACATTGATCACATTCTCATTAGATGGAAATATTGAACACACTTTGATCCTGACTACAGCCATTCCCTCTCCCTTTCTGTGTTTCTATCTCCTCATTCACACATAGGAAACATGGATCCATCTAGCACTCAGCTGACACCTCAGGGTAGGCCACAAACTCCCACTCTGCTCCTGTGCTCGGTGAAAGCTATCAGGCTCTGCTCTACAAAAGGAAAGCATGCTTGGTGCTTGGCCTGCTGTGCTATGGAGGATGAAGGGGAGCCAGCTTGCCTCCCTGACCTGGATGATTGAGTTGCCTTCATTCTGAGAAGCACACAGTTTGGCCAATGGCAGTACAAACAGGGAGAGGGTCAGCACTGGGAGAGGCCTTGCCAGGAATTAGGGAACCAAGTCCTTGTTGCAGATTCCTTTAACAAGACCCATCAGAACCCAATAGCTCCAGCTGAAAAACTGCTGCCTCCCTCAACTGATGGGAAAAGAGGCAGGGATAGACAAATCCAGAAATCACTGGCTCCTCAAGAAAGAATTCAGGCTTCTTGCTGACTGGGCTCCCAGGTATAGTACTGAATAAGTTTCCCTTGGCTTAAGCCCACAGGACTTTCTTATTCTGTATACAACCTGCTTGATAGGAGATTGACCTAGGTAATTCATTCTCAGTTTTCTCCAAATCTCATGTGTGATGAAGAACACTGTCTCCACTGTCACCCTTTAGTCCTTTTGATGAAAGTTGGTTTGCACGGAGACTATTTCGAGACAGTATCTCAGAGTAGTATCCTCTTGTTTCAGCTTGGGGTTTTGGTGGTTTACTTTTGATGGTGATTGAGGTGCTGCATTGGACCCTTCTGAATTTGGTTTCAGAATGATGTGGCCCTCCCCAAACCAAGGGTGTATGCAGGTGCCCAAGGAGAATACTTGTAGGTAGGCTAGACCAGAGGTTGGTGGTGGATACTGCCGGCTGTGTGGGACAAGTGGAAGGGAAGGTTGTGATCTCCTTCCTTGTTTTCCCCTGTGCCCATTTGAATGCACAGCTTTGACTCACTTTGTTGTCATTCCTCTCCCATTTCTGCCTTCTTAACGTTGTCTCAATGCACACAAGGAGACCCTGTGTCTGTCCCCTACACCACACAAGGTCCCAGTGTGGAGGTGAGTTTTGAAGCCTTTCTGAGAAAACACAGGGCTCTCAGATTTTGATATTCCAAAGGACAGGATATCCCTCTTCTTCCTGATCCCTTGGTGTTCGTTAGGCTACCATATCGTGGAAATGGGTAGCCACGTGATCCCCACCCCTAATGGGTGGAGCTACCCTCATTCAAAAGAACAGAGAGTCTGTGCATGTGCAGCATATTCCAAAACCTGATCGGCACATGAAATGCCTTTTGAATAAATAGTGCAGCAAGGCCCCATTCCCGTCTCTTGATTGTCACATGGAAGCACATTCTTCATATCTCAAAGACTCTGCTGCCCCTCTTAATGGATACGATGGGCAGAAGCACACCAGAAACCAAAATTCCCCTCTAATTCTTGAGGGAGAATGTGGGCCTCTTGTTCACAGGGCTCCAGAGGGCATCCTTTCGAGCACTCCTGTAGCCAAAGCCCCCAAAAGGTTTTTGTGATTCCTGAGCTAGCCAGCTTGAGAATACATTGAGGTAGTCAGGTTCTTCTAAACAAGATCCATTCTCATCCTTCATGAAAAACTGTGGCTGTCGGTGTATCCAGTTTCATGGCATTGCTTTATTATCCATCAAGGTTCATCTCAGGGTCCAACCAAATTAGTGTTTCAGGTACTGTCTGCAAATTGCAGATGAGGTTCAAAGGGGAGCAGCCCTTGTGACTGTGGGACACGGGGAGCCAAAGCAGCTCTGGTCTCTTGCTTTTAGGACTAGATGGACATCCAGAACCCTAAGGCATCAGAATTGGTCCATCTGAGATCTGTTTGTGAGGAGGCTGGGTGAGATGTATTAACATGGAGCTGGCTTCATTGCTTGGCCCAGGGAAATGAAGATAAACATTTCCATTCCACATTGATTGCATTTCCATTGGGTGGAAATATTGAACACACTTTGGTCCTGGCTCTAGCCATTCCCTCTCCCTTCCTGTATTTCTCACTGCATCTTCATTCACCCTTAGGTGATATGGAGCTGGCACTCACTCAGCAGGCACCCAGGAATGGGCACTGGGTTACCACTCAGTCTGATGCTCAGTGACAGCCATCCCCATCAGATATCCCAAAGGAGAATAGCCCTCCTATCTCTGAGCTTGGTGTGTGGCTGTTTGTAGCAAGGGGGAGGGGGAGGGGAGCCAGCTCACCTACTTGCTCTGCCTGATTGAGATGCCTTCCTTCTGAAAAGCAGACAGTTCACACTGGAGCAGTAGGCTACAAAAGTTGATCAGCAGAGAAAGAGCCTTTTACAGGAAGAGGGCACCGAGGCCCCTCTCCACACATTGGAGCCAGAGCTGGGGGCACTCACCATCTACAGCACTATCACTGCTCTCTCCATTCAATGATGGGAAAAGCAAGAGAAACAGACCAAGTCCTAGGGCCCTTAAGAAACTTCTGAAGGAAGAAGGCAGGCCTGCAGCTGACAGGGATCCCAGATGGAGACTCTAGAGGGCACTTTTCCCTAAGCCATCTGTTGTTTCTTATTCTTCCCATGGCCAGCCCAGTGCAGAGAACTAGTTCTGGGCACTCCTTTCTCCATAGAAATCACCTTCCAAGCTCTGCAGAGTTTTATCCCTCCTTATCCACCTTGACACATCTCTGCTGTCTTGTGGAAACAAGGTTCTTCCCGCGATCCATTCAGAGTCAGTGTCTCAAGAGTTATTTCCTGTGTCTTCTACCTGGGACTCTTCCAGTCCTTCTGACTGAAAGAGAAGTTTTGCCATAGGGCTCCTTCTTCATTAATTCACTGGGTTTCAGAAGTATGCAGCCATTCAGAGGCTATGTTCTACCCTGGGCTCTTCCAATGCCCTAGAACTCTGAATGCCTGCATGGTTACGACATCAACTTGCCAGGGTCCTCTGGACAAATGTATCACATAGTGAAAGGATGAGATGACGGTGTCCAGCTGAACACCAACGATATTCCTCTGTGAGACTACATGGAATGGACCTCAGAGAGGTTTGAGTGCCAAATAGAGAAAAAGGGTGAAAATGGACCCTCAGAAGGCCAGAGTTATTCACTAGGAATGAGAATGGGATCATGTGGAGAATAAAGTGACTAGTGTCATCTCCTCTCAAGCTGGCTCTCTCAGGAATAAGCAGGACATGTCGACTTTGGTGAAAGGAGATCCCTACAGGCTACAGCCAGAAGCCCTGTCTACAAAGGGTCTGCACCCTGCACTGCTGGACCCTTCCCTGCTGGCGCAGCTGATGCACTTGGGGTGGGACTGATTTGCTACAAGCATCAAAGATGCAGGCCTTCCTGTGCAGTCAGGCGCCCCTTCAGGAACTAACAGCTGCCTGGGACACACATTACGTACGGCGCCTTGTAAGAAAGGCTAGAAACCGTGTTCAGTTCTCATCAGGCTTCCAGCGGTGAACACGAGCCAGGGACTGCCATCCCCTCATCGGTCTGGGGGCAGACAGAATGGAAACCAGCAAGAGAACCCGAGGAAGGCAGAAACGGCATTTAGCAGGAGCATCCTATATGGCTCATCACGTATGAAGACCTTCCAGAACGTTTATAAGCTGTAATTCTGCATCTGTGAAAGACGTGAATCTCCTTTAGATGTTGTTTGTGCCTGAACAGCTTTTTAAAATTATACTTGGGGACAAATCGAGCATCTTTTCAAATAAATTCTATGAAGGGTTTTGAAAAAAAAAAAAAAAGACCTTCAGAAAAAGAGAGAAAGCCCTGGCTTTGGGTCTTCTTCTTGCCCTTTCCTATTAGCGGTGGGCTGCAGTGATAAAGATGTGGCTATTTGGGGCTCTTGGCTGATGGTCAAGTGGTTAGAACCCAGCCTAGAACCAATATTCACTTCAAAGTCCCATTGAGCACTAACCACAGCTTCAATAAGAGTGCACATGCATGAACAATATACTTTGCAGGATGAAGGCATCTTTGTCATCCAGGAGATTGAGGCCAGCTGGCTACACATCCCTGCAATGACTCTAGCTAAGCACCAAGCCCCCAAGGACAGAGGGACCTGCTTTCCTCTGGGATACCAGACACTGTCAATTGGCTCAGGAACGGACTGGGAACTCCAGCCAATGTTTGGACCTGGACTGTGTACCTGACACAGACCTGTGGATCCTGGAAAGTTCTAATGTAAAAAGGGTATATTTTTCTGAGGCTCTTACTCTGTAAGGCTCTCAGGTAAAAACTAGTTTGAAAAAAAAGAGCAATACAATGCAAATAGGCAACCTGAGGACCAAACATCTTCATCACAGAAGGGAATGGGCTTAGAATTCAGTGCCTACTCCTATCTCCTGGCAGGCTGGCTGTCTGGGGGATAAGAAAGACATGAGGGTCAGTGTAAAAGGAAAACTCCATTGGCTACACCCAAGAGGGAAATTCTTCAGGAGGTCTCTATTGTTCATTAACAAACAGGAAAGCTGGATTTGGTGGTATTTCCTGTCCTTCCCATCAGGAAATAGAATCAACACTGATTTGGAGGTAAGGGGATCTTGCACCTCGCTGGTGATCAAGTGTTTGGAGCCTGGACCTGATGCAGTAGTTCTTGAAAGGGCCCTTTTTGTTCTTAGTCCTGAAACCTAGTGTGCATGTTTGACTCAGAAGGAAGGCATGTCTATCCTTCAATGTACTTTACAGGAGCTGGCCAAGCACCAAGCACTCAGGAACAAGAAGGCTATGCTTTCTTTGATTTGAAGTTACTGTTTGCTCTCACATAGCAAAGGACCAGAGTGGGAGTTTGGCACCAATCTTTGGGCTCTGCTTGTGTGAATTGAGTGGAAGTCCAATTGTCCCTGAATGTGACCAGCGATTTAGAAAATAGCAAATTGGTAGGAATGGCTGCAAGGAGGGAGGGTCTACATTACAGATAGATATGGGGTAATGCTGGGCATGTATATGTAACTTCATTTCTCTTTGCTGCCTATGTAAGGCCAGTGCCTCCCCAAATCTCTGGCACCTCCTACACACATCCATCCTTACCCAACTTGGCACTTTCATATGCCCTAGGCTTCTCATTGTGAACAGAGTTCTCATGGTAAGTTACAAGACTTCCTGTTGCCAGTCTATGCCAAAGTCACCAGGACTCAGCCAGAGTCCCCAGTTGAAAGTGGATGATATTGCTCTGAAACTGATTCTGAGTCAACTCCACCAAAATCCTTGTTTGAAAAAAAAAAGCAAGAGGGAAATAGAGGGCCAAAATGCTTCCTTACAAAGGAGAGAAAAATGAAGCTGACAAGGACGTGCATAACACAATCTCCTGAGAAGCTGTTGTCTCTTGTAAGAAACACCTGTGGTCAGGGGCAAAGGGAAACAACTATTGCCTACACCTGGGTGACCATTTGTCAAAAGGCCTGTTCTTTCAGAAAGAGAAGGAAGGGGTACCTGGGTGGCTTAGTCAGTTAAGTGTCTGACTTCAGTTTAGGTCATGATCTCACAGTACGTGAGTTAGAGCCCCATGTCGGGCTCTGTGCTGACAGCTCAGAGCCTTGAGCCTGCTTCCAATTCTGTGTCTTCCTCTCTCTCTGTTTCTCCCCTGCTCATGCTCTGTCTCTTTGTGTCTCAAAAATAAATAAAAACAATAAAAAAAGACAGAAAGAGAAGGAAGTCTCCTGACCTAGGCCCCTTTGTATGCCCTACTGCTCAGGGAAGTGATTCACTGGTAACAGTGCTCCCAAGGGAGCTTCTTTGGGGCAAATTGTCCTGCAGTCTACTATGCATGCCTGATCCATCTGCCTTAGAGAATGAAGATAAGTCAATCAGTCAGGGGAGAGAGGCCAACTGGCTACCCTTCACAAAGATTACCTGGGTCAGGCAAGCAACAGGCACTCATGAGCTGGAGGGTGATTATAATTTGGGATAAAGGAACTGGTTGCTCTCACCAGTTGCTCTCAACCAGTAGTAAGGCCAGGTCCCTCCCAAACCCTGGCATTGCCTACACATGGACACTCTGCTGGACACCTTCAAGGGCCCTATGCCACCCATTATCCACACACTTCTGAAAGGCACATAATGAGGGGTCTTGTGTCCCAACTTTGCCAGAGATATCAGGACTTGGCCAGATTCCCCAACTTAAAGGAAAGGATATTTCTCTGAGACACTGGCTCTGAATGGCACCCAGGGAGAAATTACTTTGCAAACAGACAAAAGATATTAATTTAAATGGAAAGGTGGAAGGCCAAAATGCTTCATTATTGATGACAATGGGACACAGGGTAGAATTAAGTGTCTATAAAGACAATTTCCTGGCAAGGTCCTGTCTAAGGAGTAAGAAACTCTTGGGGCAGAGACTAAACCTCAAAAGGGAAACCTCCTGAAAGCCCAGTCTGCAAGAGGTCTGTGTATTTCCTTCTGAAAGAGAGGGAAAACTTCTAACCTTGGCTTTTTTCCCTGCTCTTCCAATTAGAGGATAGAGGCAGCAGGGATTCAGGGGTAATGGGTACATGCTCCAGTCTATTTCTCAAGTGTTTGCAACCATTCCTGTGGTGCATTAGGTTTTGAAGGACCACTGTCTGCACTGACTAGGTCCTGGAACATACCTTGTATGTGTGGATCATGTGCTCTTGGGAATCTGAGGCCAGGCACTAAGTGCTCTCTAACAGCAAGGCAATCTTTCCTGTGGGTTGTCAGAACATAATTACTCTTGGTTAGCATAGAAGCAGTGTGAGAACTCACCAGCAATCCCTGGGATCTCACTGGATTACTGACAGTCTCACTGGCCCACCCAGGCTGCAAATCAAGTCCTAGTTAGCAAATAGCAAAGGGATGGGAATTGCTCTATAACAGCCAAAGTTTCATTTTAGATAAGAATGGAAGAAATTCCATTCTTATGGAGGGAATGTGTACCTTAATTTGCCCCTGCCCCAGAAGTGAGGTCAACTGCCTCCCAACACCTTTGGCCTTAGTTCCACTCAAATATTCTGTGCTGGGTACTTTCCACTGACCTACATCTAATGTCGTGAATATTGATCTGGAAGGGTTGTTGCAGGGCTCCAATGGTCCAACGTATTCTACTGTCACAAGAACTCATTCAGAATCCCCAATAAAAGCAGAGGGAATTGCTATGAACCTGGGGCCAGATTTGCCCAAGTCAGATTCTAGTTTTAAAAAGAGTAAAAGTGGGCACCTGGATGACTCAGTCGCTTAAGCCTCTGACTCTTGGTTTGGGCTCAGGTCATGATCTCGCAGTTCATGAGTTCGAGTCCCATGCCGGGCTTAGTTCTGACAGCTCGGCACTTGGAGCCTGCTAGATTCTCTCTCTCTCTCTCTCTCTCTCTCTCTCTCTCTCAATCTCTCTCTCTCTCTCAGCCCTTCCACCTGCTTGCACATTGTCTCTCTCTGTCTCTCTCTCAAAATTAAATAAATATTTAAAAAATTAAAATAGAAAAAGGAGGGGGCTCCTGGGTGGCTCAGTTCTTAAGCATCGGATTATCACAAAGGTCATGATATCATGGTTTGCAAGTTTTACCCCCACATCAGGTTCTCTCCTGTGAGCACAGAGACTGCTTGGGATCATCTGTCCCTTTCTTTCTACCTCTCCCCTCCTGTACTCTCTCTCTCTTTCCCTTTATCTCTCATTCTCTCTCTCAAATATAATAATAATAAACACACAAAAATGAAGACAAGGGTGGAAATAAATACACAGAGGGACAGTGTTCCTATGAGAGTTGAGAATGGGATAAGTCTGAGGATGAAATGACAAATACAATCTCCTGGCAAGCTGACTCTCTCAGGCCTAAGAAACACATGGGCTGGGGCAAAGGAAAACCACCACTGTATGCAGTGGGAGCCCTCATGGCAAGATGCTTGTATTGTTACTTGAGAAAGAGAAGGAAAGCTTTGGGAGTTCACTGTTTTCCCTTCCCATTCTATCAGTGGATAGTGGTAGCCATGATTAAAGTGTAGTGGGTTTATGCTGAAGTGTTTAGAACTGGGCTCTGGTGCAGTAGGTCTTGAATGGTCTCTTTCAGTGCTAAACAGGTTCTCGAGAATACGCATCTTTAGCAGCCAGATAGTGAGACAAGTTGCCTAAAAATCATTTCTTTGATCACCCAGCCAAACACCAAGTACTCCCAGGAAGGCAATTTCATTTGGAATATAAGAAACTGATTCCTCTTGGTTAGCACAGACCAGAGTCAGATATCATTAGGACTGGCTGGGGACTCGCTATGTGGGAGACAGCTTCATTAGCCTTGCCTGGGACCCAAGACGTAGTTATCAATACAGCCAGGGAATTGGAATGGCTACACACAGGGCCCAAGCTTTTCATTTCAAATGAGAACGGGATAGAGCTGAGAATGTCTAGCTCCATGTTCCTCTTGTTCCAGAAGTTAGAATAGCTCCTTCCTGATGCCTCAGACCCTCACCTCACAGAAGCATTCCTGCTGGGAATCTTGAAATGCCCTGGGCTTGTCTTTGTAAACAGAGTACTGAGAGGCCATTTTTGAGGGACCCTGTGGCCCAGCATATCTCAGAGTGACAAGAACATGGCCAGACTCCCTAGTTAAATGTATAGGAAATGGTCTAAGACAGTGTGCCTAAATGGACAACAGGGAGAATTGAGCATGAAAAGGAGCAACAGCTGGAGGAGAATACACAGAAGGCCAAAGTTCTTTATAAACAGAAGACAAGGGGATATAGCAAAAAAATTAAGTGACTAACACACTGTCCTTTGAAGATGGTTGTCTGTGGAGTTAGAATCCTGTGTGGACTAGGACAAAGGGAAACTTCCTGCACTGTCCCTTCAGAAGGAGAGGGAAAGTTTATGGCATTGGATTTTTTTTTTGGTCATGTTCTTTGAGGCAGTCATACTACACTGTTGGCAGTTTCTGGATTGTGGCTGACCCTCAAGTATTTGGAAAGTGGTTCTGTTGCACTGATCCTTGAATGGGCTGTTTCTGCACATTCTGAAGGTCCTAAAGAATACTGAAAATGGTTGAACTGTCTGTTCTTCAGAATGAAGGTATATGTATCAGCCAGTGTTTAGAGTTATGCTATCTAACTATTGCCATGCCAACTCCAGGCTTTCAAACACCACGTCATCAGTGACAGGGGTCAGTAGATCCTTTTGTGTATCAGAAACTGAATTCATACAGTTAGCATGGGAAGAGCATGGGAACTTTCCAACAATCCCTGGTTTTTCACTGAGTTATTGTCAGGCCCACTGTGCCTGGTGGGAACCAAAATATAATAAGACAAGCACAAGGGATAGGGCACATTGGTGGCTGATTCAATTAAGTGGCTGACTCTTGATTTCAGCTCAGGTCATGATCTCATGGTTGTGAGGTCAAGCTCCACATCAGGCTTTGTGCTCACAACTTGGAGACTGCCTCTGATCTCCTGTTTCCCTTTTTCTGCCCCTACCCCACTCATGCTCGCTCGCTCTCTCTCTCTCACTCAAAAATGAGAAATGTCTAAAAACAGGTTTAAAAAAAGAGAGAGAGAAAGAAAACTGGTGATGGAATTGGAATGGACACATGAGAGCCAAAGTTCTTCCTTTCCTATGAGAAAGTGATCAAGCAGAGAATAAAGTGACTAGTATAACCTATCTGAAGCTGGATGTCTTCAGAATTGGAAGCAAGTGTGCACTAGGGAACGGGGAAAACACCACTGGGTTTACCTGGAAGCCCAGTCCAGAGGAAACATTCATCTGCATTTCAAATCAGAATGGGATACAACTGAAAATGTACTATATGGCTCAGTGTTTTCTTGTTGCAGAAGGAGGACTCCTCCTAACTCCTTCTCCTAATACCTCTGGGTCTGCCTATAGGCAAATGTTCCACGCTGGGCCCCTCAAATGTGCTAGGTCTCCTGATGTATGCATGGTTCTATAACACACGTTGTGGGAGGTCCCATAGCCCAAAGTATCCCAGAGTCCAGAGAACTTGGCCCTCAAATTAGCCTGCATTGGTGTGGCCCCAGATGCCTACCAGAGGAAACCTAGTTTGACAAAGAGACCAAAAATGGACATGGATACACAGAGGCCCAAAGTTCTTTCTTACAGAGGAGAATAGGATAAAGCAAAGAATAAAGTGACTAGCATAATCTCAAGTGTAAGACACACCAATGGTTTGGACCCAGGGAAGTGTCCATTGACTACAACTGAGACTCCACTGCAATAAATGTTAATCCAGAAGTTTGGTAAGCCAGGAATTCTTCTGTCTATTGCCTTTTCTCCTGCCCTTTCCATCAAGTATAGATGCAATATTCCTTCAGTGACTCAAGGTCGGTCTCCCTGTGGACCTTCAAGTGTTTGGAACCAGGCAGGAGACTTTGCTTGGGTTCTTTCTGCACTGACCAGTATCTGGGATCAACCTGCTCATCTGGGAGCCTTCTGTTTTTTCAGCATTAAGGCAGCTCAATAAGCCCAGTGTGGAACATAATCAGGGTAAACATCCCCATGACACCTTCAGCCTATCAAGCACCACATGTTCAGTCAAAGGAGAGCATGTTTTTCTTTGGGATCTCAGAAACTGATTGCTCTTGGTTGTCTCAGGCAGTGACAGGGAACTCTCCACTAATCCCCGAGTGCTTCTAATGTGAGTGACGACCCCATTGCTCCTGAGTGTGACCTCCTTAGATAATCCGAAAGGAAATGGAAACATATGGAAAGCCAGAGTTTTTATTTTAAGAGATATATAGGATATAACTTATATTATCCGATAATTTGGTGCCTAGCTTCATTTCCCCTTTCTGCAGAACTGAGACTGGCTCCATCCCACTCCTCTGTCCCTGCCTACATGCAAACATTCTGTGCCAGACTCCTTCCAAAGCTTTATGTCTTTTGTGGCCAACGGGAAGGCTGAAAGGCAAGCCCTGTGGGTGGGCCCATGTTGCCTAACTTTTCTGCAAGTTGGGAGGACGTGGCCTGACTCCCCACATGACAAGAGAGGACATGGCTCTTACACTCTGGCCCTGAATCCCCACAGTAATTGCCTAGTAGAAAAAGTGCCAGGGGATGGCAATGGAGACAATGCCCAAGTTTTTCGCTGCAGAAGGGGATGGCATAATGCTGAGAGAGAAATGAGTAGCTAAGCTCCTTCTGGTCCCATAAGGGAGGCCAGCTCCATCCCAGCTCCTCTGGACTTAGCCTATGGGAAGAAATTCTGTTCTGGGCACCTTGCAGTGCTTTAGGCCTCCCTTTGTCAATAGAGTTAGGAAATTCAGGTCCCAAGGGGCCCTGTTGCTCAACCTATCCCTGAGGAAATTGAGGCCAATGCGACTGTCCAGTTAAAAGCAGAGGAGATACCTCTTGGACACTGGCTGTGAATGTCTCACACGGAAGACCTAGTTTGAAAAAGGGCCAAAGTACCTCAGTTCTCCATTTCAATTGAGAATGGAATAAATCTGAGAATGAAATGACCAGCACACTCTTTTGACAAGCTGGCTGTCTTGGACATGAGAAACACCTCTTGGCTGGGGCAAAGGAATCCTCTATTGGCTACCCTGGCAACAAGTTTTGCAAGAATTCTTCCTTTTGGACTTCATAAAGGGATGAGAATCTTTTGTCACTGAGTGGATTTCTTACCCTAACCTACAGTGGATAATCACTAGTGGTTTTGGTATAATGGATTTTCACACTTATGTCTTTGGAATCAGGCACTTTGGAAGCGTTCCTTGAACAGGCAATGCCCTGGGCACTTCTGGAGGCTGAATGCTTATATGGGAACCATTTGCTTTTCATATGAAGGCATCCCAAGTAGCCAGGGGAGAGAGGCAACCTGGGTAACTATCAATGCCAAGCCCCACAAGGTCAGTCAAGGTAGTTAATCATTATTTGGAGATATCAGAAACTGATTGCTCTAGGCTAGCATAGGAATGGAGTGGGAGCTGGCTAACAATCCCTGGGCATTTGCTGTGTGAGTGAAAGCCCTACCACATTTTAATGTGACTCTAAGCCTCCTAAAAACACAGCTCGAGTATCAGAATGGATACATTATGGGTGTGTTGGAAAAGTGAATAAAGTACTGCACCAAAAATGGCGGTTGGGGGTAAAACAAGCTCTGGTCTCTAGATTAGAGACCCCTCCTCTGGGTTCTTCTTCCTTTGTTTGCTGTGAGCATGAAAATCCCCACAGATATGGAAGCTGACGACTATAAATTACCCTCCCCCTTGCATTCCAGGCTCAGACCTTTGGAGAAACAATCTCCTCTGAGCCTGCCGGTGTTAAATAAATCTCTGATCCACCAAGATCTCCGAGTGCCACTTCGTTTTTCCTCCAGCATACCAGCCTTGTTCTGAAAAAAAAAATTGGTTCCCTGAATGGGAAACTCAACCGCACTGGCCCATTGTCGCCACTGGTTTGGGAGAACGATGAGGCAGTGAGGGAATGAGGGATCTCAAGAGAGAGTGCGTGCGCTGCCTGCATTTCAGCAGTCTCCCTCTCTGTCGCCTCAGTCCAGCCCCCTTCTGCCATTCCCGCCCGACTCAAGGAGACTTGGCAGGTGAGAACCTGGACCCAACATCAGAACTGGTAAGGCTGGGGCCCAGTCTAGTCAGTCCCACTCACAAGAGTGGAAGGGGGACCTGATCATTCCCCAAGACTTCATAAGTCTCACAGGTAGGAATTCTATGGGAGAGAATGTAATAACCTCTAGTGTGTATGTGAGTGTGAACGTGCGACTCAATCTAGCTTTCCTGCTGAGTTTGATTCTGTGGCTCCATGGGCAGGCGCCCTTGGGTCCCCAGGGGCCCATGGAGTCGGAGTGGGCCCGTCTGTGATTCCACGATGGATGGTGCTCGGTCTGTGGTGATATCAGAGTGCTTTCTGATTGTGGGCCTCAGGGCTGGGATCTGTGGGGTGAGCATCACCTGAGTTCCTTTGGGACATGGCCAGGTGGGCATCTGGCTGGTCTCCTCATTAGAGGGGGTGCCCCTGTCCCTCTGTCTGTCTTTGTGACTCTGCTTCACGGGAGCATTGTGGGGTCGGGACAAGCAAGGAGAGACAGGCAAAGGATTAGCCACTTTATCCTAAGACTCACCCAGGGAGCCAAAGAAGCCACCCACCACTCCCCTAGTGTGGGGCCTCCTCATGAATCAGTAGCCTCCCTCCCCTCCCCTGAGCTTGAAACTCTTCCCCCATCTGTCTTGCCGCTGCTGCCACCATTGCACTGTCACTGTCACTGCCACTGCTGCCCATCTCTCCTCCACTTCTGGGCCAGAGAACGCTCCCCCACAAGGACCTGCAGCCAGATTGCACCCTTGGCCAGATCCAGGCACTTTCCAGATGCTGGTCCACATCTGTTGGTATCAAGAACTCTCCAGGGGATTAGAGCAGGGGCTGAGAAGGCCATAAATATGAACCTACTGCAAGGGGAAAAGACATTAAAAAGAAAGAGTCCCAACCAGGGAAGTCCCAAAAACCCAGCAGTTATCAGAAGGAACCTCGAGAAGAGGACCTTATTGGTCTAGCTTAGATGGAACCAGACTACAAGGGACGCTGACTTTCTCTCCCTGTTCCTCTGCTTAATAGGTGTGAGGGATTCTCCCTCATTTCCCAGGTTAACAGCTATGGTTGGAGACAACTTCGGTCAGTCTACCTCAGCACAGGGACTTTAAGGAATATTCCCAAGCAGTTGCTGCTTCTGCCTTCCCATTCCCCTCATTTTTCTGCACCAACATGGTTGTGGTCCTATAACATCCTTAGTGTCTCAGGCACCATTGGTTCATCCTTCCATCCTCCAAGTCAAGGAGCATAGTGCACCTCCCTTGGACTACCCATTTCAGATACCACCACTGGTGCCCCAAATGAAAATTGACAATGGGGAAAAATTGACTTTTAGATGGATGCTGGTGAAACATATTCGTTGTATAAACTAATTTAGTTTATTGGACCTGTCTTTAAAGTTATGAGCAAAGGTCAAATAAGCTCATGTTATCTCTGTTGCAATTTGTTAATGACAATTAATTTTGTCTGCCTCAAAGGTTTTTGTTTGTTTGTTTGTTTGTTTGTTTGTTTTTGGTGAGCCAGTAATGAGGCAATGATGTCTGGATTTTATTAAATATCCTAAGTAAGTCAATTACCATTATTTTTTTTTATTTGTTTTCTTTTTTTTCATGAAATTTATTGTCAAATTGGTTTCCATACAGCACCCAGTGCTCATCCCAAAAGGTGCCCTCCTCAATACCCATCACCCACCCTCCCCTCCCTCCCACCCCCCATAAACCCTCAGTTTGTTCTCAGTTTTTAACAGTCTCTTATGCTTTGGCTCTCTCCCACTCTAACCTCTTTTTTTTTTTTTCTTCCCCTCCCCCATGGGTTTCTGTTATGTTTCTCAGGATCCACATAAGAGTGAAACCATATGGTATCTGTCTTTCTCTGTATGGCTTATTTCACTTAGCATCACACTCTCCAGTTCCATCCACGTTGATACATCACATTAACAACAAAAAAAGATAAGAACCATATGATCCTGTCAATCGATGCAGAAAAGGCCTTTGACAAAATCCAGCACCCTTTCTTAATAAAAACGTTTGAGAAAGTCGGAATAGAAGGAACATACTTAAACATCATAAAAGCCATTTATGAAAAGCCCACAGCTAACATCATCCTCAATGGGGTAAAACTAAGAGCTTTTTCCCTGAGATCAGGAACACGACAGGGATGCCCACTCTCACCGCTGTTGTTTAACATAGTGTTGGAAGTTCTAGCATCAGCAATCAGACAACAAAAGGAAATCAAAGGCATCCAAATTGGCAAAGATGAAGTCAAGCTTTCACTTTTTGCAGATGACATGATACTATACATGGAAAATCAGATAGACTCCACCAAAAGTCTGCTAGAACTGATACATTAATTCAGCAAAGTGGCAGGATAAAAAATCAATGTACAGAAATCAGTTGCATTCTTATACACTAACAATGAACCAACAGAAAGACAAATGAAGAAAATGATCCCATTCACAATTGCACCAAGAAGCATAAAATACCTAGGGATAAATCTAACCAAAGATGTAAAAGATCTGTATGCTGAAAACTATAGAAAGCTTATGAAGGTAATTGAAGAAGATTTAAAGAAATGGAAAGACATTCCCTGCTCATGGATTGGAAGAATAAATATTGTCAAAATGTCAATACTACCCAAAGGTATCTACACATTCAATGCAATCCCAATCAAAATTGCACCAGCATTCTTCTCAAAACTAGAACAAGCAATCCTAAATTTCATATGGAACCACAAAAGGCCCCAAATAGCCAAAGTAATTTTGAAGAAGAAGACCAAAGCAGGAGGCATCACAATCCCAGACTTTACCCTCTACTACAAAGCTGTCATCATCAAGACAGCATGGTATTGGCACAAAAACAGACACATAGACCAATGGAATAGAATAGAAACCCCAGAACTAGACCCACAAATGTATGGCCAACTCATCTTTGACAAAGCAGGAAAGAACATCCAATGGAAAAAGACAGTCTCTTTAACAAATGGTACTGGGAGAGCTGGACAGCAACATGCAGAAGGTTGAAAGTAGACCACTTTCTCACACCATTCACAAAAATAAACTCAAAATGGATAAAGGACCTGAATGTGAGACAGGAAACCATCAAAACCTTAGAGGAGAAAGCAGGAAAAGACCTCTCTGACCTTAGCCATAGCAATCTCTTACTCGACACATCCCCAAAGGCAAGGGAAAGGTTTTTTTTTTTTTAATTTAACTTTATTTTTTATTTTTTAAAATTTACAGCCAAATTAGTTAGTATATAGTGAAGCAATGATTTCGGTAGATTCCTTAACGCCCCTTACCCATTTAGCCCATCTCCCCTCCCACAATTCCTCCAACAACCCTCAGTTTGTTCTTCATATTTATTATTCTCTTTTGTTTTGTCCCCCTCCCTGTTTTTATATTATTTTTGTTTCCCTTCCCTTATGTTCATCTGTTTTGTCTCTTAAAGTCCTCATATGAGTGGAGTCATATGATTTTTGTCTTTCTCTTACTAATTTCACTTAGCATAATACCCTCCAGTTCCATCCACGTAGTTGCAAATGGCAAGATTTCATTCTTTTTGATTGCTGAGTAATACTCCAGTGTGTGTGTGTGTGTGTGTGTGTGTGTGTGTGTCTGTGTGTGTACCACATTTTCTTTATCCATTCATCGATCTATGGACATTTGGGCTCTTTCCATACTTTGGCTATTGTTGATAGTGCTGCTATAAACATGGGGGTGCATGTGTCTCTTTGAAACAGCACACCTGTATCCCTTAGATAAATGCTTAGTAGGGCAATTCCTGGGTCGTAGGGTAGTTCTATTTTTAGTTTTTTGAGAAACCTCCATACTGTTTTCCAGAGTGCACCAGCTTGTATTCCCAGCAACAATGCAAAAGAGATCCTCTTTCTCTGCATCCTCGCCAACATTGCCTGAGTTGTCAATGTTAGCCATTCTGACAGGTGTCAGGTGGTATCACATTGTGGTTTTGATTTGTATTTCCCTGATGAACGATGTTGAACATTTTTTCATGTATTGGTTGGCCATCTGGGTGTCTTTGGAGAAGTGTCTATTCATGTCTTTTGCCCATTTCTTACCTGGATTATTTGTTTTGGGTGTTGAGTTTGATAAGTTCTTTGTAGATTTTGGATACTAACTCTTTATCTGATCTCATTTGCAAATATCTTCTCCCATTCTGTCGGTTGCCTTTTAGTTTTGCTGATTGTTTCCTTCGCTGTGCAGAAGCTTTGTATTTTGATGAGGTCCCAGTAGTTCATTTTTGCTTTTGTTTTCTTTGCCTCCAGAGACGTGTTGAGTAAGAAATTGTTGCAGGCAAGATCAGAGGTTTTTGCCTGCTTTATCCTCGAGGATTTTGATGGCTTCCTGTCTTACATTCAGGTCTTTCATCCACTTTGAGTTTTGTGTGTGTGTATGGTGTAAGAAAGTGGTCCAGGTTCATTCTGCATATCGCTGTCCAGTTTTCCAGCACCACTTGCTGAAGAGACTGTCTTTATTCCATTGGATATTCTTTCCTGCTTTGTCAAAGATTAGTTGTCTATACGTTTGTGGGTCCATTTCTGGGTTCTCTATTCTATTCCAAGATTTCAGTGTCTGTTTTGCTGCCAGTACCATACTGGCTTGATGATTACAGCTATGTAGTACAGCTTGAAGTCTGGGATTGTAACGCCTCCTGCTTTGGTTTTCTTTTTCAAGATCGCTTTGGCTATTCGGAGTCTTTTCTGGTTCCACACAAATTTTAGGATTATTTTTTCTAGCTCTGTGAAGAATGCTGGTGTTACTTTGATTTGGATCGCGTTGAATATGTAGATTGCTTTGGGTAGTATCAACATTTTGACAATATTTGTTCTTCCTATCCAGGAGCATGGAATCTTTTTCTATTTTTTTGTGTCTTCTTCAATTTCTTTCATCAGCTTTCTATAGTTTTCAGTGTATAGATTTTTCACCTCTTTGGTTAGATTTATTCCTAGGTATTTTATGGGTTTTGGTGCAACTGTAAATGGCATCGATTCCTTGATTTTTCTTTCTGTTGCTTCATTATTGGTGTATAGGAATGCAACCGATTTCTGTGCATTGATTTTATATCCTGTAACTTTGCTGAATTCATGAATCAGTTATAGCAGTTTTTCGTGGAATCTTTTGGGTTTTCCATATAGAGTATCATGTCATCTGCCAAGAGTGACAGTTTGACCTCCTCCTGGCCAATTTGGATGCCTTTTATTTCTTTATGTTGTCTGATTGCAGAGGCTGAGACTTCCAATACTATGTTGAATAACAGTGGCAAGAGTGGACATCCCTGTCTTGTTATTGACCTTAGGGGGAAAGCTCTCAGTTTTTCCCCATTGAGGACGATATTAGCATTGGGTCACATGTATATGGCTTTTATCATCTCGAGGTGTGATCCTTCTATCCTTACTTTCTTGAGGGTTTTTATCAAGAAAGGGTGCTGTATTTTGTCAAATGCTTTCTCCGCATCTATTGAGAGGATCATATGGTTCTTGTCCTTTCTTTTATTGATGTGATGAATCACGTTAATTGTTTTGTGGATATTGA
This sequence comes from Panthera tigris, assembly GCF_018350195.1. Classification (NCBI taxonomy): domain Eukaryota; kingdom Metazoa; phylum Chordata; class Mammalia; order Carnivora; family Felidae; genus Panthera; species Panthera tigris. The sequence continues at coordinate 62,462 of NC_056676.1, read as the reverse complement.
ACCAGCCCTGCATCTCAGGTATACATCCCACTTGGTTGTGGTGAGTAATTTTTTTAATGTATTGTTAAATCCAGTTCGCTAACATGTTGTTGAAGATTTTTGTATTCACGTTCATCAGGGAATTTGGTCTATAGTTCTCCTTTTGAGTGGGGTCTCTTTCTGGCTTGGGGATCAGGGTAATGCTGGCTTCATAGAAAGAGTTTGGAAGTTTTCCTTCCATTTCTATTTTTTGGAACAGTTTCAAGAGAATAGGTGTTAACTCTTCCTTAAATGTTTGGTAGAATTCCCCTGGAAAGACATCTGGCCCTGGACTCTTGTTTTTTGACAGATTTTTGATTACTCATTCGATTTCTTTGCTGGTTATGGTTTCTATTTCTTCCTGTTTCAGATTTGGTAGTGTATAGGTTTCTAGAAATTTGTCCATTTCTTCCAGATTTCCCATTTTATTGGCATATAATTGCTCATAATATTCTCTTATTATTGTTTTTATTTCTGCTTGTTGGTTGTGATTTCTCCTCTTTCATTCTTGATTTTACTTATTTTGGTCCTTTCCTTTTTCTTCTTGATCAAAGTGGCTAGTGGTTTATCAATTTTGCTAATTCTTTCAAAGAACAAGCTCCTGGTTTCATTGATCTGTACTACTGTTTTTTTGGTTTCGATAGGATTAATTTCTGCTCTAATCTTTATTATTTCCTGTCTTCTGCTGGTTTGGGGTTTTATTTGCTGTTCTTTTTCCAGCTCCTTAAGGCGTTAGGTTAGGTTGTGTATCTGAGATCTTTCTTCCTTCTTTAGGAAGGCCTGTATTGCTATATACTTTCCTCTTATGACTGCCTTTACTGCATCCCAGAGGTTTTGGGTTGTGGTGTTATCATTTTCATTGACTTCCATATACTTTTAATTTCTTCTTTAACTGCTTGATTAGCCCATTCATTCTTTAGTAGGATGTTCTTCAGTCTCCAAATATTTGTTACCTTTCTAAGTTTTTTCTTGTGGTTGATTTCGAGTTTCATAGCATTGTGGTCTGAAAATATGCACGGTATGATCTCGATATTTTTGTACTTACTTAGGGCTGATTTATGTTCCAGTATATGGTCTATTCTGGAGAATGTTCCATGTGCACTGGAGAAGAATGTATACCTTGCTCCTTTAGGATGAAATGTTCTGAATATATCTGTTAAGTCCTTCTGGTCCAATGTGTCATTCAAAGCCATTGTTTCCATACTGATTTTTTGATTAGATGATCTGACCATTGCTCTGAGTGGGGTGTTGAAGTCTCCTACTATTATGGTATTAGTAATCGATGAGTTTCTTGATGTTTCTGATTAATTGATTTACATATTTGGGTGCTGCCACATTTGGCACATAAATGTTTACAATTGTTAGGTCTTTTTGGTCTATAGACCCCTTGATTATGATATAATGCCCTTCTGCATCTCTTGATACAGTCTTTATTTTGAAGTCTAGATTGTCTGATATAAGAATGGCTACTCTGGCTTTCTTTTGTTGACCATTAGCATGATAGATGGTTCTCCACCCCCTTATTTTCAATCTGTAGGTGTCTTTAGGTATAAATTGGGTCTCTTGTAAACAGCATATAGATGGGTCTTGTTTTCTTATCCATTCTGTTATCCTATGTATTTTGATTGGAGCACTGAGTCCACTGATGTTTAGAGTGAGTACTGAAAGATATGAATTTATTGCCATTATCATGCTTGTAGAGTTGGAGTTTCTGGTGGTGTTCTCTGGACCTTTCGAATCTTTTTTTTTTTTTTGATGTTGATATATATATATATATATATATATATATATATATTCATCTTTTCTCCCCTCAGAGAGTCCCCCTTAATATTTCTTGTAGGGCTGGTTTAGTGTTCACAAACTCCTTTAATTTTTGTTTGTCTGGGAAACTTTTTATCTCTCCTTCTATTTTGAATGACAGCATTGTTGGATAAAGAATTATTGGATGCATATTTTTCTGATTCAGCACACTGAATATATCCCACCACTCCTTTCTGGCCTGCCAAGTTTCTGTGGATAGGTCTTCTGCAAACCTGATCTGTCTTCCCTTGTAGGTTAGGGACTTTTTTTTCCCTTCCTGCTTTCATGATTCTCTCCTTCCCTGAGTATTTTGTGAACTTGACTATATATGCCTTGTTGATAGTCGGTTTTTGTTGAATCTTATGGGAGTCCTCTGTGCTTCCTGGATTTTGATGTCTGTGTCTTTCCCTAGTTTAGGAAAGTTTTACACTATGATTTGCTCACATAACCTTTCTACCCCTAGTTTTCTCTCTTCCTCCTCTGGGACCCTTATGATTCTGATTTTCCTTTTTAATGAGTCACTGATTCTTAAATCGTGCTCTTTTGCCTTAATCTCCCTCTTTTTCTCTGCTTCGTTATTCTCTATAAGTTTGTCCTCTATATCGCTGATTCTCTGTTCTGTCTTGTCCATCCTTGCCGCCACTGCATCCATCCGTGATTGCAGCTCAGTTATAGCATTTTTAATTTCATTCTGGCTATTTTTTACTTCTTTTATCTCTGCAGAAAAGGATTCTAATCTATTTTTGACTCCAGCTAGTCTTCTTATTATCGTGATTCTAAATTCTGGTTCAGACATCTTGCTTATGTCTGTGTTGGTTAAATCCCTGGCTGTCATTTCTTCATGCTCTTTCTTTTGGGGTGAATTCCTTCCTTTTGTCATTTTGAAGGGAGAAAAGGAATTAATGAGGTAGAAAATTGAAATTTAAAAATACTAAAATTAAAACCACACCCACACAAAAATAGAACAGATGATGCTAGATTTTAGGTGTATTTTGGTCTGGGTATAGAAAGTAGTTTGACAGATTAGAGAAACAAACAAAAAAAAGGTCGGGGGAGAGAAAAAAAAGGAACTTGTTTGAGAATGAAACATTCTCAAAAATATTTGAAAAAATGAATACACTAAAGTAGACTAAAATACACAACAGTAGAGAATATAGTAGGAAAAAATTATAGAAAAATATTTTTAATAAAAATTAAAAAGAAATATGATTTTTTCAGTTTCTGTGTTTAAGAAAAAAGAAAAGAAATGAAAAAGAAAAAAGATAAAAAATAAAAAAGGAAAAGACAAAAAAAATCATTTGAAAATTTGAAAAAGTGAATACACTGTAGTAGACTGAAATAAAATGATGGGAGTAACATAGAATTTGAAAAAATTTACATAAAAACAAAAAATATAGTAATAAAAATTAAATAAAAATATTTTAAAAATATATTGAAAGTAAAAATGAAATTTTTCTCTTTCTGCATCAAGAAAAAGAAAAGAAATGAAAAAGAGAAAAAAGAAAAAAAAAGAAATTGAAAATTTGAAAAGGTGAGTACACTGAAATAGACTAAAATAAAATGATGGAAGTAAAGTAGAATTTCAAAAAAAATACACAAAAGTAAAAAATATAGTAATAAAAATTAAAGACAGATATCTATTTTTAATAAAAATTGAAGATAAAAATGTTTTTTCTCTTTCTGTATTCAAGAAAAAGAATCGTAAAAGAAAAAAAAGGATAAAGAGAGGGAAAAAATCGAATAGATGAACCTGCTAACAGATTGAAGTAGGACTGAAATTGCTTTGTTTTCCCCTAGAGGTCAGTCCATGTAGCTCTTTATAGTCCATAGATTAAGCCAGCAGTGAGGTTTGTGTTCTTGAAGAGTGAAGTTGGCCCAGTTGGGCAGGGCTTGGTGTAACAGCTCCGCTCCCCCCAGATGGTGCTGCTAGCCAACTGGGGTGGATTGTTGCGGTGCTCATGGGTGCGCATGCCCATGTGCAGGAGCGGTGAAAAAATTGCACCACCCAGCCACCCAGTCTGTTCTCCTGGATCAGCAGTCATGCTCCGGTCCTCCATCTTCAGGTCTCATCCATTCCCCACTTTTCCACTGTCTGTGACCAGGCCCCAGGCAGTACCTCTCTCCCAAGTTTTGTCTCAGATGTGGCTGTTTTCCCCGGCCCCTTACTTCCAAAGGACTGCGGCTTTGACCCACTCCGCCCCTCTGTGGGAGGGTCTTACAGAGCGATGGCCAAATGAGCAATGGCCAAATGTCAGCTGCACCCAGGAACGCCCACTGGATGCTGCTGTTGCCGGTGCCCCAAGACTGCAGCCAGGTGCCAGCCCGCCTCCACAAAATCATGAGAGAGTGTAGCCTCAGCGTTTCAGGAACCATGGAAAATCACAACACACATCTGACACCAGGCTTCACCCTCAACAACCTTGCCCCAGCACGAGTGAATGTGGCTGTCTTCCAGGGTCTGCTGGGACCAGGTGGCTTCAACAGTGTCTACCAAATGTCCTTCCAACAGTGGAACCGCTTTTCTCCATGTGGCCCGAGAACCTCCCAGACCCCACTCTGTTCCTGGGGATTCACCTTTCCCACCAGAGCACCGCCAGGTATCGAGCTGCGGAGTTGCAGCCGTTGCGCTCCCCTGGTTTACAGTCTTCGTGGAATTTAAACCCTCTCCTTTCTCCTTTCTCCCTTTTTAGTCTAGTCCCTGTGGCTGTTTCTAATTTTTCACTTTCTCTCCAGCTGCTTTTGAGGAAGGGTGCTTTTCCCGTATGCTCCCCCCCTCCCCAGTGTCCATCCTCTCTTCGCCCGCAAAAGCAGTTCCCTACCTTTCGGGGCTTCTTGGTCCACAAGTTCAGCTCTTCGTGTCATGTACCTGCTGAGTTCTGTGGTTCAGGTTGTGCAGATTGTTGTGTTAATCTTCCAATTGGTTTTCTAGGTGTGTAGGATGGTTTAGTGTTGGTCTGGCTGTATTTCACAGATGCGAGACACACAAAAAGCTTCCATGCTGTTCTGCCATCTTGGCTCCTCTCCTGTCTGTCTCAAAGTTTTAATGGGTAATGTTTTAGATAACTTTCAAGGTCCTTGGTAACCTGAAACTTTCCAAATAAGATGGGATGAGAAATCTTTGATTACTGAACATTTGTGTTTTTAACTTCTTATTGCTGTGAAATCAAGGCTATTAGGACCTATTGAAAAACATGCTTTGTACTTAATTTGTTCATGAATTTACCATCTAAATGGTTCTGGTGTAAATACCTCTCAATTGGTTACTAAGTCCTCAATTGGAGACTAAGGTTTCCTGAGAGTTAAATTTCTGCTCAGTGTACTTAAGACTGATGAAAAAAAAAAAAACACACTACCCTGTATGTAGCAAAATAGGAGGTATGTGAGAAACATATAAGGAATGGAAATACAGTTTTGTTGAGGGTAGAATAAAGTAATTTTGTGCTAGATGAGACTTTTTTTTGGAAAGAAATGGCTTTGGGACAAAATTTAGAAGCAAAAGAAAGTTGTAGAAGGTTGAGATGAATGGAACTTTTAAAGTACACTGGTATAAGTTTGAAATTCTGCTTTTCTCTCTGCTCAAATGATAAAGTTTTCTTGAACTGTTGATCTACTCTTGATAATACAATGCAAACAAAGGTTTATCCTCCAGGAAAATCAAAGTTTTAGCTTTCATCTTTATCAGGTCTTTGATTACTTAATTAAAACTTCTCAATGTTAAAGGAGCTAGGTTTTGATAACAACTGTATAATGCTATACCATTCACCTTTGGGATCTTTTATTGCAACTTGGTTGAATAAATAAAATTGTAAGATTTGTAATAATCTGTAATCCTATTTAAGATTCATTTATGACTTCTGGGGTTTTAACAAACTTCTCAGGATTTAAATGGTAAATGAAGTCTTCTTGACCAATTAGGCCCTTTTATTTGGGGTGCTGTTACTTGGAAAAGCACTGTCATACAATGATAAACCTGCCCAAATATATGCAATTCCTAAAATTTTAATGTTTTGATATAAGGTCATCACTTAATATTCTGATTACTTGAGATGTTATGTGTCACAGGAATAACCGAATTTCTTTGTCAATTGCATCATAATGAACTCTTATCAGATCTTTAACAGTGTCTATTTCTGAGATTTTGCCATTTATAATTGTTCTTATTCTCTCACAAAACGTGTTTCTTCTTCAAGGAGATTTATAAAAAAAAACTTTGGGGACAAATACAGGTATTCGACATCTTTAAGATTAATATTAAAATGGGTAAGAATTTCCAGAACTAAAAAGATGCATTCAATTAAACAAGAATTAGGAACATGGTATTAAGTGAACTGAAAAAGAATATTGTTTTGTGATTCTTTTTGAAAATATTACTGCTTCTCTTCCTTTTCCGGATTAAGGAAACTTTCTCTTAAGATATCTATAATATACAAAAATGTCATAAAATATTCTCTTGTAATCTAAAGCATTTATCTTTTCTCTGTACATAATTCCCCTGAAACTCAAAACTCTCAATGAGTATTCTTTCTTTCATGGCAATTACAATTGTTTGCATAAGTTCCATAAGAATCTGTTCATCTTATAACAGTCACTATTGAAAATACTGGTTGTTTTACCAAGGCTTTGACCGTAATGTCATATTTGAGGATGACATTCATAGACTCAGATATGACCAGACAGCTTTAAGGAACTAGGATTGGCATTATAAAACATGGGCCCATAAAGCCCCTTGGAAATGTTGGTCTGGTGCCTTGCTTAAGTAAAGAAGGTCACTTACTGGCAGGTGCAGGAACCTCAGGATATCTTGAGGACCTCATGAAGAGGAATTCGCTCAATTCTACAGGTATTGAAGGCCTGTCTGATGGCAAGTATTTGGCTTGGCTTCTGGCCTGGAGAGGCTACTAAAAGTTCAACCCAGAGATTCCTTATAAAAGGTTACAACAAAGCAAGCTTTAAAAGATCCTCATGATCAATCTCTACTCTTGCTGAGCTTATGTAAATAATTAGGCCAGATTTGTTAAGATTGGATTTGTTCTGCAAATGCATTGGTCTCAATTTGGCTATCTCTGGAGAGGGGGATTTTAGAGAGAACTATTTTTCAACAATGCACCATTATGGATGTTAAATTCTAGTTATGATTGCCTTTAAATGTTTTTTTGTTTGCCTAAACTAGACAACTTGAGGTAAACTTCATAAAAATTGTCATAGTATTTCATGTATAGGCAATCTTCTGTGTTTGTTATTCTATGGGGATAATAAGACCCCATGGGTGTATGATTATTTAAACAACTGGAAAACAGTATGGATCTGTAAATATGCAAACCATATCTTCCCTAAGCCTGATCTGACAGTTACCAGAAACCCGCCCCTTTCAAAGACTTAGAGATGGAATTTATAGACATACAAACAAATAGAGGATTCAGATTCAGGTATCATCAACCCATGAGTCAATCACTCCAGAGCTAAGAAGGCCAACTCTGAGGAACCCTCAACCTGGCGAAGCGATCCAGATCCAGTCAACCTACTTAAACTGACCCTCAAAAAGACACTGGACCCTGAGATCTCCAGCCCTGCTCCAGCCACACCCAGAGGCTGGCTGGCCTGCACACGGAAGAAGCTTGAGGAATCAACATGTGGACCAAGCCCAGGGGTTTGGATGCAACTCTGCCAGCCCTTTCCCCTCACTGGTATCATAGCCCTGATCTTACTTCTTACTGTTGGGCTGATAGAGACTGCACCAAGAAGCTGGACATGAGACAAAAGATGCATGCTGGATCTCACATACCTCTTATGGATGGGAGCATTATTAAGATTGCCTGTATATTATAACCTCTATCACCCTCACAACTGCCACTTAACCACTTTGCCCCCAGGATTGTTATATGACAATAAAAGGGTGAAGGGCATTCAGTACCTTCACCTCCCTCCACAAAGATTGTTACAAGGGAGAAACACCCACTCTGTCAGTCACCCACTGCCCCAAGGACTAAGTATTGGACCGTAGAGATAACCCAAAATTTCAGGAACACATGTCACAATGAGGGCCTCCAGAGAGGGAAGCAAGCTCGCTACATTTCCCTTCCTCAACGGGGGATCTCAGACAGGGGAGGTGTGCAAGACAGGGCCTTTCAAAAAGTTATAGGATACCCAGGATAGGGTAATACAAGCCACAAAAGCAACCACTCCCCTGGCATCCTACCAGGGATTGAACCTTTCAGCCCTCAATCAAATACCAATTCCCCCACTTCAGCATTGGGCCAACTCTACAAGTCCTGAATAAAATAGATAATCACACCCAAACCTGCTGGATGTGATGACCCTCAGCCAAAGAGTGTACCTAGCCACTCCTATCGCTTTGACATGGGAAGCTCCTGAAAATCTAAAAACCAACACCTCTGTCTTAATTGGACTGCTGGGCACTGGGATCCGTCTCACAAATGACAACAATCTAATCTGTACAGTTCCTGATGTATGAACGGTACCTCTCTGTGTGAAAGAAATATAACTTTAAAGAGGAATACAACCCTATGTTCAACCCCTGGGGTGTTCTATCTGTGTTTTAATTTGGCCTACCGATGCTTAGAGGCCAACTGGACTCAGATATGTTTTTCCATCCTCCTAACCCCAGAGATATCCGTGTACACTGAAGATCAATTCTTAACAGCGTTTAGCCCCAAGTCCCAGGCTAAACGGGCAATCCTGCTACCTGTTCTTATAGGAGCAGGAATTGTGACAGGAATAGGAACCAAAATAGGGGACATAGGTTCATCTGTAGGACTATACCATAGACTATTTCAAGAAATGAAAACATGGAATGGGTGGCAGATTCTGTGGTAACCTTACAAAGCCAAATAAACTCCCTGGTGGCAGTGTCCCTCAAAAATAGGTGAGCCCTCAACCTCCTCACTTCAGAAAAAGGAGGGACTTGTATCTTTCTGGAGGAGGAATTTTGCTATTTTGTAAACATGTCAGAAATAGTTACAACTAAGGTTAAGGGACTCAAAGAAAGAATTCAATGTAGACACCAGGAAAATACTCAATCGAGAGAATGGGATCTCACAGACTGAGCATCCTGGTTCCCTGCCCTGGCAGGACCCCTCTTTTCCATAATTTTACTTGTGACCATTGGCCCCTGTATACTAAATACCCTGGTAAGTTTTATTGGAAACACTGTTGCTCGCCAAACTGCAGCACATATTTTAACACTCTGAGGGTACCAATCATTAGAACTAAAAAGTGATGCCTAACAAAAGATTTTTAAAAAGGCATCAAAGGGGGGAATGTTGGGAAAATGAATAAAGTTTACACAAGATGGCTGATGGGACTACAACAAGCTCTGGTCTCTGGCTTAGAAACCCCTCTTGCAGGTTCTTCTTGCCCTGTTTGCCCCACGAGTGAAACCACCCTCCCCGACAAATATGGAGGCTGACAACTATAAATTACACTTCCCGCTTGCATTCGGCGCTCAGAACTTTGGAGAAATGGTCTCCTCTGAGCCCGCCAGTGTTAAATAAATCTCTGATCCACCAAGATCTTTGAGTGCCACTTGGTTTTTCCGCCTGTATTCCAGCCTGATTCAGTAACACCAGGACTCCAAAATGTAAATCCTAGAGACTTCCAGGCTAGGACTCTCAGTCCCTCACAGGAAAACCTGCTTAGAAAAAGATCAAGGGACTTGGAAGGGATGAATTTGGTCCAAATTCATTGTCTCAGATGACAATGGAATAAAACTCTGAATGAAGTGACTGGCACAACTCCCAGAGAAGGCTGAAATTCTGGGACTAGGGAAAACCTGGGCACTGTAGAGAAGTGGAACATATTTTACTTCCCCCTGGGAGTCCTAAAGTAGCATAAAAGCCCTACATCTGAATTCAAACAGTGTAGAAAAGCTAGAACACCTGCCAGCTTTACAGCTTCTCCTGCCAGCGGGTAAAAGCAGTATGATTTGGGGGGCAGAGTCTCAGTATGGGCTGATGCCCAAGGCTGTCGGACTGGGTTCTGAGTTTTAGGGTTTTGAGTAGTTTCTTTCATGTTTACCTGCTGTAAAATGGAGTGGGCACACGGGAACAATTAGAGGCTCAGAAAGCAGGATGTTCAGGTAGTCTATGGCAGGGGCACAGAGCACAGCAATAAACACTGAACAAACCAACACTGAACAAAAAAAAACTCCCCAAGTTTTTAGGAGGGAAGTATTTTCCTCTTGATATCAGAAATTAGTTGTTCTGGGGGGAGAAAGACAATATTCATATATGCTCTCTGGGAGTTAATCAGCTCAATCTGTGTGATTTTTTCCTCTGACTGTGGCCCTGAAGTCCACATCTCCATCAGCTTTTCGCACAGAAGTGAGGCCAACTGTCTCCCAACAAAATATCACCTGCCCTTCCCACAAGCAATCCTCCTATGCTTAACACAATCAAGTGCCCAACACCTCCTGTTCCCAAGGTAGATCTGGCAGATATCCAAAGGGCACCTGTTCCTAAAGCTATTCCAAACTTATGGGAACTTGGCATGACTCCACAATTAAAATTGGAGAAAACTGCTGCCAGACTCTGGCACTAAAAGTCTCCCAGTGAACACACGGCTAGGATAAGTGTAAGAGAATTGAAAAGGATACACTGAAAGCTAGAGTTCACCATCTCATGTGAGAGCAGAATGAAGCTGTAGATAATGTTACAGGCACAATTCCCTGGGCAAGTTTGGTATCGAAGGAGTAAGAAAGACCTGTGGCCTGCCTGAATAGAAGTGGAACATCTGCTAGCTATACCAGAGAGTTGTGGAAGCAAAATTCATGCACCCCAACCAACTTCAAGAAGGTCTGGAATGTGTCAAGCCATCTCCAGCTTTCAAGCACTGCCTTTCTGTGGACAGATACCATTGTGATTCACAAGGTAGGCTCTTGCTCCTGGCAAGTCGGCAGATTTGGGTTTGGTATTTCAGTCCTTGAGTATTTTTGTGCCCTAAGCTGCTCAGTGAATGGACTTGACATGCATGAACCCCGAGGGTCTCAGGAGGTCAGTAGTTCAGACTTTCCTGAAAGAAGTGAACAGAGAGGAAGAAAATGGTCCTATGCCAACAGAACCCTGCCAAAAACAGAGTTTTCCTGGCAGGAGGTCAATCTTTACTTTTTGATAGCAGAAATTAACTGCTATGTGATGACACGTGGTGTGAGTGCAGGCTCCCCAGGAATTACTGGGCACTATCTGAGGACAGCCCTGTAGCTGCTTAATTTGACCCTAGGCCCTTGCTCCAGAAAGCATTTAGGATCCTTCCCAAATTCATCCGCCCCTGTGCACATGCAAACCTCTTCTGCTGACCACATTCAAAGCCCCTGTGCCTCTTTTGGTTAAGGCTTGTCTTGCAGAAGTGTTCCATGGACTCCTGTTGCCCAGCCTATTCCAGGTTACTGGGAACTAGTCACAACTCTATGATTAAAATCAGAAAATGTTCCCCGATTATGTCTGTCAATGTCCCCTAATGCAATCTTCATTAATGTAAGAGCAAGGGAATCTGAAGGGAGGCACCGAGGGACAAATGTCTTCATCTCAGAGGAAAATGGTAGAAAGCTTCACATGAGGGCACTAGCACTTTTCCTGAGGCAAGGTTGGTGTCATCGCCAACATAAGTGGGCTACATCTAAGGGGAATATCCTTGAGCTAAACTTAGGGGCCCTGTGTGCAAAAGGGCTGTCACTCTTTTCCATTCCTTTCCTTAAATGATGTAACAGTGGTGGTTTGTTGCTACAAAAGGCCATATTTCATTTTTTCTCATTGCCACGTAGTATTCCATTGTGTATATAAACCACAATTTCTTTATCCATTCATCAGTTGATGGACATTTAGGCTCTTTCCATAATTTGGCTATTGTTGAGAGTGCCGCTATAAACATTGGGGTACAGGTGCCCCTATGCATCAGTACTCCTGTATCCCTTGGATAAATTCCTAGCAGTGCTATTGCTGGGTCATAGGGTAGGTCTATTTTTAATTTTCTGAGGAACCTCCACACTGCTTTCCAGAGCGGCTGCACCAATTTGCATTCCCACCAACAGTGCAAGAGGGTTCCTGTTTCTCCACATCCTCTCCAGCATCTATAGTCTCCTGATTTGTTCATTTTGGCCACTCTGACTGGCGTGAGGTGGTATCTGAGTGTGGTTTTGATTTCTATTTCCCTGATAAGGAGCGACGCTGAGCATCTTTTCATGTGCCTGTTGGCCATCTGGATGTCTTCTTTAGAGAAGTGTCTATTCATGTTTTCTGCCCATTTCTTCACTGGGTTATTTGTTTTTCGGGTGTGGAGTTTGATGAGCTCTTTATAGATTTTGGATACTAGCCCTTTGTCCGATGTGTCATTTGCAAATATCTTTTCCCATTCCGTTGGCTGCCTTTTAGTTTTGTTGGTTGTTTCCTTTGCTGTGCAGAAGCTTTTTATCTTCATAAGGTCCCAGTAATTCACTTTTGCTTTTAATTCCCTTGCCTTTGGGGATGTGCCGAGTAAGAGATTGCTACGGCTGAGGTCAGAGAGGTCTTTTCCTGCTTTCTCCTCTAAGGTTTTGATGGTTTCCTGTCTCACATTCAGGTCCTTTATCCATTTTGAGTTTATTTTTGTGAATGGTGTGAGAAAGTGGTCTAGTTTCAGCCTTCTGCATGTTGCTGTCCAGTTCTCCCAGCACCATTTGTTAAAGAGACTGTCTTTTTTCCATTGGATGTTCTTTCCTGCTTTGTCAAAGATGAGTTGACCATACGTTTGTGGGTCTAGTTCTGGGGTTTCTATTCTATTCCATTGGTCTATGTGTCTGTTTTTATGCCAATACCATGCTGTCTTGATGATGACAGCTTTGTAGTAGAGGCTAAAGTCTGGGATTGTGATGCCTCCTGCTTTGGTCTTCTTCTTCAAAATTACTTTGGCTATTCGGGGCCTTTTGTGGTTCCATATGAATTTTAGGATTGCTTGTTCTAGTTTCGAGAAGAATGCTGGTGCAATTTTGATTGGGATTGCATTGAATGTGTAGATAGCTTTGGGTAGTATTGACATTTTGACAATATTTATTCTTCCAATCCATGAGCAGGGAATGTCTTTCCATTTCTTTATATCTTCTTCAATTACCTGCATAAGCTTTCTATAGTTTTCAGCATACAGATCTTTTACATCTTTGGTTAGATTTATTCCTAGGTATTTTATGCTTCTTGGTGCAATTGTGAATGGGATCAGTTTCTTCATTTGTCTTTCTGTTGCTTCATTGTTAGTGTATAAGAATGCAACTGATTTCTGCACATTGATTTTGTATCCTGCAACTTTGCTGAATTCATGTATCAGTTCTAGCAGACTTTTGGTGGAGTCTATCGGATTTTCCATGTATAATATCATGTCATCTGCAAAAAGCGAAAGCTTGACTTCATCTTTACCAATTTTGATGCCTTTGATTTCCTTTTGTTGTCTGATTGCTGATGCTAGAACTTCCAGCACTATATTGAACAACAGCGGTGACAGTGGGCATCCCTGTCGTGTTCCTGATCTCAGGGAAAAAGCTCTCAGTTTTTCCCCGTTGAGGATGATGTTAGCTGTGGGCTTTTCATAAATGGCCTTTATGATCTTTAAGTATGTTCCTTCTATCCCGACTTTCTCAAGGGTTTTTATTAAGAAAGGGTGCTGGATTTTGTCAAAGGCCTTTTCTGCATCGATTGGCAGGATCATATGGTTCTTCTCTTTTTTTTTGTTAATGTGATGTATCACGTTGATCGATTTGCGAATGTTGAATCAGCCCTGCATCCCAGGAATGAATCCCACTTGATCATGGTGAATAATTCTTTTTATATGCTGTTGAATTCGATTTGCTAGTATCTTATTAAGAATTTTTGCATCCATATTCATCAGGGATATTGGCCTGTAGTTCTCTTTTTTTACTGGGTCTCTGTCTGGTTTAGGAAGCAAAGTAATACTGGCTTCATAGAATGAGTCTGGAAGTTTTCCTTCCCTTTCTATTTCTTGGAATAGCTTGAGAAGGATAGGTATTATCTCTGCTTTAAATGTCTGGTAGAACTCCCCTGGGAAGCCATCTGGTCCTGGACTCTTATTTGTTGGGAGATTTTTGATAACCGATTCAATTTCTTCGCTGGTTATGGGTCTGTTCAAGCTTTCTATTTCCTCCTGATTGAGTTTTGGAAGAGTGTGGGTGTTTAGAAATTTGTCCATTTCTTCCAGGTTGTCCAATTTGCTGGCATATAATTTTTCATAGTATTCCCTGATAATTGTTTGTATCTCTGAGGGATTGGTTGTAATCATTCCATTTTCATTCATGATTTTATCTATTTGGGTCATCTCCCTTTTCTTTTTGAGAAGCCTGGCTAGAGGTTTGTCAATTTTGTTTATTTTTTCAAAAAACCAACTCTTGGTTTCGTTGATCTGCTCTACAGTTTTTTTAGATTCTATATTGTTTATTTCTGCTCTGATCTTTATCATTTCTCTTCTTCTGCTGGGTTTAGGCTGCCTTTGCTGTTCTGCTTCTATTTCCTTTAGGTGTGCTGTTAGGTTTTGTATTTGGGATTTTTCTTGTTTCTTGAGATAGGCCTGGATTGCAATGTATTTTCCTCTCAGGACTGCCTTCGCTGCATCCCAAAGCGTTTGGATTGTTGTATTTTCATTTTCGTTTGTTTCCATATATATTTTAATTTCTTCTCTAATTGCCTGGTTGACCCACTCATTCGTTAGTAGGGTGTTCTTTAACCTCCATGCTTTTGGAGGTTTTCCAGACTTTTTCCTGTGGTTGATTTCAAGCTTCATAGCATTGTGGTCTGAGAGTATGCATGGTATAATTTCAATTCTTGTAAACTTATGAAGGGCTGTTTTGTGACCCAGTATATGATCTATCTTGGAGAATGTTCCATGTGCACTCGAGAAGAAAGTATATTCTGTTGCTTTGGGATGCAGAGTTCTAAATATATCTGTCAAGTCCATCTGATCCAATGTATCATTCAGGGCCCTTGTTTCTTTATTGACTGTGTGTCTAGATGATCTATCCATTTCTGTAAGTGGGGTGTTAAAGTCCCCTGCAATGACCACATTCTTATCAATAAGGTTGCTTATGTTTATGAGTAATTGTTTTATATATCTGGGGGCTCGGGTATTTGGCGCATAGACATTTATAATAGCTCTTCCTGGTGGATAGACCCTGTGATTATTATATAATGCCCTTCTTCATCTCTTGTTACAGCCTTTAATTTAAAGTCTAGTTTGTCTGATATAAGTATGGCTACTCCAGCTTTCTTTTGGCTTCCAGGAGCATGATAAATAGTTCTCCATCCCCTCACTCTCAATCTAAAGGTGTCCTCAGATCTAAAATGAGTCTC
Source organism: Panthera tigris (assembly GCF_018350195.1). NCBI lineage: Eukaryota > Metazoa > Chordata > Mammalia > Carnivora > Felidae > Panthera > Panthera tigris. Next base: position 47,307 of record NC_056676.1, on the reverse strand, counting down.
TTGTAGACAGCAAATAGATGGGTCTTGTTTTTTTATCCATTCTGACACCCTATATCTTTTAGTTGGCGCATTTAATCCATTTACATTCAGTGTTATTATAGAAAGATATGGGTTTAGAGTCATTGTGATGTCTGTATGTTTTATGTTTGTAGTGATGTCTCTGGTACTTTGTCTCACAGGATCCCCCTTAGGATCTCTTGTAGGGCTGGTTTCGTGGTGACAAATTCCTTCAGTTTTTGTTTGTTTGGGAAGACCTTTATCTCTCCTTCTATTCTAAATGACAGACTTGCTGGATAAAGGATTCTCGGCTGCATATTTTTTCTGTTTAGCACACTGTAGATATCGTGCCAAGCCTTTCTGGCCTGCCAAGTTTCAAAGGAGAGATCAGTCACGAGTCTTATAGGTCTCCCTTTATATGTGAGGGCACGTTTATCCCTTGCTGCTTTCAGAATTTTCTCTTTATCCTTGTATTTTGCCAGTTTCACTATGATATGTCGTGCAGAAGATCGATTCAAGTTACGTCTGAAGGGAGTTCTCTGTGCCTCTTGGATTTCAATGCCTTTTTCCTTCCCCAGTTCAGGGAAGTTCTCAGCTATAATTTGTTCAAGTACCCCTTCAGCACCTTTCCCTCTCTCTTCCTCCTCTGGGATACCAATTATGCGTATATTATTTTTTTTTAGTGTATCACTTAGTTCTCTAATTTTCCCCTCATACTCCTGGATTTTTTTATCTCTCTTTCTTTCAGCTTCCTCTTTCTCCATAACTTTATCTTCTAGTTCACATATTCTCTCCTCTGCCTCTTCAAGCCGAGCCATTGTGGTTTCCATTTTGTTTTGCATTTCATTTAAAGCGTTTTTCAACTCCTCGTGACTGTTCCTTAGTCCCTCGATCTTTATGGCAAGAGATTCTCTGCTGTCCTGTATACTGTTTTCAAGCCCAGCGATTAATTTTATGACTATTATTCTAAATTCACTTTCTGTTATATTATTTAAATCCTTTTTGATCAGTTCATTAGCTGTTGTTATTTCCTGGAGATTCTTCTGAGGGGAATTCTTCCGTTTGGTCATTTTGGAGAGTCCCTGGCGTGGTGAGGACCTGCAGGGCACTTCCCCTGTGCTGTGGTGTATAACTGGAGTTAGTGGGCGGGGCCGCAGTCCGACCCAATGTCTGCCCCCAGCCCACTGCTGGGGCCACAGTCAGACTGGTGTGTGCCTTCTCTTCCCCTCTCCTAGGGGCGGGATTCACTGTGGGGTGGCGTGTCCCGTCTGGGCTACTTGCACACTGCCAGGCTTGTGTTGCTGGGGATCTGACGTATTAGCTGGGGTGGGTAGGCAAGGTGCACGGGGGCTGGAGGGGCAGGCTTAGCTCGCTTCTCCTTAGGTGATCCACTTCAGGAGGAGCCCTGTGGCAGCGGGAGGGAGTCAGATCCGCTGCCGGAGGTTTGGCTCCGCAGAAGCACAGTTGGGTGTTTGCCTGGAGCGAGCAAGTTCCCTGGCAGGAACTGGTTCCCTTTGGGATTTTGGCTGGGGGATGGGCGGGGGAGATGGCGCTGGCGCCTTTGTTCCCCGCCAAGCTGAGCTCTGCCGTCCGGGGGCTCAGCAGCTCTCCCTCCCTTTGTCCTCCAGCCTTCCCGCTTTCCGAGCAGAGCTGTTAACTTATGACCTCCCAGACGCTAAGTTGCGCTTGCTGTCGGAACACAGTCTGTCCGGCCCCTCCGCTTTTGCCAGCCAGACTCGGGGGCTCTGCTTGGCCGGCGAGCCGCCCCTCCGCCCCGGCTCCCTCCCGCCAGTCCGTGGAGCGCGCACCGCCTCGCCGCCCTTCCTACCCTCTTCCGTGGGCCTCTAGTCTGCGCTTGACTCCTGAGACTCCCTTCTGCTAATCCTCTGGCGGTTTTCTGGGTTCTTTAGGCAGGTGTAGGTGGAATCTCAGTGATCGGCCGGACGCGCTGTGAGCCCCGCGTCCTCCTACGCCGCCATCTTCCGGAACCTATAGCTCTATTTTCCAAACTAGGTTTTACCCGGGAGCCATTCAGAGCAAGAGCCTCAGAAGAATGCACTCTGTTTAAACTAGAACATTGCAAGGTTTTTATTAAGAAAAGATGTTGAATTTTGTCAAATGCTTTTTCTACATAGACAGGATCATATGGTTCTTTTCTTTTATTAATATGATGCATCACATTGATTGATTTCCGAATGTTGAACCAGCCCTGCAGCCCAGGAATGAATCCCACTTGATCATGGTGAATAATTCTTTTTATATGTTGTTGAATACGATTTGCTAGTCTCTTACTAAGAATTTTTGCATCAACATTCATCAGGGATATTGGCCTGTAGTTATTTTTTTTTACTGGGTCTCTGTCTGGTTTGAGAATCAAAGTTGTGCTGGCTTCATAGAATGAGTCTGCAAGTTTTCCTTAGCTTTCTATGTTTTGGAACAGCTTGAGAAGAGTAGGTATTATCTCTGCATTAAATGTCTGGTAGAATTCCTTAGGGAAGCCATCTGGTCCTGGACTCTTATTTGTTGGAGATTTTTGATAACTGATTCCATTTCTTCGCTGGTTATGGGTCTGTTCAAGTTTGTTATTTCTTCCTGTTTGAGTTTTGGAAGTGTTCTGGTGCTTAGGAATTTGTCCATTTCTTCCAGGTTTCCAGTTTGTTGGCGTATAATTTTTCATAGTATTCCCTGATGATTACTTGTATTTCTGAGGCACTGGTTGAAATAATTCCATTTTTATTCATGATTGTATCTATTTGGGTCATCTCCTTTTTCTTTTTGAGAAGCCTGGCTAGAGGTTTATCAATTTTGTTTATTTTTTCAAAAAAAAAAAACAACTCTTGATTTCATTGATCTGCTCCAGTTTTTTTTAGATTCTGTATGGTTTGTTTCTGCTCTGGTCTTTATTATTTCTCTTCTTCTGCTGGGTTTGGGGTGTCTGCTGTTCTGCTTCTAGTTCCTTTAGGTGTTTTTGTTTGTTTGGGAAGACCTTTATCTCTCATTCTATTCTAAATGACAGACTTGCTGGATAAATGATTCTTGGCTGCATATTTTTTCTTTTCAACACATTGAAGATATCGTGCCAATCCTTTCTGGCCTGCCAAGTTTCAAAAGAGAGATCAGTCACGAGTCTTATACGTCTCCCTTTACATGTTAGGGCACGTTTATCCCTTGCTGCTTTCAGAATTTTCTCTTTATCCTTGTATTTTGCCAGTTTCACTATGATATGTCATGGAGATCGATTCAATTTACATCTAAAGGGAGTTCTCTATGCCTCTTGGATTTCAATGCATTTTCCTTCCCCAGTTCAGGGAAGTTCTCAGCTATTATTTCTTCAAGTACAGCTTCAGCACATTTCCCTCTCTCTTCCTCCTCTGGGATACCAATTATGCGTAAATTATTTCTTTTTAGTGTATCACTTACTTCTCTAATTTTCCCCTCATACTCCTGGCTTTTTATCTCTCTTATTCTCAGCTTCCACTTTTTCCATAATTTTTTCTTCTAGTTCACCTATTCTCTCCTACACACAGCTCTGTGAAACAACTACGGGGAAAGAGTCTTTCACCTAACATCTGGTTTCAGTAAGTGAGAACTCTTTGAAAACCTATGCAGGGCCTACAGGGTAAGGGCCATAGCGTCACCTCCGTGAAACAACACCGTGGGGAAACCGACTTTCAACTAACATACATCTATCTGATTTGACAAAGTGAGAAGTGTTTGAAAACCCATGGTATCCGGCTTGCAACTAACCTCTTGCTTCGCCAAGTAGAATTGGAAAGCCTATGTGGGCCCTACGGGGAAAGTGCCATGCACTCAACTCTGTGAAACAGAAAAGTGTGAGGGAAACATCTTGCCACTAACATCTTCTTTCACCAAGTTAAAAGTGTTTCAAAGCAAATGCAGCACCTACACCGAGTGTGCCTTATACTCAATACCATGAAACACCTTAGGGAAAGCTTTCTCCTATCGTCTTATTCACTAAGTTTGAAGCGCTTGGAGACCTATGCGGAGCCCAGGTGGAAAGCTCTATGTACTCAGCTCTACCAGGCAGCCCTTGAGGGAAACTATCTGTCAACTAACATCTTGTTTCACTAAGTCACAAGTGTTTGAAAAACCCCGTAGGCCTACCCCGACCAGTGCCTTGTACCTAACTTTAGGAAGTACCGTGGGGATACCATCATTCAACCAACGGCTACGTGTCACAACGTGAGAAACGTTAGTAAATACGTGCGGGGCCTACAGGGAAAGTGCCTTATACTCACCTCTGGAAAAAAAGAGTGAAGCGTCGGGTTTCGCTACGTTAAAATTGCTTGAAAACTAGGCGGGACCTAGAGGTAAGCGCCATAGAGTCAACTCTGTGATAGGACACTGTGGGGAACCCATCGTCCACCCAATTTCTTGTTACACTAAGTTAGAGGTGTTTGAACGCCATCCGGGGATCACACCGAAAGTGCCACATAGCCCTGGGCACCGTCACGGTCGAGAGACAATCTCCCAACATCTGCTTTCACTCGGTTACAAGTGTTTAAAACACATGCGGGGCCTGGGTGGAGAGTACCAAACACGCAACTCCGTGAAACAACACGGTTGGGGAGACCACCTTTCAACCTCTATGTGGTTTCTTTGAGCTAGAAGTGTCTGAAAACCTATGAGAAGCCAACTGGTTAAGTGCCATACCTCTACGCTCAACGGTGAACAACGATGGTGTGCTAAAACAATATTTCAACTAACATCTGGTTGCACTAATTTAAAAGTGTTTGAAAACTATTCAGGGTCTGTGAGGAGAGTGCCATATGCTCCACTCTGTGACAGAACACAGTGGGGACCCCATCTTCCGACTAACGTGTGTCAGTTTGAAAACCATGAGGAGCTACACCCCAAAGGGACTTACTCTATGAGACGCCCTAGGGAAACCGTCTTTGAAGTGACTTCTCGTTTCACAAACTTACAAGTGTTTGAAAACCCATGCATGCAAGGCCTGCGCAGAAAGTGCCTAGAGTCCACTCTGTGAAACAACACTGTGGGTCTCCACGTTTCAACCAACCGCTCGTTTCACTGAGTGAGAAGGGTTTGAAAACCTACGTGCGTTCTACGCAACGAGTGCCATATGCTCAACTCTGTAAAACAACACCGGTGACACCATCCTTCAAATAGCATCATGGTTCACTGTTAGAAGTGTTTGAAAACCTATGCGGAGCCTACCCCGAAAGTATCTTACACTGCACTCTGGCAAAGACTTTGGGGAAGCCGTCCTTCAACTGACATTTTACTTCACTACGTCACCATGGGGTTGCAAACCATGCGGCGCCTACAGCCAAAGTGCCATATGCTCAACTCTGTGAAACAACGCTGTGGGGAAACGGGTTCAACGAACACCTGGTTTCACTACGTTGGAAGTGTTTGAGAAACCCGTCGTGCCCTCTGTCAAACTGCACATTGCAGAAGCCATCTTTCAGCTAACATCTTACATCTCTAAAGTATGGATGGCACGTATGTTATATATAACGTTTGTGTCTGTGCATGTTATTTGTGTGGTGAATGTGGTGTGTGTATGGTGTGTCAGTGTTTTGGAGGTGCTGTATGTGTCCTTCTGTGTTGTCTTCAAGGGTCATATATGTGTTGTGATTGTAGTATATCAGCTAGGTATGCGCCGCATAGAACGTATGTGCGTGTATGGTCTTTCTATGGCCTGTGTGTTTTGTATGTGGTGCACGTGTGGTTTTGTGGTGTGGCATACGGGTGGAGTTTGGGCAGTAAAAGTGTGGTGTGTGTGTGGTGTGCGTGGTGTCCGTACTTCATAGATGTATGGATTCTCACGGTGTGTGTATTGTGGATGCGGTGTCTGTGTAGTGTAAGTGCGTTGTGTGCGGTATGAGTTTGGCATGTATGTGGTGTATATACGGAGTGTGTTTGTGGGCTACACGTAGTGTACGGTGGGTATATGTGTGGTCCGTGTATTAGGTGTAGTAAGTAGTGTGTGGAAGATGTCTGTGTGAGGTGTAAGTGGTTTGGTGTGTATGTGGTGACTGGGTGAGGTGTTTGTGTGGTATTCACGTGTCATGCGAGGTATGTTGGCACCCTGTTGTGTGTTCGGTGTAGGAGTGATGTGGCTGTGTGGCCTATGTGTCACATTTGTGTCTCTATGTGCAGTGTGTGTGGTGTCCTGGTAGTCGACGTGTAGAGGAGGGAGCATCTGTCTTCCGTATAAGTGGCGTGGGTTTGGGGTGTGGGGTGTGCATGTGGAGGGTGTATGCGTGGTATACGGGCAGTGGTTTGTTTGGAAACTGTGTGCTGTATATGTGTTGAGTGTGGTAATACTGTGCGAGGGGGGTAACTGTGGGTGTGTGTGGGGCATGTGTGATGTGTGTTGGATATGTCTGTGGCATATGCATGGTGAGTGTGTGGTGAGCATGTGGTGTGTGTGATGTATGCATGTGTAGACGGTGTATGTGTCATGCAGGTGTGTATGTCGTAGGAAGGTGGCCAATGCGGCGTGCCAGGTGTGTGGAATGTGCAGGGTGTGTGTGTGTGTGTGTGTGTATGTGTGTTATATAAGTGTCTTGAGTGTATTGCACGGGTGGCCGTGTGTGGTGTGTTTTCCTTAAATGTTTTGGGTGTGTGTGTTGTGTGTTTGGGTACTGTGGTATGTGTGATATATGTGTGGGTTTCCGTGTAATTCGTGTCTTGTGTAGGCTGCACGTTAGTTGAAAGTGCAGTTTGACAGAGTTGAGTATATGGCACTTTCCACCTAGTCCCCGCCGAGGTTTTCAAACACTTCTAACTCAGTGAAACAAGATGCTAGCAACACGATGGTTTTTCCCCCACAGTGTTACTTCACAGAGTTGAGTGTATGGCACGTTCGTCGTCGTTCCCAGCAGTTTTTCAAACGCTTCCAACATGGAGAAACAAGATGTTAGTTGAAAGACGGTTTCCCCAAAGTGCCGTTTTGACAGAGTTGAATATATGGCTCTTTCTTTCTGCACAGTCCCTGAATAATTTTTCAAACCCTTCTAACTTAGTGAAACTAGATGTTAGTTCAAAGGATGCTTTCCCACCGTGTTGGTTCCCAGAGATGAGTATATGGCAGTGACCTTGGAGGCCCTGCATAGCTTCTCAAAACTTCCAACTTGGTGAAACATGTTAGTTGAAAGATGCTTTCTCCACAGGAGTCTTTTGCGATGGCTGGTATAGGTGACTTTCCACATCATTCCCTGCATAGGTTGTCAAACTCTTCTCACGTAGTGAAACGACAGGCTAGTTACAAGATATTTTCCCCACAGTGTTGTATCACAGGGTTGAGTATATGGCACTCACCCTGTAGGCCCCGCGTAGGTTTTCAGACAGTTCTCACTGAGCGAAACCACACATTAGGTGAAAGCTGGTTACTCTCCAGGGTTGTTTCGCAGGATTGGGTATACGGCCCTTTCCGCATGGGCCCGCGTAAGTTTTTCAAACACTTCTAACTGAGAGAAACCAGATGTGAGTTGAAAGATGGTTTCTCCACAGTATGTTTTCTCTGAATCGAGAATTCTGAGGAACTCGAGAATTCCGTTGAAGACGAATCTTCGTTCCCAGCAGTTTTTCAAACACTTCTAACATGGTGAAATAAGATGGTAGTGGAAAGATGGTTTCCCCAAAAGCTGCTTGACAGAGTGGAGGGTATGACACTTTCCGCCTAAGCCCCCACAGGTTTGCCAACACTTCTTCCTTAGTGAAACAAGATGTGAGTGGAAAGATGGTTTCCCCACAGTGTTGTTTCACAGGGTTGAGGGTATGGCACTTTCCTTCTAGGCCCCACATGGGTTTTCCAACACTTCCACTTTAGTGGAGCCAGAGGTTAGTGGAAAGATGGTTTCCGTAGAGTGCAGGTTGACTGACTTGTGTACATGGCACTTCACTCTCCACATAGCCCCCCCCCCCCACATAGGTGTTCCAACACCTCCAACGGTTGTGACACCGGATGTTAGGTGAGAGATGGTTGCTCCACAGGATTCTTTCACCGTGGCTGGTATATGTCACTTTCCACATCGTTCCCCACATAGGTGCTCAAACTCTTCTAACCTAGTGATTGATACAAGCTGTTAGTTGAGTGTTGGCTTCCCCAGAGTGAAGTCTGACAGAGTTGAGTACATGGAACTTGACGCGCAGTCCCCGCGCAGGTTTTCAAGCCCTTGGAACTGAGTGAAACTAGGTGTTAGCTAAAAGGTCGTGTCCTCAGAGTGTGCCTTCACACGGGTGACTATATGGCACCTACCTTGCAGGCCCCGCACAGTTGTCAGACAGCTCTCTTTTAGTGCAGCAAGATATTAGGAGAAAGACCGTTTCGCCACACCGTGTTTCACATGATGGAGTGTAAGGGCACTTTCTACGCAAGCCACCGTACGTAGGTTGGCAAACACTTGGAACGGAGTGAAACGAGATGCTAGCTGAAAGGTGGTCTCTCCACAGTACACCTTCACGGGGTGGAGGGTCACTTTCGACGTCGTTCTCCGCATAGGATTTCAAACAATGCCAACCTGGTGCTACAAGATGTTCCTGGAAAGATGGTTTCCCCAAATGGGCAGCTGCACAAACGTGAGTGTATGGCACTTTCACTATAGGCCTCCCATCACTGTTCCGCCTCTTCCCACTTAGGGAAAGGACATGTTGGCTGAAAGGTGTTTCCTCACCCCCGCCCCCGCCCTCCACGGTTTTGTTTCACACAGTCGAGGACAGAGCACTTGCCGTGTACGTCTGCATACGCTTTCAAACTCTTGCAACTTAGCCAAACAAGATGTCAGCTGAGAGATGGTTTCTCTGCAGGATTCTTTCAGAGTATCGAGTACATATCACTTTCCACATCGTGCCCTGCATAGGTTTTCAAACGCTTCTGACTTAGTGATACAAGATGTCAGGTGAAGGATGGTTTCCCCGAAGGGCAAACCTTTGACAGAGTTGAGTGGCACGCGCCGCATAAAGCCCCCACAGGCTTCCTTCACTCGCTTCTTACCTGGTGAAACCCAATGTAGTTGAAAGACGGTTTCCCCAACAGTGTTGTTTCACAGCGCTGAGGGTCTAGGCCCCACATGGGATTGCAAACACTTCCAAGTTAGTGGAACCAGAGGTGAGTGGAAAGCGTTCCTCCAAAGTGCAGTTTGCCCGAGTCGAGTATACGACACCTTCCACTGAGGCCCCACGATAGGCGTTTGTTCAAACTGCTGGTCTAACTTAGCGATACAAGATGTTCCTTCACAGAGCCGAGTTTGTGGCACTGACCTTACATGTGGGCGCCGCATAGGTTTGCAAACAGTTCTCCCTCAGTGAGCCAAGATGTTAGTTGCAAGATGGCTTCTCCACAGGACTTTCTCACAATGCCGAGTAAATGTCACTTGCCCCTTCTTTGCCCGCAGAGGATTTCCGGCAAATCTAACTTAGCGATACGGGATGTTATTTGAAAGGTGGTTTCCCCAAAGTGCCTCTCGACAGAGTCGCGTATATGGCACCTTCGTCATAGGCCCCGAATGGGTTTTCAGACACCTCTGCCCAGTGAAACGTGATGTCAGTCCACAGTATTCTCTCCCACAGTCGAGTATATGTCACTTTCCCCCTGGCTCCCCACAGAGGGTTTCAAACACTTCTACGTTAGTGATGCAAGCTGTTAGCCAGAAGATGGCTCCTGCAATGTGCAGTGGGACAGTGCTCTGTATATATATATATATATATATACATATACATATAGCACGTTGTGCTTAGGCCCCGACGGGTTTCTCAAACACTTCTAACTTAGTGAAACCACGTGTTAGTTGAAACGGTCTCCCCACAGTGTTGTTTCACAGAGTTGAGTGTATGGCACTTTCGCTGTAGGCCCCGCACGAACGGTTTGCAGCCACAGGTAACATAGTGAAGTAAGCTGTTGGTTGAAGGACGGCTTCTCCGCTCTCCCCCCTCCCCCCACACACACACCGCAGGTGTTGTTTGACAGAGTGGGGTGTCTCATACTTTTGGTGTGAGCTCCGCATCGCTTTTCAAACACGTCTAACAAGGGAACCCAGATGCTATTTGAAGGATGGTTTCACCACAGTGTTGTTTTACAGAGTTGAGCACATGGCGCTTGCTGCGTAGGAAGCCCCTCGTTTCTGAAACTCTTCTCAGTAAGGGAAACGAGAGGTGTGTTGACAGGTGGCGTCTCCACGGTGTTGTTTCACAGAGTTGACTCTACGGCACTTTCGTCGCAGGCCCTGCATGGGTCTTGAAGCCCTTGTCACTTTGGCAAACGAGCTGTCATTTGAAAAGTGGTCTCCCCCCAGTGTCTCACAGAGTTGAGGGTAGGGCCCTTGCCGCGTAGACCCCCAACAGTTTCCGAACACTCTTAAGTTAGTGAAACCAGGTGCTAGTTGAGTGCTCGTTTCAGCACACCATCGTTTCTCACAGTTGAGTAGACGGCGCTCAACAGTTAGGCGTCTCGTAGGTTTTCAAACCCTTCTACCTTAGAGAAACCACACGGTAGTTGAAGGACGGTTTCCCCCACAGTGTTGTTTCCTAGAGTTGAGAGCGTACGGTCCCGTGCGCTAGGCGCCTGCGAGCCTTATGAAACACCTGTGGCTTAGTGAAACCACATGCTAGGAGACAGATTGTGTCCCCACAGTGTCGTCTCACAGGGTTCAGTATATGGCACTCTCGTTGTAGGCCCCGCAACGTTTGGAGCTACGTGTACCTTAGCGAAGCGAGATGTCAGCGGAACGACGGCTCTCACCAAGTGTTATCTGCCAGAGCGCAGTGGGAGACACTTTCGGGCTAGGCTCCGCGTAGCTTTCCAAACACTTCTAACGAGGGAACCCAGATGCTGTTGGAAGGAGGGTTTCACCACAGTGTTGTTTTACATACAGAGTTGCGCACAGGGCCCTCTCTGCGTAGTACCCACGTAGGTTTTCGAACCCTTCTCACTAAGCGAAACGAGCGGTTAGGTGAAACGTGGAGACCCACAGTGTTGTCTCACAGAGTTGAGTGTATGGCACTTTCCGCATAGGCCCTGCATAGGTTGTCAAACACTTCTAACATTGTGAAACGAGATGTGATTGGGAAGATGGTTTTCCCCCACAGCGTCTCAGAGAGCTGAGTATACGGCAGTTTCGTTGTAGTCTCCGGATGCTTCTCAAACACTTCCAACTTAGTGAAACCACATGGTAGTTGGAAGATGCTTTCCCCGCAAGGTTGTGTCACAGAGTTGAGTGTACGTCCCTTTCTACATACGCCTCCATAGGTTTTCAAACACGTCTGCCTTAGTGAACTGAGATGTTAGTTGAAAGGTGTTTTCCCCACCGTGTTTTTCCCCATAGGCGAGTATATGGCACTCACCGTCCACGTCTGCATACGTTTTCAAAACTCTTCTAACTTAGGCAAACAAGGGGTTAGTTGAAAAGACGGTTTTCTCCACAGTGTGTTTTCACAGAGTCGAGAACATGGCACTTTCCTCATTGTTCCTAGCAACGTTTTTCACGTACGTCTAACATGGTGAAACAAGATATTAGTTGGAAGACGGTTTCCCTAAAAAAAATTGACAGTGGAGCAGATGGCACTTTCCGCCTAAGCCCCCACCCCCCCCAACCCCCACCCCCGGCAAGTTTCGAAACACTCCTACGAACTGAACCCGGATGTTATTTGAAAGACGGTTTCACCGCAGTCGTGTTGTGCAGAGTTGAGCATATGACACTTTCTTTGTAGAAATGGCATAGGTTTTCAACCACTTCTAAGTGAAGAGCAGTTAGCTGCAACATGGATTCACCACAGTGTTGTGTCACAGAGTTGAGTGCATGGTCTACGCGCCTAGGTCCCGTGGGTCTTCTCAGACACTTGTAACCTAGTGAAACCAGAGGCTAGAAGAAAGATTCTTTCCCCCGCCGTGCCGTTTCACAGAGTTGAGCATATGGCACTTTCGGACTAGGCCCCACATGGTTTGCATCTACATCTAACATAGTGAATTAAAATGTGAGCTGGAGGACGGCTTCCCCAGGTGTTGTTTGACAGAGTGGAGTGTATGACTCTTGCGGTGTCGGCTCTGCAGAAGTTTTCAAACACTTCTAACAGGGGAGCCCAGATGGTATTTGAAGGGTGGTTTCCCCACCGTGTTGTTTTACAGAGTTGAGCACATGGCACTTTCTACGTAGAACCGCATACGGTTCTCAAACAATTTCTAAGTGAAACGAGAGGTTAGTTGAAAGGTGGAGTCCCCACAGTGTTGTTTCACAGAGTTGACTAGGTGGCACTTTCGGCGCAGGCCCTACATGGGTTTTCGAACGCTTGTCACTTTGTGAAATGAGATGTCAGTTGAAAGATGGTTCCTCCACAGTGTCTCACAGAGATGAGTTGGTGGCGCTTTCGGTGTCATCTCCGCGTGGTTTTCAAACACTTCCAACTTACTGAAACAACGTGTTAGTTGGTAGAGGGTTTCCCCCGACTGTGTTGTGTCTCGGAGTTGAAACTATGGCACTTTCCTCATAGACCCTGGATAGTTTTCAAACAGGCTTGAAGCAGGGAAACCAGATGTTAGTTGACAGATCGTTTTGCCACACCATTGTCTCTCACAGTTGAGTGCACGGCACTTAACCGTTAGGCTTCCCGTGGGTGTTCAAAGACTTCTACCTTAGGGAAACCAGATGGTAGTTGAACGATGGTTTCCCCATAGTGTTGTTTCACAGACTTGACCGTATGGCACTCTCCGTGTGGCCCACACTTAGGTTTCCTAACCCTTGTAACTACGCTCAGTGAGAAGTTAATTGAAAGGTGGTTTCACCACAGTGTTGTTTGATTGAGTGGCGCGTATGGCGCTAGCCACATGGGCCCCGCGTGTGTTTTCAAACACTTGTAACAGTGAAACCAGATAGTAGTTGAACGATCCTTTCACCACACTGGTATTCACACAGTTGAGTATAGGGCACCTTGCGATTAGGCAATCCTATGAGAGCACAGGATTTCCACACACTGCTCACTTAGAGAAACCAGCTGGTAGTCGAAGATCGTTTTCCCACAGTGTTGTTTCACAGAGTCGAGTATATGGCACGGTCTTCAGAGGCCCCCCAGGGGTTTCAAACACTTCTAACTTAGTGGCCCAGCTTTTAGTTAAAAGTCAGTTTCTCCCATGTTGTTTCACAGAGTTGAGCGTATGGTGCTATGCACCTAAGCCCCCTCCCCCCGTCTTTTCAAACCCTTGTAACCTCGCGAATCCAGATGCTCGGAGAAAGACTGTGTCACCATAGTGTCTGTTCTCGGAGTTGAGTGTATGGCACTTTCGTTGTGGGCCCCGCATGGTTTTCAAACACATCACACTTAGGGAAATAAGATGTGAGTTGGAGGACGGCTTCCTCCAAGTGTTGTTTGACACAGTGCAATGTAAGATACACTCGGTGTAGCGGCCGCATGGCATTTCAAACACGTCTGACAAGTGAACCCAGGTGATATTTGGAGGATGGTATCACCACGCTGTTGTTTTACAGAGTTGAGCTTATGGCACTCTCTGCGTAGTCCCTGCATAGGTCTTCAAACACTTCGAACTTAGTGCACCAAGATGTTAGTTGAAAGAGGGTGTCCCCACAGGATTCTCTACAGTGTCCTGTACGTGTCACTCTCCACATCGTTCCCCACATAGACCTTCACAGACTTCTACGCGACACGACAGGTCAATGGACAGACTATTTCCACAAAGTGCATTGTGACAGAGTTGAGGATGCGGCGCTTTCACCATAGGCCCTGCATTGATTTTCCAACACTTGGAACCTAGCGAAACAAGATGGTAGTTGAACGATTGTTTTCACTGCACTGCTGCTTCGCAGAATCGAGTATATGGCACTTTCGTGTATCCCAAGCACAGTTTTCCACACACTTGAACCTTAGTGAAACCGGATGTTAATCGAACAGTGGTCTCCTCACAGAGTCGTGTATATGGCACCTTGCGGGGAGGCCACTCAAGTGTTTCTAAACACTTCAGACTTTGTGAAACCAGGTAGTAGCTGAAAGACGGTTGCCCCACAGTGTTGTTTCACAGGGAGATGGGTATTTGGCACCTTCCGCTTAGGCCCCTCACAGGTTTTCAAACACTTCCACCTTAGCGTAATGGGCTGTTCCTTGAAAGATGGTTGCCCCCGCAACGTATCAGACAGGCGTGTATGTGGCACTCTGGATGTCGCCCCCCGCACGGGTGTTCAAGCACACTAAGTTAGCGAAACCAGATGTTAACTGATAGACGTTTGCACCACACAAACGTTTCACAGGGTTGAGTACCGGGCACTTTGGCTGTAGTCCCCGCATGGGTTTTTAGCCACTTCTAGTGTCGTGAAACAAGACATTAGTTGAAAGGTGTGTTGTCTGCCAGACTTGACTATGTGGCACTTTATGCGTAGGTTTTGGAACACGCCTAGCAACGTGAAACCGTTAAGTTAGTTGAAAGATGGTTTCCCCACAAGCAGTTTTTAGAGTCGAGTATATGTCACTTTCCCCCATAGTCCCTAGTGTATGTTTTAAAGCATTTCTAACCGTGAAACAAGTTGTTAATGGAAAGATTTTTATCCCACAGTATTGTTTCACAGAGTGGAGTATATGGCACCTTCCTCTAGGTCCCTCTTCAGTTTTTAAGCTTTTCTAAATTTCTGAAATCAGATGGTAGTGGAAAGAGGTTTTCACCTCAGTGTTGTCTCGCAGAGTTGAGTAGACGGCACTTTCCTCATAGACCCGGCCTAGGGTTTCAAGTGCTTCTGTTAGTGAAACAAGATATTAGTTGAAAGACCGTTTTTCCGTAACACTCTTTCACACAATCAAGTCTATGTCACTTTCATCGTAATTCCCCGAAAATGTTTACAGAAACTTCCAACGGTGAAACGAGATGTTAGTTGAAGGATGGTTTCACCACACTGTTGTTTCACAGAGCTGAGTGATGGCGCTTTCCGTATCGTTGCCCGCGTGGGTTTTCTAACACTTACAGATTAGTGACATCAGATGGTAGTTGAAAGATGGTTTCACCACAGTGTTGTCTCACAGAGTGGAGGATATGGCGCTTCTCTCATAGTTGCTCGCGTACGTTTTCCACCCCGTCCAAATTAGTGAAACCGAATGTTTCTTGAAGGAGGGTTCCCCAAAATGTTGTTGTTTCCCATATTTGAGTGCAAGGCGCTTTCCCTGAAGGTGTCGCATAGGTTTTCAAACTGGTCCAACCTTGTGCACCAAGAGGTTAGTTGGCTGAGGGTTTGAGCAGACTCTTGTGCAGAGTTGAGTGTGTGGCACTTTCCGCATAGGCTCCGCATAGGTTTCAAAGATGGTTTTAACCGTAGGGATACCAGATGCCAGTTGAAAGATGTTTCATACAGTCGTGCATACGGCAGTTTCGGTGTTGGCCCCGCACGGGCCCTCAAACACTTCTAACTTGGTGAAACCCGACGTTGGTGGATAGATGGTTTCACCACACGGTTGTTTCCCAGGGTTGAGTGCATGGCACATCCGGTGTAGGCCCCACATGGGTCTTCAAGCTAAGAGGGGTCTAACGTACTGAAACAGGATGCTGGTTGGAAGATGGTTTCCGCACAGTGTTATTTGCCAGACTCGAGTATATGACACTTTATTCGTAGGCCCCACATACGTTGTCGAATACCTCTAACATAGTGAGACCTGATGGTAGTTGAAGGATGGTTTCTCCACGGTAAGATTTCAGCGTGGAGTGTATCTCGTTTTCCTCATAGGTTTTCAAACACTTCTCAGCGAAGCAAGGTGTTAGTTGATGAAGGGCTTATTTATGAAAAGTGTCACATACTTAACGCGGTGTAAAATCACTGTGCGGAAACATCTGTTTGTTTCACAAAGTTAGAAATGTTGGAATCCTAGGCATAGAAGCTAAAAAGCGGGGCGCCTGGGTGGCTTGGTCGGTTAAGCGTCTGACTTCGGCTCAGGTCATGATCTCGCGGTCCGTGGGTTCGAGCCCCGCGTCAGGCTCTGTGCTGACA
Source organism: Panthera tigris (assembly GCF_018350195.1). NCBI lineage: Eukaryota > Metazoa > Chordata > Mammalia > Carnivora > Felidae > Panthera > Panthera tigris. Next base: position 31,351 of record NC_056676.1, on the reverse strand, counting down.
GCTCGGAGCCTGGAGCCTGTTTCAGAGTCTGTGTCTCCTTCTCACCGTGACCCTCCCCCGTTCAGCTCTATCTCTCTCTGTCTCAAAAATAAATAAACTTTAAAAAAGAAGTTAAAAGGCAAAGCGCACTTTCCTCGCTGTGTCAAGGATCGTTGTAGACAAACCACTTTTCAAATAACATCTGGTTTAACTAAGCGGGAAGTGTTTGCAAACGCTTGCGGGGCCGCAAAGACACTGCCATGTCCTCGGCGCTGTGAAACACCAGTGTGGTGACGCCTTTTACCAACTAACATCTGCTTTCACCGCATAGGGTTTCAAGTGCTTGAAAACCCATGTGGGGACGAAACGGAAAGCGCCATAGGCTGAAGTGTATGAAACGCTGTGGGGGAACCACCTTCCAACTAAAATCCTGTTTCAGTAGGTTGGAAGCGTTTGCAAACCTCTGCGGGGCTTAGGCGGAAACGCCTACACGCAGCTCTGTGAAACAACTACGGGGAAAGAGTCTTTTCACCTAACATCCGGTTTCAGTAAGTGAGAACTCTTTGAAAACCTATGCGGGGCCTACAGGGTAAGGGCCATAGCGTCACCTCCGTGAAACAACACCGTGGGGAAACCGACTTTCAACTAACATACATCTATCTGATTTGACAAAGTGAGAAGTGTTTGAAAACCCATGGTATCCGGCTTGCAACTAACCTCTTGCTTCGCCAAGTAGAATTGGAAAGCCTATGTGGGCCCTACGGGGAAAGTGCCATGCACTCAACTCTGTGAAACAGAAAAGTGTGAGGGAAACATCTTGCCACTAACATCTTCTTTCACCAAGTTAAAAGTGTTTCAAAGCAAATGCAGCACCTACACCGAGTGTGCCTTATACTCAATACCATGAAACACCTTAGGGAAAGCTTTCTCCTATCGTCTTATTCACTAAGTTTGAAGCGCTTGGAGACCTATGCGGAGCCCAGGTGGAAAGCTCTATGTACTCAGCTCTACCAGGCAGCCCTTGAGGGAAACTATCTGTCAACTAACATCTTGTTTCACTAAGTCACAAGTGTTTGAAAAACCCCGTAGGCCTACCCCGACCAGTGCCTTGTACCTAACTTTAGGAAGTACCGTGGGGATACCATCATTCAACCAACGGCTACGTGTCACAACGTGAGAAACGTTAGTAAATACGTGCGGGGCCTACAGGGAAAGTGCCTTATACTCACCTCTGGAAAAAAAGAGTGAAGCGTCGGGTTTCGCTACGTTAAAATTGCTTGAAAACTAGGCGGGACCTAGAGGTAAGCGCCATAGAGTCAACTCTGTGATAGGACACTGTGGGGAACCCATCGTCCACCCAATTTCTTGTTACACTAAGTTAGAGGTGTTTGAACGCCATCCGGGGATCACACCGAAAGTGCCACATAGCCCTGGGCACCGTCACGGTCGAGAGACAATCTCCCAACATCTGCTTTCACTCGGTTACAAGTGTTTAAAACACATGCGGGGCCTGGGTGGAGAGTACCAAACACGCAACTCCGTGAAACAACACGGTTGGGGAGACCACCTTTCAACCTCTATGTGGTTTCTTTGAGCTAGAAGTGTCTGAAAACCTATGAGAAGCCAACTGGTTAAGTGCCATACCTCTACGCTCAACGGTGAACAACGATGGTGTGCTAAAACAATATTTCAACTAACATCTGGTTGCACTAATTTAAAAGTGTTTGAAAACTATTCAGGGTCTGTGAGGAGAGTGCCATATGCTCCACTCTGTGACAGAACACAGTGGGGACCCCATCTTCCGACTAACGTGTGTCAGTTTGAAAACCATGAGGAGCTACACCCCAAAGGGACTTACTCTATGAGACGCCCTAGGGAAACCGTCTTTGAAGTGACTTCTCGTTTCACAAACTTACAAGTGTTTGAAAACCCATGCATGCAAGGCCTGCGCAGAAAGTGCCTAGAGTCCACTCTGTGAAACAACACTGTGGGTCTCCACGTTTCAACCAACCGCTCGTTTCACTGAGTGAGAAGGGTTTGAAAACCTACGTGCGTTCTACGCAACGAGTGCCATATGCTCAACTCTGTAAAACAACACCGGTGACACCATCCTTCAAATAGCATCATGGTTCACTGTTAGAAGTGTTTGAAAACCTATGCGGAGCCTACCCCGAAAGTATCTTACACTGCACTCTGGCAAAGACTTTGGGGAAGCCGTCCTTCAACTGACATTTTACTTCACTACGTCACCATGGGGTTGCAAACCATGCGGCGCCTACAGCCAAAGTGCCATATGCTCAACTCTGTGAAACAACGCTGTGGGGAAACGGGTTCAACGAACACCTGGTTTCACTACGTTGGAAGTGTTTGAGAAACCCGTCGTGCCCTCTGTCAAACTGCACATTGCAGAAGCCATCTTTCAGCTAACATCTTACATCTCTAAAGTATGGATGGCACGTATGTTATATATAACGTTTGTGTCTGTGCATGTTATTTGTGTGGTGAATGTGGTGTGTGTATGGTGTGTCAGTGTTTTGGAGGTGCTGTATGTGTCCTTCTGTGTTGTCTTCAAGGGTCATATATGTGTTGTGATTGTAGTATATCAGCTAGGTATGCGCCGCATAGAACGTATGTGCGTGTATGGTCTTTCTATGGCCTGTGTGTTTTGTATGTGGTGCACGTGTGGTTTTGTGGTGTGGCATACGGGTGGAGTTTGGGCAGTAAAAGTGTGGTGTGTGTGTGGTGTGCGTGGTGTCCGTACTTCATAGATGTATGGATTCTCACGGTGTGTGTATTGTGGATGCGGTGTCTGTGTAGTGTAAGTGCGTTGTGTGCGGTATGAGTTTGGCATGTATGTGGTGTATATACGGAGTGTGTTTGTGGGCTACACGTAGTGTACGGTGGGTATATGTGTGGTCCGTGTATTAGGTGTAGTAAGTAGTGTGTGGAAGATGTCTGTGTGAGGTGTAAGTGGTTTGGTGTGTATGTGGTGACTGGGTGAGGTGTTTGTGTGGTATTCACGTGTCATGCGAGGTATGTTGGCACCCTGTTGTGTGTTCGGTGTAGGAGTGATGTGGCTGTGTGGCCTATGTGTCACATTTGTGTCTCTATGTGCAGTGTGTGTGGTGTCCTGGTAGTCGACGTGTAGAGGAGGGAGCATCTGTCTTCCGTATAAGTGGCGTGGGTTTGGGGTGTGGGGTGTGCATGTGGAGGGTGTATGCGTGGTATACGGGCAGTGGTTTGTTTGGAAACTGTGTGCTGTATATGTGTTGAGTGTGGTAATACTGTGCGAGGGGGGTAACTGTGGGTGTGTGTGGGGCATGTGTGATGTGTGTTGGATATGTCTGTGGCATATGCATGGTGAGTGTGTGGTGAGCATGTGGTGTGTGTGATGTATGCATGTGTAGACGGTGTATGTGTCATGCAGGTGTGTATGTCGTAGGAAGGTGGCCAATGCGGCGTGCCAGGTGTGTGGAATGTGCAGGGTGTGTGTGTGTGTGTGTGTGTATGTGTGTTATATAAGTGTCTTGAGTGTATTGCACGGGTGGCCGTGTGTGGTGTGTTTTCCTTAAATGTTTTGGGTGTGTGTGTTGTGTGTTTGGGTACTGTGGTATGTGTGATATATGTGTGGGTTTCCGTGTAATTCGTGTCTTGTGTAGGCTGCACGTTAGTTGAAAGTGCAGTTTGACAGAGTTGAGTATATGGCACTTTCCACCTAGTCCCCGCCGAGGTTTTCAAACACTTCTAACTCAGTGAAACAAGATGCTAGCAACACGATGGTTTTTCCCCCACAGTGTTACTTCACAGAGTTGAGTGTATGGCACGTTCGTCGTCGTTCCCAGCAGTTTTTCAAACGCTTCCAACATGGAGAAACAAGATGTTAGTTGAAAGACGGTTTCCCCAAAGTGCCGTTTTGACAGAGTTGAATATATGGCTCTTTCTTTCTGCACAGTCCCTGAATAATTTTTCAAACCCTTCTAACTTAGTGAAACTAGATGTTAGTTCAAAGGATGCTTTCCCACCGTGTTGGTTCCCAGAGATGAGTATATGGCAGTGACCTTGGAGGCCCTGCATAGCTTCTCAAAACTTCCAACTTGGTGAAACATGTTAGTTGAAAGATGCTTTCTCCACAGGAGTCTTTTGCGATGGCTGGTATAGGTGACTTTCCACATCATTCCCTGCATAGGTTGTCAAACTCTTCTCACGTAGTGAAACGACAGGCTAGTTACAAGATATTTTCCCCACAGTGTTGTATCACAGGGTTGAGTATATGGCACTCACCCTGTAGGCCCCGCGTAGGTTTTCAGACAGTTCTCACTGAGCGAAACCACACATTAGGTGAAAGCTGGTTACTCTCCAGGGTTGTTTCGCAGGATTGGGTATACGGCCCTTTCCGCATGGGCCCGCGTAAGTTTTTCAAACACTTCTAACTGAGAGAAACCAGATGTGAGTTGAAAGATGGTTTCTCCACAGTATGTTTTCTCTGAATCGAGAATTCTGAGGAACTCGAGAATTCCGTTGAAGACGAATCTTCGTTCCCAGCAGTTTTTCAAACACTTCTAACATGGTGAAATAAGATGGTAGTGGAAAGATGGTTTCCCCAAAAGCTGCTTGACAGAGTGGAGGGTATGACACTTTCCGCCTAAGCCCCCACAGGTTTGCCAACACTTCTTCCTTAGTGAAACAAGATGTGAGTGGAAAGATGGTTTCCCCACAGTGTTGTTTCACAGGGTTGAGGGTATGGCACTTTCCTTCTAGGCCCCACATGGGTTTTCCAACACTTCCACGTTAGTGGAGCCAGAGGTTAGTGGAAAGATGGTTTCCGTAGAGTGCAGGTTGACTGACTTGTGTACATGGCACTTCACTCTCCACATAGCCCCCCCCCCCCACATAGGTGTTCCAACACCTCCAACGGTTGTGACACCGGATGTTAGGTGAGAGATGGTTGCTCCACAGGATTCTTTCACCGTGGCTGGTATATGTCACTTTCCACATCGTTCCCCACATAGGTGCTCAAACTCTTCTAACCTAGTGATTGATACAAGCTGTTAGTTGAGTGTTGGCTTCCCCAGAGTGAAGTCTGACAGAGTTGAGTACATGGAACTTGACGCGCAGTCCCCGCGCAGGTTTTCAAGCCCTTGGAACTGAGTGAAACTAGGTGTTAGCTAAAAGGTCGTGTCCTCAGAGTGTGCCTTCACACGGGTGACTATATGGCACCTACCTTGCAGGCCCCGCACAGTTGTCAGACAGCTCTCTTTTAGTGCAGCAAGATATTAGGAGAAAGACCGTTTCGCCACACCGTGTTTCACATGATGGAGTGTAAGGGCACTTTCTACGCAAGCCACCGTACGTAGGTTGGCAAACACTTGGAACGGAGTGAAACGAGATGCTAGCTGAAAGGTGGTCTCTCCACAGTACACCTTCACGGGGTGGAGGGTCACTTTCGACGTCGTTCTCCGCATAGGATTTCAAACAATGCCAACCTGGTGCTACAAGATGTTCCTGGAAAGATGGTTTCCCCAAATGGGCAGCTGCACAAACGTGAGTGTATGGCACTTTCACTATAGGCCTCCCATCACTGTTCCGCCTCTTCCCACTTAGGGAAAGGACATGTTGGCTGAAAGGTGTTTCCTCACCCCCGCCCCCGCCCTCCACGGTTTTGTTTCACACAGTCGAGGACAGAGCACTTGCCGTGTACGTCTGCATACGCTTTCAAACTCTTGCAACTTAGCCAAACAAGATGTCAGCTGAGAGATGGTTTCTCTGCAGGATTCTTTCAGAGTATCGAGTACATATCACTTTCCACATCGTGCCCTGCATAGGTTTTCAAACGCTTCTGACTTAGTGATACAAGATGTCAGGTGAAGGATGGTTTCCCCGAAGGGCAAACCTTTGACAGAGTTGAGTGGCACGCGCCGCATAAAGCCCCCACAGGCTTCCTTCACTCGCTTCTTACCTGGTGAAACCCAATGTAGTTGAAAGACGGTTTCCCCAACAGTGTTGTTTCACAGCGCTGAGGGTCTAGGCCCCACATGGGATTGCAAACACTTCCAAGTTAGTGGAACCAGAGGTGAGTGGAAAGCGTTCCTCCAAAGTGCAGTTTGCCCGAGTCGAGTATACGACACCTTCCACTGAGGCCCCACGATAGGCGTTTGTTCAAACTGCTGGTCTAACTTAGCGATACAAGATGTTCCTTCACAGAGCCGAGTTTGTGGCACTGACCTTACATGTGGGCGCCGCATAGGTTTGCAAACAGTTCTCCCTCAGTGAGCCAAGATGTTAGTTGCAAGATGGCTTCTCCACAGGACTTTCTCACAATGCCGAGTAAATGTCACTTGCCCCTTCTTTGCCCGCAGAGGATTTCCGGCAAATCTAACTTAGCGATACGGGATGTTATTTGAAAGGTGGTTTCCCCAAAGTGCCTCTCGACAGAGTCGCGTATATGGCACCTTCGTCATAGGCCCCGAATGGGTTTTCAGACACCTCTGCCCAGTGAAACGTGATGTCAGTCCACAGTATTCTCTCCCACAGTCGAGTATATGTCACTTTCCCCCTGGCTCCCCACAGAGGGTTTCAAACACTTCTACGTTAGTGATGCAAGCTGTTAGCCAGAAGATGGCTCCTGCAATGTGCAGTGGGACAGTGCTCTGTATATATATATATATATATATATACATATACATATAGCACGTTGTGCTTAGGCCCCGACGGGTTTCTCAAACACTTCTAACTTAGTGAAACCACGTGTTAGTTGAAACGGTCTCCCCACAGTGTTGTTTCACAGAGTTGAGTGTATGGCACTTTCGCTGTAGGCCCCGCACGAACGGTTTGCAGCCACAGGTAACATAGTGAAGTAAGCTGTTGGTTGAAGGACGGCTTCTCCGCTCTCCCCCCTCCCCCCACACACACACCGCAGGTGTTGTTTGACAGAGTGGGGTGTCTCATACTTTTGGTGTGAGCTCCGCATCGCTTTTCAAACACGTCTAACAAGGGAACCCAGATGCTATTTGAAGGATGGTTTCACCACAGTGTTGTTTTACAGAGTTGAGCACATGGCGCTTGCTGCGTAGGAAGCCCCTCGTTTCTGAAACTCTTCTCAGTAAGGGAAACGAGAGGTGTGTTGACAGGTGGCGTCTCCACGGTGTTGTTTCACAGAGTTGACTCTACGGCACTTTCGTCGCAGGCCCTGCATGGGTCTTGAAGCCCTTGTCACTTTGGCAAACGAGCTGTCATTTGAAAAGTGGTCTCCCCCCAGTGTCTCACAGAGTTGAGGGTAGGGCCCTTGCCGCGTAGACCCCCAACAGTTTCCGAACACTCTTAAGTTAGTGAAACCAGGTGCTAGTTGAGTGCTCGTTTCAGCACACCATCGTTTCTCACAGTTGAGTAGACGGCGCTCAACAGTTAGGCGTCTCGTAGGTTTTCAAACCCTTCTACCTTAGAGAAACCACACGGTAGTTGAAGGACGGTTTCCCCCACAGTGTTGTTTCCTAGAGTTGAGAGCGTACGGTCCCGTGCGCTAGGCGCCTGCGAGCCTTATGAAACACCTGTGGCTTAGTGAAACCACATGCTAGGAGACAGATTGTGTCCCCACAGTGTCGTCTCACAGGGTTCAGTATATGGCACTCTCGTTGTAGGCCCCGCAACGTTTGGAGCTACGTGTACCTTAGCGAAGCGAGATGTCAGCGGAACGACGGCTCTCACCAAGTGTTATCTGCCAGAGCGCAGTGGGAGACACTTTCGGGCTAGGCTCCGCGTAGCTTTCCAAACACTTCTAACGAGGGAACCCAGATGCTGTTGGAAGGAGGGTTTCACCACAGTGTTGTTTTACATACAGAGTTGCGCACAGGGCCCTCTCTGCGTAGTACCCACGTAGGTTTTCGAACCCTTCTCACTAAGCGAAACGAGCGGTTAGGTGAAACGTGGAGACCCACAGTGTTGTCTCACAGAGTTGAGTGTATGGCACTTTCCGCATAGGCCCTGCATAGGTTGTCAAACACTTCTAACATTGTGAAACGAGATGTGATTGGGAAGATGGTTTTCCCCCACAGCGTCTCAGAGAGCTGAGTATACGGCAGTTTCGTTGTAGTCTCCGGATGCTTCTCAAACACTTCCAACTTAGTGAAACCACATGGTAGTTGGAAGATGCTTTCCCCGCAAGGTTGTGTCACAGAGTTGAGTGTACGTCCCTTTCTACATACGCCTCCATAGGTTTTCAAACACGTCTGCCTTAGTGAACTGAGATGTTAGTTGAAAGGTGTTTTCCCCACCGTGTTTTTCCCCATAGGCGAGTATATGGCACTCACCGTCCACGTCTGCATACGTTTTCAAAACTCTTCTAACTTAGGCAAACAAGGGGTTAGTTGAAAAGACGGTTTTCTCCACAGTGTGTTTTCACAGAGTCGAGAACATGGCACTTTCCTCATTGTTCCTAGCAACGTTTTTCACGTACGTCTAACATGGTGAAACAAGATATTAGTTGGAAGACGGTTTCCCTAAAAAAAATTGACAGTGGAGCAGATGGCACTTTCCGCCTAAGCCCCCACCCCCCCCAACCCCCACCCCCGGCAAGTTTCGAAACACTCCTACGAACTGAACCCGGATGTTATTTGAAAGACGGTTTCACCGCAGTCGTGTTGTGCAGAGTTGAGCATATGACACTTTCTTTGTAGAAATGGCATAGGTTTTCAACCACTTCTAAGTGAAGAGCAGTTAGCTGCAACATGGATTCACCACAGTGTTGTGTCACAGAGTTGAGTGCATGGTCTACGCGCCTAGGTCCCGTGGGTCTTCTCAGACACTTGTAACCTAGTGAAACCAGAGGCTAGAAGAAAGATTCTTTCCCCCGCCGTGCCGTTTCACAGAGTTGAGCATATGGCACTTTCGGACTAGGCCCCACATGGTTTGCATCTACATCTAACATAGTGAATTAAAATGTGAGCTGGAGGACGGCTTCCCCAGGTGTTGTTTGACAGAGTGGAGTGTATGACTCTTGCGGTGTCGGCTCTGCAGAAGTTTTCAAACACTTCTAACAGGGGAGCCCAGATGGTATTTGAAGGGTGGTTTCCCCACCGTGTTGTTTTACAGAGTTGAGCACATGGCACTTTCTACGTAGAACCGCATACGGTTCTCAAACAATTTCTAAGTGAAACGAGAGGTTAGTTGAAAGGTGGAGTCCCCACAGTGTTGTTTCACAGAGTTGACTAGGTGGCACTTTCGGCGCAGGCCCTACATGGGTTTTCGAACGCTTGTCACTTTGTGAAATGAGATGTCAGTTGAAAGATGGTTCCTCCACAGTGTCTCACAGAGATGAGTTGGTGGCGCTTTCGGTGTCATCTCCGCGTGGTTTTCAAACACTTCCAACTTACTGAAACAACGTGTTAGTTGGTAGAGGGTTTCCCCCGACTGTGTTGTGTCTCGGAGTTGAAACTATGGCACTTTCCTCATAGACCCTGGATAGTTTTCAAACAGGCTTGAAGCAGGGAAACCAGATGTTAGTTGACAGATCGTTTTGCCACACCATTGTCTCTCACAGTTGAGTGCACGGCACTTAACCGTTAGGCTTCCCGTGGGTGTTCAAAGACTTCTACCTTAGGGAAACCAGATGGTAGTTGAACGATGGTTTCCCCATAGTGTTGTTTCACAGACTTGACCGTATGGCACTCTCCGTGTGGCCCACACTTAGGTTTCCTAACCCTTGTAACTACGCTCAGTGAGAAGTTAATTGAAAGGTGGTTTCACCACAGTGTTGTTTGATTGAGTGGCGCGTATGGCGCTAGCCACATGGGCCCCGCGTGTGTTTTCAAACACTTGTAACAGTGAAACCAGATAGTAGTTGAACGATCCTTTCACCACACTGGTATTCACACAGTTGAGTATAGGGCACCTTGCGATTAGGCAATCCTATGAGAGCACAGGATTTCCACACACTGCTCACTTAGAGAAACCAGCTGGTAGTCGAAGATCGTTTTCCCACAGTGTTGTTTCACAGAGTCGAGTATATGGCACGGTCTTCAGAGGCCCCCCAGGGGTTTCAAACACTTCTAACTTAGTGGCCCAGCTTTTAGTTAAAAGTCAGTTTCTCCCATGTTGTTTCACAGAGTTGAGCGTATGGTGCTATGCACCTAAGCCCCCTCCCCCCGTCTTTTCAAACCCTTGTAACCTCGCGAATCCAGATGCTCGGAGAAAGACTGTGTCACCATAGTGTCTGTTCTCGGAGTTGAGTGTATGGCACTTTCGTTGTGGGCCCCGCATGGTTTTCAAACACATCACACTTAGGGAAATAAGATGTGAGTTGGAGGACGGCTTCCTCCAAGTGTTGTTTGACACAGTGCAATGTAAGATACACTCGGTGTAGCGGCCGCATGGCATTTCAAACACGTCTGACAAGTGAACCCAGGTGATATTTGGAGGATGGTATCACCACGCTGTTGTTTTACAGAGTTGAGCTTATGGCACTCTCTGCGTAGTCCCTGCATAGGTCTTCAAACACTTCGAACTTAGTGCACCAAGATGTTAGTTGAAAGAGGGTGTCCCCACAGGATTCTCTACAGTGTCCTGTACGTGTCACTCTCCACATCGTTCCCCACATAGACCTTCACAGACTTCTACGCGACACGACAGGTCAATGGACAGACTATTTCCACAAAGTGCATTGTGACAGAGTTGAGGATGCGGCGCTTTCACCATAGGCCCTGCATTGATTTTCCAACACTTGGAACCTAGCGAAACAAGATGGTAGTTGAACGATTGTTTTCACTGCACTGCTGCTTCGCAGAATCGAGTATATGGCACTTTCGTGTATCCCAAGCACAGTTTTCCACACACTTGAACCTTAGTGAAACCGGATGTTAATCGAACAGTGGTCTCCTCACAGAGTCGTGTATATGGCACCTTGCGGGGAGGCCACTCAAGTGTTTCTAAACACTTCAGACTTTGTGAAACCAGGTAGTAGCTGAAAGACGGTTGCCCCACAGTGTTGTTTCACAGGGAGATGGGTATTTGGCACCTTCCGCTTAGGCCCCTCACAGGTTTTCAAACACTTCCACCTTAGCGTAATGGGCTGTTCCTTGAAAGATGGTTGCCCCCGCAACGTATCAGACAGGCGTGTATGTGGCACTCTGGATGTCGCCCCCCGCACGGGTGTTCAAGCACACTAAGTTAGCGAAACCAGATGTTAACTGATAGACGTTTGCACCACACAAACGTTTCACAGGGTTGAGTACCGGGCACTTTGGCTGTAGTCCCCGCATGGGTTTTTAGCCACTTCTAGTGTCGTGAAACAAGACATTAGTTGAAAGGTGTGTTGTCTGCCAGACTTGACTATGTGGCACTTTATGCGTAGGTTTTGGAACACGCCTAGCAACGTGAAACCGTTAAGTTAGTTGAAAGATGGTTTCCCCACAAGCAGTTTTTAGAGTCGAGTATATGTCACTTTCCCCCATAGTCCCTAGTGTATGTTTTAAAGCATTTCTAACCGTGAAACAAGTTGTTAATGGAAAGATTTTTATCCCACAGTATTGTTTCACAGAGTGGAGTATATGGCACCTTCCTCTAGGTCCCTCTTCAGTTTTTAAGCTTTTCTAAATTTCTGAAATCAGATGGTAGTGGAAAGAGGTTTTCACCTCAGTGTTGTCTCGCAGAGTTGAGTAGACGGCACTTTCCTCATAGACCCGGCCTAGGGTTTCAAGTGCTTCTGTTAGTGAAACAAGATATTAGTTGAAAGACCGTTTTTCCGTAACACTCTTTCACACAATCAAGTCTATGTCACTTTCATCGTAATTCCCCGAAAATGTTTACAGAAACTTCCAACGGTGAAACGAGATGTTAGTTGAAGGATGGTTTCACCACACTGTTGTTTCACAGAGCTGAGTGATGGCGCTTTCCGTATCGTTGCCCGCGTGGGTTTTCTAACACTTACAGATTAGTGACATCAGATGGTAGTTGAAAGATGGTTTCACCACAGTGTTGTCTCACAGAGTGGAGGATATGGCGCTTCTCTCATAGTTGCTCGCGTACGTTTTCCACCCCGTCCAAATTAGTGAAACCGAATGTTTCTTGAAGGAGGGTTCCCCAAAATGTTGTTGTTTCCCATATTTGAGTGCAAGGCGCTTTCCCTGAAGGTGTCGCATAGGTTTTCAAACTGGTCCAACCTTGTGCACCAAGAGGTTAGTTGGCTGAGGGTTTGAGCAGACTCTTGTGCAGAGTTGAGTGTGTGGCACTTTCCGCATAGGCTCCGCATAGGTTTCAAAGATGGTTTTAACCGTAGGGATACCAGATGCCAGTTGAAAGATGTTTCATACAGTCGTGCATACGGCAGTTTCGGTGTTGGCCCCGCACGGGCCCTCAAACACTTCTAACTTGGTGAAACCCGACGTTGGTGGATAGATGGTTTCACCACACGGTTGTTTCCCAGGGTTGAGTGCATGGCACATCCGGTGTAGGCCCCACATGGGTCTTCAAGCTAAGAGGGGTCTAACGTACTGAAACAGGATGCTGGTTGGAAGATGGTTTCCGCACAGTGTTATTTGCCAGACTCGAGTATATGACACTTTATTCGTAGGCCCCACATACGTTGTCGAATACCTCTAACATAGTGAGACCTGATGGTAGTTGAAGGATGGTTTCTCCACGGTAAGATTTCAGCGTGGAGTGTATCTCGTTTTCCTCATAGGTTTTCAAACACTTCTCAGCGAAGCAAGGTGTTAGTTGATGAAGGGCTTATTTATGAAAAGTGTCACATACTTAACGCGGTGTAAAATCACTGTGCGGAAACATCTGTTTGTTTCACAAAGTTAGAAATGTTGGAATCCTAGGCATAGAAGCTAAAAAGCGGGGCGCCTGGGTGGCTTGGTCGGTTAAGCGTCTGACTTCGGCTCAGGTCATGATCTCGCGGTCCGTGGGTTCGAGCCCCGCGTCAGGCTCTGTGCTGACAGCTCGGAGCCTGGAGCCTGTTTCAGAGTCTGTGTCTCCTTCTCACCGTGACCCTCCCCCGTTCAGCTCTATCTCTCTCTGTCTCAAAAATAAATAAACTTTAAAAAAGAAGTTAAAAGGCAAAGCGCACTTTCCTCGCTGTGTCAAGGATCGTTGTAGACAAACCACTTTTCAAATAACATCTGGTTTAACTAAGCGGGAAGTGTTTGCAAACGCTTGCGGGGCCGCAAAGACACTGCCATGTCCTCGGCGCTGTGAAACACCAGTGTGGTGACGCCTTTTACCAACTAACATCTGCTTTCACCGCATAGGGTTTCAAGTGCTTGAAAACCCATGTGGGGACGAAACGGAAAGCGCCATAGGCTGAAGTGTATGAAACGCTGTGGGGGAACCACCTTCCAACTAAAATCCTGTTTCAGTAGGTTGGAAGCGTTTGCAAACCTCTGCGGGGCTTAGGCGGAAACGCCTACACGCAGCTCTGTGAAACAACTACGGGGAAAGAGTCTTTTCACCTAACATCCGGTTTCAGTAAGTGAGAACTCTTTGAAAACCTATGCGGGGCCTACAGGGTAAGGGCCATAGCGTCACCTCCGTGAAACAACACCGTGGGGAAACCGACTTTCAACTAACATACATCTATCTGATTTGACAAAGTGAGAAGTGTTTGAAAACCCATGGTATCCGGCTTGCAACTAACCTCTTGCTTCGCCAAGTAGAATTGGAAAGCCTATGTGGGCCCTACGGGGAAAGTGCCATGCACTCAACTCTGTGAAACAGAAAAGTGTGAGGGAAACATCTTGCCACTAACATCTTCTTTCACCAAGTTAAAAGTGTTTCAAAGCAAATGCAGCACCTACACCGAGTGTGCCTTATACTCAATACCATGAAACACCTTAGGGAAAGCTTTCTCCTATCGTCTTATTCACTAAGTTTGAAGCGCTTGGAGACCTATGCGGAGCCCAGGTGGAAAGCTCTATGTACTCAGCTCTACCAGGCAGCCCTTGAGGGAAACTATCTGTCAACTAACATCTTGTTTCACTAAGTCACAAGTGTTTGAAAAACCCCGTAGGCCTACCCCGACCAGTGCCTTGTACCTAACTTTAGGAAGTACCGTGGGGATACCATCATTCAACCAACGGCTACGTGTCACAACGTGAGAAACGTTAGTAAATACGTGCGGGGCCTACAGGGAAAGTGCCTTATACTCACCTCTGGAAAAAAAGAGTGAAGCGTCGGGTTTCGCTACGTTAAAATTGCTTGAAAACTAGGCGGGACCTAGAGGTAAGCGCCATAGAGTCAACTCTGTGATAGGACACTGTGGGGAACCCATCGTCCACCCAATTTCTTGTTACACTAAGTTAGAGGTGTTTGAACGCCATCCGGGGATCACACCGAAAGTGCCACATAGCCCTGGGCACCGTCACGGTCGAGAGACAATCTCCCAACATCTGCTTTCACTCGGTTACAAGTGTTTAAAACACATGCGGGGCCTGGGTGGAGAGTACCAAACACGCAACTCCGTGAAACAACACGGTTGGGGAGACCACCTTTCAACCTCTATGTGGTTTCTTTGAGCTAGAAGTGTCTGAAAACCTATGAGAAGCCAACTGGTTAAGTGCCATACCTCTACGCTCAACGGTGAACAACGATGGTGTGCTAAAACAATATTTCAACTAACATCTGGTTGCACTAATTTAAAAGTGTTTGAAAACTATTCAGGGTCTGTGAGGAGAGTGCCATATGCTCCACTCTGTGACAGAACACAGTGGGGACCCCATCTTCCGACTAACGTGTGTCAGTTTGAAAACCATGAGGAGCTACACCCCAAAGGGACTTACTCTATGAGACGCCCTAGGGAAACCGTCTTTGAAGTGACTTCTCGTTTCACAAACTTACAAGTGTTTGAAAACCCATGCATGCAAGGCCTGCGCAGAAAGTGCCTAGAGTCCACTCTGTGAAACAACACTGTGGGTCTCCACGTTTCAACCAACCGCTCGTTTCACTGAGTGAGAAGGGTTTGAAAACCTACGTGCGTTCTACGCAACGAGTGCCATATGCTCAACTCTGTAAAACAACACCGGTGACACCATCCTTCAAATAGCATCATGGTTCACTGTTAGAAGTGTTTGAAAACCTATGCGGAGCCTACCCCGAAAGTATCTTACACTGCACTCTGGCAAAGACTTTGGGGAAGCCGTCCTTCAACTGACATTTTACTTCACTACGTCACCATGGGGTTGCAAACCATGCGGCGCCTACAGCCAAAGTGCCATATGCTCAACTCTGTGAAACAACGCTGTGGGGAAACGGGTTCAACGAACACCTGGTTTCACTACGTTGGAAGTGTTTGAGAAACCCGTCGTGCCCTCTGTCAAACTGCACATTGCAGAAGCCATCTTTCAGCTAACATCTTACATCTCTAAAGTATGGATGGCACGTATGTTATATATAACGTTTGTGTCTGTGCATGTTATTTGTGTGGTGAATGTGGTGTGTGTATGGTGTGTCAGTGTTTTGGAGGTGCTGTATGTGTCCTTCTGTGTTGTCTTCAAGGGTCATATATGTGTTGTGATTGTAGTATATCAGCTAGGTATGCGCCGCATAGAACGTATGTGCGTGTATGGTCTTTCTATGGCCTGTGTGTTTTGTATGTGGTGCACGTGTGGTTTTGTGGTGTGGCATACGGGTGGAGTTTGGGCAGTAAAAGTGTGGTGTGTGTGTGGTGTGCGTGGTGTCCGTACTTCATAGATGTATGGATTCTCACGGTGTGTGTATTGTGGATGCGGTGTCTGTGTAGTGTAAGTGCGTTGTGTGCGGTATGAGTTTGGCATGTATGTGGTGTATATACGGAGTGTGTTTGTGGGCTACACGTAGTGTACGGTGGGTATATGTGTGGTCCGTGTATTAGGTGTAGTAAGTAGTGTGTGGAAGATGTCTGTGTGAGGTGTAAGTGGTTTGGTGTGTATGTGGTGACTGGGTGAGGTGTTTGTGTGGTATTCACGTGTCATGCGAGGTATGTTGGCACCCTGTTGTGTGTTCGGTGTAGGAGTGATGTGGCTGTGTGGCCTATGTGTCACATTTGTGTCTCTATGTGCAGTGTGTGTGGTGTCCTGGTAGTCGACGTGTAGAGGAGGGAGCATCTGTCTTCCGTATAAGTGGCGTGGGTTTGGGGTGTGGGGTGTGCATGTGGAGGGTGTATGCGTGGTATACGGGCAGTGGTTTGTTTGGAAACTGTGTGCTGTATATGTGTTGAGTGTGGTAATACTGTGCGAGGGGGGTAACTGTGGGTGTGTGTGGGGCATGTGTGATGTGTGTTGGATATGTCTGTGGCATATGCATGGTGAGTGTGTGGTGAGCATGTGGTGTGTGTGATGTATGCATGTGTAGACGGTGTATGTGTCATGCAGGTGTGTATGTCGTAGGAAGGTGGCCAATGCGGCGTGCCAGGTGTGTGGAATGTGCAGGGTGTGTGTGTGTGTGTGTGTGTATGTGTGTTATATAAGTGTCTTGAGTGTATTGCACGGGTGGCCGTGTGTGGTGTGTTTTCCTTAAATGTTTTGGGTGTGTGTGTTGTGTGTTTGGGTACTGTGGTATGTGTGATATATGTGTGGGTTTCCGTGTAATTCGTGTCTTGTGTAGGCTGCACGTTAGTTGAAAGTGCAGTTTGACAGAGTTGAGTATATGGCACTTTCCACCTAGTCCCCGCCGAGGTTTTCAAACACTTCTAACTCAGTGAAACAAGATGCTAGCAACACGATGGTTTTTCCCCCACAGTGTTACTTCACAGAGTTGAGTGTATGGCACGTTCGTCGTCGTTCCCAGCAGTTTTTCAAACGCTTCCAACATGGAGAAACAAGATGTTAGTTGAAAGACGGTTTCCCCAAAGTGCCGTTTTGACAGAGTTGAATATATGGCTCTTTCTTTCTGCACAGTCCCTGAATAATTTTTCAAACCCTTCTAACTTAGTGAAACTAGATGTTAGTTCAAAGGATGCTTTCCCACCGTGTTGGTTCCCAGAGATGAGTATATGGCAGTGACCTTGGAGGCCCTGCATAGCTTCTCAAAACTTCCAACTTGGTGAAACATGTTAGTTGAAAGATGCTTTCTCCACAGGAGTCTTTTGCGATGGCTGGTATAGGTGACTTTCCACATCATTCCCTGCATAGGTTGTCAAACTCTTCTCACGTAGTGAAACGACAGGCTAGTTACAAGATATTTTCCCCACAGTGTTGTATCACAGGGTTGAGTATATGGCACTCACCCTGTAGGCCCCGCGTAGGTTTTCAGACAGTTCTCACTGAGCGAAACCACACATTAGGTGAAAGCTGGTTACTCTCCAGGGTTGTTTCGCAGGATTGGGTATACGGCCCTTTCCGCATGGGCCCGCGTAAGTTTTTCAAACACTTCTAACTGAGAGAAACCAGATGTGAGTTGAAAGATGGTTTCTCCACAGTATGTTTTCTCTGAATCGAGAATTCTGAGGAACTCGAGAATTCCGTTGAAGACGAATCTTCGTTCCCAGCAGTTTTTCAAACACTTCTAACATGGTGAAATAAGATGGTAGTGGAAAGATGGTTTCCCCAAAAGCTGCTTGACAGAGTGGAGGGTATGACACTTTCCGCCTAAGCCCCCACAGGTTTGCCAACACTTCTTCCTTAGTGAAACAAGATGTGAGTGGAAAGATGGTTTCCCCACAGTGTTGTTTCACAGGGTTGAGGGTATGGCACTTTCCTTCTAGGCCCCACATGGGTTTTCCAACACTTCCACGTTAGTGGAGCCAGAGGTTAGTGGAAAGATGGTTTCCGTAGAGTGCAGGTTGACTGACTTGTGTACATGGCACTTCACTCTCCACATAGCCCCCCCCCCCCCACATAGGTGTTCCAACACCTCCAACGGTTGTGACACCGGATGTTAGGTGAGAGATGGTTGCTCCACAGGATTCTTTCACCGTGGCTGGTATATGTCACTTTCCACATCGTTCCCCACATAGGTGCTCAAACTCTTCTAACCTAGTGATTGATACAAGCTGTTAGTTGAGTGTTGGCTTCCCCAGAGTGAAGTCTGACAGAGTTGAGTACATGGAACTTGACGCGCAGTCCCCGCGCAGGTTTTCAAGCCCTTGGAACTGAGTGAAACTAGGTGTTAGCTAAAAGGTCGTGTCCTCAGAGTGTGCCTTCACACGGGTGACTATATGGCACCTACCTTGCAGGCCCCGCACAGTTGTCAGACAGCTCTCTTTTAGTGCAGCAAGATATTAGGAGAAAGACCGTTTCGCCACACCGTGTTTCACATGATGGAGTGTAAGGGCACTTTCTACGCAAGCCACCGTACGTAGGTTGGCAAACACTTGGAACGGAGTGAAACGAGATGCTAGCTGAAAGGTGGTCTCTCCACAGTACACCTTCACGGGGTGGAGGGTCACTTTCGACGTCGTTCTCCGCATAGGATTTCAAACAATGCCAACCTGGTGCTACAAGATGTTCCTGGAAAGATGGTTTCCCCAAATGGGCAGCTGCACAAACGTGAGTGTATGGCACTTTCACTATAGGCCTCCCATCACTGTTCCGCCTCTTCCCACTTAGGGAAAGGACATGTTGGCTGAAAGGTGTTTCCTCACCCCCGCCCCCGCCCTCCACGGTTTTGTTTCACACAGTCGAGGACAGAGCACTTGCCGTGTACGTCTGCATACGCTTTCAAACTCTTGCAACTTAGCCAAACAAGATGTCAGCTGAGAGATGGTTTCTCTGCAGGATTCTTTCAGAGTATCGAGTACATATCACTTTCCACATCGTGCCCTGCATAGGTTTTCAAACGCTTCTGACTTAGTGATACAAGATGTCAGGTGAAGGATGGTTTCCCCGAAGGGCAAACCTTTGACAGAGTTGAGTGGCACGCGCCGCATAAAGCCCCCACAGGCTTCCTTCACTCGCTTCTTACCTGGTGAAACCCAATGTAGTTGAAAGACGGTTTCCCCAACAGTGTTGTTTCACAGCGCTGAGGGTCTAGGCCCCACATGGGATTGCAAACACTTCCAAGTTAGTGGAACCAGAGGTGAGTGGAAAGCGTTCCTCCAAAGTGCAGTTTGCCCGAGTCGAGTATACGACACCTTCCACTGAGGCCCCACGATAGGCGTTTGTTCAAACTGCTGGTCTAACTTAGCGATACAAGATGTTCCTTCACAGAGCCGAGTTTGTGGCACTGACCTTACATGTGGGCGCCGCATAGGTTTGCAAACAGTTCTCCCTCAGTGAGCCAAGATGTTAGTTGCAAGATGGCTTCTCCACAGGACTTTCTCACAATGCCGAGTAAATGTCACTTGCCCCTTCTTTGCCCGCAGAGGATTTCCGGCAAATCTAACTTAGCGATACGGGATGTTATTTGAAAGGTGGTTTCCCCAAAGTGCCTCTCGACAGAGTCGCGTATATGGCACCTTCGTCATAGGCCCCGAATGGGTTTTCAGACACCTCTGCCCAGTGAAACGTGATGTCAGTCCACAGTATTCTCTCCCACAGTCGAGTATATGTCACTTTCCCCCTGGCTCCCCACAGAGGGTTTCAAACACTTCTACGTTAGTGATGCAAGCTGTTAGCCAGAAGATGGCTCCTGCAATGTGCAGTGGGACAGTGCTCTGTATATATATATATATATATATATACATATACATATAGCACGTTGTGCTTAGGCCCCGACGGGTTTCTCAAACACTTCTAACTTAGTGAAACCACGTGTTAGTTGAAACGGTCTCCCCACAGTGTTGTTTCACAGAGTTGAGTGTATGGCACTTTCGCTGTAGGCCCCGCACGAACGGTTTGCAGCCACAGGTAACATAGTGAAGTAAGCTGTTGGTTGAAGGACGGCTTCTCCGCTCTCCCCCCTCCCCCCACACACACACCGCAGGTGTTGTTTGACAGAGTGGGGTGTCTCATACTTTTGGTGTGAGCTCCGCATCGCTTTTCAAACACGTCTAACAAGGGAACCCAGATGCTATTTGAAGGATGGTTTCACCACAGTGTTGTTTTACAGAGTTGAGCACATGGCGCTTGCTGCGTAGGAAGCCCCTCGTTTCTGAAACTCTTCTCAGTAAGGGAAACGAGAGGTGTGTTGACAGGTGGCGTCTCCACGGTGTTGTTTCACAGAGTTGACTCTACGGCACTTTCGTCGCAGGCCCTGCATGGGTCTTGAAGCCCTTGTCACTTTGGCAAACGAGCTGTCATTTGAAAAGTGGTCTCCCCCCAGTGTCTCACAGAGTTGAGGGTAGGGCCCTTGCCGCGTAGACCCCCAACAGTTTCCGAACACTCTTAAGTTAGTGAAACCAGGTGCTAGTTGAGTGCTCGTTTCAGCACACCATCGTTTCTCACAGTTGAGTAGACGGCGCTCAACAGTTAGGCGTCTCGTAGGTTTTCAAACCCTTCTACCTTAGAGAAACCACACGGTAGTTGAAGGACGGTTTCCCCCACAGTGTTGTTTCCTAGAGTTGAGAGCGTACGGTCCCGTGCGCTAGGCGCCTGCGAGCCTTATGAAACACCTGTGGCTTAGTGAAACCACATGCTAGGAGACAGATTGTGTCCCCACAGTGTCGTCTCACAGGGTTCAGTATATGGCACTCTCGTTGTAGGCCCCGCAACGTTTGGAGCTACGTGTACCTTAGCGAAGCGAGATGTCAGCGGAACGACGGCTCTCACCAAGTGTTATCTGCCAGAGCGCAGTGGGAGACACTTTCGGGCTAGGCTCCGCGTAGCTTTCCAAACACTTCTAACGAGGGAACCCAGATGCTGTTGGAAGGAGGGTTTCACCACAGTGTTGTTTTACATACAGAGTTGCGCACAGGGCCCTCTCTGCGTAGTACCCACGTAGGTTTTCGAACCCTTCTCACTAAGCGAAACGAGCGGTTAGGTGAAACGTGGAGACCCACAGTGTTGTCTCACAGAGTTGAGTGTATGGCACTTTCCGCATAGGCCCTGCATAGGTTGTCAAACACTTCTAACATTGTGAAACGAGATGTGATTGGGAAGATGGTTTTCCCCCACAGCGTCTCAGAGAGCTGAGTATACGGCAGTTTCGTTGTAGTCTCCGGATGCTTCTCAAACACTTCCAACTTAGTGAAACCACATGGTAGTTGGAAGATGCTTTCCCCGCAAGGTTGTGTCACAGAGTTGAGTGTACGTCCCTTTCTACATACGCCTCCATAGGTTTTCAAACACGTCTGCCTTAGTGAACTGAGATGTTAGTTGAAAGGTGTTTTCCCCACCGTGTTTTTCCCCATAGGCGAGTATATGGCACTCACCGTCCACGTCTGCATACGTTTTCAAAACTCTTCTAACTTAGGCAAACAAGGGGTTAGTTGAAAAGACGGTTTTCTCCACAGTGTGTTTTCACAGAGTCGAGAACATGGCACTTTCCTCATTGTTCCTAGCAACGTTTTTCACGTACGTCTAACATGGTGAAACAAGATATTAGTTGGAAGACGGTTTCCCTAAAAAAAATTGACAGTGGAGCAGATGGCACTTTCCGCCTAAGCCCCCACCCCCCCCAACCCCCACCCCCGGCAAGTTTCGAAACACTCCTACGAACTGAACCCGGATGTTATTTGAAAGACGGTTTCACCGCAGTCGTGTTGTGCAGAGTTGAGCATATGACACTTTCTTTGTAGAAATGGCATAGGTTTTCAACCACTTCTAAGTGAAGAGCAGTTAGCTGCAACATGGATTCACCACAGTGTTGTGTCACAGAGTTGAGTGCATGGTCTACGCGCCTAGGTCCCGTGGGTCTTCTCAGACACTTGTAACCTAGTGAAACCAGAGGCTAGAAGAAAGATTCTTTCCCCCGCCGTGCCGTTTCACAGAGTTGAGCATATGGCACTTTCGGACTAGGCCCCACATGGTTTGCATCTACATCTAACATAGTGAATTAAAATGTGAGCTGGAGGACGGCTTCCCCAGGTGTTGTTTGACAGAGTGGAGTGTATGACTCTTGCGGTGTCGGCTCTGCAGAAGTTTTCAAACACTTCTAACAGGGGAGCCCAGATGGTATTTGAAGGGTGGTTTCCCCACCGTGTTGTTTTACAGAGTTGAGCACATGGCACTTTCTACGTAGAACCGCATACGGTTCTCAAACAATTTCTAAGTGAAACGAGAGGTTAGTTGAAAGGTGGAGTCCCCACAGTGTTGTTTCACAGAGTTGACTAGGTGGCACTTTCGGCGCAGGCCCTACATGGGTTTTCGAACGCTTGTCACTTTGTGAAATGAGATGTCAGTTGAAAGATGGTTCCTCCACAGTGTCTCACAGAGATGAGTTGGTGGCGCTTTCGGTGTCATCTCCGCGTGGTTTTCAAACACTTCCAACTTACTGAAACAACGTGTTAGTTGGTAGAGGGTTTCCCCCGACTGTGTTGTGTCTCGGAGTTGAAACTATGGCACTTTCCTCATAGACCCTGGATAGTTTTCAAACAGGCTTGAAGCAGGGAAACCAGATGTTAGTTGACAGATCGTTTTGCCACACCATTGTCTCTCACAGTTGAGTGCACGGCACTTAACCGTTAGGCTTCCCGTGGGTGTTCAAAGACTTCTACCTTAGGGAAACCAGATGGTAGTTGAACGATGGTTTCCCCATAGTGTTGTTTCACAGACTTGACCGTATGGCACTCTCCGTGTGGCCCACACTTAGGTTTCCTAACCCTTGTAACTACGCTCAGTGAGAAGTTAATTGAAAGGTGGTTTCACCACAGTGTTGTTTGATTGAGTGGCGCGTATGGCGCTAGCCACATGGGCCCCGCGTGTGTTTTCAAACACTTGTAACAGTGAAACCAGATAGTAGTTGAACGATCCTTTCACCACACTGGTATTCACACAGTTGAGTATAGGGCACCTTGCGATTAGGCAATCCTATGAGAGCACAGGATTTCCACACACTGCTCACTTAGAGAAACCAGCTGGTAGTCGAAGATCGTTTTCCCACAGTGTTGTTTCACAGAGTCGAGTATATGGCACGGTCTTCAGAGGCCCCCCAGGGGTTTCAAACACTTCTAACTTAGTGGCCCAGCTTTTAGTTAAAAGTCAGTTTCTCCCATGTTGTTTCACAGAGTTGAGCGTATGGTGCTATGCACCTAAGCCCCCTCCCCCCGTCTTTTCAAACCCTTGTAACCTCGCGAATCCAGATGCTCGGAGAAAGACTGTGTCACCATAGTGTCTGTTCTCGGAGTTGAGTGTATGGCACTTTCGTTGTGGGCCCCGCATGGTTTTCAAACACATCACACTTAGGGAAATAAGATGTGAGTTGGAGGACGGCTTCCTCCAAGTGTTGTTTGACACAGTGCAATGTAAGATACACTCGGTGTAGCGGCCGCATGGCATTTCAAACACGTCTGACAAGTGAACCCAGGTGATATTTGGAGGATGGTATCACCACGCTGTTGTTTTACAGAGTTGAGCTTATGGCACTCTCTGCGTAGTCCCTGCATAGGTCTTCAAACACTTCGAACTTAGTGCACCAAGATGTTAGTTGAAAGAGGGTGTCCCCACAGGATTCTCTACAGTGTCCTGTACGTGTCACTCTCCACATCGTTCCCCACATAGACCTTCACAGACTTCTACGCGACACGACAGGTCAATGGACAGACTATTTCCACAAAGTGCATTGTGACAGAGTTGAGGATGCGGCGCTTTCACCATAGGCCCTGCATTGATTTTCCAACACTTGGAACCTAGCGAAACAAGATGGTAGTTGAACGATTGTTTTCACTGCACTGCTGCTTCGCAGAATCGAGTATATGGCACTTTCGTGTATCCCAAGCACAGTTTTCCACACACTTGAACCTTAGTGAAACCGGATGTTAATCGAACAGTGGTCTCCTCACAGAGTCGTGTATATGGCACCTTGCGGGGAGGCCACTCAAGTGTTTCTAAACACTTCAGACTTTGTGAAACCAGGTAGTAGCTGAAAGACGGTTGCCCCACAGTGTTGTTTCACAGGGAGATGGGTATTTGGCACCTTCCGCTTAGGCCCCTCACAGGTTTTCAAACACTTCCACCTTAGCGTAATGGGCTGTTCCTTGAAAGATGGTTGCCCCCGCAACGTATCAGACAGGCGTGTATGTGGCACTCTGGATGTCGCCCCCCGCACGGGTGTTCAAGCACACTAAGTTAGCGAAACCAGATGTTAACTGATAGACGTTTGCACCACACAAACGTTTCACAGGGTTGAGTACCGGGCACTTTGGCTGTAGTCCCCGCATGGGTTTTTAGCCACTTCTAGTGTCGTGAAACAAGACATTAGTTGAAAGGTGTGTTGTCTGCCAGACTTGACTATGTGGCACTTTATGCGTAGGTTTTGGAACACGCCTAGCAACGTGAAACCGTTAAGTTAGTTGAAAGATGGTTTCCCCACAAGCAGTTTTTAGAGTCGAGTATATGTCACTTTCCCCCATAGTCCCTAGTGTATGTTTTAAAGCATTTCTAACCGTGAAACAAGTTGTTAATGGAAAGATTTTTATCCCACAGTATTGTTTCACAGAGTGGAGTATATGGCACCTTCCTCTAGGTCCCTCTTCAGTTTTTAAGCTTTTCTAAATTTCTGAAATCAGATGGTAGTGGAAAGAGGTTTTCACCTCAGTGTTGTCTCGCAGAGTTGAGTAGACGGCACTTTCCTCATAGACCCGGCCTAGGGTTTCAAGTGCTTCTGTTAGTGAAACAAGATATTAGTTGAAAGACCGTTTTTCCGTAACACTCTTTCACACAATCAAGTCTATGTCACTTTCATCGTAATTCCCCGAAAATGTTTACAGAAACTTCCAACGGTGAAACGAGATGTTAGTTGAAGGATGGTTTCACCACACTGTTGTTTCACAGAGCTGAGTGATGGCGCTTTCCGTATCGTTGCCCGCGTGGGTTTTCTAACACTTACAGATTAGTGACATCAGATGGTAGTTGAAAGATGGTTTCACCACAGTGTTGTCTCACAGAGTGGAGGATATGGCGCTTCTCTCATAGTTGCTCGCGTACGTTTTCCACCCCGTCCAAATTAGTGAAACCGAATGTTTCTTGAAGGAGGGTTCCCCAAAATGTTGTTGTTTCCCATATTTGAGTGCAAGGCGCTTTCCCTGAAGGTGTCGCATAGGTTTTCAAACTGGTCCAACCTTGTGCACCAAGAGGTTAGTTGGCTGAGGGTTTGAGCAGACTCTTGTGCAGAGTTGAGTGTGTGGCACTTTCCGCATAGGCTCCGCATAGGTTTCAAAGATGGTTTTAACCGTAGGGATACCAGATGCCAGTTGAAAGATGTTTCATACAGTCGTGCATACGGCAGTTTCGGTGTTGGCCCCGCACGGGCCCTCAAACACTTCTAACTTGGTGAAACCCGACGTTGGTGGATAGATGGTTTCACCACACGGTTGTTTCCCAGGGTTGAGTGCATGGCACATCCGGTGTAGGCCCCACATGGGTCTTCAAGCTAAGAGGGGTCTAACGTACTGAAACAGGATGCTGGTTGGAAGATGGTTTCCGCACAGTGTTATTTGCCAGACTCGAGTATATGACACTTTATTCGTAGGCCCCACATACGTTGTCGAATACCTCTAACATAGTGAGACCTGATGGTAGTTGAAGGATGGTTTCTCCACGGTAAGATTTCAGCGTGGAGTGTATCTCGTTTTCCTCATAGGTTTTCAAACACTTCTCAGCGAAGCAAGGTGTTAGTTGATGAAGGGCTTATTTATGAAAAGTGTCACATACTTAACGCGGTGTAAAATCACTGTGCGGAAACATCTGTTTGTTTCACAAAGTTAGAAATGTTGGAATCCTAGGCATAGAAGCTAAAAAGCGGGGCGCCTGGGTGGCTTGGTCGGTTAAGCGTCTGACTTCGGCTCAGGTCATGATCTCGCGGTCCGTGGGTTCGAGCCCCGCGTCAGGCTCTGTGCTGACAGCTCGGAGCCTGGAGCCTGTTTCAGAGTCTGTGTCTCCTTCTCACCGTGACCCTCCCCCGTTCAGCTCTATCTCTCTCTGTCTCAAAAATAAATAAACTTTAAAAAAGAAGTTAAAAGGCAAAGCGCACTTTCCTCGCTGTGTCAAGGATCGTTGTAGACAAACCACTTTTCAAATAACATCTGGTTTAACTAAGCGGGAAGTGTTTGCAAACGCTTGCGGGGCCGCAAAGACACTGCCATGTCCTCGGCGCTGTGAAACACCAGTGTGGTGACGCCTTTTACCAACTAACATCTGCTTTCACCGCATAGGGTTTCAAGTGCTTGAAAACCCATGTGGGGACGAAACGGAAAGCGCCATAGGCTGAAGTGTATGAAACGCTGTGGGGGAACCACCTTCCAACTAAAATCCTGTTTCAGTAGGTTGGAAGCGTTTGCAAACCTCTGCGGGGCTTAGGCGGAAACGCCTACACGCAGCTCTGTGAAACAACTACGGGGAAAGAGTCTTTTCACCTAACATCCGGTTTCAGTAAGTGAGAACTCTTTGAAAACCTATGCGGGGCCTACAGGGTAAGGGCCATAGCGTCACCTCCGTGAAACAACACCGTGGGGAAACCGACTTTCAACTAACATACATCTATCTGATTTGACAAAGTGAGAAGTGTTTGAAAACCCATGGTATCCGGCTTGCAACTAACCTCTTGCTTCGCCAAGTAGAATTGGAAAGCCTATGTGGGCCCTACGGGGAAAGTGCCATGCACTCAACTCTGTGAAACAGAAAAGTGTGAGGGAAACATCTTGCCACTAACATCTTCTTTCACCAAGTTAAAAGTGTTTCAAAGCAAATGCAGCACCTACACCGAGTGTGCCTTATACTCAATACCATGAAACACCTTAGGGAAAGCTTTCTCCTATCGTCTTATTCACTAAGTTTGAAGCGCTTGGAGACCTATGCGGAGCCCAGGTGGAAAGCTCTATGTACTCAGCTCTACCAGGCAGCCCTTGAGGGAAACTATCTGTCAACTAACATCTTGTTTCACTAAGTCACAAGTGTTTGAAAAACCCCGTAGGCCTACCCCGACCAGTGCCTTGTACCTAACTTTAGGAAGTACCGTGGGGATACCATCATTCAACCAACGGCTACGTGTCACAACGTGAGAAACGTTAGTAAATACGTGCGGGGCCTACAGGGAAAGTGCCTTATACTCACCTCTGGAAAAAAAGAGTGAAGCGTCGGGTTTCGCTACGTTAAAATTGCTTGAAAACTAGGCGGGACCTAGAGGTAAGCGCCATAGAGTCAACTCTGTGATAGGACACTGTGGGGAACCCATCGTCCACCCAATTTCTTGTTACACTAAGTTAGAGGTGTTTGAACGCCATCCGGGGATCACACCGAAAGTGCCACATAGCCCTGGGCACCGTCACGGTCGAGAGACAATCTCCCAACATCTGCTTTCACTCGGTTACAAGTGTTTTAAAACACATGCGGGGCCTGGGTGGAGAGTACCAAACACGCAACTCCGTGAAACAACACGGTTGGGGAGACCACCTTTCAACCTCTATGTGGTTTCTTTGAGCTAGAAGTGTCTGAAAACCTATGAGAAGCCAACTGGTTAAGTGCCATACCTCTACGCTCAACGGTGAACAACGATGGTGTGCTAAAACAATATTTCAACTAACATCTGGTTGCACTAATTTAAAAGTGTTTGAAAACTATTCAGGGTCTGTGAGGAGAGTGCCATATGCTCCACTCTGTGACAGAACACAGTGGGGACCCCATCTTCCGACTAACGTGTGTCAGTTTGAAAACCATGAGGAGCTACACCCCAAAGGGACTTACTCTATGAGACGCCCTAGGGAAACCGTCTTTGAAGTGACTTCTCGTTTCACAAACTTACAAGTGTTTGAAAACCCATGCATGCAAGGCCTGCGCAGAAAGTGCCTAGAGTCCACTCTGTGAAACAACACTGTGGGTCTCCACGTTTCAACCAACCGCTCGTTTCACTGAGTGAGAAGGGTTTGAAAACCTACGTGCGTTCTACGCAACGAGTGCCATATGCTCAACTCTGTAAAACAACACCGGTGACACCATCCTTCAAATAGCATCATGGTTCACTGTTAGAAGTGTTTGAAAACCTATGCGGAGCCTACCCCGAAAGTATCTTACACTGCACTCTGGCAAAGACTTTGGGGAAGCCGTCCTTCAACTGACATTTTACTTCACTACGTCACCATGGGGTTGCAAACCATGCGGCGCCTACAGCCAAAGTGCCATATGCTCAACTCTGTGAAACAACGCTGTGGGGAAACGGGTTCAACGAACACCTGGTTTCACTACGTTGGAAGTGTTTGAGAAACCCGTCGTGCCCTCTGTCAAACTGCACATTGCAGAAGCCATCTTTCAGCTAACATCTTACATCTCTAAAGTATGGATGGCACGTATGTTATATATAACGTTTGTGTCTGTGCATGTTATTTGTGTGGTGAATGTGGTGTGTGTATGGTGTGTCAGTGTTTTGGAGGTGCTGTATGTGTCCTTCTGTGTTGTCTTCAAGGGTCATATATGTGTTGTGATTGTAGTATATCAGCTAGGTATGCGCCGCATAGAACGTATGTGCGTGTATGGTCTTTCTATGGCCTGTGTGTTTTGTATGTGGTGCACGTGTGGTTTTGTGGTGTGGCATACGGGTGGAGTTTGGGCAGTAAAAGTGTGGTGTGTGTGTGGTGTGCGTGGTGTCCGTACTTCATAGATGTATGGATTCTCACGGTGTGTGTATTGTGGATGCGGTGTCTGTGTAGTGTAAGTGCGTTGTGTGCGGTATGAGTTTGGCATGTATGTGGTGTATATACGGAGTGTGTTTGTGGGCTACACGTAGTGTACGGTGGGTATATGTGTGGTCCGTGTATTAGGTGTAGTAAGTAGTGTGTGGAAGATGTCTGTGTGAGGTGTAAGTGGTTTGGTGTGTATGTGGTGACTGGGTGAGGTGTTTGTGTGGTATTCACGTGTCATGCGAGGTATGTTGGCACCCTGTTGTGTGTTCGGTGTAGGAGTGATGTGGCTGTGTGGCCTATGTGTCACATTTGTGTCTCTATGTGCAGTGTGTGTGGTGTCCTGGTAGTCGACGTGTAGAGGAGGGAGCATCTGTCTTCCGTATAAGTGGCGTGGGTTTGGGGTGTGGGGTGTGCATGTGGAGGGTGTATGCGTGGTATACGGGCAGTGGTTTGTTTGGAAACTGTGTGCTGTATATGTGTTGAGTGTGGTAATACTGTGCGAGGGGGGTAACTGTGGGTGTGTGTGGGGCATGTGTGATGTGTGTTGGATATGTCTGTGGCATATGCATGGTGAGTGTGTGGTGAGCATGTGGTGTGTGTGATGTATGCATGTGTAGACGGTGTATGTGTCATGCAGGTGTGTATGTCGTAGGAAGGTGGCCAATGCGGCGTGCCAGGTGTGTGGAATGTGCAGGGTGTGTGTGTGTGTGTGTGTGTATGTGTGTTATATAAGTGTCTTGAGTGTATTGCACGGGTGGCCGTGTGTGGTGTGTTTTCCTTAAATGTTTTGGGTGTGTGTGTTGTGTGTTTGGGTACTGTGGTATGTGTGATATATGTGTGGGTTTCCGTGTAATTCGTGTCTTGTGTAGGCTGCACGTTAGTTGAAAGTGCAGTTTGACAGAGTTGAGTATATGGCACTTTCCACCTAGTCCCCGCCGAGGTTTTCAAACACTTCTAACTCAGTGAAACAAGATGCTAGCAACACGATGGTTTTTCCCCCACAGTGTTACTTCACAGAGTTGAGTGTATGGCACGTTCGTCGTCGTTCCCAGCAGTTTTTCAAACGCTTCCAACATGGAGAAACAAGATGTTAGTTGAAAGACGGTTTCCCCAAAGTGCCGTTTTGACAGAGTTGAATATATGGCTCTTTCTTTCTGCACAGTCCCTGAATAATTTTTCAAACCCTTCTAACTTAGTGAAACTAGATGTTAGTTCAAAGGATGCTTTCCCACCGTGTTGGTTCCCAGAGATGAGTATATGGCAGTGACCTTGGAGGCCCTGCATAGCTTCTCAAAACTTCCAACTTGGTGAAACATGTTAGTTGAAAGATGCTTTCTCCACAGGAGTCTTTTGCGATGGCTGGTATAGGTGACTTTCCACATCATTCCCTGCATAGGTTGTCAAACTCTTCTCACGTAGTGAAACGACAGGCTAGTTACAAGATATTTTCCCCACAGTGTTGTATCACAGGGTTGAGTATATGGCACTCACCCTGTAGGCCCCGCGTAGGTTTTCAGACAGTTCTCACTGAGCGAAACCACACATTAGGTGAAAGCTGGTTACTCTCCAGGGTTGTTTCGCAGGATTGGGTATACGGCCCTTTCCGCATGGGCCCGCGTAAGTTTTTCAAACACTTCTAACTGAGAGAAACCAGATGTGAGTTGAAAGATGGTTTCTCCACAGTATGTTTTCTCTGAATCGAGAATTCTGAGGAACTCGAGAATTCCGTTGAAGACGAATCTTCGTTCCCAGCAGTTTTTCAAACACTTCTAACATGGTGAAATAAGATGGTAGTGGAAAGATGGTTTCCCCAAAAGCTGCTTGACAGAGTGGAGGGTATGACACTTTCCGCCTAAGCCCCCACAGGTTTGCCAACACTTCTTCCTTAGTGAAACAAGATGTGAGTGGAAAGATGGTTTCCCCACAGTGTTGTTTTCACAGGGGTGAGGGTATGGCACTTTCCTTCTAGGCCCCACATGGGTTTTCCAACACTTCCACGTTAGTGGAGCCAGAGGTTAGTGGAAAGATGGTTTCCGTAGAGTGCAGGTTGACTGACTTGTGTACATGGCACTTCACTCTCCACATAGCCCCCCCCCCCACATAGGTGTTCCAACACCTTTCCAACGGTTGTGACACCGGATGTGAAGGTTGAGAGAATTGGTTGCTCCACAGGATAAGGATTCCTTTTTCACCGTGGCTGGTATTATGTCCACTTTCCTACATCGTTCCCCACATAGGTTGCTTCAAAACTCTTCTAACCATAGTGGATTTGATACCAAGCTGTTTAGTTGAGTGTTGGCTTTTCCCCAGAGTGAAGTCTGACAGAGTTTGAGTACTAGTGAAACTAGACGCGCAGTCCCCGCGCCGGTTTTCAAGCCCTTGGAACTGAGTGAAACTTAGGTTTGTTTTAGAGTAAAAGGTCCGAGAGGCGCCTCAGAGTGTGTGCCTTCACACGTGGTAGAAATATGGCACTCAACCTTGCAGGCCCCTGCACAGTTGTTCAGGACAGCTCTCGTTTATCTGCAGCAAGACACTTAGGAGAAAGACCGATTTTGCCACACAACCAGTGTTTTTCCCACAAAACTGAATTAGGAGGAGGTACAGGGCTCACTTTCTGTACGCAAGCCACCGTACGTAAGGTTGGCAAACACATGGAGAACGGAGTGAAACTAGTAATGCCTAGCTGAAAGGTGGTCTCTCCACAGTACACCTTCACGGGGTGGAGGGTCACTTCGACGTCGTTCTCCGCTTAGGATTTCA